>NW_027658627.1:1595119-2213137 GCF_041902795.1 Electrophorus electricus | reverse complement strand
ATGACTGAGCCAATGTACACTGCACATTTCACCTTGAATACTTTTGGTTACTTTTTTGTTCCTGGCTACCATGCTTTTTTAAGCATTGATTATCTCAAACATTGATTTATCTAAGATAAGCAAAGACCTGTTCTCTCTTGCTGCATTTTGTGGTTTTTTTTGTTTTTTTTTGTTTTGTTTTCTTTCCAAATGAAGCAGTTGTTTTCATTTTTGGTGGGTTTCATACTATCCACACCAGCTTCCAGGTTTCTGTCCTTTTACATACCAAGCAATCAGCTTCCTTTCTCTTTGCTACAGAGCACCTCTTTTCTGTCCACACCTGCTTGGCTGGTAGCTCTCAGAAGCCTTGCCTTCCTCACCTGTGCTTTTCTGGTTGCGATGGCCATATGTGGGTCTGGATGTGACTCTGGAGACACATCCTCTCTCCACAACAGCCCGCACACTCTCAGCGGGGGAATCATCCCACCCAAAGAAGCCCACCAAAGTGACACTGAAGCCAAAGCAAAGAGCATCACCAAAACTATGCAAATGTGGAATGACCTGGTGGGTCTTCTGCCAGAGAGAGGCAATAGAGAATATCAAGCTGATCTGGTAGTCTGGAAGCAACCACCAGATGGCTATTGCTTCTGTTGGCCTTTTGACTTCCATCAACATCTACTCAGGCAGTAAAAAGAAATGGTGTACTGGGAGGTAGTAAATCTTGCTAATCAGTACTTGTTTTTGGCCTGTGAAAATACAAACAAACAATACACATATTCAAACACTTCTGAACTACAATTGCTTATCAGGATTTACACAGGCTTATGTTCTTAATAGCTCTTTGCTTACAACTTCATCAAAGCGGTTTTGTTCTACAGTATGTGAAAAGTCTACTTTCCCACACAGTTCACATGAGTCTTGATTCGTCCTGCTGGTTCTTCATGTCTGTGAATGTGAAAAATCAAACTTTTTTGCTTGGCTTCAAGCAGTGATCCTTTGATTGTATCATTCTTGATTCATTTAGGATTACAACCAAGTGGTTCAATATCCAGCTAGAGGTGTACTCAAGTGAGGTAATAAAATGAAATTATTAATGTAATAATATGATGGCAGGAATTGTAAAAGACCAAATTAGGCTTCAGAAGTAAGCAGGAAGTGAGAATGACCAAATATGGCCTCTGTGGCAAGTCCAGGATTGAGGCCAGGATACCACCTAAAGATACAATTAAAAAAAAAAAATGGTTTTGTAACTTGATGAAAATGTATAAATATTGAACCCACCTGAGACTGTTAGACATTCTGTGGTCAATACCTCGTCTGTATGCAACATTGAGCTCAGAATAAAGATGGCACCGGCTATTCCCTTCAATTAATTACTTTATTTTCTATTTAAAGTGTACTTGAGAAAAGGACTGGAATGTGGGAAAAATCTAGGAACCACACAAGAATGTCTGGAGATAAAAATTCAAGGCTGCATAGCCATACCTTAATGTGAGAGATCCTCCATTTCAGAGTCTGCTGTGTGAGAGTCCTGTGCCTTTTTTCTCTAGCTTGGAATAGGACTGTTGCTTCTGCTTCTTAAGGTTTTCAATCAACAAGGACGGTGGCTCCACCTGCAATGAACCATGAGCTTGTTATATTGAACTGCACAAGACAGTAAATTAACTCTTGTATTCATTCTGTATGAAGTGCGCCTCACTTGAGATGTCAGCCAAAGTTTAGCAGTAAATATGGTTATCTGCAGTTAAGTGTGTTGCTATTGATAGACATCTTCAGCTAAAAATAAGTCTTCCTTGACCCTAATCCACCAAGCCCAGATACAACACAGACATGCATGTGCTGTAGTTGGCTTCAAAACATTCAATGAACTTGTCAGCAACATGGTCCAGATTCCTGCAGCATGTGACATGCGTCTGCACGCATCCTGCCCCCACAGTCTCTGCCTGGCTCCCCCCACCCTCCTCCACCCCCAGTTTGCTCTCTCATCCTGCCCACCAGCAGCTAATGTCCACCGCTGCAGCGCAGCACCTCCCACTGTATGCTGCATGCTCCTCTGTGTGCCTGTGGTAAAACCTCGCCAAGTTTAGTGTTCTAGCCACTGCACTCCCCTCCCCAACTCACACATCAATCTCAGAGGCAGATGGATTCCTGTCTCCCAGCCGCATCCCAACTTTTTGACCAGTACACATACTTGGATAAATGTTCTCTGTGAATACAAAACAGCAACATTTGTCTAGTGTACCGGAGACCTCTTGGAAGTTTTGTAGACAGATGAGGCCGGGCTGTGCTAGCTGAGAGAGACGATATTTGAGCTTGAATCTGACTAGCACATGCACAGAAGCATAGGGTATTATGAAGGCTCTGCATGATATCGTGACCCAAGGTTGAGCTTACAGTAGGTGGCCATATTGCCTCATATCAAGGGCAGTGTACGTTGGAAGACCATAGCAGAGACGTGTGACCGAACTATGTGCACGAGCGCATAACATGCCGCATTCCTTGTTTTCTCCCATTTTTGAGTGAAGCTAATTGATAGTGCCATCTGCCATCTCCTTTTAGAAAGCCAGTGCAGTGCCTTGGCTGTTGATGTGAGTTGTTTTGTCAAAGGAAAGAATTGAAAATGTGAGCGGTGATCTCCATGTAATACTTAGGCTTTAATGCCCTTTACCACTCATTCAGTGCTTGTCTGTGTTTATGTTTTCAGTGTTACAGTGTGATTTTATTTAGGTGAAATTTGTTTTCAGTCTATCTGCAGTAGTGCACTTAAAGGGCCAGGAAGGTTAGTGGAACACATTTGCTCTGCCTCTGACCTCACAATTCCACTGTAACAACAGTGTTCCGTCATTTAAAAAAAAACAAAACTTGTTTTGGTTTAAATTTGTTTAAAGATTTGTTTAAATTGTGTGTGCCAGTGTATGTGAGCGTGTTGAAGTCTCTCTGACCCTCCACACCCATTAGTGCGTTCTTCCACTAGCTTCTCTCTCGTTCCTGCTTCAATATTCAAGGGAGGATTGAGATCCATTCAGGTAATTTTGCAGTCTTCAAAAAATGCATTGAAAGACATTCCAGTAGCTCAGTGGTGCACCTGCGCGCCACTCTGCTCCCCAGTTCGGAGGATGCCAGCACCTATGTTTAGTCTTTTATGTTTAGTCTTTTTTAGTCTGTTTCTCTTTATTTCCTTTGGACTCCAGTGCTTTTTAATAATCTGTTTTGGACATGGTATGGCTGCTCCATTACCCAGGAGCCCATACAAAGGTTCATTTCTGCCTGCCTGCATAACTGCTGGAGGGAGGATTTTATGTCCAGAAAATGTTAAGATGGCAACAGCTCGGTGGGAGACAGTATGTGAGAATCACCTCTTAGGCTCATTTTACTGTTTCTCATGTAGAAGGAATTCCCTCACTATGTTCTCATTCTGAGCATCAAAGCCAACTGGGATGGGGGTTTGTCACATTCTGAATTCTAGCTCATGTCATATTTTGTCAGCATTGGCTTTGATAGACTCAGGTTATCAGTACAAATTTACATTCAAGATTAGTTGTCTTTTACATATATATCCCCTCTCCTGCAATCATGGCTAATTAGCTGCATCCGTCATTGTAATTGTTTAATTTTTCATGCTAGTTCAGTCACCCTTGTATTAGTGCCATGCATGTGAAACAGACTCTTGAAAGGTTTTCTTTTTGTATCTTGCATGCCTAGCATAATAGGACATTCAAAATCCCTTGAAAATTTTAAACTTTTTTTTTTTATGTATATATCTCCTCAACATTCCCAGTACAACTGCTGTAGAGTCCACGACTCAACTCTTGACTAAAGTCTTCACTCCGAGCGTCTGAGCCGGCTGCTGCGGCATATGCCACGCTGCTCTGTGACCCTCACTCTCCACTCCTCTCCTCTCCCAGCTTTTCCAGATCCCTCAGATGCAGACAGCCCAGCCTGCCATTCCAAGTAACAGCGCTTCCTTTCGACCCGTGTCCAGCCAGCCCATCATGATGTTCCTGACGCCCATGCCATTCACCTCATCCCAGACCGGCCAGTACTACGTACTCCAGTACTACGTGCCTCAGGTACCCAGAGCAGAGAAAAGCGCCTGTGCAAATATGTACACAGTGTAGCAAATGGGTTGAAAATCTGTCTATAAACAGGTTGGCCAGCAATAAATAAACTGCTCCTAAAATGTGTAGATAAAAATATGTTTTATCTTGGAAGCAGAAATGAGAAGTTCTAGTTTAGTTTTTTTTCAGTGTAAAAACTAAATGTTTTTGTATTTTTTGTTTGTTTACCGCTTTGAATATCTCTTAGGAGTGTCCTATATGAATGGCCATGTCTGGTGCTAGGCCCTTTACCTCTGCTGTTCTGTTTCATTCTCAGTATCACCACAGTGGCCTTCCTTACGTGGGACATCCCCAGCAGTACTCCGTCCAGCCCACAGGACCCAGTACATTCTACCCTGGGCTCTTTCCTGCAGACTGCCCACTAGCATATGGTGAGTTTGGACTTCCCTTTCTCTACCCCCACCTGGGAAACCCACACGCGTGCTCTCACCGATAAAGAGACCTTTCTTCTGGGTATTCCCGCTGGCTGAAACTGCTTTTTCGTTTGCTCTCTAACTGAAACCAGTGCTTTTTTTTGGTCACCACTAGTGGCAGGGCCTTCATACTATCCTGGCCAGACCATATACACCAAATCTCCATCCATAATAGTGCATACAGCTCAGCAGCCTCCACCCACTAAGAGGGTAAAGAAAACAGTGAGTATTCCCCCTGCCTCAGAGGTGAAATTAATTTAATTGTGGATTGACTTAATAGATGCAAATAACTTGCTGTTCGCTAAGATCCGTATCCGAGACCCTAACCAGGATGGCAAGGATATCACAGAGGAGATCATGTCAGGAGTAGGCATTAGCCAGAACACAAGCCCACCAGTGGGACGTCCCTGCACTACCCCTACTGCTCCACAGGTAAGCCATTCAGTCCCACAGCCCGAGCCCCTGATCGGCTGCAGGCCGCTGCTTCGCGTGATCCACTCCACAGGTCAAAGTACTCTCTCATCTAGTCCTCCCTCATAATAAGCTCTGAGCTGATTGTTTGGTTGTTTGGCTGGCTTTCATTGTCTTGTCCTATTAAAAGCATCATACAATCAGCAACAAAATCTGATGGTGTAGTTTGATTTCCGGCCATTCTCTCTTCCTTCTTCAGTGATTCGGTCACACCGTTGACCCTCCTCCGTCATATTTGACTGGTTGCAGTAGCTTGTGTGATTGTGGCTGTTCTGATTTAAGAAGGCTTCTCAGATGTGTTTTGATGTTCCGACTTGCCGTGCCTATTCTTTCGTCTGCCTCCATCTTAGTTCTCCCTCACAGCCACTCGAATCCTCCTGATCTTCCCTCGTGTTCCCTCTACACAGACAGCCCACGTAAAGGCCCTGTAAGAAGGATTCAGCCAAACCCTGAGCACCTCAGCTCCTCTGAGGAAAGGCCTCTCTGTAAAGGGAACACTCACTACTGCGCTGTTGCACTTACTTTGTGTCCTCTTTCCCTAAATGTTAACAGTGTTCCTCTTTCCTCTCTTTCTCTATTTCTCCTGCCCATTTATTTAAGCACCCCATGCTTGTCTGCTGTCTCTTGCTGTCTTTGTGTCTTCACCCCCCCCCCCCCCCCCACCTCCACACACACACACACATTTTGTGCCTTTGCGGCTGGATCTTTTGCCCTCTTGTGCTTTTTCTTTGCCTCTTTCTCTACTCACTTCTCTAATTATGCTGTGCTGTGCTGTGCTGTGCTGTGCTGTGCTATGCTCACCCCCCCACCCTCATTGCCATTCCCCTTCTTCTGCATGTGTGTGCAGTATCTCTCTCTCTCTCTCTCTCTCTTTCTCTCTCTCTCTCTATCTCTCTCTCTCTCTCTTTCTCTCTCTCTCTCTATCTCTCTCTCTCCATCTTTTCTGTCTTTTGCTAGTTTTTATGTCCACACCCTCATTATCCTCGCATTTTCTACCTCAAATCCCAGCAGCTGAACAGCCAGGTAGCAGAGCAGGGGAATGTCAATGTCGGCCTGGCCCTGGAGGCCCACTGTCCGGCGAAGGCTGCAAGTCCAGCAGCCGGAGAGGCGGTTGCCTCAGGCACGCTGACGCCCTCATTGCCTTCCAGCACTGCTGTTCCTTCAGGCCTCACTCTCCCAGGCCAGGCTGTTATAGAGGCAGTCCAGGCCTGTGGAGCCTCCACTGGGGCAGAGCTGAAAGAGACTGGCGAGGAGCCAGAGGTCTTGCTGGAGGATAAAGTGGAGCCCATTTTACAGTCCAATCTTAGGCAAAGCTTGAGTCAAGGTAAATAAGCACATGCATGACATGCTATGTTAGGACACTAAAAAGACACCAGACTGATTTGTTATGATTTACAGCTATTAGTTTATCCAACACCTGGAAGAAGCCAAAAGAGGACACTCCTGTGGGGCAGGCCCAGTGTCCTGACAGAGAGGTGATTCCTCTCTCCAGGTGCTCACTGTACCCCTCTCTGCATGCAGAGCCAGAGCTGAAGGATGGGAAGAGGCAGTATGATAGAGACTTCCTGTTGGCCTTCCAGTTCATGCCTGCCTGCATGCAGAAGCCAGAGGGGCTTCCTCCCATCTCTGATGTGGTACTGGACAAGGTAAGCCTGCTAAAACATTGGCCTTAGGGGACCTTTAAAACCATTCCATGGAGAGGGGCTGATGGACTTCGACTTGACTCTGTTGTTTTCTAGATCAAACAAAACAAGCTGCCCCTGCAGCAGGTGGGCCCTCGCATTATCGCCAGAGACCCAGGCTTCAACCCAGCCTCTGCAGACTTCAGCAGGGCAATTCCTGGAGGCAGGGGTGCACCGGTGGGTCTCTCCGCTCATCCCTTCTCTTCTGTCACAAATGAATGAGCGCCTGGTCATCTTATGTGACCGAGGTCTTTGTGACATTGTTACCGCCCATAATAAAGAGCACCCATTCGTTGCTTCAGCTGCTCAGTGTAGGCCCGAGACGGCTGCCTCCCCGCAAGATCATTACCAACGTGTCCGTGAATGACGAGGTGCAGCTGAAGAAGGCTGAGAATGCCTGGAAACCTGGCAGGAAAAGGGAGAACACCCAGAACCCCGAGACCCAGAAAACTCAGGTCAGCACCTCACTCCGCTGTGCCCTGTTTTCAGATTTCAGAGTCACAGCCTGTTATGGTGGTCTTGAAAGCTACTTAATTTTTTTTGCGATATGCTCTTCAAGAATTGGATATTTAAATTATAGAGTCGTTGTTTAATTGGGTGGGTGTGCGGGGAGTGTGCACGAATGTAGCTATGCAGGGGGACATTGGTTTCTAGTGTAAACAGGGGGTGTGATGATACTGAGGACCAGATCTTGTGTGCTTGTTGTTCCTTGTGTTGATTGTGGTGTTGATTTTGGTGAGAGAGTATTGTAGATATTGTAGTGTATTCTGTGGATGATCTTGTATATATTATAGGTTAACACCCAGTGGTTGTGTTAAAAATATTCTTGCAAATTTGTGTGCAATTCAGCATTTGGAGAGATTGACAGATCTTCATTGCATTGTCTGGTCGGTAGGGTTATTATTGGATCAGATTTGGTTATTATGTATATATTTTTTTTGTTTGTAGGAGTTATATATTGATTAAATCTAAAATTCTTGTAGCTGGTTCTAATGGGTTTTCTTTTAATTTGAATTTGGAGCACATGAGGGGTTTTAGTTGATAAGATTTGATAAACTGTTTGCTGCCAGTGCTACACTTCTCAGAAAGTGTGATTGATGTATGATGCCTTTATCGGTCTATATAGCAAAGTTGAGTGATTTTTGTTCATGAGGAAGTTCCAAATGGCAGAGTAAATATTTGGTGAAAGTGAGGAGTTAGTCATTATGTGGAAGAACTGCTGAATTTAACAAAAGATTGGGATCTTTGTAATGGAAAGCTTAGTCGGTAGTCTGTTTTCCTCTCCAGGAGCTTTTCCAGAAGGTGCGCAGTATCCTGAACAAACTGACACCGCAAATGTTTAACCAGCTGATGAAGCAGGTGATGGACCTCACCATCGACACAGAGGAGCGCCTCAAAGGCGTGGTTGATCTGGTTTTTGAAAAAGCCATCGATGAGCCCAGCTTCTCTATGGTCTATGGCAATATGTGCAGCTGCCTGGCTATGGTGAGTAACATGTTCCCATACATTGCTGCTGAAGTTCCATACAAAGGCAAATGCCACACAGAAGTGAACTCTGTTTGAACCACTCTAAACTGACATGGAGCTTTAATCAGCTTCTATTTAGTAACAGAACTCTCAACACTGTCTTATACCCAAGTGTTTCTCCTACATGTCTTTCCTGTGTAGTTAAAAGTGCCCATGGCAGACAAGCCCACCAGCACTGTGGGTTTCCAAAAGCTGCTGCTGAACCGCTGTCAGAAGGAGTTTGAGAAGGACAAGGTCAAGGATGATGTTTTGGAGAAGCTGCGGCACCAGCTGGAAGCGGCCACTTCAGTAAGCAGCACTCCTGTCTAGTTTACCCGACTCACCAACCCACAGATCAGGAGAAAGGGGACTGAAATCGGCAGCAGTGCTGGGAGGCGGCCTGGTCGTTATCGGGTCCAAATGCGCTGTTTCTTGCTTTTGTCTTTGTTCTGGTTACTCCTCGCAAGGCCAGCGAGCGGGAGAGGCTGGAGGAGGATCTGGAGGAGGCGAAGGACAAGGCCCACAGGAGGTCCATCGGCAACATCAAGTTCATCGGGGAGCTGTTCAAGCTGCACATGCTGTCAGAGGCCATCATGCACGACTGTGTGGTCAAGCTGTTCATGAACCACAGCGAGGAGAGCCTGGAGCGTCTGTGCCACCTCCTCACAGCCATCGGCAAAGACCTGGACTTGGAGAAGGCCAGGGTAAGCAGGCCGCGGGCCTGGTCTGGGTTGATTTAATATTCTCAGCAGATGCTCAGCACTTGCATCGGTTTATCTTTAATATGTCATGTAAAGGTTTACGGCGCATGTGTAGATGAGTGCTAGTGTGCAGTGCAGCGGCTGTGCGGATTTTGTCCAGATTTGGTCTGTGTTGCGTTTTTCACAACAAGTACTTTACACATCGAAACTGGATGAAGAAGTTTTGGATATTGTATATTGACTGTCAATTTTGTCTCTAGTAGGAATGGCAGTTGTGATGTTGACAGTTCAGTCACCAACTAGTGTGACAGTTATTTGTGTTCAAGTTTCCTGTTCTTTTTTATTGTTTTGTTTTTTTTTCCATGCACGCTTTTAACCAAAAAACAAGCATGTTGAAATGTTGTTTATAAAAGTTTTGCCGTCAGTGTTTTCTGTTGCCTGCCTGTTGCCTGCACTCTGACTACAGGGTAGCCAACTAATTAGGATCATCATCTATAGTGCGACTAGCATGCTGTGCTGATATCAGTGTATTATTAGGCCTTGGCAATGATTTTGAAAGTGTCCAAGTTCATGTTGTTTAGTGAAGTTGTTAGTGTGGTTGTTAGCTCTGCTCCTACTACAGCTGACAAAATGAAAGGCTTTTATTGAGGACTGGTCAGCTGTTAGAAGGTTTTGCTCTCATTTGCCGCCTCCTGCTGCTGCACCCTGGATTCCCCAAAGCCAAGTGCAGCTGATGACAGCACAGCTACACCCACAGTGGCAGTGAACTGCTTTACAGCACTGACCAACGTGCAAGGCAGCAGGGTTTACATAAGAGTCATAAACATCTTGTGACATGAGTTCAGCTGAGAGCACACCTGATCGAATCGAAAGGTGAAGAATATCTGAAATTTGTCGACGTTTCTCTTACACTCTCTCTCTCTCTCTCTCTCTCTCTCTCTCTCTCTCAGCCAAAAATGGATCATTACTTTAAATATATAGAAAAGACAGTGAAGGAGAGGAGGGGTTCTTCACGCATTCGGTTCCTGCTCCAGGACGTCATTGACCTGCGACTGGTTAGAGACTCTGCCTGTGTTTGTGTGTTTGTGTTTGCCATTCCAGCGCATGGTGATGCAAAAGTATGCATCTGCTGATTTTGCTTTTCTAGAATAACTGGGTGTCGCGGCGAGCTGACCACGGGCCCAAGACCATCGAGCAGATTCATAAGGAGGCCAAACTTGAGGAGCAGGAGGAGCAGAGGAAGGTGCACCAGCAGCTGCTGTCCAAGCACAACAAGAGGCAAAGGTGTGGCCCTCAATTCCGTGACAGCTTTTTTCACCTGGCTGTGTGAGGCCGAGGACAAGTCCAAGGACAATCGACAAGAGGATGGACACATTTGCCAACGTGTGCTAAAAGACAATGCAATAATTCAAAAAAAATAATAAAACTGTGTGACAAAGAAACAAGTTCTGACTCTAATGTATTTTTGCTTTTTCCTTTATGAACTGCAGACAAAACTATATTTAACATTTGCAGATGTTCAAAAGAAAAGACAGAGGTGAATATAGAAATAATATTATTTATTTTTTATTTTATTCTTCCTTGGCTTCTCGTGAATTCAGATAGGCTCTGCCCATTAGATTTCACTTTTTTGTTTGTTTTTTTTTTAATTTCTTTTTGCTAATTTCAAACCTGTCCTAGGATTTTCACACAATCTGAGTGAAATTGGTGTCAAAATATTTGCAAGAGTCTGAATCTCAATAATTATTTAAACAAAAACCTGACATAAAAAATACAGTTGTCCTATTCCAGTCTAATATTAGTAGTACAAATTAGTAGTACAAAGGTCAGGCTTTAACTTTAACTTTAACTAGCTGTCACTCCTGAAGGACATGTTCAGATTTCATGAAATTTAAAAGACTTATACCAGTATTGACTTTGAGGTAGCTTACCAAATGTAGCAGTTTTGTCAATATGGGGCATTATAATATTGCAAATAACTGTTTCTCAACGACTGCTCTTCTGATCAAGATGAAATTTTGCATACTGCTTCTGTAAGCAAGCTGGAGGATTGCTAAGGCTGAGTCAAACATTGGCTAATGTTTTTCAGGTAATTGGCTAATCATTTTTCAGTGGGCTTCAAAGGATGTAATGTAATTTAGTAAGAACTGGCTTCAGAGGACTGCTACAACGTTGATTCTTATAGAAATTACTTTGAATTTAAATATCCTACTGCTTTTTATGTTGCTGATGAACTGTAACACACTAGTCGTAGGACCTTTCTCCAATCTTCACAAATTTGGTATCAAAATATTGATGAGACTGAAACATGTTGATATTTGTATGGAGTATGGCCCCTACATACCTATCAATCCTTCCAAGGTGTACTGATTCATTCAAAACAGCTGAAAAAAAAATTAAGACTTCTTTGAGTAATTCTTATGAAACTTGACATGAGTATTGATTTATGGACTTTAAGCTAGCATGGCAATTATAGGACATTTTTGCCAACAGAGCCCCTCTGACTTATGAAAAGGTATTAAAAAAAAAAAAAAATGAGTCAATCCCATTGTGTACCAATTGTGCATGAGAAATGCAGTTTATACAGTGCAATACTTTGTGACTATTCCATAAAAAAGTTCAATACGTTTCGTAAACCTTTTTTTAGCCTGATTTTTGATACCTAAATTAGTTGGGCAAATGCACCTTTCAAACAAATCAGTGACCTTTTGATCTAGAGATACCCTTTCAATGTAAAAAATGCAGATCTTCTTGTAAATAATTATCAAAAATATGTGTCTTTAATTATCAATCCCCAAGAGCAGGATTTTTATTAATAGGCTAAAACTTAGCCATAGAGTGTTAGATTATCACCAAACTTCAATGGTGTATATGAACATACTGTGAATGCAAGTACATTTGGGGTGAACTGACCTTCTGGGGGAACTATATTTCTTAGTCATGTCGAATCAGAAAAAATAATATTTATATAAAGCAATTCAGCAGAGAAAATTGAGAGATTGGTTTCAAAATACAACATTCCTGGAAACAAAACCTCAAAACCAACCACAAAGGCTGGTGAACTTAATATGGGATGTCATCAGCAACCAAGTTGTGCAGATGTGATAAAATGATTGGACCCCTTAATTGCCAACTGCAGCTATAATAAATGTAATTCTAATGTATGTCATGAATTCCCTAGATGAAGGAAATTAGACATTTCAATAGCAACACACCTCCCTTGATGGAATGACTGGGTACAGAAACTAGTTGACCAGAAAGGCCAAAAAAAATAGCACAACCACAGCCTTCAAACCAGACAACAAACCTGCTTAATGCTGACAGTTTTATTTTTTTTCAAATACAAAATACAGACTCACTCTCATTAAATAACCATTTGATGAACTAATGCAGAATATAAATTAAGACAGTGACACAAGCTTTACTGTAGTTACTAAGCATTTAGGTTTGGGTGTTCTTAGGATTTGGTGGGATGGTTACGAGCAAATATTGGCATATTAGATAAGCAGAAAAATACTATGGATGGGTTCAACACATGATGTGCGTACTCGTTTGACTTTGGATCTATTGGATCCCGCCAATAACTGTTGAAAAGAAAAATGACCACCTGATTGCTAAAACATATAATGGAAATAAATGTCTTATGCAATACGAGAATTATGGAAATCGGGTCAGCTTTGGAATAGAGAGGCGCGTTAGGCACATACTAATAATATTAATACATTTTCAGAGACACACAATATCCATCCTGCCAAGGACAGGCAGTGATCAGTGAACCAGGCAGCCAGTAAGAGAAATAAAATCACCAAGAAAGTCAGGCTTTTTGCTGTTTTTTTTTCAAAAAAATGTCCTTGACAGAACACAAGATATGACTGAATGAGCAAAGTTACATTTATATAGAGCCTTTCAAAGAACATACAATGCTTTCCAATGAACACACACAGCTTCTACATTCAGTCACATGCTGGATATTGTGTTAAATTGTTTGTCAGTGGCTTACTGCAGGGTGACTGTATGTAAAATGGGGAAGAGTAACTCCACTCCAGCCTCCTCTATCTCACAGTCATGCAGAGTGAGCTGTGTGTGTGTGTGTGTGTGTGTGTGTGTGTGTATGTAGGTATGTATGTGTGAGCTCTCTGGATGACCATGGAGACGACTGTGCAGTCCTCGGTGCTCAGAGTCAGAGTGTGTGTCTGTGTGTTTGCTGTCAGGTCCAGAGCAGAGCTGCAGGAGAAGTCCAGTCTGTGCTGCAGAGCAGAGAGCAGATCTGCTGCTGCTGCCCCCTGCTGGAGGTCAGAGACACTGTAGCAGTGGAGCAGCCTCAGCAGCAGCCTGTCAACACTGAGAAAACAAAACACACACACACACACACACACACACACACACACACAGACACACACACATACACACACACACACACAAACACACACACAGTGGCAGGGCAGTTAATTTCAGATTAATATAAATATTTCACTCGAATTTACCAATTACCATGGACTGTAATATGTTGATTACCTGACACAGGAGTCTCAATAAAACCTAAACAATGCTGGCACAAAATGACATCTTGGAAACTTTCCAAAACACACATAAATGAATATATAAGTGTATGTAAATGTATATAAGTTTTTATAACACGCCCAGTTTCCTGCTTATTTTCAGCCACTTTTTGGTAACTGCATTTATATTATGTCAAATGAGATTTTAATGCTTTAATTTTTGTGTATTAAGAAATGGTACTTGATCAATTTATGTTATTTATCCTCATATGGAAAGATTTGCTTCCATATTTTCCATATTTCAAATTTTGTGGGAAAAAGATGTCTGGAGATTTTACAGTCTCTTATAGCCTGCAAGTTATAGGACAGTGCCAGACCTGTGAAACAGTGCCACTTCATCCAGTGTTTAGATGACGTTTGATGCTTAGACCTCATTAGTCATATGCTAATAGTAACTTTGATACAATCTTCAATACAGTGTTGAATCAATGTGCTTTGCAATAGTGAGCTTTGATGCCTCAGTATCTAACATCCCATCACTACACTGGAGTTCTACCATATGTATTCTTTCTCTGCCTGTTCGTTTTCCATATTGTTCTCCGTTCCCGTGTTCTTAATATCTGTGTTATCTTACTTTTACCTCTATGTTTTCTTCTTCCTGGTTAGCCTCACTTTGTTTTTTGTTTATCATGTATTCTGGTAACCTGCTCTTGGATAATGTTTCTGCTCCTCCTAATAAACAAAGTTCGACAACACGCTTGTGTCTTGCCCTGCCTGTCTCAGCATTACAGTTAATCTAAAGGTCAAAGCATAAACTTCACTGGCAGATACACCTATATTTAAACATTACCACGTATGTACACAGTTTTCTAATTACATTAACATATTAACAAATAAGCAGACATCTAGTTTCTGGACATCTGAATATTTTCAAAAATTTGATTCTTTAAAAGGTGGGTTTAAATGATACAGCACTACAAAAAGCATGCCAACCATAGGCAACAAGCAATCCTTGAATTAGAATAAATTAATATTTCTGTATTTGGGCAAAATAATAATATGATTCTTAGTCCACGTAATATTTAGGCTCCATGCATGTAAATATATCTTTTATTTAAAAATGAACACATTGTCTATTTTCACCATTAGTCGCTTTGAAACCATTTAAGCCCACTACACTCCATTTAAGATGACCTTAGAGTGTTTTAATGAGGAGTTCCTTCAAGTACAAACTTGCATCAGTTTTCACTGTACTGGCTGCAAGTAAGAAATTATGATATGCAAAATAAATGCTGTTTGATGGAATAAATGAATGACAAATATGAAGTTACGATGTGATCATAAAATGGCTTAGGCTAATGTGTCCATGTGTTCTTACAATCCTGGCAGGTCATGTGTGACTGGGGTTGGAGCTTTACTGAAACAGATGTTTTACATCTTGTTCTGGATTATAATCTGGCTAGTGGAATTGAGAGCCCTTTCCCCAATGGGAGAAAATGATTTTATTGTTTTATGTGAGATCATCCTGAGCAGACCATTCACAAATCAGAACAGTTTCCTGTGGCTACAGTGAGGACCTCAGCTGATACTGGAATATTCACCCACTGCTTTGATATGCTTATCTCACAGATTTCACAACAAAACCCCAGAATATCTACAATGTAGATGAGACAGGATTTGTCACTGGTCCATGACAAATCCTGTAAGATTATGTAGCAGACTACAGGTGGAAGTGGGAGGGAACAGATAACCGTCCACATCACTGGGAATGTTGTTGGGCAGATTCATCATCTACAAAGGGAAACGGTTGTACAATTCTTGGTGTCAAGGAGGTCCAGACCGCAACCCCATTTTTGTGACAGAACATGGACGGTTGGACAAATCTCTTCCTTAAACTATTCACTCAGATCTCAGACTGATCATTTCTCAGGGTTTTAATATTTGATGGTTAAACCTTGCATGTGACTCTGGGACTGGGGGACTAGGGGGCTTCTTAACATTTTTTCTACTCCTGAACCTCTTACTGAATAAATGTTGAGCTGTTAATCCTTTCAAAACTATACATTTTTAATATTTTGTCAATAAATCATGACATGATCTTACTTGGAACTTAAATGGACTTAAATGATGCAACTGTACCTATTAAGATGATGCCAGACTTTGCACCTATTTAAGAAAATATCTTTATTTACATTATAAAACAGACATGAACTAATAAGCACATTTTGAAATGAGAAGTTAGACATTCATATTATAAATCAATTAAATATCTATGAAAAATGCCTGGAAAATTATTTTGGCAGGCTTATTGCATGCAGTAAAGGAGTAAAGTTATGTTAATATGGAAAGGACATGAAATTCTATACCATACAGCTATTTTTGAAAGAAAGACTTAATTCCTTTAAATCCTTTCCATACAATCCTAATTCGAAATCTCTTCTTCTCACATGTTCTTGCTTCCGAGGCTCCATTCGCTTCTTTCGATGTCTGCTCTATGTCTTTTTGATGACGTTTCAGTTTCTTCTTCCCATGTGTCTTTTTCTCCTTGAACTGTTTCTCCTGTGCATTTGGTGCTGGCCTCACATCTGAGTGAGGCAGTAGTGGACGGCAAGGCCTGTAGGGTCTGGATGATGGGGCTTCTTGGAACCAGTGGGGCTCACCAGGTGCAAATCTGGTAGGCTGTCTGAGGGAGAGTGAGGGAAACCTGTTGTCTCGTGGTTTGGGAGACTCCAGGGGGAAACTGGGCCTTGGGCTTTCCAACTGTGAAAAAGCATTTAATTTAGCATCACTATTAAATACATGCATGTGCACACACTTTGATATACTATCAAAAATATAATGTAAGTGATATTGTAGTGCCATAGGCAATCCATTTGTTGATATGCCCTAATACATTTATGCTCACTATTTACCTGGACTTTAATTATAGTTCCTTATTTCAGTCTAAAACCATCTGCTGTGTATAGCAGAACATTGCTTCATTGGATGTGCACTGCAGTGTAACTAAGTGTTTCTCTTTTCCTACTTTCTCAAGCTGTGCTCTCAGCCTTCTCAGTTCAGCTTTGATCTCCACATTCTCCCTCTGCAGTTCTCGCACTGCTAGCTCGAGGTCTAGACCTCCAAGACACCGCCCCACACGTGCAGCCTTCCGTCGGTTGTCCTCCCATGTCTTTCTCCGACATTCACCCAGGGTCTCTTTGCTCAACTCCTCCTCCACCTTATGGATTCCCATTTGGAACATACAGAGACATATGACCCAGCAATGTGTATTCGGTCCCTAGAGATCTTCAGCCTCATTCTAATCCCTAAAAGGCAATCTCTATCTAAAAAGGGCTCATATCAAAATTGAAAGTGGTGTGTTAGTTGTAACAGTCGCCAGCTGTGTTGATAACTCACTCTACGATGCGCTGACACGGTGGAATCTTCCAGCTGCTTACCGTCCTCCTACAAAACAGAAACCTGCTTAACACACTGATATCCAGCTCAACAGGAGGATGTCTTACAATGTAGGTCGGCTCTAAAGTGGGAGAATTGCTGCAACTAACTTCAAAAGGATGAACGCTGTTCTGCCAAAAATGCATCTCACTTTTGTAATCGTATCTTTTTTTAAATGTTTCTACTACTGTTTGTCTTGTTTATTCTGACTAGCAGTTGCTATCACACCACGCGACTAGAATGTTATACGTATGACGCCGCATGGTTACAGAATTCAAAAGATTACAGCTCGGACGATATTGAACGCGCGTTAAAATACGCTCATGAATGAGTTTAACAGACACCTGTTCATTTCAACACAATGGGAGAAATTACTCTGCTCACAGAGCTTAGTAACGCGTTAGAGGAAAATTCGCTGCTGCACTTTAAAACACTGAGCGTTTTTCTTAAAACACATAAAAGGTGCAAGATCACGCGTTGTCGTGTGAGCACCTCAGTCGTAAAAAGGGCTGAGTTGTCATGAATACGTTATGATCAGGAGTAGTCGGCCGTACTGCTGCGACATCCGGTCAAATCAACCGTCCTCTAAGAATCAGCGCAGTACTAGTTTTGGTAATAGCAGCATCTATGGACATAAACGGCGGGGAAACGGATGGTTTCTTTCTCGTCAACGTTATAGTCCATCACACTTGCTCCTATAGATCGGGATAAAATCTCCATACCAAAACCTCTGTGCATTGGCATGATGAAAATTTAGAGCACGCAAATCCTTCACTTCTGAAACAGCAGAAATTATGTAATTTTACACAGATTAAAAAACCCCTCAACGTTAAAGACTGCTGTTGACGGAGTTTTAATGTAAATATAGCAGGTTGGGGAAGTGTAACGATGAGCGGTAAGGAGGCGGACGCATTGTGTGGAAAAGAGTGAGATTTATTAGGGGCAAATCCAAAGTCCAGGGTCAAATTATTAACATGGAGAGTCCGAGAATTCACGATAAACTAAAGTAAAGAAAAGTGCACGAAGACAAACCAGGGATGCAGGCTATAACATTGGGGCGAGGATAAACATTCAGGCTTATATTCACATGCACGGAAGCCTCGATTAACAAACAGCAGCTGGACTTACAATAAATAGCAACAAGACTAAACTAAAACAGGGTTTAAAAACATGGTCACATGAGCATTAAACCAGACACAAGTGCAAATTATGAGGGGTGCAGAAAACGAAACGAAGGAATGGAACCACAACAAGGGAGTAAATCAAAATAAAGACACTAGACAGGGAAACCGTGGAGACATGAACGCTAGGAGGGTGGTCAGTGGTGACAGGAAGCTTGTTTCAGTCATGGATGTCTTTGGCAAAATGAATGCAACTAAAATGCTTTCCTCATCTGTCCTAATAACCAAATAATAACCAAGTTCTTCTTTATTTCTAAATAATATGCCTTTCGGAAATTGTATAACTGCTTGTGTTATATTACTTTCTTTTATTCAGAAACACAGGAGACTCAGGTGAAAAGTGTGATGGAAATTATACACTTATTATTATATCCTAAAACTTGTCTCACCTAATCGTAGTCATCAGTTTATTAGATAAATGCATACCTATTTTTCTGTTTGTGTTTCACATGTTCCATCCCTTTTCTCTTCTTTGAAAGAAAAATTCCTTAACTTAATCAAAGACTAGGATTAAAAAAATAAAATAAAATAAAATCATAGACAGGTCAGCTGAGCCCACTCCCTTGTCGTAATGTCCCCATATTGACAGTTAAATACCACATATTAAATACAATAGACACTGGAGTGTCTTGTTTTTCTCTGAACATTCCACAGTGCGTCTAGAATTTTAATAGTTGTTTATTTCTGCTGTTTTTCTGCTCTTATTTGAATTTGTTTTTGTCTTAAGGAGAAAAAAAAGGCGTCAAACGAGACCTGTGACCCCAGGGGGAAATCGTGGATCAGATGCTTCACACCAAGTCACTGTGTAAACAACACCAGGTTCATGTTTTAGTGTGAGGAATGAGTGCAGGAGTGTTTTGAAAGAGCAAATACAAACACTAACAAGAAGAGAACAAAGAAAACAGGAAGGAGAAGCTCCTATCCTTTTTGAGTTACTTACTGAGTTCATTCTCATAGCAAGTTCATTACACCTTGTGTACTTGTTGTAGTGAAGTTTGCTGTTTCTATATTGGCTGAGAGAAGGAGCAGACCTGTTCCATTTACATTTAAACAACAGAATCTTGTCAGTGGAGGATGTACTTTCTCAAACCTTTTTAACTGGTATCTTGCCTCTGTGTCTCTCTGTGTTCGCAGGACAGGGACCACTGCACGCCTCGCACCAGAACACCTTTCCAGTGATGACTCCCCTCGTGTGGAATTAGTTCACAGCTGTTTAGTCTTATACTTATCCACAACTAGGATTAGTCCATTTACTATTTCTTAGAAGTGGGGATCAAGAACATTGGAAGACGTGAGTAGTTTTTTGGAGCAATACAGATCAATACATAAAAACAGGCAAATGACCTGGTTATACTCAAATACATCCATAAACTTATCAAACAAAGTAATGCTTAGGTATGAGTTTTCTTGACTTCGTGACTTATTATGAAGCTTAACTTGTTATGAACTGACACATGTGATAATGTTCACACATTTAGCTGCAATTCTTTGTTTAACTTCAGAGGGTTAAATGGAGCTCACTCAGATGATGGTGTTGACTGCTTCAAGGATTTTCACTAGAAGTTATATAACTGCAAGTTATATTACCGATGTCTAAGTGTATGCAGCGCAGAATTCTTTATTCGTAATGTAATACATGTCCTATTTCATTCTACAAGATAAACAGGTTGGAAAATATTTGTGTAAAATAGATTAGACATAAAGCCATGCAGACATTGTAAGTGGACATCAAGGAAAAATATAAAATAAAAGAATAGTATAGCATACAGTTACAGGGTATGCCTGTTTTCATTGATTACTAGGGAAGCTCTTTGTCTCCCTCTTGTGGCCATTGTTGTCTGAGCCAACAACCATATCAACATAAGTGACATGAAGTTATAGAAATTAATTAAAACTGAAACGTATTTTTATAAACACGATTTGACAGTGTGTTTTACATATTCTGGTTGAATATGACATTTGTGTCGACAAGATTATAAAAAACATAACCATACCTTTACCTGATACTTATATCCAAAGTGACTTACGAGTGAGTATAACTTGAGCAATTGAGGGTTAAGGGCCTTGCTCAGATAACCAACAGTGACAACTTGGCAGCAGTAGGGCTGGAACCGGTAAGCTTCTGACTACATGTCAAGTATCTTAACCACTGAGCTACCACTGATCACTGCTGGGGGTCACCATAAATGTTAGAATTTAAAATGTTGGATACTAAACTATTTAAAAAAAACATTTTGGGACATTTATTTATTTAATTTCCCCTAACCTTTGACAGCACGGCTAGTACAGACCTCTGTATATCCATCTTCTTACCCCTTCTCTCTGCACACAAAAAATAAAACACATTGAGAAGAGACTAATTGCCCAAAGGATAAAAAATAAAATGACATATATAATGATAAAAGGAAAAGGTAACTAGATAACAGTAGATGTGTTAATATAAAATCAAAAGTCATCTAAACAGAACTCAATGCAATAAGTGTGTTTTGAGATGTTTTTGTTTTGCTGTTGTTTTTGTTTTGTTTTTTTTGTTTTTTTTTGCCTTCAAGTGCTAATGCCATTATGAGTTGCTAGACCATGAAGACATTTAAAGACATTTAAAGAATAATAAAATAATTAGATTTTGCTGTAAAAGACAGATGTCATGTTCACACTGCACAACTGCACTGCTTAATGTGAGCAGACATCTGGCAGACACGCTTATCTATAGCAACTTACAGTTTCAACTATATTACAGAGCTAGGTCCATATAGCGGTAGGAGTTTGATTCAGTTCAGTTCAGCTCACTCAGGCTTTCATTTCTGTTTTCTTGTCTTCAGGTTTTGTTTCATTGTCCCTAATAGGTCCAACTTGTGCTTGTCTACTCATGTCTCACTGTCCTCCTTTGCTTGATGTCACAACTTCATTGATACCTAAAGTGAATGTTGGAAATATCACATGTTCTTTGAGTAGGAATCAAACATCATTGCTCTAATACACTGGACTGATAGTGGACTCTGCCGAGGTACACCTACCCCTGATGTTGTGATGTTACTGAGCCTCATCCTGTCTCAGATGCCTTGGCTACTCCCATCATCCCCTGATGTCCCCTGTTGTAGCCCACACCACCTCCACTCCACCCAGCTACTCTCTGTTGCCCTTAATGGACGTTCTCTTGCGACTTGGGTCTCGGACACATGCACACAAGTCTAGAACCTCCAGAAAGTTGGACTAAACATTAAATGCTTATTTCATTTTTTTATTTATGTCTCTCTTTAAACAGCCAGAGGAGGATGGGACCCCCTTTGAGTCTTGGTTCCTCTCGATGTTTCTTCCTCATGCTCTAGGGAGCTTTTCCTTGCCACTGTCACCCTTGGCTTGCTTACTGGGGGCTTGGACTTGGACATTTGAAAAGCTGCTTTGTAATAGCACCTGTTGTAAATAAAATAAAATAAAATACAATTTTAAAAAGTACTTTATAAATCAATTTTGGGTATTTGATTTTTATATGTAATCTTAAAATGTATAAGATAACTAAAATTTGTTTTTTAATCATTACATTTTTTCACTTAAAACAAAAATATAATTTGGATAGTCCCAATAATCTAGAAAAATCAAATCTCATCATTACAGTGCCAACAACACATCAACATCACCAGACTTCAAAGCACTTGTCTGAGAGGAAGATTTGTATGCCTGTAAATCTGTTGTTGAAGAGCCTATAAAATCAAAATAGGCGTTTAAATTTGAAATTTTAAACTAAAATAAATACAGCCTTATTTTACATGCCTAAACACACACACACAGTTACCTCACAGTGTGAATATTGTTGTTGGTGGAGAAAGTATCATAGATCCTCTTTGCTGACACATCAGTGATGTCATAAATCACCGCCTAGTAGTACAAACACCTGTAGATTTATATATCAATGAATTAAATTAATGAACGAATGAATGAAGAAACGAATGACTGAATTAGCAAATGAATGAATAAGCAAAGAAATAAATAGTATATTTGTGTCAGTGGACCTGAGTCATTAATGGCCAGATAA
Source organism: Electrophorus electricus (assembly GCF_041902795.1). Lineage (NCBI taxonomy): Eukaryota > Metazoa > Chordata > Actinopteri > Gymnotiformes > Gymnotidae > Electrophorus > Electrophorus electricus. The sequence goes on along the minus strand of NW_027658627.1, from coordinate 2,191,122 downwards.
TTATGCATTCTGACATTTTAAACAAAATATCATTTCTTTCAGTTCTTGTACACATGACTTGTTATCTATCAGGCATGAAACTGTAAATCATAAAGAGTCTGTTATGCCTTATTTCTCTTTTTAATGAGAACATGTGTTTCTACAAGCAGTCTGGATATTTTGTAGACCACAGAGGTCCATCTTGCCAAGTACAGGAAGTGATCAGTGAACCAGGCAGCCAGTGAGAGAGGTCGTCATTTCCAAATAAAATCACCAAGAAAATCAAGCTTTTTGCTGTTTGCTTTTGAAAAAAATAAGTCCTTGAAGGAACAAAGGATATGACTGAATGAGCAAAGTTACATTTATATAGAGCCTTTCAAGGAATGCTTTACAATGCTTTACAATGAACACACACAGCTTCTATGTTCAGTCACATGCCGGATTTTGTGTTAAATTGTGAGAAAAAGAGTAAAATGTGTTATATCTATGTTAGTGTTCGCTGTGCACTCAACAATCAAGACTCTCTACACATCCCTCCTCCCGCTTGTCCACTCACTCCAGGATGTGGGCTTTGTGCTGGTGTGCGAACAGCATCTGCAGGCAGTGGTTAGTGAGCTGACAATGGCTAAGGTCCAGTTCTGACAGCCCTTCAGAATGTTCCAGAAACAGTGCCAGTGACCTACAGGCCTGCTGGTCCAGCCGGGTCTGACGGAGGATCACCATCTTACCCAGAGCCCGGGAGAGAGCCACAGCGCGTCTCACACACTCCACATCAGTCCCCACACAGAGAAGAGACAGGAACTGGAGCAGCATGGCTTTATTGCTGCTGAACACACTCAACATTCTCCAACATGTAGAGTCACAAAACACTAACACACTCACATAACTACTAACATTAATGCTATTTACACACATTTTGTTTCAAATGATAAAATTATTTTCCCTTTTCCAGAATGTTTCCCTAGTTTGTGTGGTGTTGAGTCAGTGGCTTACTGAAGGGTGACTGTGTGTAAAATGGGGAAGAGTTGCCCTCACAGCCGTGTAGAGTGAGCTGTGTGTGTGTGTGTGTGTGTGTGTGTGTGTGTGAGAGAGAGAGAGAGAGCTCTCTGGATGACCATGGAGACGACTCTGCAGTCCTCAGTGCTCAGAGTCAGTGTGTGTTTCTGTGTGTCTGCTGTGAGGTCCAGAGCAGAGCAGCAGGAGAAATCCAGTCTGTGCTGCAGAGCAAAGAGCAGATCTGTTGCTGCTGCCCCCTGCTGTAGTTCAGAGACACTGTAGCAGTGGAGCAGCCTCAGCAACAGCAGCCTGTCAACACGGAGAAAACAAAACACACACAGACAGTGGCAGGGCAGTTAATTTCAGGTTAATATAAATATTTCACCTAAATTTAACAATTTCCTCCAGAAAGTCATTTTATTCTGAAGTAAATATCCATGGATATTGCTGATTACCTGACAGGAGTCTCAATAAAACCTAAATGATGCTGGCACAAAATGACTTTTGAGGAAACTCGTGAAAAACACATAAACGCACATAAACGTTTATATAACACTCCCTAAACAGACCAGTTCTGTGTTAAAATTCTGATTGTGAGAAAAGTTCAAGCCTGAGACGGGAGACGTGTTAGAGCAGTGGCTCAATGCTCTCCAGCTCCGCCTTTGGTATGGAGGTGAAAAGCAGGCTGAGAGAGACTGCTGTGCAGTGCTGGAGGGTGAAGCGCAGGGCAGCACAGTGGACAGAGTCCAGCTCTCTGCTGTTCAGGTTGATGCAGTTCTCTACTGAATTCAACAAGCTGGACACACAGTGAGCAGAGCCAGTCTGATAGATCTCTCTGATGATGGACAGTACAAAGCTGGAGCTCAGCCTGGGGAGAAGACACACACACACACAAAAACACAGACACACATTTCCAGGTCTCATGCTGTACAGTATAATTAAAGTGTTTGGACTGTTACTAACTGTGTGAACAATCTGAGCCACACAACACATGACTGTATTCTCTCACCTTCTGATCTGAAGTCTGGCCAGTACAGGCAGAAGGTCTCTGGGATTTTGTTACTTAATGTTGGGGATGTGTAGTGGTCTCATGAGCTGGTGGAAGCTCGTCTACTTTGTCGTAACGTCACCCTTTCGCCTTGCTGTCTGGATGTGTACTGTCTGTCAGACTAGCAATTCATCTACACTTCTCACAGATAAAACTGCCACTAATGATGAAGAATAAACATGCTGCATTCAGTGCTCTGAAGCAGAACATAAGTCATGATGAAAAAGCAAAATGTTAACATTACTCATGTTTGTGGTAGTTCCTTAGATATAGTTTGTGATGATAAAATAGTTTTCCATGGAAGTTGCCAGTTTCCAGGTAGAAAGTAGTTAAATCCAACAAAACATTTGTTAAACAGATAGAGAGCAGTAAGAGCTAGTATGCTGAAACTACCTGTTTCAAAAACAGGAAGCTTCCTTATGAAGGAAAGAGGTTCTTATGAACCTCAGCATTTTGACAGCAAGTATTAACCATGGCTATAAAACCATGTGAATAATTCAGTTATGGGATTAATCCACAAAATAGAACATCAAATCTAATTATTTGGCCAGTACAGGGTTATGCAATATTCCTTCATCTCAGCAAAATGCAATAGCTTGACTTCCTTAACTGATTAATAATTAAAAAATATCTTTCTTGACTATAAGAATATAGCTTACCCATTAGAAAGATTAAACATCCAGTCAGCGTGTATCCTGGCATGTTAATGTAAAAGGCAGCTCCTACTGGATTTGGGGAAAGATTAGTAAAAGATTTCAAGTATCTGCAAAGCAGAAAACTGCCTATTCAACAGGCATGAATGATCTGCTACCGAAGTAGTTGTGTTATTTGCATAGCCTAATTAATATCATTAGATCATGTTCTATATTACCTATATTGTTATATTAAAATGTTCCTATTGCTTTTTTGCTTCACAAATGTTACACATAGTTGCTGCACCTGATACAAGGATAGGAATTTCAATTTATTCATACTGGATATAAGAATCATTAATGGCTGCTGAGTGAAGCACTTTCATTGAAAATTCATCCACCAATTTTTTTTTTTTTTTTTTTTTTTTTGTAACCGGAAACAGGGCACATCAGCCAGGAATACATTCCAGCTCTGTTTTAGAACACTGGCTGTGATTCATTACATTTTGGCAATTGTGAAAACAAACTGGATGATACTTCTAAAAGTAATTGTGTTTGCAGTTTATTTGCACAGTTACATGAACAACACTGGTAGCATAGTCAACAGGCTTGATGGTTTTCCAGTGCACGACACCGTGATACCTGGGCTGGCCCAAGCCTGTGTGGGGCCCTATGCAGAAATCTGAGCTGCCACTGACATAACATTGGTAAAAAACAAATAGAAATAAATACATGGTCTTTGGCACCCTCTTGGCGGCCTTAGCAGGCTCTCATTTTGCTTATATGGTGGGACAATTGTTCTGCTGTTATCCTACCTATTGAGCAGTCCTACCTAGATTTAATGCACTTATGTACATCACCCTTAGTCCAGGTTTCTGGTGTTTATTTTAGATGCATTTTTGGTTGTATATATTATAATTAGGCTACTGTGGACAATTGTATACCGTATAGCTACAGCACCTGTACTTCACACACATGTAGTAATCGGATCTAGAAAGTTGCCAACCCTATTAAAATATTAAGTTTATAGTATAATATTTGAATCAAACAGACAAAGCATTAATCACAATCATTTGCATGATGATTAAATCTTGAACCAAAAATGTATCAGAGAGCTGTAGTGTTTTTCACAGACACACACCCAATAAAACTGTGCTTGACCATTTCTTGCCCTCTATATCATTCTCTGCAGTTTACTGAGAAAGACCTGACACTGGGTAATGCCATTGTCTATTCGAAGGCCAAAACAACAACAATCTTGGTTATCAAAGATTCACTCCACCCTGACCACAGCCTGTTCTTTTAGAAGCTATGCAAAAACCACCATCGCAGCTTGTGAGTACAAATCTAGCCTCTTAAAAATACTCGCCTGGAATTAAACCTAGTAGAGTTCCACAACGAGGTGCAATTTGTAAAATGACGTCTTTTTCTCTCAGAGTTAGAAATCTGCAGAAATAAATACATCAGTTAAATGTTTAAATATGTAGGTTAGAAATCCAAGTATAAAGAGCAGATATATTATCTGTGCTAATTAATGAATGTATTTAAAGTATACATTTAGTAGGCCAAAAAATAGAACTCGTATGTAAATCATATCTAAATATTTTTATTTAGAGTAAATTACATGCGACATTTTGAAGATTTTGATTTTTTGGCCTGCTACCACCACACCGCCTCATCGGGAACTGTTACACTTTATTTTTTATTTATTTTTATTTATAACTTAAAAATAATCACCTGGAATGTAAACCTAGCCGAGGTCCACAACGAGGTGCAATTTGTAAAAGGACGTTTTTTTTCTCTCAGAGTTAGAAATCTGGAGAAATAAATATATGAATTTATTACCCCCCATCAGTGGACCTTTAGAGCTTTATTATTAAAAATAAGACAGACAGATGAACAGACAAACGCAAAATGTATATATAATATTTTTAAGTATTCGCCATCTGCACCATTACAGGAATGATGTGTGTGTGTGTGTGTGTGTGTGTGTGTGTGTGTGTGTGTGTGTGTGTGTGTGTGTGTGTGTGTATGTATGTATGTATGTATGTATGTATCTATGTATATGATTATGTGTGAGTACATGTATGTTGGATTGTATATGTACACGTATTAGAGTGTGATATTTATCGTTTATGGATTGGCTCTGTATGGATTTTATCAAAGGTGTCCACTCTAGATTATTGGTTCTGTTATTGATTAATTCTGAGAATTATTCGATTGATATATATACTCTATCAATAGATTTTTCTATTGGGTGACACTAATATTATTTTTTGTTTTCCAGTTCATGAATATGTTTTTTTGTTTGTTGTTTTTTTGCAAGAATATTTTTATTATATCAATATAATAATGTTATACATAGTATCCTGTCATATTGGTTGATGATATGTCTCCTAGGAGACATAAAGATGGTGTTGGATGGATATGGTTATTTAAAGCATGGGATATGTTGGTGATGCACTATATTGGACTGTTTGCACTTGTGTAGCATGTTGTCTGTTGCACTGTTGTTTTTATGTTGCACCATGGCCCTGGAGGAACGTTGTCTCGTTTTTGTTGTGTACTTGTATATATAGCTGAAATGACAATAAAACCACTTGAACTTGAACTCGAACTTGATGACGACTTGCCAAAATTGCTTGATAGGTGTGCTCTGCCACGTGGCGTGAATGTAATCGTCAACTGTGTTTTGAGTAAAGTATGTACAGATTGCTGAGCTTGTGAAACCAATTTTAAACATCCAATGTGTAGTATAATGTACTCTGTATTATTTTGTACTGAATGCATTGTAGGTTAGTGTTGCTGTCATGTGGTAATTATTATTACACATTTTAATTCAAACTGCAGCGTCGGGGGCTAGTAATAAATGTTCCTCCTATTGTCTCGATGGGAGAGTAACTGTGAGATTTGATTTCACTATTATTCTGTATATCTTAGATAATAGGTTTTTTGTATTAAGAATGCTTGTTTATAAATTCTGATATGGATGTAGGTATCGGAATTGATTTTTGAACACATAGGTGATCTTAGCTGATGGTATTGTAGGAACTGGGGGCTTTCTATAGCATATTTTGGGGCTAGTTGTGGGCGTGACATGAAACAAGTCTTAGGATAAATATGTTTAAGGTTTGTAATGCCTTTTTCTATCCAAGATGTAAAGTTTAATATTTTTGTTCATGGTAAAGCCTGGATTGTTCCAAATGGGAGAATGAATAGTTCGTGTGAGTGTGGAGTTTGATATCTTGTGGAATTTCCACCAAACTGTTAGTGTCATGGCCACCTTCAAACTGTTGAAACATGGATATTTTTGAATATGAGTCTGGGCACATTTGAAACACCTGCCGCAAACATTACTGACATTATATCTTGTTTATGTGATTGGCTGTGCTTCTCTAGCCACAAGTACTTTTTGATTTATTTATTTTTTAATTTGGTAATTTTATATATAACAGCAACAACTGACATCTTAAGTTTTATGACAAAATGTGCAAACAAGCTGGTCTGAGAGGTGTGTAGCGGGATATGACTCAGTGCATCTCTGGTGCTGCTTTTGATGAGTACAGTGTCATAAGTGTGTCTGTCCAGCAGCGCAAAGAGGGGATACAGCTTCTTCTCCCGGAGGTTTCCGATAAATATGTAGATATGTTAGTATGTAATAGAAAGACAGCTGTCCATCCTCATAGTCTAGGTACATGCCCACATTCCTGGGCAATTTTGTCAGGGGCAGAGGGGTCTCAGGCATGGTGCAGGTGTACGACTTCTGGGTGCTCCTCCAGAGCACCCAGAAACCCTCACAGTGGGTTTCTCAACTTGCTCAGACTCAAATCTCAATATCGGCATCCGAACCGTCTTAGAGAGGAACAAAAAACACAACTCATTTGATTAAATTGTTCCAGTATAAATATGGTTATCAAACATGCTTTTAAAAATATACTTCCATGGAGATGGTGCCCTACAGGGTAGTGTTGGAACAGTGTGTACAGGCTTAGTGTCATGTTGTGGCCCCGCCCCCTCCTCAAACATCTTGGTGTGTGTGTGTTCGTCTGTGTTGCCACACCCTCTCGTGCCGTTCACCTGTTCTCTGTTATGTGTAATCGGCTTGGGTGTATATATGTCTCGTGTGTCATAGTACGTGTGTTGGTGTTTGAGATGTGCATAGTATTTGAGCTTTGTTGTATGTTTTGCATGTTTGCAAAAATAAAAGTGCGTTTCATCGTGCCTCGTCCCCGCATCCTGCTTATCCTCGCAACGTCACAACTAGACCACTTTAGATGTAACTTAGAACCTCCAGTGACCTCTGTATGTGTTTCTTTAGTTGTATGAGCTCCACTGGAGGACTCTGAATAGTTGACAATGGAAGAGGGGTATATCAGATTCACCCCTTCTGCCTCGGTGTGACAGATTAACACACTGCATTAACGTTTAGAAATAAAAACATATGGTAAACACAGTCTAGAAAATATTACCTTGTAACAATTCATTCAGTATATGAACTGTTTTCTGTGTCCTTATGTCTATAAATTAAAAGTAATAAAACATTTAAATGATAAATAAATTACAATGAATGTATAAATGTTCACAAATAAGAAACTACATTGGTCTGCACTTTTCTCCACAGATTCAAGGAACTCATGAAAGTTGGAAGCTATAAAAACACATAATACAGAATTATAGACTGACTGATGTGTGAGCAGAAAGATCACTGTGATGTTCTCATATCTAAAGCACTCAAAGCATTGATGTTGTGTAAATGAACTGTGATCTGATTGGTTTAAGGAAATAGATTCACCTACTTTGAAGTTCAAGTTTTTATCAAAAGGTTAGAACTGGTTGACTATACTTTGTCTGTCCTGCAACAGGAAATTTAAACATTTATATCCAAAGTATTACGCGATAGAAATCAATTCAAGACTACCCGTTATTGACCGCTAGATGGGGAAAGATACGAAGAAATAAATGAGTCCAGCTCCTCCTGCCCGACTTTACGGTGAGACTCTGCTTTTACGTCATTAAAACGCTAAAGAAAAAAGGCCGCCATATTTGTAGTTCCACAACGTGAAAAGGCGTCATTTTGTATGCCGAAGAATGAATAAACACCGTGCCATGCCTTGAAGACGAAGAAATTGCAATTTATTTAGCTAGCCATAAGAATAAGAATAGCTGTTTAATTTACATAATCACAAATATATTGCATGTACATACAGCTACATTTCAGTCGATCAAAATGTTTCACGTATTTATAACCGCAACTTTATGTTACAGTGGTCATATCAGAGATTTACCAATATAAAACGCAACAGGTGTCGTGTTCTGTAATAGAACATTTTAACATTTATATCCATATTACACATAACCAAGGTGTAATATAACCATATGTACTGAACAGACATAAACAGCCTGTGTATTGTGAAAATACATGTATGTGTCTTCTACAGCAATTACTGTGCCCTGCACACTTTAAGTTTGGCATGAAGTGTTTGCTTTTTCCAAAGCAAGTAATATTAAATTATTCTCATAGAATAAATTTCACAAAGACATGGACTTCTCGGTTGACCGTAGAAATATGTTGTTTTTTTTTTTGTATTTAATTTCTTTAATGCGAATCGTATGTAGGTTACCACTGCTAAGCTTCACCAATGTCAAGGTAAGACCTCGAAAGGACGCAGAAAATTATTTTAATAACAGCTTCTGCTGATTTATTCAATAACTGTATGACACCGTTTGAGTGTACGTACCGACTGAAAACAAACTCAAATTATTAGAGACACTCTTACTGCGTCTCCACATTGAAACATATCAGTTAGTTAGCTGGGCTGGCTAACTAGCTTAGCTTTATTAGCTAGCTAAGCTAATGGCGAAGAGGATTACGTTAAAGAACCCCCGGTCTACAGTTGTGCACATACAGGAAAATTAATGAATAGCATGGTAATACACGCATTTATTGGAACAGTTATGTAGCTAATATGCATTTGTAGTATGTGCGCCTGGCGTAGAAATGAGTCTTTGTTAGCCCATTAAGGCTATCTTAGCTAGGCTAGTCCGAGCAAGCTAAGTGCTGGTTGCTATGACAACGGGCTTGGTGTATTTTGCGAGCTTGTCGGCTACATAAGACAAGTGTTTATTGCTTTACTGCTGCGGTGAACTGTTATTATTGTAACACTCTGCTAATGCCAGATGTGTAGAATAACTCACTAGTTATGTTTACTTCGAGACTTTGGCAGTTTTAAGATGGCTAGAAAGCGAATGAGCCAGCTAGCTGTCCTAGCTAACATGCAACCTTCTGTACATCCCGGGTACTCCCAGCCCTTATCAGGACCCCACAGTTCCCTTTGAGAACTCCCTGGTATCACGATCATAACTTTGGACAACCAGTTGTCATTCTCAACTCATGTTTCAGATTTCCCCTTTGTAACATACGAAGGATTTGGCCCTTTCTTTCGCAGGAAGCTACCCAGGTGTTTGTGCGGTCTCTTGTGATCTCAAAGCTAAACTACTGCAACTTACTACTTGCTGGTCTAGTAGTACTCTAGTACTTATTGTTTATTGCACTTATCAATGTTTAAGGTAGACCTTATGTATTTTGTACTTCTTGTTAGGAACTGGTTCAAAGTGACAAGTCCTTCAGGTTCAATCTCCTCCGAGTTACCCTCTGCCCTCCGTCCTCTGTAGCCGGATCCGGGGAAGTCAAGAGATACTGACACCAAGGTAGTGAATCAAGAGAGTTCCACTTTATTGAGGAAAGCACAGAGTATATATGTGTCCTATATCTACTATCTAAATCTACAGGATGATGGGGAAAAGTGAGGCATGTTCTAAGGGTCTACGTAGAAAGGAAAGGGACAAGGTTATTAAAGATTAGATGTTCTTTGCATGAACGAGCCACGAGCTGTTCTCTTGCCCGCCATTAGCCACTCCTGTCCTTAAAGAGAGACGGAGAGAGAGAAAGAGAAAGGGAGGGGTAAAGGAGACAAGAAGAGGGAGCGGATGATCTAGGGCGACCAGCTTGTGGTCAAGCCGCCATGTCATGGCTGATAGGCAGAGACCTTGCGTTGGGTGCCTGAATAGAGAAAGGCTCCAGTATCTAACACTTCTAGGCATCAGCAGTAATCCCTGTATTTCTACAGTATTCTAGATCATTGCTATATTGGACTCTAACCTATTGGACTGGCTAGGATGTATTCTATGAATAAATAACAAAGCACTTTTGTAAGTCGCTCTGGATAAGAGTGTCTGCTAAATGCAGTAAATGTAAATGTCCAAGGAAAGCCGACACTAGCAGGCAAACCGAGCATTGCACAGGCCATATTTGAAATTCCCACAATGCTTTTCTCACCGAGCGTATGTCCGGGCAATAACGTCAGTTGGTCCTACCAGACAATTATCAGCATGACGAGAGTCTTTCATATCAATAAATTCTGACAACACTTTGAAAGTGATAAGCAGTGGTTAGCTCGAAAGTTATTCATAAACAAGCACGTTGAAAATGACGAAACAAGAGACTTAGATCAGCTGTTGTCTCTATCGATGGTGTGGGTGACCCATGTGTTCTTAGGATGCAGGTAGGGTCTAACGCCTTCTGTGCTGAGTTGCTGTTTCCATATTTTAAAAATAGAACGCATTGTTAAACGGCATCTGTAATAGTTAAGGAAAATGTGTTATAAGTATAGTGTTACAGTAAGTGTTTTGGCCCCTGACTGCCATTAGGACAAGCCAAGACAACCGCACACTACGTTATCTTATCTACTTGTTAAATCAGCCTGAAATTAAGATACAGATAAAAGTGTTGATTTTTATACTAACATTATAACAACTTCAGCCAAAGTATTCAGAATGTAAATGTTTGGTCTAGCAGATATGGCCCACAACTGATGCAGAGAGTGCATGACATGGCAGAGGGGATTCATGTTGGCAAAATGCCCTCCTACGAATTAGTCCCAAATACTGAAGCAAAAAAGAGGCCGAATTCATCTGATGGAAGTAAGTCTAAAAGGGCTTCTTGATGATGTTACCCTGGTGACTTGCATTCTTTCCAGATGCTCAACAACCATTAAAAGTAGTGCATTGCTAAAAACTACTACTTGTTGTGCTGGAGGTGTTGAAAATATGGTTTCCTTGTCATTGTCAGTTTGATTTTATAAGGTTCTACGTGGGTATCGATAGGAGCTGAAACTGTGCATGTGTTGCCCCTCTGAGGAGATGAGCCAATGAGGAAGATGCCCGTGTTCAAATTTGACTCTAGACCACGCTTTGAGCCGGTGCACTTTGTCAGCGTTTGAAGTTGCAGCAGCATTGGCGGAGTGGGACGCAATGGTGAGAAGGAGAACGAGAAGGATCTCAGGAGTGAAGCTGAACAGCGGCAAGCAGCGGGAGGCTGGAGACAAAGCCTCTCCTCTCCCTTCTCTGACACAAACACAGTCACGTGTTATATACTCACATAATCCAAAATCTAGCATCTTTTATTTGCTGTTAGCTGGCGAAGAGTAATCAGTATAGTCAGATTCCTTTAATGTAAACACTTGGGAAAATTCCTGCCATGAGATCACTTTGGACACAGGGAAGATCTGATAGTAAATATTATGACAGGGTGAGGTCATGACTGCTTAGAAAAGTTTATAATGAAGGTCATGAAAGGTCAGTTTTGACTAATTGCAAAAAACGCCATGTAAACATTAGAATGGGAAAATCAAGCGGTCTGAGCGAAGCGAACTGCGAACGAGGAATGGAACAGACTAGCCAGGACCAATATTTTGAAAGGGATCAGAAGAGGATGACATCAAGAATCATTCTGATGATCATGTGGCGCACGGTCAAGCAAATTGCAGCCAGATACAATGCTGTTGCTCCAACTAACATGTCTGAAGGCACACCATGGGTCCTCTGAAATCAGTAGATGTTTGAACAGAAGGGCTTACCTATGTATTGTGACCAAGTGCATCCCTTCATGCAGCTGCTTAAACTATGGCAGAAGGACACTTTCAACAAGACAAGAAACCCTGCCGCAAGGGTTGTATAATCACGGATTTGTTCCAGTATCAAGACAGCAAATTTTCAATGTTTCCCTGGCCTTCACAGTCCCCAGATCTTAATCCTATAGAACATCCCTGGGTAAAGGTATAACAGGCAGTTTAGAACATGTCAGTCCCTCCAAGTAATTTAAGAGAAAATATCCTATGAAGATTGGACCAAGATTCCTGCAGAGCATTTTCAGCATATAGTGGAAACTATGCCAGAAAGAATTGCTGCAGTTCTGGAGGCCAAAGAAGGTCCAACATGCTATTAAATGGGTGTACTTAAGCCAGATACACTGTGTCCTATAATAGGATGTTGCTGGAATGTATGTGGATGTTGTTGGAATGGCCGCAGAGTTGCGGCAGCAGTACAGGTAGTCTGTGATCCTTTCCCCCATCCGAGTGAGTTTGCCCTTTTACACGGGGTCGAGTTATGATGTGAATGTTTAATTACACAGGATGGATTGTGGGTGACAGAACCGAACAGCCTTCAGGATTCAAATAGAGAAAGGTGAAACTTCTCCAGCCTTTGAGTTAATCACAGGACTATTGCATAGCAATTAGGGATAACAGAACAGCTTTCGGGGGGTTTGGGTGGGGTGCCTTATCCGCCCCTTTAACAGAGTAGTCACAATTCAAATTTCCCTTCTTCCATTGTTTACAAGGCATTATACATGTGGTTTATTTATAGTGCACGGAGTAATATGCAGCGAGTCTGGTCTGTCTGCTTTGGAAGAGAAACATTTGGCCAAAAGAGCAAGACACAGCCAGGAGGATTATTGGTAAGAGCACATCATAATATGCACCTTAAAGCTGTGCTCTACAGCTAGGTCCTGTTCCATGACTGCATATATAAATTTACTACTGACATTGCCATTTATATCTGGCCATTTACAGTGCACTCTTGCTCAATGCAGCACTTGAAGCTGATTTTCCATTGTGTAGTTATTATGTTCAAGAGATGTTTGACCCGGTCAGGGTGACACACTTTAGTGAGGGCAGCAGTATCCTAGAGGACACTACAGACAGTGACGGAGACATCTCAGAGCGCGAGGTGAGAGGTTGAGTTTTTTGTTACTCTCTCTACGACATACTTTTCATGCCAGGTACTATTGTCCAGTTCAGCCCAATTTAATTTACTGCCTTGTATTATCATATATAAATTGCTGAACATCTTATCACTCAGTTTCAAACATCCCCTCAGCTGTTTTAAGCCATTTCGGTTATTCAGAAGTACTGCTAAATGGATGTGGTGGGAAAATGAGAGCACATCAAACACAGACAGCTTTATGCATTGAGTAGTAAAGAGTAAAAGTTTATTGAGTTTGTAAAGGGAAAGAAATGTGAGTTCCACCTTCCAACTATAACTTTTCTAGGATACGTGATCAGCCATGGTGAAATCACTACGGATGATAAGAAGATCAAAGCCATCTTCCAGTGGCCCATTACTATTATAGTTAAAAAACTCCAGAGATTCTTGGGATTTGCAAACTTTTACCGATGCTTCATATGGAATTTTAGCAGCATTGCAGCTCCTCTCACAGCCCTCCTGAAAGGAGCAATGACCAAGCTACTTTGGAATCAGGAGGCTGATCAAGCATTCAGGAAACTGAAAGAAGCTTTTACCACGACTAGCATACGTCGACATCCTGATCCTTCCATTCCATTTGTCGTGGAAGCTGATGCTGCTAACATCGGGGTAGGAGCTGTACTTTCACAACGATACGACAAGTCCAAGTTACAATAGATGATTAAATAGACAAGTGTATATAAAATAGATGATGGAATAAACAAGCCATACAAGACACAGTCATCCCAATGGAATGTCTGTCGGGAAAACATTACCTACCTTGTGCTGTGACCATCTGTTGAAGTGGGCTCATTCTTCGCTGGTTCAGGGCTATGACAAGCGATATTCATAAGTATGTTTCTTCATGTTCAATTTGCAGTCAAAGCAAGATGCCTAAGACCCTACCCACAGGAAAGCTCATGCTTCTTCCCGTACCAGAAAGTCCTTGGTCTCACATCACCTTAGATTGCGTTACTGACCTCTCTGTCCTCACTGTAGTTGATGGATTCTCCAGGGGTGTGTGGTTCATTGTGTTTCCGAGTATGCCTACAGCCTGCCAAACTGTGGAAGCCTTGTTTAACCAGGTGTTCCGTATATTTGGCATCCCAGAGGACGTAATATCATATTGGGGACATCAATTCACATCTCGAGTTTGGGCTTCCTATATTGAACACATCGGGGTAGCTATTAGTTTTACATCCACAGTCAAATGGCCAATTCCTACATTGTTTTTATATGAACAATCCATCAGACCGGTCCAAGTTCCTCTTATTGGCAGAAATGGCCCAAAATTCACTTACTAGTTCATCCACTGGCTTGACTCCTTTTTATTGTATTTTAGGTTATCAGCCTCAAATGTCCCATGGATTTCCATATCAGCTGGTTTCCCAGCTGTGGATGAGTGGATGCAGCGGAGCGAAAGGGTATGGGAGGAAACAGATCAGTGTATTGTATGAGCTCTCTGAATGTATAAGGAAATTGCGGACAGGCACAGAGGGGAGAACCCGATATACCAACCTGGTGACAGAGTGTGGCTCTCTACACAGGACTTCCGCAAGCCGGGGTCATGTCGCAGGTTAGGTCCCAAGTATATCGGTCCATATGAAATTACCAAGCACATTAATTAAGTCACATATCAACTCAACTTACCTGCTCACTTTGTGTTTTGAGGTCATTTCATGTGTCCCTTCTTAAGCCTGTTGTTCCTGTTCTGGCCTTTGGATGAGGTCACCCCTGAGGTCACTCCTGTATTAAGTATGTTGGTTGCTGTCATTAGAGTGCATTGTTTCTGAAGGTTTTTTTGCATTATGCAATGCCTCTTCGCAGAGTGTGATTTTCAAGAACTTTAGTAAGCAGATGACTTATTTGCATCACCTTTTTTGGTAGGACAAAGCCCATCCATGAGCCAAAGGAAGCTGAGGTAGGCCCCATTCCATGAAAACACAGGGAGTGTGTGAACCAGGATACCAACACAAGCATACATGCAAGCTGACACCTACCCTCCCCTTGTCCAGTGGTTTGGCCAGTAGACAACTAATGAAAAACATTTCAAAAGCATTTATACAGAAGCCAATGTTCAAATGGCTCTCTGTGCAGTGAGGAAACATATCATAAGGAAGTGCAAATTCCACTAAAGTTTAAGTAGGATCACTGAATTCAAAGTCTAGAGCACTATTACACTATGACTTCTAACAATAGCGTAAAAACAGTAATGTCATTCGTTTTTAGGAAAGGAATGTAAAAGTTTATGAAATATTCTTAAAAAGAGGACAATTTGATGAGGAGCTTGGTCTTGCACAGCTACCAAAACCCAGGACTGAACTAGGAGTCTTTTGATATTCAATCTAACACTCACCCAGGTGAGCTATTTCAGCTAGTGACTAAATACTTTTGCCTGGTTTCGATCAAAATGTTACCAATGAATGTAGCTCATGTTCATGTCAGAGGAAACTGTCACCTTTATCCCTGGTGAGCTAGTGGCTAGGATTCTCTTTCAAACTTAATTTTTATGTGGAATAAAAATAAATATGAATACCTCTCTTTATGACCTCCTAATGCTCATGCATACCAAGTCCAGTATGCATACAAACATCGTCAGTATACTAGGAATACAGAGTTTGAAAAATGTTTGTCAGAAGCATCTGAGCTTTATTGCTGGTGGGTGAGTGGCTAGGATTCAACACTTTCACCACTGCGACTTGGGCTTGATTCCTGGTCAGGGGATGCTCTTTTTGCTCACTTAAAAAAGAAGCTTGTATGTGAAAAAACAAACTTCCTTTGAGTCAGATTTTAACTGACAGACTAAGGATAACAGTTTTAAATTCTACAGTCCTCCACTCTACCAACTAAGCTATTGAAGGCAACAGACATGTAATCCCATAAGTCCAAACACCAGTATGTTGGCAAGAAACACGGCCAGTTATGGATGTTTGAATTGTTAAGTTCATTTGACACAAAGAAGAAACATTGCATTGTACGAGTTGGAGATGTTCAGCTACCAACAGATATCTCTTGATTACATTTGGATGCATACTGGACTTTGTGTACAATCAATAACTACTGGTACTAACTCAAAGTATGTTTCCCCCTTCAGTTTTATTTTATGCCAGAATAAAGACTTTCTGTCTTTAGAATTCTACATGACTCAAACTGAGATGCAGCAGATCACTTAGCTAGAACAAAGGGTCTTGTACTACAATAATGACTTTTGCTTTATTGCCCATAAGGTCCACCTCTTTTTTCTTTAACCCTCAGATCATCCCGTAGATGTTAGAATTATTCTAATGAAATTATAATTAACATAAAAAAAAATTCCTTAACATCACTCTTAAAATAACTTTTACCTTACAAATGATTTCTTTACCAGCAAATTTGAGTTGGTATGAATTCATCTATTAATTTTTCGTTATTATTTCATTAAATACATGCCCCCCCCCCGCCCCCTAAAAAAAGAATAACAGTCCAAATAAAAGGTCTAAATTAATCTTTGCAGTAACAACAGTCTTTTATGCTCTTCCAACCACCCCACCTCCCCCCAGTGGACACACCATGCTCCAGTACATGATTCTGGAGTGCTGTGCTATCTGTGCTCCCCACTAACTCTTCCTACCTGCTGGGGTTTCTCCTTCCTGGACCTGCCTTAAAATGCTTAAAATGACAGCACCAGCCCTCCATTTACCTGCAACATTCTGCACTGTCACAAACAATATTTATGTGCAGATTAGCAGATGAACCTCACCTGGATGATCCACATTTCATTTCTTTGTACTGTTATAATAATGAGTTACTGTATTTCTACCCAGGTGTCCTATCCAGGTGAACTGTGCTCTGTTTCTATCTCCTATGATGTCTTTGTGTAGGAATGCTGTAGTGTATCTTTCATGCTTACAATTTGTCAGCCATCCTCTACCCAACTCATCTTTGCCCAGGTTTATCCAGGGTTAACCAAAGGAGGATGAGTTCCCTTTTGAGTCTGACACCTTCCAAGTCCCTTCCACCATTCCAGTGAGTTTTTCCTACTGTCACCCTTGCCAATGTCATTTGGCTTATTTATCAGTTGTCACAAGGTGTTAACGTTATTATGCACATGTATATAAAATGTGTACATACATATATATATATATATATATATATATATATATATATATATATATATATATATATATATATATATATATATATATATATATATATATTGCATTATTCTCTGCGCCTTGCAGTTTGGATTGGATTATAAAGTGAATTTCATTGGTGAGTACTATATTTTTTGGTGACAAACTATAATCTAATCTTTACAAAGCAGTGACCAGAAAGGAAGAGCTGGATGAGGCTTTGGTCTCCATGATAGTTAGAGACACACAGCCATTTAGCTTAGTTGAGGATAAAAGCTTCAGGGACTTGGTAGCAAAATTGGATTCAACTTACATTCTCCCAACTAGGAAGGTATGTGTGGTGACATGGATACATTATGAGAGTAGTATTAAAAATATATATAATTATTTTCTTCCTTCCCTTTAGACTGTAAAGGCCATGGTTGAGGCCAAATGTCAACAAGAGAAAGAGAAGGCCAAAGCTGAGGTCCAGAAAGTTCTTGCAATGAGTTTGACAGCAGACATGTGGACATCTCTTAATGTGGATGCCTTCTTGGCTGTGACCTGCCATTTTATAGATGACAACACATTTCTGAAGTCTACACTACTTGGTGTTGTGAAATTCCTGCAGGCGCATACGGCTGAAAATTTGGCCTGTGTGAAATCCTCTTTTATGGAAGAATGGGGAATAAAATAAAGTCACATGGTTACTGATGGCACATCTAATATGATTGCCTGTGGCAAATAGCTGAAGCTGCCTCATGCACTCTGCATTGCTCACACCCTGAATATAGTTGTTTAAAAGGCTCTTGAACTAACCCCAGTACTATCTGCCATTTGTACAAAGTCAAGGAAGCTGGTGGGCTATTTTAGAAGCAGCACAACTGCCAAAGTTAGTAACATTATTTTCACATTGTTTACATATTGTTTTATATTGCTACATGTGTAACGTTTACTGTTTTATTGTTAAAGGAGATGTGGGACCTTGTTCAAGAGCATATGGGAAAATAAAAATAAAAAAAAAACTGAGGTTGAAACAAGGTGTTGGAGCGATTAGTAGAACTCAGGGAGCCTGTGGGGGCAGATTTGGCAAGCTTACAAACTGACATTCCTGCGCTGACCTCTGATGTGTACAGTAATGTTTGTGGGTGCCTTTCTATACTGTATTCTTTTCACAAGGCCACTGTGCAGCTGTCAGAAGAGAAAAAGGTATTTTTTTCAAAGTGGTGCCATTATTGAAAATGGTTTAAAAAATCTTTCTGGAAGAGGCACAGGGCACATAGGGAGATCAAACCCATGACCTTGGCATTATTAGCACCCCACTCTGACCAACTGAGCTAATCGGCCTTTCTCAGTTCCTTTTGCAGTTCTCGGTGCAGCAGGGAAGGGAACCTTTCCATGAAATTGTAGACTTGGTGTCAACAAGATTACGGCCACTTTTCGACCGAGCATAGGTGAAAGTTGACACATATTGTTCCCTCTGACAAATGGTTATTCTGCAGCCAACTTTTGAATTAAACTTCAAAAGCAAATGTGCAGAAGCTTTTGTTAAAGAGCAATTCAGTGCAGTTGTACACAGTGACGAAATCATCAATTGCAAAGTCCACTGAGCTTTATTGCTGCGAGTTACATAGTGCTGTCTATTACACCATGAAATCTGCCATAACAACAAAAATGTAATGTCTGATTCTGTGAGCCAAGGAATATAAACCTTTTAGGGACATATTTAAAATATCAGATTTTCTGCCTGAGCACAGAGTAGGCATTTTTTTCTAGCTTTAACCATACGTCCTCTTTCTTTGGAAATCTGGGTCATTGCTGCATGAATAAGCAAAAAGATTTTGAGCAATTTTTTTGTCTGGGTCTAAGGGGCAATTTATTCAAACCAAAAGATGCTATTTTAGCTAGTTTGTCAAATGAACATGTCAAACCTACAGAGACAATGTGTCTAGCTACAGAGCTCTGCAAGGTTTAATTCTTGGAAGTATTTGAAGCCATAGAAAGTTATTCTGTAAGCATTGCTTAACTCATTAAAAAGAGACAGTTAGAGCCAATGGCTGCCAGATCGAACATAGCTCACATTTTATAGTGTTTGCATAGCATATCAGAATCTGCAAGAACTATTCCTGTCATTTCAGGAATAAGCTTTTTTGACTTCACAGCTAGATGAAATATTTAGGGTGGATACAGGATTTGGTATGATCTCCTAGAGAATTGCCATTCCACTGTGTCTTCAGCTTTTGTCTGATCTGCAAACAAGTCCCACTCTAGGAGAACTAGCTCAAGTGGTAGAGTGCTCTTTTAGTATGTGAGTGTTAGTGGGATTGATGCTCACATTCTCAAGTCTAGAATTTGTAGTTTTTTTCTATGATGAAATCATTTCTGATAGCAAATGTTTTCAGGACCTGCAGATATGCTTATGCCATGCACACATTACGTGACTTTTGAAGTTTTCAAATTGATGGATGGCTCACACTGCACAACTGTATGTCTTGGAATCTGGAGTGCTTAATTTGTGGTATCTCAGTGGCAGGCATAATCAGTGATAAACCGCTGATATGTCAACTGGTCTTAACACAGACAGATTTAACTTACTCTGTGGAGACTGTGTCTAACTTAAACCTTTCCTTCAAATAGAAGAGATCCTTGTTGCAGAGGTAATGTTTTTACCTTTATATGGTTTTTCCACTCATAGTCATGCAACACACACAAATGCAAACCTCTCACAGACTGTCTCACACACATCCAGTTATTCATCTGAACACATGATGTTTCTGTCTCTGTACCGCTATTAGTTATGCAATGTTTCGTCAATACTAGCACTAACTGAACAGCGTTCTGTATAAATATGATCTTTATAACAGCTGCCATAACAGCAAAAATGTAATGTCTGATTCTGTGAGCCAAGGAAGTATTATTGATATTGTGAATATTTAATAACCTCCAATGCCAGCAAATTAAATTTTCACAATATTGTGAAAATTGTAAAGGATACTTTATTCATGTCCTCATTGCTAAAGATTGTATCGCTTTATCACAGCGATAAGCTAGTTAGCTAGCTAATAGTTGAGGTCAGCGAGTGTCAAACTCGGGGCTATAAACCATTCCTTGTGGAACCATTTCATTGTTCAGCTTTCAACTTTGATCGTTTAGGTGCTGGTAGTTTGTTAGCTAGCTAACTGTTCAGCAATAGAAAACCTACTTTTGTATGATTTAGAGACCCAAATTCACAAACCTGTGGGTTTTCAAATTGATCGTTCTCTCTAAATAAGCAAAATGAGTTAAGCCATTACTACAGCTATTGGACTGTTTGAACTACATTATTCGACTGTTCATTTATTGTTAATTAGATTAAATTAACTTTCATAAACATTCTGCATTAATAGAATGTAGTTTTTAATGACTGATTAACTGTGTATATTCAACATGAAGCTATTCATATAAAGTTTCAAGTTTGGTTTATTTGTAACATACATTTATTTGTCACTTTCATTTTTAGGCTGTAGAATGAAAGATCCTTGCTCACAATCATTGCTACAGTTTGATCAAATTCAGTTATATATATAAACTCCCTATTCAATGGGAAGAAACCAGTTCATGCCATTGTGAATTGCTTTTTCTGTAATCAAAACACTGAGGTTCCATATGGGAACAGAAACTGCTGGGACTGTCCATTCTGTGTGCAGTACAATGGCTTCTAAGAGGTATTGCTGTATTTGAGACATGGTGAGGACATATTTTAGTGAAAGTCTTCCAATGATGCACCCTTAACTGAACCATTTTATGCTGTTGCTGCTGTTAAAAAAATGCAGAATGGTGATTATAACGAACCGATCCTTGCACAATATATGGAGCACCTCAACCATGGGGTATCAGCTGGTGTCCCTGTGCTTGATGCATCCAAGACTCAACCAGACACTGAAGATCAAGCAGCTGGCTTCCTTCACTCCCAGAAAGTAGGTTTTCCATTTGAACTGTTGCCTTCTTAGTTAAGACGTATGCAGGGTTTATTGCAGGGCCAGAGTTGTGAAACTGTGCAAGGTAATGCATGTCCAGTGCTGGAATTAAGATCATAGCTCTAAATAGTCTCTGACTTGGGCAGAGATTGTGAGTGGGTCTTCAAGGGCAAACAGGATCTGATGGCCCACATGTAGTTTGATATTATTCCTAAATAACTAAGTTGACTAAGTTTACATGGCTATTTGAAAGAAGCTGATCATGTAAGCAGCAAAGACAGAATATCATTCTCTGACTAAGGATTTAGTTGACTCATGTTTAGCCCAACTAAACTTTGGTCCTGGCTGATTTTAGTTGGACTATTGAGCCACTGACTCATGCACAGAGTTCTCTGAGTATTTTGCAGTTTCTTACTCTACTGAGTTCTTACTGAGTATAACGCCAACTTTGATGCATTTGTTTTCTTTTCACCGAACAAAGCCTTCAACTTTGACTGTGGTGACATGAATTCCAGATCTGCAGAGTATTTTTTTAGTAATGCATCTTTTGCCCGTGCATTTTGATTGCAGTGTTAGGAGGTCATAACTGCTGATCAGAACTTTGGACAAGAGGGCTTATCCTCATGGCTCACTGACTTTCATGTACAACAAACAATCTTTTCTTATTTATTTTTTTCCAGTTGTAACAAACCGTTCTGCTGTTTTTTAACTTCTGTCAAGTTTTTAATGGTTGTATAGGACAATTACGATGGAAATTGAGGTGTACAAGCGCCACCTTGAACAGACCTACGAGTTGTGCGTGCCTGTCAGACCGCTGAGCAGTATGACATCCAGCACCAGAACCGACAGCTGCGGGCCCTGCTTTTCAACCACCAGCTCAGATACAGCCAAGATGCGGACAAAGCATTCATTAAGGTGCGTAATTATTGTCAATGGTTGTCTTAGAATGGTGCTAAAGTGCTTAAGATACTTTTTGGCGATTCCATAGCCAAGAATTCTCAAGGTCACAACTAGCTGCATTCCTGTTGGGTGTGAATGACAGTTGCTCCTTCCCGGTTGATACAAAGTCACGATAGAAAAAAAGGCATACACGGAACTGGTAGTGAACACTGTCCTTCAAGTGCATACAGTGTTTGAGCCTGCAATCCATTTCATTACCCTGTCCAACAGCCTCCCAGGTTCCCCTCCACATCTTCCTTGTCAGAGATGAAAATTGATATAAAACAAATGAGGAACAGTTGAAATGACTGAGCCAATACACTGCACATTTCACCTTGAATACTTTTGGTTACTTTTTTGTTCCTGGCTACCATGCTTTTTTAAGCATTGATTATCTCAAACATTGATTTATCTAAGATAAGCAAAGACCTGTTCTCTCTTGCTGCATTTTGTGGGGTTTTTTTTTTTTTTTTTTTTTTTTTTTCCCAAATGAAGCTGTTGTTTTCATTTTTGGTGGGTTTCATACTATCCACACCAGCTTCCAGGTTTCTCTCCTTTTACATACCAAGCAATCAGCTTCCTTTCTCTTTGCTACAGAGCACCTCTTTTCTGTCCACACCTGCTTGGCTGGTAGCTCTCAGAAGCCTTGCCTTCCTCACCTGTGCTTTTCTGGTTGCGCTGGCCATATGTGGGTCTGGATGTGACTCTGGAGACACATCCTCTCTCCACAACAGCCCGCACACTCTCAGCGGGGGAATCATCCCACCCAAAGAAGCCCACCAGACATTGAAGCCAAAGCAAAGAGCATCACCAAAACTATGCAAATGTGGAATGACCTGGTGGGTATTCTGCCAGAGAGAGGCAATAGCGAATATCAAGCTGATCTGGTAGTCTGGAAGCAACCACTAGATGGCTGTTGCTTCTGTTGGCCTTTTGACTTCCATCAACATCTACTCAGGCAGTAAAAAGAAATGGTGTACTGGGAGGTAGTAAATCTTGCTAATCAGTACTTGTTTTTGGCCTGTGAAAATACAAACAAACAATACACATATTCAAACACTTCTGAACTACAATTGCTTATCAGGATTTACACAGGCTTATGTTCTTAATAGCTCTTTGCTTACAACTTCATCAAAGCGGTTTTGTTCTACAGTATGTGAAAAGTCTACTTTCCCACACAGTTCACATCAGTCTTGGTTCGTCCTGCTGGTTCTTCATGTCTGTGAATGTGAAAAATCAAACTTTTTTGCTTGGCTTCAAGCAGTGATCCTTTGATTGCGTCATTCATGATTCATTTAGGATTACAACCAAGTGGTTCAATATCCAGCCAGAGGTGTACTCAAGTGAGGTAATAAAATGAAATTATTAATGTAATAATATGATGGCAGGAATTGTAAAAGACCAAATTAGGCTTTTGAAGTAAGCAGGAAGTGAGAATGACCAAATATGGCCTCTGTGGCAAGTCCCGCATTGAGGCCAGAATACCACCTAAAGATACAATTTTAATAAAAAAATGGTTTTGTAACTTGATGAAAATGTATAAAGATTGAACCCACCTGAGACTGTTAGACATTCTGTGGACAATACCTCGTCTGTATGCAACATTGAGCTCAGAATAAAGATGGCACCAGCTATTCTCTTCAATTAATTACTGCATCTATATCTTTATTTACTTGAGAAAATTAATGGAATGTGGGAAAAATCTAGTAACCACACAAGAATGTCTGGAGGTAAAAAGTCAAGGCGGCATAGCCATACCTTAATGTGAGAGATCCTCCATTTCAGAGTCTACTGTGTGATAGTCCTGTGCCTTTTTTCTCTAGCTTGGAATAGGACTGTTGCTTCTGCTTCTTAAGGTTTTCAATCAACAAGGACGGTGGCTCCACCTGCAATGAACCATGAGCTTGTTATATTGACTTGCACAAGACACTAAATTAACTCTTGTATTCATTCTCAAGTTTCAAGTTTCAAGTTTCAAGTTTGGTTTATTTGTCACATACACAGTACAACACGCAGTGAAATGGTGGAGAGTGCTCTGTCCAAACTGAGGAAGAGAACCAGGGGTGCATAGAGAAAAAAATATATATACAGATAAATATATATTCTATGTATGTACAAAAATATATTAACAATGTATGTACAATATATGTATATTATGATTATATACACAATGTACAATGTATATGGTTGAGTATATATGTACACAATCTACAGAATGTACAGATCCATTGTATAGTACCATATCTACAGTTGTTGTAACAGGTTAATTGAGTATAAATCTAAATCTATATATACAGATGTACAGATATACAGTCATGTTACGTGGTGGTGGTCCCCACAGTTTATCAGTTTCCCTGATTCAGGGCCCGAATGGCCTGTGGGAAGAAGCTCCTCTTCAGCCTCTCTGTCTTGGCCTTCAGGGACCGGAAGCGCCTCCCTGACCTCAACAGAGAGAAGAGTCTATTGTTGGGATGGGTGGGGTCCTTCACAATTTTCCTGGCCTTGGTTTGGCACCGCTTGTAGTAGGTGGTCTGCAGGTCAGGAAGTTCCGAGTGAGTGATGCGCTCTGCTGAACGCACTACCCTTTGTAGTGCTTGTCTGTCCTGCTTGGTGCTATTTCCAAACCAGACTGTGATGTTCCCCGTGAGGATGCTCTCGATAGTGCAGGTGTAGAAGTTCCGCAGTACCTTGGAGGGCAGTCTGAAGTCCCTTAGGCGTCTGAGGTGGTAAAGACGCTGACGAGCCTTCTTTGCCAGGGAGCTGGTATGGCGGGACCAGGACAGGTCCTGCGAGATGTGAACACCAAGGTACCTGAAACTATCTACTCTCTCCACCGTGGTTCCACTGATCGTCACAGGTTGGTAGTGCCGCTCCTGCTTCTTGCTGCAATCCACGATCAGCTCCTTTGTCTTACTGACGTTTAGGAGGAGATTATTTTCCTGGCATTCTGTATGAAGTGCGCCTCACTTGAGATGTCAGCCAAAGTTTAGCAGTAAATATGGTTATCTGCAGTTGTGTTGCTATTGATAGACATCTTCAGCTAAAAATAAGTCTTCCTTGACCCTACTACACCAAGCCCAGATACAACACAGACATGCATGTGCTGTAGTTGGCTTCAAAACATTCAATGAACTTGTCAGCAACATGGCCCAGATTCCTGCAGCATGTGACATGCGTCTGCATGCATCCTGCCCCCACAGTCTCTGCCTGGCTCCCCCCACCCTCCTCCACCCCCAGTTTGCTCTCTCATCCTGCCCACCAGCAGCTAATGTCCGCCGCCGCAGCGCAGCACCTCCCACTGTATGCTGCATGCTCCTCTGTGTGCCTGTGGTAAAACCTCGCCAAGTTTAGTGTTCTAGCCACTGCACTCCCCTCCCCAACTCACACATCAATCTCAGAGGCAGATGGATTCCTGTCTCCCAGCCGCATCCCAGCTTTTTGAATAGTACACATACTTGGATAAATGTTCTCTGTGAATACAAAACAGCAACATTTGTCTAGTGTACCGGAGACCTCTTGGAAGTTTTGTAGACAGATGAGGCCGGGCTGTGCTAGCTGAGAGAGACGATATTTGAGCTTGAATCTGACTAGCACATGCACAGAAGCATAGGGTATTATGAAGGCTCTGCATGATATCGTGACCCAAGGTTGAGCTTACAGTAGGTGGCCATATTGCCTCATATCAAGGGCAGTGTACGTTGGAAGACCATAGCAGAGACGTGTGACCGAACTATGTGCACGAGCGCATAACATGCCGCATTCCTTGTTTTCTCCCATTTTTGAGTGAAGCTAATTGATAGTGCCATCTGCCATCTCCTTTTAGAAAGGCAGTGCAGTGCCTTGGCTGTTGATGTGAGTTGTTTTGTCAAAGGAAAGAATTGAAAATGTGAGCGGTGATCTCCATGTAATACTTAGGCTTTAATGCCCTTTACCACTCATTCAGTGCTTGTCTGTGTTTATGTTTTCAGTGTTGCAGTGTGATTTTATTTAGGTGAAATTTGTTTTCAGTCTATCTGCAGTAGTGCACTTAAAGGGCCAGGAAGGTTAGTGGAACACATTTGCTCTGCCTCTGACCTCACAATTCCACTGTAACAACAGTGTTCTGTCATTTAAAAAAAAACAAAACTTGTTTTGGTTTAAATTTGTTTAAAGATTTGTTTAAATTGTGTGTGCCAGTGTATCTGAGCGTGTTGCAGTCTCTCTGACCCTTTACACCCATTAGTGCGTTCTTCCACTAGCTTCTCTCTCGTTCCTGCTTCAATATTCAAGGGAGGATTGAGATCCATTCAGGTAATTTTGCAGTCTTCAAAAAATGCATTGAAAGACATTCCAGTAGCTCAGTGGTGCACCTGCGCTCCACTCTGCTCCCCAGTTCGGAGGATGCCAGCACCTACGTTTAGTCTTTTATGTTTAGTCTTTTTTAGTCTGTTTCTTTTTATTTCCTTTGGACTCCAGTGCTTTTTAATAATCTGTTTTGGACATGGTATGGCTGCTCCATTACCCAGGAGCCCATACAAAGGTTCATTTCTGCCTGCCTGCATAACTGCTGGAGGGAGGATTTTATGTCCAGAAAATGTTAAGATGGCAACAGCTCGGTGGGAGACAGTATGTGAGAATCACCTCTTAGGCTCATTTTACTGTTTCTCATGTAGAAGGAATTCCCTCACTATGTTCCCATTCTGAGCATCAAAGCCAACTGGGATGGGGGTTTGTCACATTCTGAATTCTAGCTCATGTCATATTTTGTCAGCATTGGCTTTGATAGACTCAGGTTATCGGTACAAATTTACATTCAAGATTAGTTGTCTTTTACATATATATCCTCTCTCCTGCAATAATGGCTAATTAGCTGCATCCATCATTGTAATTGTTTAATTTTTCATGCTAGTTCATTCACCCTTGTATTAGTGCCATGCATGTGAAACAGACTCTTGAAAGATTTTCTTTTTGTATCTTGCATGCCTAGCATAATAGGACATTCAAAATCCCTTGAAAATTTTAAACTTTTTTTTTTTATGTATATATCTCCTCAACATTCCCAGTACAACTGCTGTAGAGTCCACGACTCAACTCTTGACTAAAGTCTTCACTCCGAGCGTCTGAGTCGGCTGCTGCGGCATACGCCACGCTGCTCTGTGACCCTCACTCTCCACTCCTCTCCTCTCCCAGCTTTTCCAGATCCCTCAGATGCAGACAGCCCAGCCTGCCATTCCAAGTAACATCACTTCCTTTCGACCCGTGTCCAGCCAGCCCATCATGATGTTCCTGACGCCCATGCCCTTCACCTCATCCCAGACCGCCCAGTACTACGTACTCCAGTACTACGTGCCTCAGGTACCCAGAGCAGAGAAAAGCGCCTGTGCAAATATGTACACAGTGTAGCAAATGGGTTGAAAATCTGTCTATAAACAGGTTGGCCAGCAATAAATAAACTGCTCCTAAAATGTGTAGATAAAAATATGTTTTATCTTGGAAGCAGAAATGAGAAGTTCTAGTTTAGTTTTTTTTCAGTGTAAAAACTAAATGTTTTTGTATTTTTTGTTTGTTTACTGCTTTGAATATCTCTTTTAGGAGTGTCCTATATGAATGGCCATGTCTGGTGCTAGGCCCTTTACCTCTGCTGTTCTGTTTCATTCTCAGTATCACCACAGTGGCCTTCCTTATGTGGGACATCCCCAGCAGTACTCCGTCCAGCCCACAGGACCCAGTACATTCTACCCTGGGCTCTTTCCTGCAGACTGCCCACTAGCATATGGTGAGTTTGGACTTCGCTTTCTCTACCCCCACCTGGGAAACCTACATGCGTGCTCTCACTGATAAAGAGACCTTTCTTCTGGGTATTCCTGCTGGCTGAAACTGGTTTTTCTTTTGCTCTCTAACTGAAACCAACTGCTTTTTTTTGGTCACCACTAGTGGCAGGGCCTTCATACTATCCTGGCCAGATCATATACACCAAATCTCCATCCATAATAGTGCATACAGCTCAGCAGCCTCCACCCACTAAGAGGGTAAAGAAAACAGTGAGTATTCCCCATGCCTCAGAGGTGAAATTAATTTAATTGTGGATTGACTAGATGCAAATAACTTGCTGTTCGCTAAGATCCGTATCCGAGACCCTAACCAGGATGGCAAGGATATCACAGAGGAGATCATGTCAGGAGTAGGCATTAGCCAGAACACAAGCCCACCAGTGGGACGTCCCTGCACTACCCCTACTGCTCCACAGGTAAGCCATTCAGTCCCACAGCCCGAGCCCCTGATCGGCTGCAGGCTGCTGCTTCGCGTCATCCACTCCACAGGTCAAAGTTCTCTCTCATCTAGTCCTCCCTCATAATAAGCTCTGAGCTGATTGTTTGGTTGTTTGGCTGGCTTTCATTGTCTTGTCCTATTAAAAGCATCATACAATCAGCAACAAAATCTGATGGTGTAGTTTGATTTCCGGCCATTCTCTCTTCCTTCTTCAGTGATTCGGTCACACCGTTGACCCTCCTCCGTCATATTTGACTGGTTCCAGTAGCTTGTGTGATTATGGCTGTTCTGATTTAAGAAGGCTTCTCAGATGTGTTTTGATGTTCCGACTTGCCGTGCCTATTCTTTCGTCTGCCTCCATCTTAGTTCTCCCTCACAGCCACTCGAATCCTCCTGATCTTCCCTCGTATTCCCTCTACACAGACAGCCCACGTAAAGGCCCTGTAAGAAGGATTCAGCCAAACCCTGAGCACCTCAGCTCCTCTGAGGAAAGGCCTCTCTGTAAAGGGAACACTCACTACTGCGCTGTTGCACTTACTTTGTGTCCTCTTTCCCTAAATGTTAACAGTGTTCCTCTTTCCTCTCTTTCTCTATTTCTCCTGCCCATTTATTTAAGCACCCCATGCTTGTCTGCTGTCTCTTGCTGTCTTTGTGTCTTCACCCCCCCCCCCCACCTCCACACACACACACATTTTGTGCCTTTGCGGCTGGATCTTTTGCCCTCTTGTGCGTTTTCATTTCCTCTCTCTCTCTTTGCCTCTTTCTCTACTCACTTCTCTAATTATGCTGTGCTGTGCTGTGCGGTGCTGTGCTGTGCTGTGCTCACCCCCCCCACCCTCATTGCCATTCCCCTTCTTCTGCATGTGTGTGCAGTATCTCTCTCTCTCTCCATCTTTTCCGTCTTTTGCTAGTTTTTATGTCCACACCCTCATTATCCTCGCATTTTCTACCTCAAATCCCAGCAGCTGAACAGCCAGGTAGCAGAGCAGGGGAATGTCAATGTCGGCCTGGCCCTGGAGGCCCACTGTCCGGCGAAGGCTGCAAGTCCAGCAGCCGGAGAGGCGGTTGCCTCAGGCACGCTGACGCCCTCATTGCCTTCCAGCACTGCTGCTCCTTCAGGCCTCACTCTCCCAGGCCAGGCTGTTATAGAGGCAGTCCAGGCCTGTGGAGCCTCCACTGGGGCAGAGCTGAAAGAGACTGGGAAGGAGCCAGAGGTCTTGCTGGAGGATAAAGTGGAGCCCATCTTACAGTCCAAGCTTAGGCAAAGCTTGAGTCAAGGTAAATAACCACATGCATGACATGCTATGTTAGGACACTAAAAAGACACCAGACTGATTTGTTATGTTTTACAGCAATTAGTTTATCCAACACCTGGAAGAAGCCAAAAGAGGACACTCCTGTGGGGCAGGCCCAGTGTCCTGACAGAGAGGTGATTCCTCTCTCCAGGTGCTCACTGTACCCCTCTCTGCATGCAGAACCAGAGCTGAAGGATGGGAAGAGGCAGTATGATAGAGACTTCCTGTTGGCCTTCCAGTTCATGCCTGCCTGCATGCAGAAGCCAGAGGGGCTTCCTCCCATCTCTGATGTGGTACTGGACAAGGTAAGCCTGCTAAAACATTGGCCTTAGGGGACCTTTAAAACCATTCCATGGAGAGGGGCTGATGGACTTCGACTTGACTCTGTTGTTTTCTAGATCAAACAAAACAAGCTGCCCCTGCAGCAGGTGGGCCCTCGCATTATCGCCAGAGACCCAGACTTCAACCCAGCCTCTGCAGACTTCAGCAGGGCAATTCCTGGAGGCAGGGGTGCACCGGTGGGTCTCTCCGCTCATCCCTTCTCTTCTATCACAAATGAATGAGCGCCTGGTCATCTTATGTGACCGAGGTCTTTGTGACATTGTTACCGCCCATAATAAAGAGCACCCATTCGTTGCTTCAGCTGCTCAGTGTAGGCCCGAGACGGCCGCCTCCCCGCAAGATCATTACCAACGTGTCCGTGAACGACGAAGTGCAGCTGAAGAAGGCCGAGAATGCCTGGAAGCCTGGCATGAAAAGGGAGAACACCCAGAACCCCCAGACCCAGAAAACTCAGGTCAGCACCTCACTCCGCTGTGCCCTGTTTTCAGATTTCAGAGTCACAGCCTGTTATGGTGGGCTTGAAAGCTACTTAATTTTTTTTGCGATATGCTCTTCAAGAATTGGATGTTTAAATTATAGAGTCGTTGTTTAATTGGGTGGGTGTGCGGGGAGTGTGCACGAATGTAGCTATGCAGGGGGACATTGGTTTCTAGTGTAAACAGGGGGTGTGATGATACTGAGGACCAGATCTTGTGTGCTTGTTGTTCCTTGTGTTGATTGTGGTGTTGATTTTGGTGAGAGAGTATTGTAGATATTGTAGTGTATTCTGTGGATGATCTTGTATATATTATAGGTTAACACCCAATGGTTGTGTTAAAAATATTCTTGCAAATTTGTGTGCAATTCAGCATTTGGAGAGATTGACAGATCTTCATTGCATTGTCTGGTCGGTAGGGTTATTATTGGATCAGATTTGGTTATTATGTTTTGTTTTGTTTTTTTTGTAGGAGTTATATGTTGATTAAATCTTAAATTCTTGTAGCTGGTTCTAATGGGTTTTCTTTTAATTTGAATTTGGAGCACATGAGGGGTTTTAGTTGATAAGATTTGATAAACTGTTTGCTGCCAGTGCTTCACTTCTCGGAAAGTGTGATTGATGTATGATGCCTTTATCGGTCTATATAGCAAAGTTGAGTGATTTTTGTTCATGACGAAGTTCCAAATGGCAGAGTAAATATTTGGTGAAAGTGAGGAGTTAGTCATTATGTGGAAGAACTGCTGAATTTAACAAAAGATTGGGATCTTTGTAATGGAAAGCTTAGTCGGTAGTCTGTTTTCCTCTCCAGGAGCTTTTCCAGAAGGTGCGCAGTATCCTGAACAAACTGACACCGCAGATGTTTAACCAGCTGATGAAGCAGGTGATGGACCTCACCATCGACACAGAGGAGCGCCTCAAAGGCGTGGTTGACCTGGTTTTTGAAAAAGCCATCGATGAGCCCAGCTTCTCTATGGTCTATGGCAATATGTGCAGCTGCCTGGCTATGGTGAGTAACATGTTCCCATACATTGCTGCTGAAGTTCCATACAAAGGCAAATGCCACACAGAAGTGAACTCTGTTTGAACCACTCTAAACTGACATGGAGCTTTAATCAGCTTCTATTTAGTAACAGAACTCTCAACACTGTCTTATACCCAAGTGTTTCTCCTACATGTCTTTCCTGTGTAGTTAAAAGTGCCCATGGCAGACAAGCCCACCAGCACTGTGGGTTTCCAAAAGCTGCTGCTGAACCGCTGTCAGAAGGAGTTTGAGAAGGACAAGGTCAACGATGATGTTTTGGAGAAGCTGCGGCACCAGCTGGAAGCGGCCACTTCAGTAAGCAGCACTCCTGTCTAGTTTACCCGACTCACCAACCCACAGATCAGGAGAAAGGGGACTGAAATCGGCAGCAGTGCTGGGAGGCGGCCTGGTCGTTATCCGGTCCAAACGCGCTGTTTCTTGCTTTTGTCTTTGTTCTGGTTACTCCTCGCAAGGCCAACGAGCGGGAGAGGCTGGAGGAGGATCTGGAGGAGGCGAAGGACAAGGCCCACAGGAGGTCCATCGGTAACATCAAGTTCATCGGGGAGCTGTTCAAGCTGCACATGCTGTCAGAGGCCATCATGCACGACTGTGTGGTCAAGCTGTTCATGAACCACAGCGAGGAGAGCCTGGAGCGTCTGTGCCACCTCCTCACAGCCATCGGCAAAGACCTGGACTTGGAGAAGGCCAGGGTAAGCAGGCCGCGGGCCTGGTCTGGGTTGATTTAATATTCTCAGCAGATGCTCAGCACTTGCATCGGTTTATCTTTAATATGTCATGTAAAGGTTTACGGCGCATGTGTAGATGAGTGCTAGTGTGCAGTGCAGCGGCTGTGCGGATTTTGTCCAGATTTGGTCTGTGTTGCGTTTTTCACAACAAGTACTTTACACATCGAAACTGGATGAAGAAGTTTTGGATATTGTATATTGACTGTCAATTTTGTCTCTAGTAGGAATGGCAGTTGTGATGTTGACAGTTCAGTCACCAACTAGTGTGACAGTTATTTGTGTTCAAGTTTCCTGGTCTTTTTTATTGTGGTTTTTTTTTCCATGCACGCTTTTAACCAAAAAACAAGCATGTTGAAATGTTGTTTATAAAAGTTTTGCCGTCAGTGTTTTCTGTTGCTTGCCTGTTGCCTGCACTCTGACTACAGGGTAGCCAACTAATTAGGATCATCATCTATAGTGCGACTAGCATGCTGTGCTGATATCAGTGTATTATTAGGCCTTGGCAATGATTTTAAAAGTGTCCAAGTTCATGTTGTTAGTGAAGTTGTTAGTGTGGTTGTTAGCTCTGCTCCTACTGCAGCTGACAAAATGAAAGGCTTTTATTCAGGACTGGTCAGCTGTTAGAAGGTTTTGCTCTCACAGCCTCCTCCACGTTTGCCACCTCCTGCTGCTGCACCCTGGATTCCCCAAAGCCAAGTGCAGCTGATGACAGCACAGCTACACCCACAGTGGCAGTGAACTGCTTTACAGCACTGACCAACGTGCAAGGCAGCAGGGTTTACATAAGAGTCATAAACGTCTTGTGACATGAGTTCAGCTGAGAGCACACCTGATCGAATCGAAAGGTGAAGAATATCTGAAATTTGTCGACGTTTCTCTTACACTCTCTCTCTCTCTCTCTCTCTCTCTCTCTCAGCCAAAAATGGATCATTACTTTAAATATATAGAAAAGACAGTGAAGGAGAGGAGGGGTTCCTCACGCATTCGGTTCCTGCTCCAGGACGTCATCGACCTGCGACTGGTTAGAGACTCTGCCTGTGTTTGTGTGTTTGTGTTTGCCATTCCAGCGCATGGTGATGCAAAAGTATGCATCTGCTGATTTTGCTTTTCTAGAATAACTGGGTGTCGCGGCGAGCTGACCACGGGCCCAAGACCATCGAGCAGATTCATAAGGAGGCCAAACTTGAGGAGCAGGAGGAGCAGAGGAAGGTGCACCAGCAGCTGCTGTCCAAGCACAACAAGAGGCAAAGGTGTGGCCCTCAATTCCGTGACAGCCTTTTTCACCTGGCTGTGTGAGGCCGAGGACAAGTCCAAGGACAATCGACAAGAGGATGGACACATTTGCCAACGTGTGCTAAAAGACAATACAATAATTCAAAAAAATAATAAAACTGTGTGACAAAGAAACAAAAGTTCTGACTCTATTGTATTTTTGCTTTTTCCTTTATGAACTGCATGCAAAACTATATTTAACATTTGCAGATGTTCAAAAGAAAAGACAGAGGTGAATATAGAAATAATATTATTTATTTTTTATTTTATTCTTCCTTGGCTTCTCCTGAATTCAGATAGGCTCTGCCCATTAGATTTCACTTTTTTGTTTGTTTGTTTTTTTATTTTTTTGCTAATTTCAAACCAGTCCTAGGATTTTCACACAATCTGAGTGAAATTGGTGTCAAAATATTTGCAAGAGTCTGAATCTCAATAATTATTTAAACAAAAACCTGACATAAAAAATACAGCTGTCCTATTCCAGTCTAATATTAGTAGTACAAATTAGTAGTACATAGGTCAGGCTTTAACTTTAACTTTAACTAGCTGTCACTCCTGAAGGACATGTTCAGATTTCATGAAATTTAAAAGACTTATACCAGTATTGACTTTGAGGTAGCTTACCAAATGTAGCAGTTTTGTCAATATGGGGCATTATAATATGCAAATAACTGTTTCTCAATGACTGCTCTTCTGATCAAGATGAAATTTTGCATACTGCTTCTGTAAGCAAGCTGAAGGATTCCTAAGGATGACTCAAACACTGGCTAATATTTTTCAGGTAATGGGCTAATCATAGAACTGGCTTCAGTGGACTTCTATAACGTTGATTCTTGTAGAAATAACTTTAAATTTAAATATCCTACTACTTTTTATGTTGCTGATGAACTGTAACACACTAGTCGTAGGACCTTTCTCCAATCTTCCCAAATTTGGTATCAAAATGTTGATGAGACTGAAACATGTTGATATTTGTATGGTATATGGCACTTACATACCTATCAATCCTTCCAAGGTGTACTGATTCATTCAAAACAGCTGAAAAAAAATTAAGACTTCTTTGAGTAATTCTTATGAAACTTGACATGAGTATTGATTTATGGACTTTGAGCTAGCATGGGAATTATAGGACATTTTTGCCAACAGAGCCCCTCTGACATATGAAAAGGTATTTAAAAACAGAAAAATGAGTCAATCCCATTGTGTACCAATTGTGCATGAGAAATGCAGTTTATACAGTGCAATACTTTGTGACTATTTCATAAAAAAAGTTCAATACGTTTCGTAAACCTTTTTTTAGCCTGATTTTTGATACCTAAATTAGTTGGGCAAATGCACCTTTCAAACAAGTCAGTGACCTTTTGATCTAGAGATACCTTTTAAATATAAAAAATGCAGATCTTCTTGTAAATAATGATCAAAAATATGTGTATTTAACTATCAATCCCCAAGAGCAGGATTTTTATTAATAGGCTAAAACTTAGCCATAGAGTGTTAGATTATCACCAAACTTCAATGGTGTATATGAACATACTGTGAATGCAAGTACATTTGGGGTGAACTGACCTTCTGGGGAAACTATATTTCTTAGTCATGTCGAATCAGAAAAATAATATTTATATAAAGCAATTCAGCAGAGATAATTGAGAGATTGGTTTCAAAATACAACATTCCTGGAAACAAAACCTCAAAACCAACCACAAAGGCTGGTGAACTTTATATGGGATGTCATCAGCAACCAAGTTGTGCAGATGTGATAAAATGATTGGACCCTTTACTTGCCACCTGCAGCTATAATAAATGTAATTCTAATGTATGTCATGAATTCCCTAGATGAAGCAAGTTAGACATTTCAATAGCAACACACCTCCCTTGATGAAATGACTGGGTACAGAAATTAGTTGACCAGAAAGGCCAGAAAAATAGCACAACCACAGCCTTCAAACCTGACAACAAACCTGCTTAATGCTGACAGTTTTATTTTTTTTCAAATACAAAATACAGACTCACTCTCAATAAATAACCATTTGATGAACTAATGCAGAATATAAATTAAGACACTGACACAAGCTTTACTTTAGTTACTAAGCATTTAGGTTTGGGTGTTTTTCGTACTTGGTGGGATGGTTACGAGAAAATATTGGCATATTAGATAAGCAGAAAAATACTATGGATGGGTTCAACACATGATGTGCGTACTCGTTTGACTTTGGATCTATTGGATCACGCCAATAACTGTTGAAAAGAAAAATGACCACCTGAATGCTAAAACATATAATGGAAATAAATGTCTTATGCAATACGAGAATTATGGAAATCGGGTCAGCTTTGGAATAGAGAGGAGCGATAGGCACATACTAATAATATTAATACATTTTCAGAGACACACAATATCCATCCTGCCAAGGACAGGCAGTGATCAGTGAACCAGGCAGCCAGTAAGAGAAATAAAATCACCAAGAAAGTCAGGCTTTTTGCTGTTTGTTTTCAAAAAAATGTCCTTCACAGAACACAAGATATGACTGAATGAGCAAAGTTACATTTACATAGAGCCTTTCAAAGAACATACAATGCTTGAACTAATAACAGACACCTGTTCATTTCAACACAATGGGAGAAATTACTCTGCTCACAGAGCTTAGTAACGCGTTAGATCAAAATTCGCTGCTGCACTTTAAAACACTGAGCGTTTTTCTTAAAACACATAAAAGGTGCAAGATCACGCGTTGTCGTGTGAGCACCTCAGTCGTAAAAAGGGCTGAGTTGTCATGAATACGTTATGATCAGGAGTAGTCGGCCGTACTGCTGCGACATCCGGTCAAATCAACCGTCCTCTAAGAATCAGCGCAGTACTAGTTTTGGTAATAGCAGCATCTATGGACATAAACGGCGGCGAAACGGATGGTTTTTTTCTCGTCAACTTTATAGTCCATCACACTTGCTCCTATAGATCGGGATAAAATCTCCATACCAAAACCTCTGTGCATTGGCATGGTGAAAATTTAGAGCACGCAAATCCTTCACTTCTGAAACAGCAGAAATTATGTAATTTTACACAGATTAAAAAAACCCTCAACGTTAAAGATTGCTGTTGACGGAGTTTTAATGTAAATATAGTAGGTTGGGGAAGTGTAACGATGAGCAGTGTGTGGAAAAGAGTGAGATTTATTAGGGGCAAATCCAAAGTCCAGGGTCAAATTATTAACATGGAGTGTCCGAGAATTCATGATAAACTAAAGTAAAGAAAAGCGCACGAAGACAAACCAGGGATGCAGGCTGTAACATTGGGGCGAGGATAAACATTCAGGCTTATATTCACATGCACGGAAGCCTCGATTAACAAACAGCAGCTGGACTTACAATAAATAGCAACAAGACTAAACTAAAACAGGGCTTAAAAACATGGTCAAATGAGCATTAAACCAGACACAAGTGCAAATTATGAGGGGTGCAGAAAACGAAACGAAGGAATGGAACCACAACAAGGGAGTAAATCAAAATAAAGACACTAGACAGGGAAACCGTGGAGACATGAACGCTAGGAGGGTGGTCAGTGGTGACAGGAAGCTTGTTTCAGTCATGGATGTCTTTGGCAAAATGAATGCAACTAAAATGCTTTCCTCATGTGTCCTAATAACCAAATAATAACCAAGTTCTTCTTTATTTCTAAATAATATGCCTTTCGGAAATTGTATAACTGCTTGTGTTATATTACTTTCTTTTATCCAGAAACACAGGAGACTCAGGTGAAAAGTGTGATGGAAATAATACACTTATTATTATATCCTAAAACTTGTCTCACCTAATCGTAGTCATCAGTATATTAGATAAATGCATACCTATTTTTATGTTTGTGTTTCACATGTTCCATCCCTTTTCTCTTCTTTGAAAGAAAAATTCCTTAACTTAATCAAAGACTAGGATTAAAAAAATAAAATAAAATAAAATCATAGACAGGTCAGCTGAGCACACTCCCTTGTCGTAATGTCCCCATATTGACAGTTAAATACCACATATTAAATACAATAGAGACTGGAGTGTCTTGTTTTTCTCTGAACATTCCACAGTGCATCTAGAATTTTAATAGTTGTTTATTTCTGCTCAGTTTTTCTGCTCTTATTTTAATTTGTTTTTGTCTTAAGGAGAAAAAAAAGGCGACAAACGAGACCTGTGACCCCAGGGGGAAATCATGGATCAGATGCCTCACACCCAGTCACTGTGTAAACAACACCAGGTTCATGTTTTAGTGTGAGGAATGAGTGCAGGAGTGTTTTGAAAGAACAAATACAAACACTAACAAGAAGAGAACAAAGAAAACAGGAAGGAGAAGCTCCTTTCCTTTTTGAGTTACTTACTGAGATCATTCTCATAGCAAGTTCATTACACCTTGTGTACTTGTTGTAGTGCGGTTAGCTGTTTCTATATTGGCTGAGAGAAGGAGCAGACCTGTTCCATTTACATTTAAACAACAGAATCTTGTCAGTGGAGGATGTACTTTCTCAAACCTTTTTAACTGGTATCTCGCCTCTGTGTCTCTCTGTGTTCGCAGGACAGGGACCACTGCACGCCTCGCACCAGGACACCTTTCCAGTGATGACTCCCCTCGTGTGGAATTAGTTCACAGCTGTTTAGTCTTATACTTATCCACAACTAGGATTAGTCCATTTACTATTTCTTACAAGTGGGGATCAAGAACATTGGAAGACGTGAGTAGTTTTTTGGAGCAATAAAGATCAATACATAAAAACAGGCAAATGACCTGGTTATACCCAAATACATCAATAAACACATCAAACAAGGTAATGCTTAGGTATGAATTTTCTTGACTTCGTGACTTATTATGAAGCTTAACTTGTTATGAACTGACACGTGATAATGTTCACACATTTAGCTGCAATTCTTTGTTTAACTTCAGAGGGTTAAATGGAGCTTACTCAGATGATGGTGTTGACTGCTTCAAGGATTTTCACTAGAAGTTATATAACTGCAAGTTATATTACCGATGTCTAAGTGTATGCAGCGCAGAATTCTTTATTCGTAATGTAATACATGTCCTATTTAATTCTACAAGATAAACAGGTTGGAAAATATTTGTGTAAAATAGATTATGATTATTTTTGGAACATAAAGCCATGCAAACATTGTAAGTGGACATCAAGGAAAAATATAAAATAAAAGAATAGTATAGCATACAGTTACAGGGTATGCCTGTTTTCATTGATTACTAGGGAAGCTCTTTGTCTCCCTCTTGTGGCCATTGTTGTCTGAGCCAACAACCATATCAGCATAAGTGACATGAAGTTACAGAAATTAATTACAACTAAAACGTATTTTTATAAACACGATTTGACAGTGTGTTTTACATATTCTGGTTGAATATGACATTTATGTGTACAAGATTATAAAAAACACAATCATACATTTACCTGATACTTATATCCAAAGTGACTTACGAGTGAGTATAACTTGAGCAATTGAGGGTTAAGGGCCTTGCTCAGAGAACCAACAGTGGCAACTTGGCAGCAGTAGGGCTGGAACAGGTAAGCTTCTGACTACATGTCAAGTATCTTAACCACTGAGCTACCACTGATCACTGCTGGGGGTAACCATAAATGTTAGAATTTAAAATGTTGGATACTAAACTATTTAAAAAACATTTTGGAACATTTATTTATTTCATTTCCCCTAACCTTTGACAGCACGGCTAGTCCAGACCTCTGTATATGCATCTTCTTACCCCTTCTCTCTGCACACAAAAAATAAAACGCATTGAGAAGAGACTAATTGCACAAAGGATAAAAAATAAAATGACATATATAATGATAAAAGGAAAAGGTAAATAGATAACAGTAGATGTGTTAATATAAAATCAAAAGTCATCTAAACAGAACTCAATGCAATAAGTGTGTTTTGAGATGTTTTTGTTTTGCTGTTGGTTTGTTTTTTTTTTCTGTTTTTTTGCTTTCAAGTGCTAATGCCATTATGAGTTGCTAGACCATGAAGACATTTAAAGACATTTAAAGAATAATAAAATAATTAGATTTTGCTGTAAAAGACAGATGTCATGTTCACACTGCACAACTGCACTGCTTAATGTGAGCAGACATCTGGCAGACACGCTTATCTATAGCAACTTACAGTTTCAACTATATTACAGAGCTAAGTCCATATAGCGGTAGGAGTTTGATTCAGTTCAGTTCAGCTCACTCAGGCTTTCATTTCTGTTTTCTTGTCTTCAGGTTTTGTTTCATTGTCCCTAATAGGTCCAACTTGTGCTTGTCTACTCATGTCTCACTGTTCTCCTTTGCTTGATGTCACAACTTCATTGATACCTAAAGTGAATGTTGGAAATATCACATGTTCTTTGAGTAGGAATCAAACATCATTGCTCTAATACACTGGACTGATAGTGGACTCTGCCGAGGTACACCTACCCCTGATGTTGTGATGTTACTGAGCCTCATCCTGTCTCAGATGCCTTGGCTACTCCCATCATCCCCTGATGTCCCCTGTTGTAGCCCACACCACCTCCTCCCCAACCAGCTACTCTCTGTTGCCCTTAATGGACGTTCTCTTGCGACTTGGGTCTCGGACACATGCACACAAGTCTAGAACCTCCAGAAAGTTGGACTAAACATTAAATGCTTATTTCATTTTTTAATTTATGTCTCTCTTTAAACAGCCAGAGGAGGATGGGACCCCCTTTGAGTCTTGGTTCCTCTCGACGTTTCTTCCTCATGCTCTAGGGAGCTTTTCCTTGCCACTGTCACCCTTGGCTTGCTTACTGGGGGCTTGGACTTGGACATTTGAAAAGCTGCTTTGTAATAGCACCTGTTGTAAATAAAATAAAATAAAATAAAATACAATTTTAAAAAGTACTTTATAAATAAATTTTGAGTATTTGATTTTTATATGTAATCTTAAAATGTATAAGATAACTAAAATTTGTTTTTTAATCATTACATTTTTTCACTTAAAACAAAAATATAATTTGGATAGTCCCAATAATCTAGAAAAATCAAATCTCATCATTACAGTGCCAACAACACATCAACATCACCAGACTTCAAAGCACTTGTCTGAGAGGAAGATTTGTATGCCTGTAATTCTGTTGTTGAAGAGCCTATAAAATCAAAATAGGCTTTTAAATTTGAAATTTTAAACTCAAATAAATACAGCCTTATTTTAAATGCCTAAACACACACACACACACACACACACAGTTACCTCACAGTGTGAATATTGTTGTTGGTGGAGAAAGTATCATAGATCCTCTTTGCTGACACATCAGTGATGTCATTGTGACTGAGGTTGAAATTAGATGGATTATAATTACCACATTGTTCAGGATTCCCAAACACACCTCCCTCTACTAAATCACCGTGTAGTAGTACAAACACCTGTAGATTTATATATCAATGAATTAAAGTAATGAACGAATGAATTAATAAACGAATGATTGAATTAGCAAATGAATGAATAAGCAAAGCAATAAATAGTATATTTGTGTCAGTGGACCTGAGTCATTAATGGCCAGATAATTATGCATTTTGACATTTTAAACAAAATATCATTTCTTTCAGTTCTTGTACACATGACTTGTTATCTATCAGGCATGAAACTGTAAATCATAATGAGTCTGTTATGCCTTATTTCTCTTTTTAATGAGAACATGTGTTTCTACAAGCAGTCTGGATATTCTGTAGACCACAGAGATCCATCCTGCCAAGTACAGGCAGTGATCAGTGATCCAGGCAGCCAGTGAGAGAGGTCGTCATTTCCAAATAAAATCACCAAGAAAATCAAGCTTTTTGCTGTTTGCTTTTGAAAAATAAAGTCCTTGAAGGAACACAGGATATGACTGAATGAGCAAAGTTAAATTTATATAGAGCCTTTCAAGGAACATACAATGCTTTACAATGAACACGCACAGCTTCTATGTTCAGTCACCCTGCCGGATTTTGTGTTAAATTGTGAGAAAAAGAGTAAAATGTGTTATATCTATGTTAGTGCTCACTGTGCACTCAACAATCAAGACTCTCTACACATCCCTCCTCCCTCTTGTCCACTCACTCCAGGATGTGGGCTTTGTGCTGGTGTGCGAACAGCATCTGCAGGCAGTGGTTAGTGAGCTGACAGTGGCTAAGGTCCAGTTCTGACAGCCCTTCAGAATGTTCCAGAAACAGTGCCAGTGACCTACAGGCCTGCTGGTCCAGCCGGGTCTGACTGAGGATCACCATCTTACCCAGAGCCCGGGAGAGAGCCACAGCGCGTCTCACACACTCCACATCAGTCCCCACACAGAGAAGAGACAGGAACTGGAGCAGCATGGCTTTATTGCTGCTGAACACACTCAACATTCTCCAACATGTAGAGTCACAAAACACTAACACACTCACATAACTACTAACATTAATGCTATTTACACACATTTTGTTTCAAATGATAAAATTCTTTTCCCTTTTCCAGAATGCTTCCCTAGTTTGTGTGGTGTTGAGTCAGTGGCTTACTGAAGGGTGACTGTGTGTAAAATGGGGAAGAGTTGCCCTCACAGCCGTGTAGAGTGAGCTGTGTGTGTGTGTGTGTGAGAGCTCACTCTCTGGATGACCATGGAGACGACTCTGCAGTCCTCAGTGCTCAGAGTCAGTGTGTGTTTCTGTGTGTCTGCTGTGAGGTCCAGAGCAGAGCAGCAGGAGAAATCCAGTCTGTGCTGCAGAGCGAGGAGCAGATCTGTTGCTGCTGCCCCCTGCTGTAGTTCAGAGACACTGTAGCAGTGGAGCAGCCTCAGCAACAGCAGCCTGTCAACACGGAGAAAACAAAACACACACAGACAGTGGCAGGGCAGTTAATTTCAGGTTAATATAAATATTTCACCTAAATTTAATTTTATTCTGAAGTAAATATCCATGGATATTGCTGATTACCTGACAGGAGTCTCAATAAAACCTAAATGATGCTGGCACAAAATGACTTTTGAGGAAACTCATGAAAAACACATAAACGTACATAAACGTTTATATAACACTCCCTAAACAGACCAGTTCTGTGTTAAAATTCTGATTGTGAGAAAAGTTCAAGCCTGAGACGGGAGACGTGTTAGAGCAGTGGCTCAATGCTCTCCAGCTCCGCCTTTGGTATGGAGGTGAAAAGCAGGCTGAGAGAGACTGCTGTGCAGTGCTGGAGGGTGAAGCGCAGGGCAGCACAGTGGA
Source organism: Electrophorus electricus (assembly GCF_041902795.1). Taxonomy (NCBI): domain Eukaryota; kingdom Metazoa; phylum Chordata; class Actinopteri; order Gymnotiformes; family Gymnotidae; genus Electrophorus; species Electrophorus electricus. The sequence continues at coordinate 2,148,789 of NW_027658627.1, read as the reverse complement.
CAGAGTCCAGCTCTCTGCTGTTCAGGTTGATGCAGTTCTCTGCTGAATTCAACAAGCTGGACACACAGTGAGCAGAGCCAGTCTGATAGATCTCTCTGATGATGGACAGTACAAAGCTGGAGCTCAGCCTGGGGAGAAGACACACACACACACACAAAAACACAGACACACATTTCCAGGTCTCATGCTGTACAGTATAATTAAAGTGTTTGGACTGTTACTAACTGTGTGAACAATCTGAGCCACACAACACATGACTGTATTCTCTCACCTTCTGATCTGAAGTCTGGCCAGTACAGGCAGAAGGTCTCTGGGATTTTGTTACTTAATGTTGGGGATGTGTAGTGGTCCCATGAGCTGGTGGAAGCTCGTCTACTTTGCCGTAACGTCACCCTTTCGCCTTGCTGTCTGGATGCGTACTGTCTGTCAGACTAGCAATTCATCTACACTTCTCACAGATAAAACTGCCACTAATGACGAAGAATAAACATGCTGCATTCAGTGCTCTGAAACAGAACATAAGTCATGATGAAAAAGCAAAATGTTAACATTACTTATGTTTGTGGTAGTTCCTTAGATATAGTTTGTGATGATAAAATAGTTTTCCATGGAAGTTGCCAGTTTCCAGGTAGAAAGTAGTTAAATCCAACAAAACATTTGTTAAACAGATAGAGAGCAGTAAGAGCTAGTATGCTGAAACTACCTGTTTCAAAAACAGGAAGCTTCCTTATGAAGGAAAGAGGTTCTTATGAACCTCAGCATTTTGACAGCAAGTATTAACCATGGCTATAAAACCATGTGAATAATTCAGTTATGGGATTAATCCACAAAATAGAACATCAAATCTAATTATTTGGCCAGTACAGGGTTATGCAATATTCCTTCATCTCAGCAAAATGCAATAGCTTGACTTCCTTAACTGATTAATAATTAAAAAATATCTTTCTTGACTATAAGAATATAGCTTACCCATTAGAAAGATTAAACATCCAGTCAGCGTGTATCCTGGCATGTTAATGTAAAAGGCAGCTCCTACTGGATTTGGGGAAAGATTAGTAAAATATTTCAAGTATCTGCAAAGCAGAAAACTGCCTATTCAACAGGCATGAATGATCTGCTACCGAAGTAGTTGTGTTATTTGCATAGCCTAATTAATATCATTAGATCAAGTTCTATATTACCTATATTGTTATATTAAAATGTTGCTATTGCTTTTTTGCTTCACAATTGTTACACATAATTGCTGCACCTGATACAAGGATAGGAATTTCAATTTATTCATACTGGATATAAGAATCATTAATGGCTGCTGAGTGAAGCACTTTCATTGAAAATTCATCCACCAATTTTTTTTTTTTTTTTTTTTTTTTGGAACTAGAAACAGGGCACATCAACCAGGAATACATTCCAGGTCTGTTTTAGAACACTGGCTGTGATTCATTACATTTTGGCAATTGTGAAAAGAAACTGGATGATACTTCTAAAAGTAATTGTGTTTGCAGTTTATTTGCACAGTTACATGAACAACACTGGTAGCATAGTCAACAGGCTTGATGGTTTTCCAGTGCACGACACTGTGATACCAGGGCTGGCCCAAGCCTGTGTGGGGCCCTATGCAGAAATCTGAGCTGCCACTGACATAACATAGGTAAAAAACAAATAGAAATAAATACATGGTCTTTGGCACCCTCTTGGCGGCCTTAGCAGGCTCTCATTTTGCTTATACGGCGGGACAATTGTTCTGCTGTTATCCTAGCTATTGAGCAGTCCTACCTAGATTTAATGTACTTATGTACATTACCCTTAGTCCAGGTTTCTGGTGTTTATTTTAGATGGATTTTTGGTTGTATATATTATAATTAGGCTACTGTGGACAATTGTATACCGTATAGCTACAGCACCTGTACTTCACACACATGTAGTAATCGGAACTAGAAAGTTGCCAACCCTATTAAAATATTAGGTTTATAGTATAATATTTGAATTAAACAGACAAAGCATTAATCACAATCATTTGCATGATGATTAAATCTTGAACCAAAAATGTATCAGAGAGCTGTAGTGTTTTTTATAGACACACACCCAATAAAACTTTGCTTGACCATTTCTTGCCCTCTATATCATTCTCTGCAGTTTACTGAGAAAGACCTGACACTGGGTAATGCCATTGTCTATTCGAAGGCCAAAACAACAACAATCTTGGTTATCAAAGACTCACTCCACCCTGACCACAGCCTCTTCTTTTAGAAGCCATGAGAAAACCACCATCGCAGCTTGAGAGCACAAATCTAGCCTCTTAAGAGGTGTTTTGTTTCACAGGCAGATCGATATCTCAATGCGGTCCACATGAAAGCAATTTTCTTTCCCTGAGTGCAAATTGCACTTTTAATGCCTGATATTTCAGCCACTCATTTCTCTCACTACATGACAAAACTCTCGAAACTTTTCTCCAAAAGCACTGAATGTTATTCTAACCATTTATGGCCTTTCTCCATTCATGTACACAAAGTCCAGTATGATTCCAAATGTCATCAAAAGATATATCTGTTTGTAGCTGAACAACTTATACAATGCGATCTTTCTTCTTTGTGTCAAATGAACTTAACAATTGAAACATCCAAAACTGGCTGTGTTTCTTGCCAACATACTGGTGTTTGGACATGTGGGATTACTTGCATGTCGCTTTCAATAACTCAGTTGGTAGAGTAGAAGTTAAAACTGTCATCCTTTGGCTGTCGGCTCAACTCCAACTCACACAAACTTTATGTTTTAATGCAGAATCTGTCGTTTTATATGAGCATAAAAAGAGGTTTTTCCCTGACCGGGAATCGAACCCGGGCCGCGGGGGTGAAAGCGCCGAATCCTAACCACTAGACAACCAGGGACAAAGCTGCTGAATTTACATGAGAAGACCATTTTTCAAAGTCTGCACTCCTACTATTCTGACAATGTTTGGATGCATACTGGACTTGGTATGCATGAGTGGAAAAAGGCCATAAAGCGAGTTATTCATCTTTCTCTTTGTTCTACAAAAAAATGAAGTTTGCAAGAGTCAGGGCTCTTTTTTACCATCTGGGAAAAGAGGGAACGCTGGTGTCACTAACACATGGAAAGAGCTGTTATATATTCCCCATTTGTCTCCTTAATGTTTCTGACAATTTAGCCACTCATTTCTCTCTCTACATGAAAACACTCTAGAAAATGTTCTCCAAAAAATACGGAATGTTATTCTAAGTACTCAGAAAATAGTCTTTTCCTCCCCCTTCTGACGCGTGAACTTATAGACGCCCTTGATTGCACGGTGTCTCTGTAATTGACAGGGGAGAGAGCGTATGCCACTCCCTCTCTCCCTAAGAGTACAGCCAATTATGCTCTTCTAGACTCTCGGCCACAAATGGCTGTGACACCATCAGTTTCAAAGTTAAACACAACTCCTATAGTACCAATAAAAGCTTCACACTCACCTCAGCTGGGACATGGCAGACACTGAAGGAAACTCCTCACTTCACTCTCTTCATCTGACCAGTCATTAAGCTCCACTGGTTTCTTCACTGTTTTGAGTTTCAGCACTTCTAGCACTTGTAATATTAGAATAGAATCCCTTTAGTTACTAAAGGTACACAGAAATGTACACCGGTACATAGAAACTTACTGTATGTAAGAGTGCAATAGTTCAAAGCTGTATTAGTGCAGATAAATACAACTACAGTGCCATTGCAGCTTTTAATGCTGTTTCAGTATCAGGGTCTTCAGGAAGGCTCCACCTGGCAACCCTGAAGTGCCTTGCTATGCTTAAAACTACACACACACACACACACACACACACAAACAAACAAACACAAACACTTAACAAGGTGAGTTCTGCTTATTTGTTAAGAAGGCTGATCGCCATTTAAAATTAGATTTCACAAACTATAATTGTTACACTGGTGAGTTTGAGGTAGAGATGCACTTTCATTAATACTGCTTACACTGTGTTTCTTTACAACACGCATGGACGTGTTGAAGCATCTCATATGCATAGAACACTAATACTCAGAGCATTGGAAGGTTGAAAACAGAAGCTATCTGGCTCACACAATGTTTTAAATGTGCCAAGGGAAATTCCAAGTGTGGCCATCCTTGAGTGGAGTGGAAGATAAATATGTTTTTTTTGTATTTCAAAGCGGCTGTAAGAGTATAACAGGCAGTTTAGAACATGTCAGTCCCTCCATGTAATTTGAGAGAAAATATCCTATGAAGATTGGACCAAGATTCCTGCAGAGTATTTTCAGCACATAGTGGAAACTATGCCAGAAAGAATTGCTGCAGTTCTGGAGGCCAAAGAAGGTCCAACATGCTATTAAATGGGTGTATTTAAGCCCACTGTGTCCTATAATAGGATGTTGCTGGAATGTATGTGGATGTTGTTGGAATGGCCGCAGAGTTGCGGCAGCAGTACAGGTAGTCTGTAATCCTTTCCCCCATGCGAGTGAGTTTGCCCTACTGCACGGGGTCGAGTTATGATGTGAATATTTAATGTTAATGTTTAGAGATAACAGAACAGCTTTCGGGGGGTTTGGGTGGGTTGCCTTATCCGCCCCTTTAACAGAGTAGTCACAATTCAAATTTCCCTTGTTCCATTGTTTACAAGACATTATACATGTGGTTTATTTATAGTGCACGGAGTAATATGCAGCAAGTCTGGTCTGTCTGCTTTGGAAGAGAAACATTTGGCCAAAAGAGCAAAACACAGCCGGGAGGATGATTGGTAAGAGCACATCATAATATGCACCTTAAAGCTGTGCTCTACAGCTAGGTCCTGTTCCATGACTGCATATATAAATTTACTACTGACATTGCCATTTATATCTGGCCATTTACAGTGCACTCTTGCTCAGTGCAGCACTTGAAGCTGATTTTCCATTATGTTCAAGAGATGTTTGACCCGGTCAGGGTGACACACTTTAGTGAGGGCAGCAGTATCCTAGAGGACACTACAGACAGTGACGGAGACATTTCAGAGCGCGAGGTGAGAGGTTGAGTTTTTTGTTACTCTCTACGACATACTTTTCATGCCAGGTACTATTGTCCAGTTCAGCCCAATTTAATTTACTGCCTTGTATTATCATATATAAATTGCTGAACATCTTATCACTCAGTTTCAAACATCCCCTCAGCTGTTTTAAGCCATTTCGGTTATTCAGTACTGCTAAATGGATGTGGTGGGAAAATGAGAGCACATCAAACACAGACAGCTTTATGCATTGAGTAGTAAAGAGTAAAAGTTTATTGAGTTCTGTCCCCTGTATAACAGAGTAAAAGCACTGACGCGCAGTACGGTCCCCCTCCCCTTATACAGAGAACAGAAGAAAGAGAAAAAAAAGAAAAACGACTCCTACAGAGTATCGGCTAATTCATGTTTTGGTTAGCCTGAGCGCTGAAGGCTTCTTCTATCTCTATGGTTAGAATGGTATGTGAGCAGCTGGTGTACCTGACTCACATGCTTATCTGCAGACTGTTATGCTGTGACTATAGAAACATAAAGCAAAGTAAAATAAAGCAAAGTAAATTTCCACAACATTTCCCCCCTTTATTTTATATCACACATTATCACACTTTTATTCAGCAAATAGCACTACGATGTCTTCATGTGGATCACCAGCACCGCCCATCTTGGGGAGCAGAATGTCTTCAAAGAGCTGGGGTTGGTCATTGGCATGGCCGCTGAGCGCTGGCATGGTGAACACACTAGAAAGACGTCTGACACGCAATGACAAAAAAGGAGGTAAACACAGAAGAAGAAGAAAAAGAAGAAGAATGAGTAGCAGAATGGGCAACGCTACAGCCGCTACTGGAACTGTAGGCTGCGGAGTGAAGGCAGATCACATAAGATTCATATAATCAGTAATATTAGCGCTGAGATCTGGAATGTAAAAACAGCAGGAAGTGTTAATCATTTTGCACACTCCTCCTTCCTTCATGGTTAGGAGATTTAGTACCATTCTATGTTGAAGCACTGCTGCCCTTATCACTTGTTGTTCTATCTTTAAGGCACCTATTGCTGCTAAGGTGTCATTAACTATTTGCAGTAACTGATAAGCTAAGCCATCTTTTGCAGGGCTGCTACTGTGCCACCGCCCAGGAAAAGGGACCAACCAATGGTTTCACCCGGAGTGGTCCATGGGTCCCTCAGAATTCTACCACAATAGTCTGTGCTGGTTATGTCTCTCCTCACCCTGCGTCCTTGGGCGCACTACAGCTGGATAACAACAACCAGTCCAGTTCTGTGGCAATTCACCATAGGCCACCGAACCACCGACCCACATTACATTCCAATACCCCTGCAGGGTTGTCATGGAGCAATTCCACAGGGAACTGCTATTGGAGTCACTGCAAGTGCCATTGCTGTGCACCTGCACATAATCGATGCATCTGGACCAGACTTCCGGCACCTGCTGCTTCATCTGCTATACAAATATCTCACCCTTACTAGCTGCCACATGCAGCATCATTTTCGGTGGTGCGGGGTTAGTGGGACTGGGACAGTTTGAGGTCTGGTTAATAACCTGGCACATAGAGATTGTCATATTCACTTCTCCTACATCTGCGTTTTTCAGAGGGATTACAGTCCTTGGAACACTGGTGTGCTGGCACACCAGGTACTCTTGCTCGATATGTTGGGCATGCACAATGGCTGACATACACGCTGTATTTTGTTGGCATTTAGCTGCTAATCATTCTGCTTCAGTGGCGTTGGGACCCTGAAATGGTAACAAGTCTTCTCATAAGTCATGGGATTCTTCATCCATATTAATATTCAGTCTATGTTCTGACTGTATTAGCTGTGTCTGATTTTCTCTACCGTCTCTTGACGGTTCCGAGTGTCGAAAGGGTAGGCCTTGCCGTTAACACCCTACTCAACACAGTTCCGACCTAGTCTGTTTGGGTGCTGCTGCTTGGAGTTGGGGCTGGTGTCGGAGCCTTCTTACGGTGTGTGTGATGTACCCAGGTTCCTCGTCCTTCTATTTTGACAGCAGTGTGGGTTGTTAACAGGAGGTTCTAGTTGTCTCCACCTGGTGCCTTCAGTGGCGGGAGCCCCTGACTGAATTTCCCGTAATGTGGCCTGCGGGGTAGCAGCGGTTTCCTGTATTGCTTGCACAGCGGTTTTAGTTGCAGCTGCCTTTGCTACTCTATCTGCAAAATTATTCCCCTTGCTGATTTGGTCTTCTGTAGTCCTGTGAGCTGCACACTTAACAACTGCAATTGTCTTTGGCAGCAAAATGGCTTCTAGCAAGATGGTGATGTCTAATATATTTACCCGAGCTTGTCAGGAATTGCCTATGTTTCCATATGGCTCCAAAATCATTAACAGTTTTGTCTGCAGCTAGTTTGCATGCTTCCATCAGTGCTACTAGTTCAGCAGCCTGCGCTGAATAGGAGGATGGTAATACTTCTGTTTTAAATATTTCATGATCTGTTACTACCGCGTATGCTTCCCTATTGACCCCTGTGTCGTCCCTGCATGCTGACCCATCCACATAGAGGCATAGGTCTGGGTTACTTATGGCTTCTTCAAAGAGATCAACCCGCGGTATATATACTTCAGCTAAGACTGCTGTGCAGTCTTGTGGATCTCCATCCTCCTCCGTAGGAAGGAGTGTAGCTGGGTTCAGTGTTATACACCTTTTGACAGTTATATTAGGCATATCTAAGAGGGTGGTGTGGTATCTCAGCTACCACTGGGCTGATAAATGTGACACTCTTTGGTCCTGCAGTATTCGGTGTAATGCGTGTGGGACTAAAACAGTAAGAGGGGAGTATGCCACTATGGTTTAGGTAGCGAAATTATGGCTTGTGCTCGGTTTTGAGACAGCTTGTGTGTATTTCCCCCTTTAATGATATGCCCCAAGAACGTCACTTCCTCCTTACAATTCTGTAATTTTGCTCTACTAGGTCAGTTACATGTATGTTACATCTGAAATATTTCCATGAGCTTTTATGCAACATACTAAACAAAGGTTAGGAACAGGCTAAGTCAAATCAGGCTAACTCTCAGCAGGTCAAAAGTACGTTAACGTTTACACAAAGGACTTATATACGCAAACAATAACAACACAATGAAGGGCAGCCGTGAAACACAAGGGAGCATGGCCACACGGATGAACACACACACACACACACACACACAAGCAAACACACACGGGGAGACCTTTGGGGGGGGGGGGGCATACCGTGACAAGAATATGTTCACACATGGTCGCTCGCTCGCTCTCTCTCTCTCTCTCTCCCTCCCCATCCTTTCAGCCTTTGGGTTTCAATAATACCCCCAGGGCAGACAGAGCCACTATTCAAGCAATGTAATATTCTGTAATATTCTACTCTGGCTCCTCCTACCTCTGCAATGACATCCTCAGCTTTTATTTCAGTGGGTGGCGTGTGATGTCATCATGCAGCCGCATCAATTAAGCGATTATGATGTAGTCAAAGAACAGATTTTTCAAATGAACAATTTCTGTGACCCATTTTTAGACTTCAGATCACAGATAACGGGTACACTAAATTTATTATGGGTCAGTGCGGTAGTTACAATTGCAATCCAAGACGCAAGGAACATGTTCCTACTGAGAAATATGAAAAGGAAAAGCACGGGATATTTGGTAAATATGGGAAAAAGAAAAACGAAAAAACACGAGCCCAGATCCCTGCCAGAATAGAGGATGACTTCTTGGATGAACTGTGTGTGTGTGTGTGTTTGTCTGAGAGAGAGAGATCTACGTAGAAGTGTTCTAAGTATCTATACAACGCTAATAAGACATTTTCTGTTACTTTTTAAACAGATACTAGAACAAAGAATTTAATCAAGAAGGACTTCTCTACTGAGAGAACTCAATCAGCCATAGTAAGTAAAGTAGAACCAAGACAAATGATTTAAAGCCATACTGTGGCAATGGACAAAAGCCACAAAAAATGGAAAAACAGCTATGGTGAACAGTGATGCTAATTGAATGCTTGTACTTAAGTACACTGAAATATCTCTGAATATAAATTACAAATGCATTTCAACAAATGTTCGAGAAATTAATTAAAAACACTAATGTAAATGTATTTAGAATATATTTAGGACACATACATTTAGCATATGCAATCTTTGTCAGTTACAGGAAAAAAAAATACTGTTGGTGGGTTTTTTGTTTGTTTGTTTTACATTCTCCTTACTATAGAATTAACAGTCGACTGTTCGGTGACTTTGCATGCTGAGTTGTAACACTGATTATTAGTATAATTGTGGCAAGAATCAAAATCAACACTAGCTAAAATGACTGAATGCATTGGAATTTATTATTCCAATAGTACAATTTGAATGGGTCTACGGTACCTTAGTGTGTCAGGTCCTGTTATTTCTGCTGAACATTTGATGTTTGGGGGCACATTTTTACATCATTAGGCCTGCAGGCTATGTGATTACGGCTATGCGATAAAAATTGTATTTGTTTCCTTTCCAGTCCAATACAAATTATAAATTACAAATGTATCAAAATGTAATTAAAGTCATATTTCAATTAAATGTATTTAAATACTGTTCAACAATATTTCTACTCATATGTACAGGTGGAACCTAAAGATATGAATGTCAGTGAGAGGGATAAATGCATTGAGGACCTGGAAGCCGTGTTTGCTAAAGTGAGAAAGTCTGCAGTGGAGCAGAGCAATCCTAACGCTTGTTTTCCATAAATTCTCACAATGCTATGAACTATGCATTTCAAGTAGATGTAATTAAATATTGCTTAACACTGTTTCTCTTCATAGTTGGAGGTGAAATTGAATTCTTTTATAAAGATGGAATATGGTTCCTGTCAACATGATATGGGCCAACTGATTGAGGAGATGGAATCCACAGTTGCTAGAGTGAGAAAGTCTGCAATGGAGCAGAGCAATCCTAACACTTGTTTTCCATAAATACTAACAATGCAATTAAATATGCATTTCAAGTAGATGTAATTAAATATTGCTCAACACGGTATTTGTGTCTGCAGGCGGCCAAACTGTTAGGATTAGAAGCCGTACTTGCTCGGGAGGATATGGCTGCATAACCTCTGATGACAGCAATAAAGAGCATTAAAAATACTCTGACATTTTTCAGTCTAATCCCTGCCTATGTTGTCTGCAACACAGTCAATTATACCATGGATAGTAATTATATCTTTTTTTTTTTTTGTCTCACAAACATTCTGAATGTAACATTTCCTACAACTTTAAAAATACAATCACCATACTTGGCACCCACACTATTTTTTCCCTTCATGTCCACTTACATCTATGTGACTTAACAATCACAATTCATTTTTAGACAACCAATTTCCAACCTCTATATATATATCGCTCAGAATTCAACAGACACCTGACTCAAGTATTTTTATTTTAATTTCCTCCATGTTGTTTATAATAGGCCTACAGTAAGAAATCCTTTTAAAGGTGATCGCCATTTCTACCACTGTATACTGTTGAAGCATACAAGTTTTTATTCAGTGAGAGATATGTCATTTATGGGGATTAGGTACAGCGTGTTTTGTTCAGGACATTCACGACGATATATGTTCTAAATGGGATTGTAAAATAACTAGCTAGCTAGCCATGTATTTAGACAGAACCTGAATTGTGTTACATGGGGATTTTTATCCTATGTTTTTAAGGCTGCATTATGTACAGCCTAGCATAAATAAATACGCAAGAATGCAGAGCACAAATAGTCCATAGTTTATTTTCCCTTCTATATAAGCCCGCAGGTTCATAGGTGACTAGCTTTTATAATGTCATGTGTAATTTGAGCATAATGGTGGAAACTTCAAAGAACAATATGGAAAAAAAGGAGGGTTGTTTACATAATTGCCCTTGAAAAAGTTTATAAGAATTAAACTCTTGTGTACCCCTCAGACATTCTCCAGAGGGTCCCTCAAAAGCATGTTTATATTTAAGTTGCAATAAAGGACAGGACCAGCTATTCTCTTCAACTAATTCTGATATCAAGTGGAAACAAGTTGTCAGGTTCTGGTCCGCACCCAACCAGGAACGCACACACAGACACGTACACACATATCCGCACAAATCACCTACCACGACCACTGCTCGGTTCACAATCACACACTTATCAACCATCACGATCACCTGCTTCTAATTAACTCTCTCCCTATTTAAACCCCTCATGTACCATCCTCCAGTGTTTCCCATTTAGCATACTGTGGACTAAAGCTGAGCCTGTCTTCATGAGCTTCCCCACATCTGTGTTTTTAAAACTTTTTGGCAGTGCTTTGTGTGACTAATATCCTGCCTTTTTATCCCTCACCCATGTCTTGCTCAGGTGTCAATATGTCACATAACTAAATTAGTGTTCTATTATTTTCTTAGTTTGTACAAGAAGTACAAATATGTAGCTATCTAACATTTATAATGTGTATTGTTTCTTATTTTGTTAACATTAAAATGTAAAACCAAGTGAAAACATTTAAATGTAAAAACAGGTTTGACACTGCTTTGGATCTAGTGAAAATACTAGAAGCTGTCAACACCATGACCTGAGCAGTCTGCATTTAACACATAGAGAGAGAGAGACAGAGACGATGTACGACAACAACCAAAGGTATTCAGATCTTAAGGGAATCCTTTCACTTAGTCTTCAATTATGCACTCCATAGATGTCATGAGGGACAGCCTCACAAGAAAGGAGGCCTGGTGCATGGCATGCAGTGGTGCCTATCATGCGAACACAGAGAGAGACAGAGACAAGGTAGCAGACAACAACCAAACGTGTTCAACTGCTGTCAGGTCTTTCTCAGTAAACTTCAGAGAATGAAGTACAGGGCAAGCACTTGAACATGCACATGTTCTTCCCTGGATACAGACACTTTGCCTCAAAGACAGTTGCCTCACAGGTTTGTTCCAAAATGACTTCCCTTGTCCCTTATTCCCTTATGCAACAGGAATTGAAAAGAAAGGTGTGAGCAAGTACACCCTCCACTGACAAGCTCCTGTTGTTTGAGTGTGAATGGATTCTGTGACTTGAACAAGTCTGCTCCTTCTCTCATCCAATATAGAAATTGCTCACCGAACTACAATGAGTGAACAAGGTCTAATGAACTTGCTGTGAGAATGATCTCAGTAATTAACTCAAAAAGGATAGGCTCAGAAGTGATTTTTTTTTTTTTTAAGTAGGAAGGATTTTGATATTTCAAGCTTGCCAGCAGAACTAGCTAGCCTAACCTGGGATGACAGCCAATGCACAGCATCACAGCTGGGGGAAACGGATGTGAAATGTCAGTTTAATCGGCAAGGCTCAAGGCAACAGGGTCCTGTCCCTTGACTTAGGTTGATCTAGAGGTATTTCAAGAAACTTATCAAGCGCACTTTAGTGGCAAAGAACAATATTTTCACTTGAACAGGGACCACAGATTAAAAGTCTGATGCTCTACTGACTGAGCTATTCAGGAGAGAAGCAATATCAGAAACATTACAAGTGCAATGTACATGTATGCAAAGAAAATTGAGTTCATGTGTATCGCATTAAGATGTCAATCTGCCTATGGAACATAACACCTCTTACGAGGCTCGATTTTTGCTCTCAAGCTGCGATGGTTTTGTCATGTTGTCTAAGAGAAGAGGCTTTGGTCGGTGGAGTGAGTCTTTGATAACTAAGATTGTAACTAAGATTGAAACTGCTCACCGCACTACATCGAGTACACAAGGTGTAATGAACTTGCTATGAGAATGATCTCAGTAAGTAACTCAAAAAGGATAGGCTCATCATGATGCATTAGCTAACAATCGGCACTCATACACAAGTGTGAATGTTCAACATTCATTCAAGCATCTCGAGGTCACAGTCTGTAGTGTGTACAAAAGGAATCTAAAGAAAAGGTTTGAGCAAGTGCATCCTCCACTGATAAGAGATATAACTTTAGACTCCAATTGTAACATTAGAAAAAAGATGTACATACAGTCCATTTGTTTAAAATGTTCTTTGATGTGAAGCTCATATTATTTTGCCCCCACTTACGCAGAACTTGATTGTTGGAAGAATACAACAGGGGAACTTTCAGTTGTACTTCACATCACTGACACTGTGTAGACTTTAACTAATGTACAGTTGTGTAGCTTTAGAGTTGTGTACAATTGGAGCAAGTGACCTAAGCAACATGTATTGCATACACAGTTTGCCTTAACAAACCTATCACTTCATCATGGTCAGAATATTTGTTATAGATACATGTAATGCTTCAGCATTGCTACTAGTTCTAATACACTCAAACTAGTGCACCAGAGTGGGTGATGGTAATGGTACTGTTAGAAGCAAACCTATATGACTGGGGTTGGGCTTCCACACACTGTCCCTTTCTCCCAATTCACAGAGCGGAAACGACTCGTTTTCAGCCTGTTTTTTTTTTTTTTTTACACAACCAATTTCCAACCTCTATAGATATCGCTTGGAATTCAACAGGCACCTGTTGCTACTGCACCTTTAAGACGGATGTAAGATAAATGAGCTCCTTTATGATTGACTGCCCTGTATTGTGCTTCATTCAAAAGGTACTCAGAGCTGAAATGCCTGAGAAAGGCAATTTAAGTGGGTGTGCTAAACCTCTATAGGCTGAATAGGCAGAGATAGGTCAATAAAGTGTTCTTGTGACATTAGAAATACAAATTTCAAAAGGGGCATTTTTGGCAGCTTAACTGACATAGTTAAGAATTTTAACATTTAAAATATATATATTAAAAGGAGAATGTTACTTATTTCACTCTGACTGTAAAACAGTGCATATTTTGTTAAATGGGATTTCCATCCCATGTTTTTAAGGCTGCCTTATGTATAAATAAATATGCAAGAATGCAGAGCATGAATAGGTCAGTCTTCCATTCTGTATCACACACCTACCCTTGATAACACCGTGGTAACTGGAAAAAAAAACAACCCTTTTTACTCAGTTGTCAGTACTTCCAATAGACTTCACGCTAATCTCATAGAAGTCCACCCCTTTCCGTGTCCTCCGGAAACAGCACTTCCGTTGTGTTGTGACAGGATTTGTTCCTGAAGTTGTATGCGTTTTCTAAATTTGCACCACATTTCTAAAGTGTGTTACCACTTTGATGAATATGCTTTGTGTATTTGCAGCACGATGGGTTTTCCAGGACACCGTAATTTATGCATGTTTAATTCCATCTTTTATTAACGTACTAAGCCCAACTCTATAGGCTAATATTTCTAAAACCGAGATAACCATAGAAACGTCTTCATCTGTGCTTGATACTTTCACGGAAAAACGGAACTGCTGCTTGTCAAGCTTGTTTCATCAGGTTTTATATCATCGTCATGACGTGTTTGAATTGATCCCAGGCATATGCAGTCCTCATCAAAATCCATGCATGTCCTAGGCTGTGAGTAATGTTATGTGAGCATGTCCTAGGCTGTGAGCTATGTTCTCTCTCTGGTCACAGTTGGCAAATAAATTGTGCATATAGATTGTGGGGAAAACACTTGAGCACGTGTTCTCCAAAGAAGTGTCTTAATATGAGCTATCTAGCTAGTTCCAATGTCAACTGTACTCATAACACTGGGTTTCTCTCTGTGCTCAGGTGTCTTATTCGCATGCCAGTAACATGTTAGCGATATTGTAGTAGTGTGAATTTTTATGTTGCCCGTGATGAAAGGTGACAGCGAATAAAAATCCAAACATTTTTTTTGTTCAGGTCTTTTTAACGGACATAACCGACACATATTTATCTAACAAAAAAATCAGGTTCCTCTAAATGTGTGGAAGAACTGCTGTGTATATTTTTGTTTCCAGTGGCCTGAGTACCTAAAATATGTCACCATTTTAGGAAGCAGGAAAGCAGGGCTGCTTACAAACATGACATTAGTAAATGGGATATTTTCATTTATGATTTTCCCCTTTTTGTTGTTTGTTTGCTTTTTTACTTTCATTTTTTGTAGGGACTGTGATATATATTTTGTTATTTGAATGCATAATATAGCTTTGGGGCTCCCACAGACACTTGTGTATATAAACATAGGGGAGATTTTTTTCATTGATTTGTATATGTTTGTGAAGGAATGCACATAGTTCTCATGTTTGAGCCACTTTAAAGATATTTTTTGACTTGTATCAGAAAGGAATACAAGCATTTATTCATATCAACATTTTCCTTGCAGAGTCATTTCAAAGATGATGCAACAGAATAGTTTTGCTTATCTATTCTGTACTTTGTTTATTGACAGGTAATTCCACCCTCAACTTTTTAGGGTGCCTCCCCATAATTGCTCAGCTCTTCTGTGTAATAAAAGCAGGATTGGTTTGTATATCACATTGGTGTAGGTCGTTTTCACCTGTTATATAAAGAACATTCTAATGCCTTTGGGGGAGACAAACCAAATTAGTCCTTTATAATTGTAATTATATATTACTTTGCTTCATTAGAAGTTTGTGATTATTCCTGTTATTCATCAACTTAGGTACCGTGATTTACTGGGGTAGGTCAAATTAAAAGATAATTGCCTGCTTGTATTAGGTAAGGAAAGTTTTTTATGTCATAGTTTTCACTTACTATGATTGGGACAATACATCTTTTACATGAGGATGGATTTTATCAAAGCTTATATGGATCTGTATGCCATGCATAGGACGCTTATGCTTTATTTAGTTCACTAAGTACAAGCAGTTCATTTTTGTTTTAAATGTTGATGTTCCACCTGCTCCATCAGACCCTCTGCTTTGACACTATGTCCACCTGGTGTACATCAGTAAGCACAGCCTATAACAACGTATGTCTTAGCCACTTGTAATCTTCTAAGCATTAACTTTCACAACATTTTTATGACAATGTTAGTCTTTATAGTTTCCATAACTAGGTGCTTAACTGAAATCAGCTCCGGTGTTTCATGTTGATGTCTTTCATTTTTCATACATAGTAATGTATATATTTGTGACATGCTACATTTGTTACTGTTTTCACTTGAACAAGGAAAATCATACTCAAAACAGATATATAAGTGGACAGTCAGGGTGAAATAAGTAACATTCTCCTTTTAATGTTATATTTTATAAAAATATTAAAGGTCTTAAGTATGTCAGTGTTTTAGTTAGTCTTTTGGCCAATGTCTTTTTTAAAAAGAGATAAGGAGATACCAGAACAAAATAGAAAAGCAAATAATAGAGGAAGATGGCATGGGATGGAGGGATGGAAGGATGATAAAAGACAGGGGTAGTAATGGATAATTTATTCTATTCTCTCAGCTATTCTCTTTAACTAATTCTGAAGTCTGCATCTTTATTTTCTATTTGAATGTTAACTTTACGACTAGCTGATTGGGGATTTAGGAACGACACTAGCGTTGATTTTGATTCTAGCCACAGTTCTAGTAATAAGCAGTGTTACAACTCTACATGCAGTCACTGAACAGTTGACTGTTAATTCTGTAGTAAGCATAATGCAAAAAATACAACAACATATTTTGTTGTGATTGAAAAAATTACGTCCTAAATACATGCGTTGTAAATACATTGACATTAGTATTTTTAATTAATTTCTAACATTCAGAGACATTCAGAGGTGTTTCTATTAAGCCCAGAGTCAGCTAGGTCTCCACTCTCTAATTACTCAATGAACCTCAATGGTCTCCCAATCACATCTTCTCTAACAGTTAAAGATCTTGGAGTTATGGATCCCAGTCTCTCGTTCGAAGCTCACGTAAATAAATAATGTTTCTAGGACCCCCTTTCTCCACCTTAGAAACATTTCAAAGATTAGGAGCATGCTCTCCACACATAATGCAGAAAAGGTAGTCCATGCATTTATTACTTCAATATTGGACTACTGTAATCCCTTACTATCTAGCTGTGCTATTAAGTGCCTAAAGTGCCTAGCGAGTTCAAAATGCAGCAGCCATAGTTCTTAATAGAGCTAGAAAATTTGATCACATCAATCATATCTTAGCTACTTTACTTTAGCTCCCAGTAAAATTTCGTATTGATTATAAACTACTTTTAATAATTCCAAATGTGCATTAGACTTTACAGTAACCTAAGACAACCCTTTTGCATGAAGGGAACTGGTAACTATGCTCACCCTCCATAATGTGCAAAAGATATTTAAAGTGTAGGACAGTCGAAGCATTATGTGTGCGTGTGTGTGATGTTATTAACGTGACAGTAAAAGCTTACCATTTTTAAACGGGGGCTGATTGACTTTCCACTTATGCAAGACTTATGTCAAGAGTACATGTCAAAAATTAGAGACGAAATGAGGTGCTAAATGCCGCAATTAGGCATACAGCAGTCAAAGGCAATTTGGAAACACACTTAGAAAACAAAGATCATGATCTTTGATCATGATCAAACTTTCAAAAAGCTTATCAATGTGACGAGAATGTGAGGTTTAGGTTCATCTATAGTGTTACAGTATCAATGTGAAATATGGATATCGAGGTCAGCATCACGTAAGAATGTATATGTGTGAAACATCTTCGTCGCCATAAATGTTGTGTTGTTACATAATTAAGCAGTCCATCCAGTTTCATTTACTTGATTTATTAGCAACCTGTGTCCACTGTCTAACTCAAGTATTTTTATTTTAATTTCCTCCATGTTGTTTATAATAGGCCTACAGTAAGAAATCCTTTTAACTGATTAATAATTAAAAAATATCTTTCTTGACTATAAGAATATAGCTTAACCACTAGAAAGATTAAACATCCAGTGAGTGTGTATCCTGGCATGTTAATGTAAAAGGCAGCTCCTACTGGATTTGGGGAAAGATTAGTAAAAGATTTCAAGTATCTGCAAAGCAAAAAACTGCCTATTCAACAGGCATGAATGATGTGCTACCGAAGTAGTTGTTTTATTTGCATAGCCTAATTAATATCATTAGATCAAGTTCTATATTACCTATATTGTTATATTACAATTTTGCTTTTGCTTTTTTGCTTCACAATTGTTACACATAATTGCTGCACCTGATACAAGGATAGGAATTTAAATTTATTCATACTGGATATAAGAATCATTAATGGCTGCTGAGTGAAGCACTTTCATTGAAAATTCATCCACCAATTTTTTTTTTTTTTTTTTTTATTATTTTTTTTTTATATATTATATAACCAGAAACAGGGCACATCAACCAGGAATACATTCCAGCTCTGTTTTAGAACACTGGCTGTGATTCATTACATTTTGGCAATTGTGAAAACAAACTGGATGATACTTCTAAAAGTAATTGTGTTTGCAGTTTATTTGCACAGTTACATGAACAACACATGTAGTAATCGGATCTAGAAAGTTGCCAACCCTATTAAAATATTAGGTTTATAGTATAATATTTGAATTAAACAGACAAAGCATTAATCACAATCATTTGCATGATTATTAAATCTTGAACCAAAAATGTATCAGAGAGCTCTAGTGTTTTTCACAAACACACAACCAATTAAACTGTGCTTGACCATTTCTTGCCCACTATATCATTCTCTGCAGTTTACTGAGAAAGACCTGACACTGGATAATGCCATTGTCTATTCGAAGGCCAAAACAACAACAATCTTGGTTATCAAAGATTCACTCCACCCTGACCACAGCCTCTTCTTTTAGAAGCTATGAAAAAACCACCATCGCAGCTTGTGAGCACAAATCTAGCCTCTTAAAAATACTCGCCTGGAATTAAACCTAGTAGAGTTCCACAACGAGGTGCAATTTGTAAAAGGACGTCTTTTTCTCTCAGAGTTAGAAATCTGCAGAAATAAATACATCAGTTAAATTTTTAAATATGTAGGTTAGAAATCCAAGTATAAAGAGCAGATATATTATCTGTGCTAATTAATAAACGTATTTAAAGTATACATTTAGTAGGCCTAAAAATATAACTCGTATGTAAATCATATCTAAATATTTTTATTTAGAGTAAATTACATGCGACATATTGAAGATTTTGATTTTTTTGGCCCGCTTCCACCATACCGCCTCATCGGGAACTGTTACACTTTATTTTTTATTTCTTTTTATTTATAACTTAAAAATAATCACCTGGAATGTAAACCTAGCCGAGGTCCACAACGAGGTGCAATTTGTAAAAGGACGTTTTTTTTCTCTCAGAGTTAGAAATCTGGAGAAATAAATATATGAATTTATTACCCCCCATCAGTGGACCTTTAGAGCTTTATTATTCAAAATAAGACAGACAGATGAACAGACAAACGCAAAATGTATATATAATATTTTTAAGTATTCGCCATCTGCACCATTACAGGAATGATGTGTGTGTGTGTGTGTGTGTGTGTGTGTGTGTGTGTGTGTGTGTGTGTGTGTGTGTGTGTGTGTGTGTGTGTATGTATGTATGTATGTATGTATCTATGTATATGGTTATGTGTGAGTACATGTATGTTGGATTGTATATGTACACGTATTAGAGTGTGATATTTATCGTTTATGGATTGGCTCTGTATGGATTTTATCAAAGGTGTCCACTCTAGATTATTGGTTCTGTTATTGATTAATTCTGAGAATTATTCTATTGATATATATACTCTATCAATAGATTTTTCTATTGGGTGACACTAATATTATTTTTTGTTTTCCAGTTCATGAATATGTTTTTTGTTTGTTGTTTTTTTGCAAGAATATTTTTATTATATCAATATAATAATGTTATACATAGTATCCTGTCATATTGGTTGATGATATGTCTCCTAGGAGACATAAAGAGGGTGTTGGATGGATATGGTTATTTAAAGCATGGGATATGTTGGTGATGCACTATATTGGACTGTTTGCACTTGTGTAGCATGTTGTCTGTTGCACTGTTGTTTTTATGTTGCACCATGGCCCTGGAGGAACGTTGTCTCGTTTTTGTTGTGTACTTGTATATATAGCTGAAATGACAATAAAACCACTTGAACTTGAACTCGAACTTGATGACGACTTGCCAAAATTGCTTGATAGGTGTGCTCTGCCACGTGGCGTGAATGTAATCGTCAACTGTGATTTGAGTAAAGTATGTACAGATTGCTGAGCTTGTGAAACCAATTTTAAACATCCAATGTGTAGTATAATGTACTCTGTATTATTTTGTACTGAATGCATTGTAGGTCAGTGTTGCTGTCATGTGGTAATTATTGTTACACATTTTAATCCAAACTGCAGCGTCATGGGCTAGTAATAAATGTTCCTTCTATTGTCTCAATGGGAGAGTAACTGTGAGATTTGATTTCACTATTATTTTGTATATCTTAGATAATAGGTTTTTTGTATTAAGAATGTTTGTTTATAAATTCTGATATGGATGTAGGTATCGGAATTGATTTTTGAACACATAGGTGATCTTAGCTGATGGTATTGTAGGAACTGGGGGCTTTCTATAGCATATTTTGTGGCTAGTTGTGGGCGTGACATGAAACAAGTCTTAGGATAAATATGTTTAAGGTTTGTAATGCCTTTTTCTGTCCAAGATGTAAAGTTTAATATTTTTGTTCATGGTAAAGCCTGGATTGTTCCAAATGGGAGAATGAATAGTTCGTGTGAGTGTGGAGTTTGATATCTTGTGGAATTTCCACCAAACTGTTAGTGTCATGGCCACCTTCAAACTGTTGAAACATGGATATTTTTGAATATGAGTCTGGGCACATTTGAAACACCTGCCGCAAACATTACTGACATTATATCTTGTTTATGTGATTGGCTGTGCTTCTCTAGCCACAAGTACTTTTTGATTTATTTATTTTTTAATTTGGTAATTTTATATATAACAGCAACAAATGACAGCTTAAGTTTTATGACAAAATGTGCAAACAAGCTGGCCTGAGAGGTGTGTAGCGGGATATGACTCAGTGCATCTCTGGTGCTGCTTTTGATGAGTACAGTGTCATAAGTGTGTCTGTCCAGCAGCGCAAAGAGGAGATACAGCTTCTTCTCCCGGAGGTTTCCGATAAATATGTAGATATGTTAGTATGTAATAGAAAGACAGCTGTCCATCCTCATAGTCTAGGTACATGCCCGCATTCCTGGGCAATTGTGTCAGGGGCAGAGGGGTCTCAGGCTTGGTGCAGGTGTACGACTTCTGGGTGCTCCTCCAGAGCACCCAGAAACCCTCACAGTGGGTTTCTCAACTTGCTCAGACTCAAATCTCAATATCGGCATCCGAACCGTCTTAGAGAGGAACAAAAAACACAACTCATTTGATTAAATTGTTCCAGTATAAATATGGTTATCAAACATGCTTTTAAAAATATACTTCCATGGAGATGGTGCCCTACAGGGTAGTGTTGGAACAGTGTGTACAGGCTTAGTGTCATGTTGTGGCCCCGCCCCCTCCTCAAACATCTTGGTGTGTGTGTGTTCGTCTGTGTTGCCACACCCTCTCGTGTCGTTCACCTGTTCTCTGTTATGTGTAATCGGCTTGGGTGTATATATGTCTCGTGTGTCATAGTACGTGTGTTGGTGTTTGAGATGTGCATAGTATTTGAGCTTTGTTGTATGTTTTGCATGTTTGCAAAAATAAAAGTGCGTTTCATCGTGCCTCGTCCCCGCATCCTGCTTATCCTCGCAACGTCACAACTAGACCACTTTAGATGTAACTTAGAACCTCCAGTGACCTCTGTATGTGTTTCTTTAGTTGTATGAGCTCCACTGGAGGACTCTGAATAGTTGACAATGGAAGAGGGGTATATCAGATTCACCCCTTCTGCCTCGGTGTGACAGATTAACACACTGCATTAACGTTTAGAAATAAAAACATATGGTAAACACAATCTAGAAAATATTACCTTGTAACAATTCATTCAGTATATGAACTGTTTTCTGTGTCCTTATGTCTATAAATTAAAAGTAATAAAACATTTAAATGATAAATAAATTACAATGAATGTATAAATGTTCACAAATAAGAAACTACATTGGTCTGCACTTTTCTCCACAGATTCAAGGAACTCATGAAAGTTGGAAGCTATAAAAACACATAATACAGAATTATAGACTGACTGATGTTTGAGCAGAAAGATCACTGTGATGTTCTCATATCTAAAGCACTCAAAGCATTGATGTTATGTAAATGAACTGTGATCTGATTGGTTTAAGGAAATAGATTCACCTACTTTGAAGTTCAAGTTTTTATCAAAAGGTTAGAACTGGTTGACTATACTTTGTCTGTCCTGCAACAGGAAATTTAAACATTTATATCCAAAGTATTACGCGATAGAAATCAATTCAAGACTACCCGTTATTGACCGCTAGATGGGGAAAGATACGAAGAAATAAATGAGTCCAGCTCCTCCTGCCCGACTTTACGGTGAGACTCTGCTATTACGTCATTAAAACGCTAAAGAAAAAAGGCCGCCATATTTGTAGTTCCACAACGTGAAAAGACGTCATTTTGTATGCCAACGAATGAATAAACACCATGCCATGCCTTGAAGACGACGAAATTGCAATCTATTTAGCTAGCCATAAGAATAAGAATAGCTGTTTGATTTACATACTCACAAATATATTGCATGTACATACATCTACATTTCAGTCGATCAAAATGTTTCACGTACTTAGAACCGCAACTTTATGTTACAGTGGTCATATCAGAGATTTACCAATATAAAACGCAACAGGTGTCGTGTTCTGTAATAGAACATTTTAACATTTATATCCATATTACACATAACCAAGGTGTAATATAACCATATGTACTGAACAGACATAAACAGCCTGTGTAAAATACATGTATGTGTCTTCTACAGCAATTACTGTGCCGTGCACACCTTAAGTTTGGCATGAAGTGTTTGCTTTTTCCAAAGCAAGTAGTATTAAATTATTCTCATAGAATAAATTTCACAAAGACATGGACTTCTCAGTTGACCGTAGAAAGATGTTTGTGTTTTTTTTTGTATTTAATTTATTTAATGCGAATCGTATGTAGGTTACCACTGCTAAGCTTCACCACTGTCAAGATAAGACCTCGAAAAGACGCAGAAATTTATTTTAATAACAGCTTCTGCTGATTTATTCAATAACTGTATGACACCGTTTGAGCGTACGTACCGACTGAAAACAAACTCAAATTATTAGAGACACTCTTACTGCGTCTCCACATTGAAACATATCAGTTAGTTAGCTAGGCTGGCTAACTAGCTTAGCTTTATTAGCTAGCTAAGCTAATTGCGAAGAGGATTACGTTAAAGAACCCCCGGTCTACAGTTGTGCACATACAGGAAAATTAATGAATAGCATGGTAATACACGCATTTATTGGAACAGTTATGTAGCTAATATGCATTTGTAGTATGTGCGCCTGGCGTAGAAATGAGTCTTTGTTAGCCCATTAAGGCTATCTTAGCTAGGCTAGTCCGAGCAAGCTAAGTGCTGGTTGCTATGACAACGGGCTTGGTGTATTTTGCGAGCTTGTCGGCTACCGACAAGGCTCAAGGCAACAGGGTCCTGTCCCTTGACTTAGGTTGATCTAGAGGTATTTCAAGAAACTTCTCAAGCGCACTTTAGTGGCAAAGAACAATATTTTCACTTGAACAGGGACCTCAGATTAAAAGTCTGATGCTCTACTGACTGAGCTATTCAGGAGAGAAGCAATATCAGAAACATTACAAGTGCAATGTACATGTATGCAAAGAAAATTGAGTTCATGTGTATCGCATTAAGATGTCAATCTGCCTATGGAACATAACACCTCTTACAAGGCTCGATTTTTGCTCTCAAGCTGCAATGGTTTTGTCATGTTGTCTAAGAGAAGAGGCTTTGGTCGGTGGAGTGAGTCTTTGATAACTAAGATTGTAACTAAGATTGAAACTGCTCACCGCACTACATCGAGTACACAAGGTGTAATGAACTCGCTATGAGAATGATCTCAATAAGTAACTCAAAAAGGATAGGCTCATCATGATGCATTAGCTAACAGTCTGCACTCATGCACAAGTGTGAATGTTCAACATTCATTCAAGCATCTCGAGGTCACAGTCTGTAGTGTGTACAAAAGGAATCTAAAGGAAAGGTTTGAGCAAGTGCATCCTCCACTGATAAGAGATATAACTTTAGACTTCAATTGTAACATTAGAAAAAAGATGTACATACAGTCCATTTGTTTAAAATGTTCTTTGATGTGAAGCTCATATTATTTTGCCCCAACTTACGCAGAACTTGATTGTTGGAAGAATACAACAGGGGAACTTTCAGTTGTACTTCACATGACTGACACTGTGTAGACTTTAACTAATGTACAGTTGTGTAGCTTTAGAGTTGTGTACAATTAGAGCAAGTGACCTAAGCAACATGTATTGCATACACAGTTTGCCTTAACAAACCTATCACTTCATCATGGTCAGAATATTTGTTATAGATACATGTAATGCTTCAGCATTGCTACTAGTTCTAATACACTCAAACTAGTGCACCAGAGTGGGTGATGGTAATGGTACTGTTAGAAGCAAACCTATATGACTGGGGTTGGGCTTCCACACACTGTCCCTTTCTCCCAATTCACAGAGCGGAAACGACTCGTTTTCAGCCTGGTTTTTTTTTTTTTTTGCACAACCAATTTCCAACCTCTCTATATATATATCGCTTGGAATTCAACAGGCACCTGTTGCTACTGCACCTTTAAGACGGATGTAAGATAAATGAGCTCCTTTATGATTGGCTGCCCTGTATTGTGCTTCATTCAAAAGGTACTCAGAGCTGAAATGCCTGAGAAAGGCAATTTAAGTGGGTGTGCTAAACCTCTATAGGCTGAATAGGCAGAGATAGGTCAATAAAGTGTTCTTGTGACATTAGAAATACAAATTTCAAAAGGGGCATTTTTGGCAGCTTAACTGACATAGTTAAGAATTTTAACATTTAAAATATATATATTAAAAGGAGAATGTTACTCATTTCACTCTGACTGTAAAACAGTGCATATTGTGTTAAATGGGATTTCCATCCCATGTTTTTAAGGCTGCCTTATGTATAAATAAATATGCAAGAATGCAGAGCATGAATAGGTCAGTCTTCAATTCTGTATCACATACCTACCCTTGATAACACCGTGGTAACTGGAAAAAAACAACCCTTTTTACTCAGTTGTCACTACTTCCAATAGACTTCACGCTAATCTCATAGAAGTCCACCCCTTTCCGTGTCCTCCGGAAACAGCACTTCCGTTATGTTGTGACAGGATTTGTTCCTGAAGTTGTATGTGTTTTCTAAATTTGCACCGCATTTCTAAAGTGTGTTACCACTTTGATGAATATGCTTTGTTTATTTGCAGCACGATGGGTTTTCCAGGACACCGTAATTTATGCATGTTTAATTCCATCTTTTATTCACGTACTAAGCCCAACTCTATAGGCTAATATTTATAAAACCGAGATAACCATAGAAACGTCTTCATCTGTGCTTGATACTTTGTTCCTGAAGTTGTATGCGTTTTCTAAATTTGCAGCGCATTTCGAAAGTGTAGAGATGCACTGTTGAGGTAGAGATGCACTTTCATTAATACTGCTTACACTGTGTTTCTTTACAACACGCATGGACGTGTTGAAGCAACTCATATGCATGGAACACTAATACTCAGAGCATTGGAAGGTTGAAATCAGAAGCTATCTGGCTCACACAATGTTTTAAATGTGCCAAGGGAAATTCCAAGTGTGGCCATCCTTGAGTGGAGTGGAAGATAAATATGTTTTTTTTGTATTTCAAAGCGGCTGTAAGAGTATAACAGGCAGTTTAGAACATGTCAGTCCCTCCATGTAATTTGAGAGAAAATATCCTATGAAGATTGGACCAAGATTCCTGCAGAGTATTTTCAGCACATAGTGGAAACTATGCCAGAAAGAATTTCTGCAGTTCTGGAGGCCAAAGAAGGTCCAACATGCTATTAAATGGGTGTACTTAAGCCCACTGTGTCCTATAATAGGATGTTGCTGGAATGTATGTGGATGTTGTTGGAATGGCCGCAGAGTTGCGGCAGCAGTACAGGTAGTCTGTGATCCTTTCCCCCATCCGAGTGAGTTTGCCCTATTGCACGGGGTCGAGTTATGATGTGAATGTTTAATTACACAGGATGGATTGTGGGCTACAGAACCAAACAGCCTTCAGGATTCAAGTAGAGAAAGGTGAAACTTCTCCAGCCTTTGAGTTAATCACAGGACTATTGCATAGCAATTAGGGATAACAGAACAGCTTTCGGGGGGTTTGGGTGGGGTGCCTTATCCGCCCCTTTAACAGAGTAGTCACAATTCAAATTTCCCTTCTTCCATTGTTTACAAGGCATTATACATGTGGTTTATTTATAGTGCACGGAGTAATATGCAGCGAGTCTGGTCTGTCTGCTTTGGAAGAGAAACATTTGGCCAAAAGAGCAAGACACAGCCAGGAGGATGATTGCTAAGAGCACATCATAATATGCACCTTAAAGCTGTGCTCTACAGCTAGGTCCTGTTCCATGACTGCATATATAAATTTACTACTGACATTGCCATTTATATCTGGCCATTTACAGTGCACTCTTGCTCAGTGCAGCACTTGAAGCTGATTTTCCATTGTGTAGTTATTATGTTCAAGAGATGTTTGACCCGGTCAGGGTGACACACTTTAGTGAGGGCAGCAGTATCCTAGAGGACACTACAGACAGTGACGGAGACATCTCAGAGCGCGAGGTGAGAGGTTGAGTTTTTTGTTACTCTCTCTACGACATACTTTTCATGCCAGGTACTATTGTCCAGTTCAGCCCAATTTAATTTACTGCCTTGTATTATCATATATAAATTGCTGAACATCTTATCACTCAGTTTCAAACATCCCCTCAGCTGTTTTAAGCCATTTCGGTTATTCAGAAGTACTGCTAAATGGATGTGGTGGGAAAATGAGAGCACATCAAACACAGACAGCTTTATGCATTGAGTAGTAAAGAGTAAAAGTTTATTGAGTTTGTAAAGGGAAAGAAATGTGAGTTCCACCTTCCAACTATAACTTTTCTAGGATACGTGATCAGCCATGGTGAAATCACTACGGATGATAAGAAGATCAATGCCATCTTCCAGTGGCCCATTACTATTATAGTTAAAAAACTCCAGAGATTCTTGGGATTTGCAAACTTTTACCGATGCTTCATATGGAATTTTAGCAGCATTGCAGCTCCTCTCACAGCCCTCCTGAAAGGAGCAATGACCAAGCTACTTTGGAATCAGGAGGCTGATCAAGCATTCAGGAAACTGAAAGAAGCTTTTACCACGACTAGCATACGTCGACATCCTGATCCTTCCATTCCATTTGTCGTGGAAGCTGATGCTGCTAACATCGGGGTAGGAGCTGTACTTTCACAACGATACGACAAGTCCAAGTTACAATAGATGATTAAATAGACAAGTGTATATAAAATAGATGATGGAATAAACAAGCCATACAAGACACAGTCATCCCAATGGAATGTCTGTCGGGAAAACATTACCTACCTTGTGCTGTGACCATCTGTTGAAGTGGGCTCATTCTTCGCTGGTTCAGGGCTATGACAAGCGATATTTATAAGTATGTTTCTTCATGTTCAATTTGCAGTCAAAGCAAGATGCCTAAGACCCTACCCACAGGAAAGCTCATGCTTCTTCCCGTACCAGAAAGTCCTTGGTCTCACATCACCTTAGATTGCGTTACTGACCTCTCTGTCCTCACTGTAGTTGATGGATTCTCCAGGGGTGTGTGGTTCATTGTGTTTCCGAGTATGCCTACAGCCTGCCAAACTGTGGAAGCCTTGTTTAACCAGGTGTTCCGTATATTTGGCATCCCAGAGGACATAATATCATATTGGGGACATCAATTCACATCTCGAGTTTGGGCTTCCTATATTGAACACATCGGGGTAGCTATTAGTTTTACATCCACAGTCAAATGGCCAATTCCTACATTGTTTTTATATGAACAATCCATCAGACCGGTCCAAGTTCCTCTTATTGGCAGAAATGGCCCAAAATTCACTTACTAGTTCATCCACTGGCTTGACTCCTTTTTATTGTATTTTAGGTTATCAGCCTCAAATGTCCCATGGACTTCCATATCAGCTGGTTTCCCCGCTGTGGATGAGTGGATGCAGCGGAGCGAAAGGGTATGGGAGGAAACAGATCAGTGTATTGTATGAGTTCTCTGAACGTATAAGGAAATTGCGGACAGGCACAGAGGGGAGAACCCGATATACCAACCTGGTGACAGAGTGTGGCTCTCTACACAGGACTACCGCAAGCCGGGGTCATGTCGCAGGTTAGGTCCCAAGTATATCGGTCCATATGAAATGACCAAGCACATTAATGAAGTCACATATCAACTCAACTTACCTGCTCACTTTTGTGTTTTGAGGTCATTTCATGTGTCCCTTCTTAAGCCTGTTGTTCCTGTTGTGGCCTTTGGATGAGATCACCCCTGAGGTCACTCCTGTATTAAGTATGTTGGTTGCTGTCATTAGAGTGTATTGTTTCTGAAGGTTTTTTTGCATTATGCAATGCCTCTTCGCAGAGTGTGATTTTCAAGAACTTTAGTAAGCAGATGACTTATTTGCATCACCTTTTTTGGTAGGACAAAGCCCATCCATGAGCCAAAGGAAGCTGAGGTAGGCCCCATTCCATGAAAACACAGGGAGTGTGTGAACCAGGATACCAACACAAGCATACATGCAAGCTGACACCTACCCTCCCCTTGTCCAGTGGTTTGGCCAGTAGACAACTAATGAAAAACATTTCAAAAGCGTTTATACAGAAGCCAATGTTCAAATGGCTCTCTGTGCAGTGAGGAAACATATCATAAGGAAGTGCAAATTCCACTAAAGTTTAAGTAGGATCACTGAATTCAAAGTCTAGAGCACTATTACACTATGACTTCTAACAATAGCGTAAAAACAGTAATGTCATTCGTTTTTAGGAAAGGAATGTAAAAGTTTATGAAATATTCTTAAAAAGAGGACAGTTTGATGAGGAGCTTGGTCTTGCACAGCTACCAAAACCCAGGACTGAACTAGGAGTCTTTTGATATTCAATCTAACACTCACCCAGCTGAGCTATTTCAGCTAGTGACTAAATACTTTTGCCTGGTTTCGATCAAAATGTTACCAATGAATGTAGGTCATGTTCATGTCAGAGGAAACTGTCACCTTTATCCCTGGTGAGCTAGTGGCTAGGATTCTCTTTCAAACTTAATTTTTATGTGGAATAAAAAGAAATATGAATACCTCTCTTTATGACCTCCTAATGCTCATGCATACCAAGTCCAGTATGCATACAAACATCGTCAGTATACTAGGAATACAGAGTTTGAAAAATGTTTGTCAGAAGCATCTGAGCTTTATTGCTGGTGGGTGAGTGGCTAGGATTCAACACTTTCACCACTGCAACTTGGGCTTGATTCCTGGTCAGGGGACGCTCTTTTTGCTCACTTAAAAAAGAAGCTTGTATGTGAAAAAACAAACTTCCTTTGAGTCAGATTTTAACTGACAGACTAAGGATAACAGTTTTAAATTCTACAGTCCTCCACTCTACCAACTAAGCTATTGAAGGCAACAGACATGTAATCCCATAAGTCCAAACACCAGTATGTTGGCAAGAAACACGGCCAGTTATGGATGTTTGAATTGTTAAGTTCATTTGACACAAAGAAGAAACATTGCATTGTACGAGTTGGAGATGTTCAGCTCCAACAGATATCTCTTGATTACATTTGGATGCATACTGGACTTTGTGTACAATCAATAACTACTGGTACTAACTCAAAGTATGTTTCCCCCTTCAGTTTTATTTTATGCCAGAATAAAGACTTTCTGTCTTTAGAATTCTACATGACTCAAACTGAGATGCAGCAGATCACTTAGCTAGAACAAAGGGTCTTGTACTACAATAACGACTTTTGCTTTATTGCCCATAAGGTCCACCTCTTTTTTCTTTAACCCTCAGATCATCCCGTAGATGTTAGAATTATTCTAATGAAATTATAATTAACATTTAAAAAAATTCCTTAACATCACTCTTAAAATAACTTTTACCTTACAAATGATTTCTTTACCAGCAAATTTGAGTTGGTATGAATTCATCTATTAATTTTTCGTTATTATTTCATTAAATACATGCCCCCCCCCCGCCCCCTAAAAAAAGAATAACAGTCCAAATGAAAGGTCTAAATGAATCTTTGCAGTAACAACAGTCTTTTATGCTCTTCCAACCACCCCACCTCCTCCCAGTGGACACACCATGCTCCAGTACATGATTCTGGAGTGCTGTGCTATCTGTGCTCCCCACTAACTTTTCCTACCTGCTGGGGTTTCTCCTTCCTGGACCTGCCTTAAAATGCTTAAAATGACAGCACCTTGCCCTCCATTTACCTGCAACATTGTCACAAACAATATTTATGTGCAGATTAGCAGATGAACCTCACCTGGATGATCCACATTTCATTTCTTTGTACTGTTATAATAATGAGTTACTGTATTTCTACCCAGGTGTTCTATCCAGGTGAACTGTGCTCTGTTTCTATCTCCTATGATGTCTTTGTGTAGGAATGCTGTAGTGTATCTTTCATGCTTACAATTTGTCAGCCATCCTCTACCCAACTCATCTTTGCCCAGGTTTATCCAGGGTTAACCGAAGGAGGATGAGTTCCCTTTTGAGTCTGACACCTTCCAAGTCCCTTCCACCATTCCAGTGAGTTTTTCCTACTGTCACCCTTGCCAATGTCATTTGGCTTATTTATCAGTTGTCACAAGGTGTTAACGTTATTATGCACATGTATATAAAATGTGTATATACTCTATATACATAATATATATATATATATATATATATATATATATATATATATATATATATATATATATATATATATATATATATATATATATTATTGCATTATTCTCTGCACCTTACATGTTATTTGCAGTTTGGATTGGATTATAAAGTGAATTTCATTGGTGAGTACTATATTTTTTGGTGACAAAGTATAATCTAATCTTTACAAAGCAGTGACCAGAAAGGAAGACCTGGATGAGGCTTTGGTCCCCATGATAGTTAGAGACACACAGCCATTTAGCATAGTTGAGGATAAAAGCTTCAGGGACTTGGTAGCAAAATTGGATTCAACTTATATTCTCCTAACTAGGAAGGTATGTGTGGTGACATGGATACATTATGAGAGTAGTATTAAAAATATATATAATTATTTTCTTCCTTCCCTTTAGACTGTAAAGGCCATGGTTGAGGCCAAATGCCAATAAGAGAAAGAGAAGGCCAAAGCTGAGGTCCAGAAAATTCCTGCAATGAGTTTGTCAGCAGATATGTGGACATCTCTTAATGTGGATGCCTTCTTGGCTGTGACCTGCCATTTTATAGATGACAACACATTTCTGAAGTCTACACTACTTGGTGTTGTGAAATTCCTGCAGGCGCATACGGCTGAAAATTTGGCCTGTGTGAAATCCTCTCTTATGGAAGAATGGGGAATAAAATAAAGTCACATGTCTGGTTACTGATGGCACATCTAATATGATTGCCTGTGGAAATAGCTGAAGCTGCCTCATGCGCTTCAAAAAAAAAGAAACTGAGGTTGAAACAAGGTGTTGGAGCGATTAGTAGAACTCAGGGAGCCTGTGGGGGCAGATTTGGCGGGTTTACAAACTGATATTCCTGCGCTGATCTCTGATGTGTACAGTAATGTATGTGGGTGCCGGTCTATACTGTATTCTTTTCACAAGGCAACTGTGGAGCTGTCAGACCTCAGTGGCAGGCATAATCATATCCCAACACATTTCAGACTAAAGGATTTGAACTCCCTGGCACTGCCAGACACCTAACTGGCTATAATTTGATGGGGAGGATGCAGGTTGTCTGCATGCCTCTGGAATTGCTTCTTTGACCTATTCACACAGCGATCGAGAGCCTTACACTAATGCCAGAGTCCCTCTGATTTCATACTTTTCTCTGCATTGTCCAAGATTTGTAAACAAGCACAAATCCATGGGCAAAGTTTTGTAATCAAGAACACACTCTCATGTACTTGGAACATGTCTTAGCAGATTGTGATTTACAAGCAATGTTATAAGCAACA
Organism: Electrophorus electricus; assembly: GCF_041902795.1. NCBI lineage: Eukaryota > Metazoa > Chordata > Actinopteri > Gymnotiformes > Gymnotidae > Electrophorus > Electrophorus electricus. The sequence goes on along the minus strand of NW_027658627.1, from coordinate 2,116,730 downwards.
CAAGTTCAAACAGGTGGTTTGTTGACAAGGGGTCATTCATCAAACAAAACCCACATGGCCCATATGGGGATCGAACCCATGACCTTCGCGTTATTAGCACCACGCTCTGACCAACTGAGCTAATCGGCCTTTCTCCGTTCATTTCGCAGTTTTTGGTGCAGCACTGAAGGGAACCTTTCCATGAAATTGTAGACTTGGTGTCAACGAGATTACGGCCACTTTTTCGACCGAGCATAGGTGAAAGTTGACACTTATTGTTCCCTCTGACAAATGGTTATTCTGTAGCCAACTTTTGAATTAAACTTCAAAAGCAAATGTGGAGAAGCTTTTGTTAAAGAGCAATTCAGTGCAGTTGTACACAGTGACGAAATCATCAATTGCAAAGTCCACTGAGCTTTATTGCTGCGAGTTACATAGTGCTGTCTATTACACCATGAAATCTGCCATAACAACAAAAATGTAATGTCTGATTCTGTGAGCCAAGGAATATAAACCTTTTAGGGACATATTTAAAATATCAGATTTTCTGCCTGAGCACAGAGTAGGCATTTTTTTCTAGCTTTAACCATACGTCCTCTTTCTTTGGAAATCTGTGTCATTGCTGCATGAATAAGCAGAAAGATTTTGAGCAATTTTTTGTCTGGGTCTAAGGGGCAATTTATTCAAACCAAAAGATGCTATTTTAGCTAGTTTGTCAAATGAACATGTCAAACCTACAGAGACAATGTGTCTAGCTACAGAGCTCTGCAAGGTTTAATTCTTGGAAGTATTTGAAGCCATAGAAAGTTATTCTGTAAGCATTGCTTAACTCAATAAAAAGAGACAGTTAGAGCCAATGGCTGCCAGATCTAACATAGCTCACATTTTATAGTGTTTGCATAGCATATCAGAATCTGCAAGAACTATTCCTGTCATTTCAGGAATAAGCTTTTTTGACTTCACAGCTAGATGAAATATTTAGGGTGGATGCAGGATTTGGTATGATCTCCTAGAGAATTGCCATTCCACTGTGTCTTCAGCTTTTGTCCGATCTGCAAACAAGTCCCACTCTAGGAGAACTAGGTCAAGTGGTAGAGTGCTCTTTTAGTATGTGAGTGTTAGTGGGATTGATGCTCACATTCTCAAGTCTAGAATTTGTAGTTTTTTTTCTATGATGAAATCCTTTCTGATAGCAAATGTTTTCGGGACCTGCTAATACGCTTATGCCATGCACACATTACGTGACTTTTGAAGTTTTCAAATTGATGTATGGCTCACACTGCACAACTGTATGTCTTGGAATCTGGAAAGCTTAATTTGTGGTATCTCAGTGGCAGACATAATCAGTGATAAACCACTGATATGTCAACTGGTCTTAACACAGACAGATTTAACTTACTCTGTTGAGACTGTGTCTAACTTAAACCTTTCCTTCAAATAGAAGAGATCCTTGTTGCAGAGGTAATGTTTTTACCTTTATATGGTTTTCCCACTCATAGTCATGCAACACACAAATGCAAACCTCTCACAGACTGTCTCACACACATCCAGTTATTCATCTGAACACATGATGTTTCTGTCTCTGTACCGCTATTAGTTATGCAATGGTTCCTCAATACTAGCACTAACTGAACAGGGTTCTGTATAAATATGATCTTTATAACAGCTGCCATAACAGCAAAAATGTAATGTCTGATTCTGTGAGCCAAGGAATTATTATTGATATTGTGAATATTTAATAACCTCCAATGCCAGCAAATTAAATTTCACAATATTGTGAAAATTGTAAAGGATACTTTATTCATGTCCTCATTGCTAAAGATTGTATCGCTTTATCACAGCGATACGCTAGTTAGCTAGCTAACAGTTGAGGTCAGCGAGTGTGAAACTCGGGGCTATAAACCATTCCTTGTGGAACCATTTCATTGTTCAGCTTTCAACTTTGATCGTTTAGGTGCTGGTAGTTTGTTAGCTAGCTAACTGTTCAGCAATAGAAAACCTACTTTTGTATGATTTAGAGACCCAAATTCACAAACCTGTGGGTTTTCAAATTGATCGTTCTCTCTAAATAAGCAAAATGAGTTAAGCCATTACTACAGCTATCGGACTGTTTGAACTACAATATTCGACTGTTCATTTATTGTTAATTAGATTAAATTAACTTTCATAAACATTCTGTATTAATAGAATGTAGTTTGTAATGACTGATTAACTGTGTATATTCAACATGAAGCTATTCATATAACGTTTCAAGTTTGGTTTATTTGTAACATACATTTATTTGCCACTTTCATTTTTAGGCTGTAAAATGAAAGCTCCTTGCTCACAATCATTGCTATAGTTTGATCAAATTCAGTTATATATATAAACTCCCTATTCAATGGGAAGAAACCAGTTCATGTCATTGTGAATTGCTGGTTCTGTAATCAAAACACTGAGGTTCCATATGAGAACAGAAACTGCTGAGACTGTCCATTCTGTGTGCAGTACAATGGCTTCTAAGAGGTATTGCTGTATTTGAGACATGGTGAGGACATATTTTAGTGAAAGTCTTCCAATGATGCACCCTTACCTGAACCATTTTATGCTGTTGCTGCTGTTAAAAAATGCAGAATGGTGATTATAACGAACCGATCCTTGCACAATATATGGAGCACCTCAACCATGGGGTATCAGCTGGTGTCCCTGTGCTTGATGCATCCAAGACTCAACCAGACACTGAAGATCAAGCAGCTGGCTTCCTTCACTCCCAGAGAGGAAGTAGGTTTTCCATTTGAACTGTTGCCTTCTTAGTTAAGACGTATGCATTGTTGATTGCAGTGCCAGAGCTGTGAAACTGTGCAAGGTAATGCATGTCCAGTGCTGGACTTGGGCAAAGATTGTGAGTGGGTCTTCAAGGGCAAACAGGATCTGATGGCCCACATGTAGTTTGATATTATTCCTAAATAACTAAGTTTACATGGCTATTTGAAAGAAGCTGATCATGTAAGCAGCAAAGACAGAATATCATTCTCTGACTAAGGATTTAGTTGACTCATGTTTAACCCAACTAAACTGTGGTCCTGGCTGATTTTAGTTGGACTATTGAGCCACTGACTCATGCACAGAGTTTTCTGAGTATTTTGCAGTTTCTTACTGTACTGAGTTCTTACTGAGTATAACGTCAACTTTGATATATTTGTTTTCTTTTCACCGAACAAAGCCTTCAACTTTGACTGTGGTGACATGAAATCCAGATCTGCAGAGTGTTTTTTCAGTAACGCATCTTTTGCCTGTGCATTTTGATTGCAGTGTTAGGAGGTCATAACTGCTGATCAGAACTTTGGACAAGAGGGCTTATCCTCATGGCTCTCTGACTTTCATGTACAACAACAAACAATATTTTCTTATTTATTTTTTTCCAGTTGTAACAAACCGTTCTGCTGTTTTTTAACTTCTGTCAAATTTTTTAATGGTTGTACAGGACAATTACGATGGAAATTGAGGTGTACAAGTGCCACCTTGAACAGACCTACGAGTTGTGCGGGCCTGTCAGACAGCTAAGCAGTATGACATCCAGCACCAGAACCGACAGCTGCGGGCCCTGCTTTTCAACCACCAGCTCAGATGCAGCCAAGATGCAGACAAAGAATTCATTAAGGTGAGTAATTATTGTCAATGGTTGTCTTAGAATGGTGCTAAAGTGCTTAAGATAGTTTTTGGCGATTCTATAGCCAAGAATTCTCAAGATCACATCTAGCTGCATTCCTGTTGGGTGTGAATGACAGTTGCTCCTTCCCAGTTGATGCAAAGTGACGATAGAAAAAAAGGCGTACACGGAACTGGTAGTGAACACTGTCCTTCAAGTGCATATAAGTGCATACAGTGTTTGAGCCTGCAATCCAGTTCATTACCCTGTCCAACAGGCTCCCAGGTTCCCCTCCACATCTTCCTTGTCAGAGATAAAAATTGATATAAAAAAATGGATACTTGAATACTTTTGGTTACTTTTTTGTTCCTGGCTACCATGCTTTTTAAAGCATTGATTATTTCAAACATTGATTTATCTAAGATAAGCAAAGACCTGTTCTCTCTTGCTGCATTTTGTGGGTTTTTTTGGGTTTTTTTTGTTTTGTTTTCTTTCCAAATGAAGCTGTTGTTTTCATTTTTGGTGGGTTTCATACTATCCACACCAGCTTCCAGGTTTCTGTCCTTTTACATACCAAGCAATCAGCTTCCTTTCTCTTTGCTACAGAGCACCTCTTTTCTGTCCACACCTGCTTGGCTGGTAGCTCTCAGAAGCCTTGCCTTCCTCGCCTGTGCTTTTCTGGTTGCGGTGGCCATATGTGGGTCTGGATGTGACTCTGGAGACACATCCTCTCTCCACAACAGCCCGCACACTCTCAGCGGGGGAATCATCCCACCCAAAGAAGCCCACCAAAATGACACTGAAGCCAAAGCAAAGAGCATCACCAAAACTGCAAATGTGGAATGACCTGGTGGGTATTCTGCCAGAGAGAGGCAATAGAGAATATCAAGCTGATCTGGTAGTCTGGAAGCAACCACCAGATGGCTGTTGCTTCTGTTGCCCTTTTGACTTCCATCAACATCTACTCAGGCAGTAAAAAGAAATGGTGTACTGGGAGGTAGTAAATCTTGCTAATCAGTACTTGTTTTTGGCCTGTGAAAATACAAACAAACAATACACATATTCAAACACTTCTGAACTACAATTGCTTATCAGGATTTACACAGGCTTATGTTCTTAATAGCTCTTTGCTTACAACTTCATCAAAGCGGTTTTGTTCTACAGTATGTGCAAAGTCTACTTTCCCACACAGTTCACATGAGTCTTGATTCATCCTGCTGGTTCTTCATGTCTGTGAATGTGAAAAATCAAACTTTTTTGCTTGGCTTCAAGCAGTGATCCTTTGATTGTATCATTCATGATTCATTTAGGATTACAACCAAGTGGTTCAATATCCAGCCAGAGGTGTACTCAAGTGAGGTAATAAAATGAAATTATTAATGTAAATAATATGATGGCAGGAATTGTAAAAGACCAAATTAGGCTTCAGAAGTAAGCAGGAAGTGAGAATGACCAAATATGGCCTCTGTGGCAAGTCCAGGATTGAGGCCAGGATACCACCTAAAGATACAATTTTAATAAAAAATGGTTTTGTAACTTGATGAAAATGTATAAATATTGAACCCACCTGAGACTGTTAGACATTCTGTGGTCAATACCTCGTCTGTATGCAACATTGAGCTCAGAATAAAGATGGCACCGGCTATTCCCTTCAATTAATTACTTTATTTTCTATTTAAAGTGTACTTGAGAAAAGGACTGGAAAGTGGGAAAAATCTAGGAACCACACAAGAATGTCTGGAGATAAAAATTCAAGGCTGCATAGCCATACCTTAATGTGAGAGATCCTCCATTTCAGAGTCTGCTGTGTGAGAGTCCTGTGCCTTTTTTCTCTAGCTTGGAATAGGACTGTTGCTTCTGCTTCTTAAGGTTTTCAATCAACAAGGACGGTGGCTCCACCTGCAATGAACCATGAGCTTGTTATATTGAACTGCACAAGACAGTAAATTAACTCTTGTATTCATTCTGTATGAAGTGCGCCTCACTTGAGATGTCAGCCAAAGTTTAGCAGTAAATATGGTTATCTGCAGTTAAGTGTGTTGCTATTGAAAGACATCTTCAGCTAAAAATAAGTCTTCCTTGACCCTAATCCACCAAGCCCAGATACAACACAGACATGCATGTGCTGTAGTTGGCTTCAAAACATTCAATGAACTTGTCAGCAACATGGTCCAGATTCCTGCAGCATGTGACATGCGTCTGCACGCATCCTGCCCCCACAGTCTCTGCCTGGCTCCCCCCACCCTCCTCCACCCCCAGTTTGCTCTCTCATCCTGCCCACCAGCAGCTAATGTCCGCCGCCGCAGCGCAGCACCTCCCACTGTATGCTGCATGCTCCTCTGTGTGCCTGTGGTAAAACCTCGCCAAGTTTAGTGTTCTAGCCACTGCACTCCCCTCCCCAACTCACACATCAATCTCAGAGGCAGATGGATTCCTGTCTCCCAGCCGCATCCCAACTTTTTGACCTGTACACATACTTGGATAAATGTTCTCTGTGAATACAAAACAGCAACATTTGTCTAGTGTACCGGAGACCTCTTGGAAGTTTTGTAGACAGATGAGGCCGGGCTGTGCTAGCTGAGAGAGACGATATTTGAGCTTGAATCCGACTAGCACATGCACAGAAGCATAGGGTATTATGAAGGCTCTGCATGATATCGTGACCCAAGGTTGAGCTTACAGTAGGTGGCCATATTGCCTCATATCAAGGGCAGTGTACGTTGGAAGACCATAGCAGAGACGTGTGACCGAACTATGTGCACGAGCGCATAACATGCCGCATTCCTTGTTTTCTCCCATTTTTGAGTGAAGCTAATTGATAGTGCCATCTGCCATCTCCTTTTAGAAAGGCAGTGCAGTGCCTTGGCTGTTGATGTGAGTTGTTTTGTCAAAGGAAAGAATTGAAAATGTGAGCGGTGATCTCCATGTAATACTTAGGCTTTAATGCCCTTTACCACTCATTCAGTGCTTGTCTGTGTTTATGTTTTCAGTGTTGCAGTGTGATTTTATTTAGGTGAAATTTGTTTTCAGTCTATCTGCAGTAGTGCACTTAAAGGGCCAGGAAGGTTAGTGGAACACATTTGCTCTGCCTCTGACCTCACAATTCCACTGTAACAACAGTGTTCAATTCCGTCATTTAAAAAAAACAAACAAACTTGTTTTGGTTTAAATTTGTTTAAAGATTTGTTTAAATTGTGTGTGCCAGTGTATCTGAGTGTGTTACAGTCTCTCTGACCCTTTACACCCATTAGTGCGTTCTTCCACTAGCTTCTCTCTCGTTCCTGCTTCAATATTCAAGGGAGGATTGAGATCCATTCAGGTAATTTTGCAGTCTTCAAAAAATGCATTGAAAGACATTCCAGTAGCTCAGTGGTGCACCTGCGCTCCACTCTGCTCCCCAGTTCGGAGGATGCCAGCACCTATGTTTAGTCTTTTATGTTTAGTCTTTTTTAGTCTGTTTCTTTTTATTTCCTTTGGACTCCAGTGCTTTTTAATAATCTGTTTTGGACATGGTATGGCTGCTCCATTACCCAGGAGCCCATACAAAGGTTCATTTCTGCCTGCATGCATAACTGCTGGAGGGAGGATTTTATGTCCAGAAAATGTTAAGATGGCAACAGCTCGGTGGGAGACAGTATGTGAGAATCACCTCTTAGGCTCATTTTACCGTTTCTCATGTAGAAGGAATTCCCTCACTATGTTCCCATTCTGAGCATCAAAGCCAACTGGGATGGGGGTTTGTCACATTCTGAATTCTAGCTCATGTCATATTTTGTCAGCATTGGCTTTGATAGACTCAGGTTATCAGTACAAATTTACATTCAAGATTAGTTGTCTTTTACATATATATCCTCTCTCCTGCAATAATGGCTAATTAGCTGCATCCATCATTGTAATTGTTTAATTTTTCATGCTAGTTCATTCACCCTTGTATTAGTGCCATGCATGTGAAACAGACTCTTGAAAGATTTTCTTTTTGTATCTTGCATGCCTAGCATAATAGGACATTCAAAATCCCTTGAAAATTTTAAACTTTTTTTTTTTATGTATATATCTCCTCAACATTCCCAGTACAACTGCTGTAGAGTCCACGACTCAACTCTTGACTAAAGTCTTCACTCCGAGCGTCTGAGCCGGCTGCTGCGGCATACGCCACGCTGCTCTGTGACCCTCACTCTCCACTCCTCTCCTCTCCCAGCTTTTCCAGATCCCTCAGATGCAGACAGCCCAGCCTGCCATTCCAAGTAACAGCGCTTCCTTTCGACCCGTGTCCAGCCAGCCCATCATGATGTTCCTGACACCCATGCCCTTCACCTCATCCCAGACCGGCCAGTACTACGTACTCCAGTACTACGTGCCTCAGGTACCCAGAGCAGAGAAAAGCGCCTGTGCAAATATGTACACAGTGTAGCAAATGGGTTGAAAATCTGTCTATAAACAGGTTGGCCAGCAATAAATAAACTGCTCCTAAAATGTGTAGATAAAAATATGTTTTATCTTGGAAGCAGAAATGAGAAGTTCTAGTTTAGTTTTTTTTCAGTGTAAAAACTAAATGTTTTTGTATTTTTTGTTTGTTTACTGCTTCGAATATCTCTTTTAGGAGTGTCCTATATGAATGGCCATGTCTGGTGCTAGGCCCTTTACTTCTGCTGTTCTGTTTCATTCTCAGTATCACCACAGTGGCCTTCCCTACGTGGGACATCCCCAGCAGTACTCCGTCCAGCCCACAGGACCCAGTACATTCTACCCTGGGCTCTTTCCTGCAGACTGCCCACTAGCATATGGTGAGTTTGGACTTCCCTTTCTCTACCCCCACCTGGGAAACCCACACGCGTGCTCTCACCGATAAAGAGACCTTTCTTCTGGGTATTCCCGCTGGCTGAAACTGGTTTTTCTTTTGCTCTCTAACTGAAACCAGTGCTTTTTTTTGGTCACCACTAGTGGCAGGGCCTTCATACTATCCTGGTCAGACCATATACACCAAATCTCCATCTATAATAGTGCATACAGCTCAGCAGCCTCCACCCACTAAGAGGGTAAAGAAAACAGTGAGTATTCCCCATGCCTCAGAGGTGAAATTAATTTAATTGTAGATTGACTTAATAGATGCAATAACTTGCTGTTCGCTAAGATCCGTATCCGAGACCCTAACCAGGATGGCAAGGATATCACAGAGGAGATCATGTCAGGAGTAGGCATTAGCCAGAGCACAAGCCCACCAGTGGGACGTCCCTGCACTACCCCTACTGCTCCACAGGTAAGCCATTCAGTCCCGCAGCCCGAGCCCCTGATCGGCTGCAGGCCGCTGCTTCGCGTGATCCACTCCACAGGTCAAAGTACTCTCTCATCTAGTCCTCCCTCATAATGAGCTCTGAGTTGATTGTTTGGTTGTTTGGCTGGCTTTCATTGTCTTGTCCTATTAAAAGCATCATACAATCAGCAACAAAATCTGATGGTGTAGTTTGATTTCCGGCCATTCTCTCTTCCTTCTTCAGTGATTCGGTCACACCGTTGACCCTCCTCCGTCATATTTGACTGGTTCCAGTAGCTTGTGTGATTGTGGCTGTTCTGATTTAAGAAGGCTTCTCAGATGTGTTTTGATGTTCCGACTTGCCGTGCCTATTCTTTCGTCTGCCTCCATCTTAGTTCTCCCTCACAGCCACTCGAATCCTCCTGATCTTCCCTCGTGTTCCCTCTACACAGACAGCCCACGTAAAGGCCCTGTAAGAAGGATTCAGCCAAACCCTGAGCACCTCAGCTCCTCTGAGGAAAGGCCTCTCTGTAAAGGGAACACTCACTACTGCGATGTTGCACTTACTTTGTGTCCTCTTTCCCTAAATGTTAACAGTGTTCCTCTTTCCTCTCTTTCTCTATTTCTCCTGCCCATTTATTTAAGCACCCCATGCTTGTCTGCTATCTCTTGCTGTCTTTGTGTCTTCACCCCCCCCCCCCCCTCCTCCACACACACACACATTTTGTGCCTTTGCGGCTGGATCTTTTGCCCTCTTGTGCTTTCTCATTTCATCTCTCTCTCTCTTTGTCTCTTTCTCTACTCACTTCTCTAATTATGCTGTGCTGTGCTGTGCTGTGCTGTGCTGTGCTGTGCTCACCCCCCCACCCTCATTGCCATTCCCCTTCTTCTGCATGTGTGTGCAGTATCTCTCTCTCTCTCTCTCTCTTTCTTTCTCTCTCTCTCTCTATCTCTCTCTCTCCATCTTTTCTGTCTTTTGCTAGTTTTTATGTCCACACCCTCATTATCCTCGCATTTTCTACCTCAAATCCCAGCAGCTGAACAGCCAGGTAGCAGAGCAGGGGAATGTCAGTGTCAGCCTGGCCCTGGAGGCCCACTGTCCGGCGAAGGCTGCAAGTCCAGCAGCCGGAGAGGCGGTTGCCTCAGGCACGCTGACGCCCTCATTGCCTTCCAGCACTGCTGCTCCTTCAGGCCTCACTCTCCCAGGCCAGGCTGTTATAGAGGCAGTCCAGGCCTGTGGAGCCTCCACTGGGGCAGAGCTGAAAGAGACTGGGAAGGAGCCAGAGGTCTTGCTGGAGGATAAAGTGGAGTCCATCTTACAGTCCAAGCTTAGGCAAAGCTTGAGTCAAGGTAAATAACCACATGCATGACATGCTATGTTAGGACACTAAAAAGACACCAGACCGATTTGTTATGTTTTACAGCTATTAGTTTATCCAACACCTGGAAGAAGCCAAAAGAGGACACTCCTGTGGGGCAGGCCCAGTGTCCTGACAGAGAGGTGATTCCTCTCTCCAGGTGCTCACTGTACCCCTCTCTGCATGCAGAGCCAGAGCTGAAGGATGGGAAGAGGCAGTATGATAGAGACTTCCTGTTGGCCTTCCAGTTCATGCCTGCCTGCATGCAGAAGCCAGAGGGGCTTCCTCCCATCTCTGATGTGGTACTGGACAAGGTAAGCCTGCTAAAACATTGGCCTTAGGGGAGCTTTAAAACCATTCCATGGAGAGGGGCTGATGGACTTCGACTTGACTCTGTTCTTTTCTAGATCAAACAAAACAAGCTGCCCCTGCAGCAGGTGGGCCCTCGCCTTATCGCCAGAGACCCAGGCTTCAACCCAGCCTCTGCAGACTTCAGCAGGGCAATTCCTGGAGGCAGGGGTGCACCGGTGGGTCTCTCCGCTCATCCCTTCTCTTCTGTCACAAATAAATGAGCGCCTGGTCATCTTTTGTGACCGAGGTCTTTGTGACAATGTTACCGCCCATAATAAAGAGCACCCATTTGTTGCTTCAGCTGCTCAGTGTAGGCCCGAGACGGCTGCCTCCCCGCAAGATCATCACCAACGTGTCCATGAACGACGAGGTGCAGCTGAAGAAGGCCGAGAATGCCTGGAAGCCTGGCATGAAAAGGGAGAACACCCAGAACCCCGAGACCCAGAAAACTCAGGTCAGCACCTCACTCCGCCATGCCCTGTTTTCAGATTTCAGAGTCACAGCCTGTTATGGTTGGCTTGAAAGCTACTTAATTTTATTTGCGATATGCTCTTCAAGAATTGGATATTTAAATTATAGAGTCGTTGTTTAATTGGGTGGGTGTGCGGGGAGTGTGCAGGAATGTAGCTATGCAGGGGGACATTGGTTTCTAGTGTAAACAGGGGGTGTGATGATACTGAGGACCAGATCTTGTGTGCTTGTTGTTCCTTGTGTTGATTGTGGTGTTGATTTTGGTGAGAGAGTATTGTAGATATTGTAGTGTATTCTGTGGATGATCTTGTATATATTATAGGTTAACACCCAATGGTTGTGTTAAAAATATTCTTGCAAATTTGTGTGCAATTCAGCATTTGGAGAGATTGACAGATCTTCATTGCATTGTCTGGTCGGTAGGGTTATTATTGGATCAGATTTGGTTATTATGTATATATATATATTTTTTTTTTTGTAGGAGTTATATGTTGATTAAATCTTAAATTCTTGTAGCTGGTTCTAATGGGTTTTCTTTTAATTTGAATTTGGAGCACATGAGGGGTTTTAGTTGATAAGATTTGATAAACTGTTTGCTGCCAGTGCTACACTTCTCGGAAAGTGTGATTGATGTATGATGCCTTTATCGGTCTATATAGCAAAGTTGAGTGATTTTTGTTCATGACGAAGTTCCAAATGGCAGAGTAAATATTTGGTGAAAGTGAGGAGTTAGTCATTATGTGGAAGAACTGCTGAATTTAACAAAAGATTGGGATCTTTGTAATGGAAAGCTTAGTCGGTAGTCTGTTTTCCTCTCCAGGAGCTTTTCCAGAAGGTGCGCAGTATCCTGAACAAACTGACACCGCAGATGTTTAACCAGCTGATGAAGCAGGTGATGGACCTCACCATCGACACAGAGGAGCGCCTCAAAGGCGTGGTTGATCTGGTTTTTGAAAAAGCCATCGATGAGCCCAGCTTCTCTATGGTCTATGGCAATATGTGCAGCTGCCTGGCTATGGTGAGTAACATGTTCCCATACATTGCTGCTGAAGTTCCATACAAAGGCAAATGCCACACAGAAGTGAACTCTGTTTGAACCACTCTAAACTGACATGGAGCTTTAATCAGCTTCTATTTAGTAACAGAACTCTCAACACTGTCTTATACCCAAGTGTTTCTCCTACATGTCTTTCCTGTGTAGTTAAAAGTGCCCATGGCAGACAAGCCCACCAGCACTGTGGGTTTCCAAAAGCTGCTGCTGAACCGCTGTCAGAAGGAGTTTGAGAAGGACAAGGTCAACGATGATGTTTTGGAGAAGCTGCGGCACCAGCTGGAAGCGGCCACTTCAGTAAGCAGCACTCCTGTCTAGTTTACCCGACTCACCAACCCACAGATCAGGAGAAAGGGGACTGAAATCGGCAGCAGTGCTGGGAGGCGGCCTGGTCGTTATCGGGTCCAAACGCGCTGTTTCTTGCTTTTGTCTTTGTTCTGGTTACTCCTCGCAAGGCCAGCGAGCGGGAGAGGCTGGAGGAGGATCTGGAGGAGGCGAAGGACAAGGCCCACAGGAGGTCCATCGGTAACATCAAGTTCATCGGGGAGCTGTTCAAGCTGCACATGCTGTCAGAGGCCATCATGCACGACTGTGTGGTCAAGCTGTTCATGAACCACAGCGAGGAGAGCCTGGAGCGTCTGTGCCACCTCCTCACAGCCATCGGCAAAGACCTGGACTTGGAGAAGGCCAGGGTAAGCAGGCCGCGGGCCTGGTCTGGGTTGATTTAATATTCTCAGCAGATGCTCAGCACTTGCATCGGTTTATCTTTAATATGTCATGTAAAGGTTTACGGCGCATGTGTACATGAGTGCTAGTGTGCAGTGCAGCGACTGTGCGGATTTTGTCCAGATTTGGTCTGTGTTGCGTTTTTCACAACAAGTACTTTACACATCGAAACTGGATGAAGAAGTTTTGGATATTGTATATTGACTGTCAATTTTGTCTCTAGTAGGAATGGCAGTTGTGATGTTGACAGTTCAGTCACCAACTAGTGTGACAGTTATTTGTGTTCAAGTTTCCTGGTCTTTTTTATTGTGTTTTTTTTTTTCCATGCACGCTTTTAACCAAAAAACAAGCATGTTGAAATGTTGTTTATAAAAGTTTTGCCGTCAGTGTTTTCTGTTGCTTGCCTGTTGCCTGCACTCTGACTACAGGGTAGCCAACTAATTAGGATCATCATCTATAGTGCGACTAGCATGCTGTGCTGATATCAGTGTATTATTAGGCCTTGGCAATGATTTTGAAAGTGTCCAAGTTCATGTTGTTAGTGAAGTTGTTAGTGTGGTTGTTAGCTCTGCTCCTACTGCAGCTGACAAAATGAAAGGCTTTTATTCAGGACTGGTCAGCTGTTAGAAGGTTTTGCTCTCACAGCCTCCTCCACGTTTGCCGCCTCCTGCTGCTGCACCCTGGATTCCCCAAAGCCAAGTGCAGCTGATGACAGCACAGCTACACCCACAGTGGCAGTGAACTGCTTTACAGCACTGACCAACGTGCAAGGCAGCAGGGTTTACATAAGAGTCATAAACATCTTGTGACATGAGTTCAGCTGAGAGCACACCTGATCGAATCGAAAGGTGAAGAATATCTGAAATTTGTCGACGTTTCTCTTACACTCTCTCTCTCTCTCTCTCTCTCTCTCTCTCAGCCAAAAATGGATCATTACTTTAAATATATAAAAAAGACAGTGAAGGAGAGGAGGGGTTCCTCACGCATTCGGTTCCTGCTCCAGGACGTCATCGACCTGCGACTGGTTAGAGACTCTGCCTGTGTTTGTGTGTTTGTGTTTGCCATTCCAGCGCATGGTGATGCAAAAGTATGCATCTGCTGATTTTGCTTTTCTAGAATAACTGGGTGTCGCGGCGAGCTGACCACGGGCCCAAGACCATTGAGCAGATTCATAAGGAGGCCAAACTTGAGGAGCAGGAGGAGCAGAGGAAGGTGCACCAGCAGCTGCTGTCCAAGCACAACAAGAGGCAAAGGTGTGGCCCTCAATTCCGTGACAGCCTTTTTCACCTGGCTGTGTGAGGCCGAGGACAAGTCCAAGGACAATCGACAGGAGGATGGACACATTTGCCAATGTGTGCTAAAAGACAATACAAGAATTCAAAAAAATAATAAAACTGTGTGACAAAGAAACAAAAGTTCTGACTCTAATGTATTTTTGCTTTTTCCTTTATGAACTGCAGACAAAACTATATTTAACATTTGCAGATGTTCAAAAGAAAAGACGGAGGTGAATATAGAAATAATATTATTTATTTTTTATTTAATTCTTCCTTGGCTTCTCCTGAATTCAGATAGGCTCTGCCCATTAGATTTCACTTTTTTGTTTGTTTGTTTTTTTATTTTTTTGCTAATTTCAAACCAGTCCTAGGATTTTCACACAATCTGAATGAAATTGGTGTCAAAATATTTGCAAGAGTCTGAATCTCAATAATTATTTAAACAAAAAACCTGACATAAAAAATACAGCTGTCCTATTCCAGTCTAATATTAGTAGTACAAATTAGTAGTACAAAGGTCAGGCTTTAACTTTAACTTTAACTAGCTGTCACTCCTGAACGACATGTTCAGATTTCATGAAATTTAAAAGACTTATACCAGTATTGACTTTGAGGTAGCTTACCAAATGTAGCAGTTTTGTCAATATGGGGCATTATAATATGCAAATAACTGTTTCTCAATGACTGCTCTTGTGATCAAGATGAAATTTTGCATACTGCTTCTGTAAGCAAGCTGAAGGATTCCTAAGGATGACTCAAACATTGGCTAATGTTTTTCAGGTAATGGGCTAATCATAGAACTGGCTTCAGTGGACTTCTATAACGTTGATTCTTGTAGAAATTACTTTAAATTTAAATATCCTACTACTTTTTATGTTGCTGATGAACTGTAGCACACTAGTCGTAGGACCTTTCTCCAATCTTCCCAAATTTGGTATCAAAATGTTGATGAGACTGAAACATGTTGATATTTGTATGGTATATGGCACTTACATACCTATCAATCCTTCCAAGGTGTACTGATTCATTCAAAACAGCTGAAAAAAAATTAAGACTTCTTTGAGTAATTCTTATGAAACTTGACATGAGTATTGATTTATGGACTTTGAGCTAGCATGGGAATTATAGGACATTTTTGCCAACAGAGCCCCTCTGACATATGAAAAGGTATTTAAAAAAAGAAAAATGAGTCAATCCCATTGTGTACCAATTGTGCATGAGAAATGCAGTTTATACAGTGCAATACTTTGTGACTATTTCATAAAAAAAGTTCAATACGTTTCGTAAACCTTTTTTTTGCCTGATTTTTGATACCTAAATTAGTTGGGCAAATGCACCTTTCAAACAAGTCAGTGACCTTTTGATCTAGAGATACCTTTTAAATGTAAAAAATGCAGATCTTCTTGTAAATAATGATCAAAAATATGTGTATTTAACTATCAATCCCCAAGAGCAGGATTTTTATTAATAGGCTAAAACTTAGCCATAGAGTGTTAGATTATCACCAAACTTCAATGGTGTATATGAACATACTGTGAATGCAAGTACATTTGGGGTGAACTGACCTTCTGGGGGAACTATATTTCTTAGTCATGTCGAATCAGAAAAATAATATTTATATAAAGCAATTCAGCAGAGAAAATTGAGAGATTGGTTTCAAAATACAACATTCCTGGAAACAAAACCTCAAAACCAACCACAAAGGCTGGTGAACTTTATATGGGATGTCATCAGCAACCAAGTTGTGCAGATGTGATAAAATGATTGGACCCTTTACTTGCCACCTGCAGCTATAATAAATGTAATTCTAATGTATGTCATGAATTCCCTAGATGAAGGAAGTTAGACATTTCAATAGCAACACACCTCCCTTGATGGAATGACTGGGTACAGAAATTAGTTGACCAGAAAGGCCAGAAAAATAGCACAACCACAGCCTTCAAACCTGACAACAAACCTGCTTAATGCTGACAGTTTTATTTTTTTTCAAATACAAAATACAGACTCACTCTCAATAAATAACCATTTGATGAACTAATGCAGAATATAAATTAAGACACTGACACAAGCTTTACTTTAGTTACTAAGCATTTAGGTTTGGGTGTTTTTCGTACTTGGTGGGATGGTTACGAGAAAATATTGGCATATTAGATAAGCAGAAAAATACTATGGATGGGTTCAACACATGATGTGCGTACTCGTTTGACTTTGGATCTATTGGATCACGCCAATAACTGTTGAAAAGAAAAATGACCACCTGAATGCTAAAACATATAATGGAAATAAATGTCTTATGCAATACGAGAATTATGAAAATTTAGAGCACGCAAATCCTTCACTTCTGAAACAGCAGAAATTATGTAATTTTACACAGATTAAAAAAACCCTCAACGCTAAAGACTGCTGTTGACGGAGTTTTAATGTAAATATAGTAGGTTGGGGAAGTGTAACGATGAGCAGTGTGTGGAAAAGAGTGAGATTTATTAGGGGCAAATCCAAAGTCCAGGGTCAAATTATTAACATGGAGAGTCCGAGAATTCATGATAAACTAAAGTAAAGAAAAGTGCACGAAGACAAACCAGGGATGCAGGCTATAACATTGGGGCGAGGATAAACATTCAGGCTTATATTCACATGCACGGAAGCCTCGATTAACAAACAGCAGCTGGACTTACAATAAATAGCAACAAGACTAAACTAAAACCGGGCTTAAAAACATGGTCAAATGAGCATTAAACCAGACACAAGTGCAAATTATGAGGGGTGCAGAAAACGAAACGAAGGAATGGAACCACAACAAGGGAGTAAATCAAAATAAAGACACTAGACAGGGAAACCGTGGAGACATGAACGCTAGGAGGGTGGTCAGTGGTGACAGGAAGCTTGTTTCAGTCATGGATGTCTTTGGCTAAATGAATGCAACTGAAATTCTTTCCTCATGTGTCCTAATAACCAAATAATAACCAAGTTCTTCTTTATTTCTAAATAATATGCCTAAATATTATTCTAAATAATATCCTAAAACTTGTCTCACCTAATCGTAGTCATCAGTTTATTAGATAAATGCATACCTATTTTTCTGTTTGTGTTTCACATGTTCCATTCCTTTTCTTTTCTTTGAAAGAAAAATGCCTTAACTTAATCAAAGACTAGGATTAAAAAAAAAATAATAATAAAATCATAGACAGGTCAGCTGAGCCCACTCCCTTGTCGTAATGTCCCCATATTGACAGTTAAATACCACATATTAAATACAATAGAGACTGGAGTGTCTTGTTTTTCTCTGAACATTCCACAGTGCATCTAGAATTTTAATAGTTGTTTATTTCTGCTCAGTTTTTCTGCTCTTATTTTAATTTGTTTTTGTCTTAAGGAGTAAAAAAAGGGCGACAAACGAGACCTGTGACCCCAGGGGGAAATCATGGATCAGATGCCTCACACCAAGTCACTGTGTAAACAACACCAGGTTCATGTTTTAGTGTGAGGAATGAGTGCAGGAGTGTTTTGAAAGAGCAAATACAAACACTAACAAGAAGAGAACAAAGAAAACAGGAAGGAGAAGCTCCTTTCCTTTCTGAGTTACTTACTGAGATCATTCTCATAGCAAGTTCATTACACCTTGTGTACTTGTTGTAGTGCAGTTTGCTGTTTCTATATTGGCTGAGAGAAGGAGCAGACCTGTTCAAGTCACAGAACCATTTACATTTAAACAACAGAATCTGGTCAGTGGAGGATGTACTTTCTCAAACCTTTTTAACTGGTATCTCACCTCTGTGTCTCTCTGTGTTCGCAGGACAGGGACCACTGCACACCTCGCACCAGGACACCTTTCCAGTGATGACTCCCCTCGTGTGGAATTAGTTCACAGCTGTTTAGTCTTATACTTATCCACAACTAGGATTAGTCCATTTACTATTTCTTAGAAGTGGGGATCAAGAACATTGGAAGACGTGAGTAGTTTTTTGGAGCAATAAAAATCAATACATAAAAACAGGCAAATGACCTGGTTATACCCAAATACATCAATAAACACATCAAACAAGGTAATGCTTAGGTATGAATTGTCTTGACTTCGTGACTTATTATGAAGCTTAACTTGTTATGAAGTGACACATGTGATAATGTTCACACATTTAGCTGCAATTCTTTGTTTAACTTCAGAGGGTTAAATGGAGCTCACTCAGATGATGGTGTTGACTGCTTCAAGGATTTTCACTAGAAGTTATATAACTGCAAGTTATATTACCGATGTCTAAGTGTATGCAGCGCAGAATTCTTTATTCGTAATGTAATACATGTCCTATTTAATTCTACAAGATAAACAGGTTGGAAAATATTTGTGTAAAATAGATTATGATTATTTTTGGAACATAAAGCCATGCAAACATTGTAAGTGGACATCAAGGAAAAATATAAAATAAAAGAATAGTATAGCATACAGTTACAGGGTATTCCTGTTTTCATTGATTACTAGGGAAGCTCTTTGTCTCCCTCTTGTGGCCATTGTTGTCTGAGCCAACAACCATATCAACATAAGTGAAGTTATAGAAATTAATTAAAACTAAAACGTATTTTTATAAACACGATTTGACAGTGTGTTTTACATATTCTGGTTGAATATGACATTTATGTGTACAAGATTATAAAAAACACAATCATACATTTACCTGATACTTATATCCAAAGTGACTTACGAGTGAGTATATCTTGAGCAATTGAGGGTTAAGGGCCTTGCTCAGCAAACCAACAGTGGCAACTTGACAGCAGTAGGGCTGGAACCAGTAAGCTTCTGACTACATGTCAAGTATCTTAACCACTGAGCTACCACTGATCACTGCTGGGGGTAACCATAAATGTTAGAATTTAAAATGTTGGATACTAAACTATTTAAAAAAACATTTTGGAACATTTATTTATTTCATTTCCCCTAACCTTTGACAGCACGGCTAGTCCAGACCTCTGTATATGCATCTTCTTACCCCTTCTCTCTGCACACAAAAAATAAAACGCATTGAGAAGAGACTAATTGCCCAAAGGATAAAAAATAAAATGACATATATAATGATAAAAGGAAAAGGTAAATAGATAACAGTAGATGTGTTAATATAAAATCAAAAGTCATCTAAACAGAACTCAATGCAATAAGTGTGTTTTGAGATGTTTTTGTTTTGCTGTTGGTTTTTTTTTTTTTCTGTTTTTTTGCTTTCAAGTGCTAATGCCATTATGAGTTGCTAGACCATGAAGACATTTAAAGAATAATAAAATTATCTGATTTTGCTGTAAAAGACAGATGTCATGTTCACACTGCACAACTTCACTGCTTAATGTGATCTCCTGTTTACATCTGGCAGACACGCTTATCTATAGCAACTTACAGTTTCAACTATATTACAGAGCTAGGTCCATATAGCGGTAGGAGTTTGACTCAGTTCAGTTCAGCTCACTCAGGCTTTCATTTCTGTTTTCTTGTCTTCAGGTTTTGTTTCATTGTCCCTAATAGGTCCAACTTGTGCTTGTCTACTCATGTCTCACTGTCCTCCTTTGCTTGATGTCACAACTTCATTGATACCTAAAGTGAATGTTGGAAATATCACATGTTCTTTGAGTAGGAATCAAACATCATTGCTCTAATACACTGGACTGATAGTGGACTCTGCCGAGGTACACCTACCCCTGATGTTGTGATGTTACTGAGCCTCATCCTGTCTCAGATGCCTTGGCTACTCCCATCATCCCCTGATGTCCCCTGTTGTAGCCCACACCACCTCCTCCCCAACCAGCTACTCTCTTTTGCCCTTAATGGACGTTCTTTTGCGACTTGGGTCTCGGACACATGCACACAAGTCTAGAACCTCCAGAAAGTTGGACTAAACATTAAATGCTTATTTCATTTTTTAATTTATGTCTCTCTTTAAACAGCCAGAGGAGGATGGGACCCCCTTTGAGTCTTGGTTCCTCTCGACGTTTCTTCTTCATGCTCTAGGGAGCTTTTCCTTGCCACTGTCACCCTTGGCTTGCTTACTGGGGGCTTGGACTTGGACATTTGAAAAGCTGCTTTGTAATAGCACCTGTTGTAAATAAAATAAAATAAAATACAATTTTAAAAAGTACTTTATAAATACATTTTGAGTATTTGATTTTTATATGTAATCTTAAAATGTATAAGATAACTAAAATTTGTTTTTTAATCATTAAATTTTTTCACTTAAAACAAAAATATAATTTGGATAGTCCCAATAATCTAGAAAAATCAAATCTCATCATTACAGTGCCAACAACACATCAACATCACCAGACTTCAAAGCACTTGTCTGAGAGGAAGATTTGTATGCCTGTAATTCTGTTGTTGAAGAGCCTATAAAATCAAAATAGGCTTTTAAATTTGAAATTTTAAACTCAAATAAATACAGCCTTATTTTAAATGCCTAAACACACACACACACACACACACACACACACACACACACACACACACACACACACACACAGTTACCTCACAGTGTGAATATTGTTGTTGGTGGAGAAAGTATCATAGATCCTCCTTGCTGACACATCAGTGATGTCATTGTGACTGAGGTTGAAATTAGATGGATTATAATTACCACATTGTTCAGGATTCCCAAACACACCTCCCTCTACTAAATCACCGTGTAGTAGTACAAACACCTGTAGATTTATATATCAATGAATTAAATGAATAAACGAATGACTGAATTAGCAAATGAATGAATAAGCAAAGAAATAAATAGTATATTTGTGTCAGTGGACCTGAGTCATTAATGGCCAGATAATTATGCATTTTGACATTTTAAACAAAATATCATTTATTTCAGTTCTTGTACACATGACTTGTTATCTATCAGGCATGAAACTGTAAATGATAGAGTCTGTTATGTCATATTTCTCTTTTTAATGAGAACATGTGTTTCAACAAGCAGTCTGGATATTTTGTAGACCACAGAGGTCCATGTTGCCAAGTACAGGCAGTGATCAGTGATCCAGGCAGCCAGTGAGAGAGGTCGTCATTTCCAAATAAAATCACCAAGAAAATCAAGCTTTTTGCTGTTTGCTTTTGAGAAAAATAAGTCCTTGAAGGAACAAAGGATATGACTGAATGAGCAAAGTTACATTTATATAGAGCCTTTCAAGGAACATACAATGCTTTACAATGAACACACACAGCTTCTATGTTCAGTCACCCTTCCAAATTTTATGCTAAATTGTGAGAAAAAGAGTAAAATGTGTTATATCTATGTTAGTGTTCACTGTGCACTCAACAATCAAGACTCTCTACACATTCCTCCTCCCGCTTGTCCACTCACTCCAGGATGTGGGCTTTGTGCTGGTGTGGGAACAGCAGCTGCAGGCAGTAGTCAGTGAGCTGACAGTGGTTAAGGTCCAGTTCTGACAGCCCTTCAGAATGTTCCAGAAACAGCGCCAGTGACCAACAGGCCATATCAGTCCCCACACAGAGAAGAGACAGGAACTGGAGCAGCATGGCTTTATTGCAGCTGAACACACTCAACATTCTCCAACATGTAGAGTCACAAAACACTAACACACTCACATAACTACTAACATTAATGCTATTTACACACATTTTGTTTCAAATGATAAAATTCTTTTCCCTTTTCCAGAATGTTTCCCTAGTTTGTGTGGTGTTGAGTCAGTGGCTTACTGAAGGGTGACTGTGTGTAAAATGGGGAATATAAATATTTCACCTAAATTTAACAATTTCCTCCAGA
This sequence comes from Electrophorus electricus, assembly GCF_041902795.1. NCBI lineage: Eukaryota > Metazoa > Chordata > Actinopteri > Gymnotiformes > Gymnotidae > Electrophorus > Electrophorus electricus. The sequence goes on along the minus strand of NW_027658627.1, from coordinate 2,094,893 downwards.
AAGTCATTTTATTCTGAAGTAAATATTCATGGATATTGCTGATTACCTGACAGGAGTCTCAGTAAAACCTAAGTGATGCTGGCACAAAATGACTTTTGAGGAAACTCGTGAAAAACACATAAACGTACATAAACGTTTATATAACACTCCCTAAACAGACCAGTTCTGTGTTAAAATTCTGATTGTGAGAAAAGTTCAAGCCTGAGACGGGAGACGTGTTAGAGCAGTGGCTCAATGCTCTCCAGCTCCGCCTTTGGTATGGAGGTGAAAAGCAGGCTGAGAGAGACTGCTGTGCAGTGCTGGAGGGTGAAGCGCAGGGCAGCACAGTGGACAGAGTCCAGCTCTCTGCTGTTCAGGTTGATGCAGTTCTCTGCTGAATTCAACAAGCTGGACACACAGTGAGCAGAGCCAGTCTGATAGATCTCTCTGATGATGGACAGTACAAAGCTGGAGCTCAGCCTGGGGAGAAGGCACACACACACACACACACACACACACACACAAAAACACAGACACAGACACACATTTCCAGGTCTCATACTGTACAGTATAATTAAAGTGTTTGGACTGTTACTAACTGTGTGAACAATCTGAGCCACACAACACGACTGTATTCTCTCACCTTCTGATCTGAAGTCTGGCCAGCACAGGCAGAAGGTCTCTGGGATTTTGTTACTTAATGTTGGGGATGTGTAGTGGTCCCATGAGCTGGTGGAAGCTCGTCTACTTTGCCGTAACGTCACCCTTTCGCCTTGCTGTCTGGATGCGTACTGTCTGTCAGACTAGCAATTCATCTACACTTCTCACAGATAAAACTGCCACTAATGACGAAGAATAAACATGCTGCATTCAGTGCTCTGAAGCAGAACATAAGTCATGATGAAAAAGCAAAATGTTAACATTACTTATGTTTGTGGTAGTTCCTTAGATATAGTTTGTGATGATAAAATAGTTTTCCATGGAAGTTGCCAGTTTCCAGGTAGAAAGTAGTTAAATCCAACAAAACATTTGTTAAACAGATAGAGAGCAGTAAGAGCTAGTATGCTGAAACTACCTGTTTCAAAAACAGGAAGCTTCCTTATGAAGGAAAGAGGTTCTTATGAACCTCAGCATTTTGACAGCAAGTATTAACCATGGCTATAAAACCATGTGAATAATTCAGTTATGGGATTAATCCACAAAATAGAACATCAAATCTAATTATTTGGCCAGTACAGGGTTATGCAATATTCCTTCATCTCAGCAAAATGCAATAGCTTGACTTCCTTAACTGATTAATAATTAAAAAATATCTTTCTTGACTATAAGAATATAGCTTAACCACTAGAAAGATTAAACATCCAGTGAGTGTGTATCCTGGCATGTTAATGTAAAAGGCAGCAACTACTGGATTTGGGGAAAGATTAGTAAAAGATTTCAAGTATCTGCAAAGCAGAAAACTGCCTATTCAACAGGCATGAATGATGTGCTACCGAAGTAATTGTTTTATTTGCATAGCCTAATTAATATCATTAGATCAAGTTCTATATTACCTATATTGTTATATTACAATTTTGCTTTTGCTTTTTTGCTTCACAATTGTTACACATAATTGCTGCACCTGATACAAGGATAGGAATTTCAATTTATTCATACTGGATATAAGAATCATTAATGGCTGCTGAGTGAAACACTTTCATTGAAAATTCATCCACCAATTTTTTTTTTTTTTTTTTTTTTTTTGTAACCAGAAACAGGGCACATCAGCCAGGAATACATTCCAGCTCTGTTTTAGAACACTGGCTGTGATTCATTACATTTTGGCAATTGTGAAAAGAAACTGGATGATACTTCTAAAAGTAATTGTGTTTGCAGTTTATTTGCACAGTTACATGAACAACACTGGTAGCATAGTCAACAGGCTTGATGGTTTTCCAGTGCACGACACCGTGATACCAGGGCTGGCCCAAGCCTGTGTGGGGCCCTATGCAGAAATCTGAGCTGCCACTGACATAACATCGGTAAAAAACAAATAGAAATAAATACATGGTCTTTGGCACCCTCTTGGCGGCCTTAGCAGGCTCTCATTTTGCTTATATGGTGGGACAATTGTTCTGCTGTTATCCTACCTATTGAGCAGTCCTACCTAGATTTAATGCACTTATGTACATCACCCTTAGTCCAGGTTTCTGGTGTTTATTTTAGATGCATTTTTAGTTGTATATATTATAATTAGGCTACTGTGGACAATTGTATACCGTATAGCTACAGCACCTGTACTTCACACACATGTAGTAATCGGATCTAGAAAGTTGCCAACCCTATTAAAATATTAGGTTTATAGTATAATATTTGAATCAAACAGACAAAGCATTAATCACAATCATTTGCATGATGATTAAATCTTGAACCAAAAATGTATCAGAGAGCTGTAGTCTTTTTCACAGACACACACCCAATTAAACTGTGCTTGACCATTTCTTGCTCTCTATATCATTCTCTGCAGTTTACTGAGAAAGACCTGACACTGGGTAATGCCATTGTCTATTTGAAGGCCAAAACAACAACAATCTTGGTTATCAAAGATTCACTCCACCCTGACCACAGCCTCTTCTTTTAGAAGCTATGAAAAAACCACCATCGCAGCTTGTGAGTACAAATCTAGCCTCTTAAAAATACTCGCCTGGAATTAAACCTAGTAGAGTTCCACAACGAGGTGCAATTTGTAAAAGGACGTCTTTTTCTCTCAGAGTTAGAAATCTGCAGAAATAAATACATCAGTTAAATTTTTAAATATGTAGGTTAGAAATCCAAGTATAAAGAGCAGATATATTATCTGTGCTAATTAATGAATGTATTTAAAGTATACATTTAGTAGGCCTAAAAATAGAACTCGTATGTAAATCATATCTAAATATTTTTATTTAGAGTAAATTACATGCGACATATTGAAGATTTTGATTTTTTTGGCCTGCTATCACCACACCGCCTCATCGGGAACTGTTACACTTTATTTTTTATTTATTTTTATTTATAACTTAAAAATAATCACCTGGAATGTAAACTTAGCCGAGGTCCACAACGAGGTGCAATTTGTAAAAGGACGTTTTTTTTCTCTCAGAGATAGAAATCTGGAGAAATAAATATATGAATTTATTACCCCCCATCAGTGGACCTTTAGAGCTTTATTATTAAAAATAAGACAGACAGATGAACAGACAAACGCAAAATGTATATATAATATTTTTAAGTATTCGCCATCTGCACCATTACAGGAATGATGTGAGTGTGTGTGTGTGTGTGTGTGTGTGTGTGTGTGTGTGTGTATGTATGTATGTATGTATGTATCTATGTATATGGTTATGTGTGAGTACATGTATGTTGGATTGTATATGTACACGTATTAGAGTGTGATATTTATCGTTTATGGATTGGCTCTGTATGGATTTTATCAAAGGTGTCCACTCTAGATTATTGGTTCTGTTATTGATTAATTCTGAGAATTATTCTATTGATATATATACTCTATCAATAGATTTTTCTATTGGGTGACACTAATATTATTTTTTGTTTTCCAGTTCATGAATATGTTTTTTGTTTGTTGTTTTTTTGCAAGAATATTTTTATTATATCAATATAATAATGTTATACATAGTATCCTGTCATATTGGTTGATGATATGTCTCCTAGGAGACATAAAGAGGGTGTTGGATGGATATGGTTATTTAAAGCATGGGATATGTTGGTGATGCACTATATTGGACTGTTTGCACTTGTGTAGCATGTTGTCTGTTGCACTGTTGTTTTTATGTTGCACCATGGCCCTGGAGGAACGTTGTCTCGTTTTTGTTGTGTACTTGTATATATAGCTGAAATGACAATAAAACCACTTGAACTTGAACTCGAACTTGATGACGACTTGCCAAAATTGCTTGATAGGTGTGCTCTGCCACGTGGCGTGAATGTAATCGTCAACTGTGATTTGAGTAAAGTATGTACAGATTGCTGAGCTTGTGAAACCAATTTTAAACATCCAATGTGTAGTATAATGTACTCTGTATTATTTTGTACTGAATGCATTGTAGGTCAGTGTTGCTGTCATGTGGTAATTATTGTTACACATTTTAATCCAAACTGCAGCGTCATGGGCTAGTAATAAATGTTCCTCCTATTGTCTCAATGGGAGAGTAACTGTGAGATTTGATTTCACTATTATTTTGTATATCTTAGATAATAGGTTTTTTGTATTAAGAATGTTTGTTTATAAATTCTGATATGGATGTAGGTATCGGAATTGATTTTTGAACACATAGGTGATCTTAGCTGATGGTATTGTAGGAACTGGGGGCTTTCTATAGCATATTTTGGGGCTAGTTGTGGGCGTGACATGAAACAAGTCTTAGGATAAATATGTTTAAGGTTTGTAATGCCTTTTTCTGTCCAAGATGTAAAGTTTAATATTTTTGTTCATGGTAAAGCCTGGATTGTTCCAAATGGGAGAATGAATAGTTCGTGTGAGTGTGGAGTTTGATATCTTGTGGAATTTCCACCAAACTGTTAGTGTCATGGCCACCTTCAAACTGTTGAAACATGGATATTTTTGAATATGAGTCTGGGCACATTTGAAACACCTGCCGCAAACATTACTGACATTATATCTTGTTTATGTGATTGGCTGTGCTTCTCTAGCCACAAGTACTTTTTGATTTATTTATTTTTTAATTTGGTAATTTTATATATAACAGCAACAAATGACAGCTTAAGTTTTATGACAAAATGTGCAAACAAGCTGGCCTGAGAGGTGTGTAGCGGGATATGACTCAGTGCATCTCTGGTGCTGCTTTTGATGAGTACAGTGTCATAAGTGTGTCTGTCCAGCAGCGCAAAGAGGAGATACAGCTTCTTCTCCCGGAGGTTTCCGATAAATATGTAGATATGTTAGTATGTAATAGAAAGACAGCTGTCCATCCTCATAGTCTAGGTACATGCCCGCATTCCTGGGCAATTGTGTCAGGGGCAGAGGGGTCTCAGGCTTGGTGCAGGTGTACGACTTCTGGGTGCTCCTCCAGAGCACCCAGAAACCCTCACAGTGGGTTTCTCAACTTGCTCAGACTCAAATCTCAATATCGGCATCCGAACCGTCTTAGAGAGGAACAAAAAACACAACTCATTTGATTAAATTGTTCCAGTATAAATATGGTTATCAAACATGCTTTTAAAAATATACTTCCATGGAGATGGTGCCCTACAGGGTAGTGTTGGAACAGTGTGTACAGGCTTAGTGTCATGTTGTGGCCCCGCCCCCTCCTCAAACATCTTGGTGTGTGTGTGTTCGTCTGTGTTGCCACACCCTCTCGTGTCGTTCACCTGTTCTCTGTTATGTGTAATCGGCTTGGGTGTATATATGTCTCGTGTGTCATAGTACGTGTGTTGGTGTTTGAGATGTGCATAGTATTTGAGCTTTGTTGTATGTTTTGCATGTTTGCAAAAATAAAAGTGCGTTTCATCGTGCCTCGTCCCCGCATCCTGCTTATCCTCGCAACGTCACAACTAGACCACTTTAGATGTAACTTAGAACCTCCAGTGACCTCTGTATGTGTTTCTTTAGTTGTATGAGCTCCACTGGAGGACTCTGAATAGTTGACAATGGAAGAGGGGTATATCAGATTCACCCCTTCTGCCTCGGTGTGACAGATTAACACACTGCATTAACGTTTAGAAATAAAAACATATGGTAAACACAATCTAGAAAATATTACCTTGTAACAATTCATTCAGTATATGAACTGTTTTCTGTGTCCTTATGTCTATAAATTAAAAGTAATAAAACATTTAAATGATAAATAAATTACAATGAATGTATAAATGTTCACAAATAAGAAACTACATTGGTCTGCACTTTTCTCCACAGATTCAAGGAACTCATGAAAGTTGGAAGCTATAAAAACACATAATACAGAATTATAGACTGACTGATGTTTGAGCAGAAAGATCACTGTGATGTTCTCATATCTAAAGCACTCAAAGCATTGATGTTATGTAAATGAACTGTGATCTGATTGGTTTAAGGAAATAGATTCACCTACTTTGAAGTTCAAGTTTTTATCAAAAGGTTAGAACTGGTTGACTATACTTTGTCTGTCCTGCAACAGGAAATTTAAACATTTATATCCAAAGTATTACGCGATAGAAATCAATTCAAGACTACCCGTTATTGACCGCTAGATGGGGAAAGATACGAAGAAATAAATGAGTCCAGCTCCTCCTGCCCGACTTTACGGTGAGACTCTGCTTTTACGTCATTAAAACGCTAAAGAAAAAAGGCCGCCATATTTGTAGTTCCACAACGTGAAAAGGCGTCATTTTGTATGCCGAAGAATGAATAAACACCATGCCATGCCTTGAAGACGACGAAATTGCAATTTATTTAGCTAGCCATAAGAATAAGAATAGCTGTTTAATTTACATAATCACAAATATATTGCATGTACATACAGCTACATTTCAGTCGATCAAAAATGTTTCACGTATTTATAACCGCAACTTTATGTTACAGTGGTCATATCAGAGATTTACCAATATAAAACGCAACAGGTGTCGTGTTCTGTAATAGAACATTTTAACATTTATATCCATATTACACATAACCAAGGTGTAATATAACCATATGTACTGAACAGACATAAACAGCCTGTGTAAAATACATGTATGTGTCTTCTACAGCAATTACTGTGCCGTGCACACCTTAAGTTTGGCATGAAGTGTTTGCTTTTTCCAAAGCAAGTAGTATTAAATTATTCTCATAGAATAAATTTCACAAAGACATGGACTTCTCAGTTGACCGTAGAAAGATGTTTGTGTTTTTTTTTGTATTTAATTTATTTAATGCGAATCGTATGTAGGTTACCACTGCTAAGCTTCACCACTGTCAAGATAAGACCTCGAAAAGACGCAGAAATTTATTTTAATAACAGCTTCTGCTGATTTATTCAATAACTGTATGACACCGTTTGAGCGTACGTACCGACTGAAAACAAACTCAAATTATTAGAGACACTCTTACTGCGTCTCCACATTGAAACATATCAGTTAGTTAGCTAGGCTGGCTAACTAGCTTAGCTTTATTAGCTAGCTAAGCTAATTGCGAAGAGGATTACGTTAAAGAACCCCCGGTCTACAGTTGTGCACATACAGGAAAATTAATGAATAGCATGGTAATACACGCATTTATTGGAACAGTTATGTAGCTAATATGCATTTGTAGTATGTGCGCCTGGCGTAGAAATGAGTCTTTGTTAGCCCATTAAGGCTATCTTAGCTAGGCTAGTCCGAGCAAGCTAAGTGCTGGTTGCTATGACAACGGGCTTGGTGTATTTTGCGAGCTTGTCGGCTACCGACAAGGCTCAAGGCAACAGGGTCCTGTCCCTTGACTTAGGTTGATCTAGAGGTATTTCAAGAAACTTCTCAAGCGCACTTTAGTGGCAAAGAACAATATTTTCACTTGAACAGGGACCTCAGATTAAAAGTCTGATGCTCTACTGACTGAGCTATTCAGGAGAGAAGCAATATCAGAAACATTACAAGTGCAATGTACATGTATGCAAAGAAAATTGAGTTCATGTGTATCGCATTAAGATGTCAATCTGCCTATGGAACATAACACCTCTTACAAGGCTCGATTTTTGCTCTCAAGCTGCAATGGTTTTGTCATGTTGTCTAAGAGAAGAGGCTTTGGTCGGTGGAGTGAGTCTTTGATAACTAAGATTGTAACTAAGATTGAAACTGCTCACCGCACTACATCGAGTACACAAGGTGTAATGAACTCGCTATGAGAATGATCTCAATAAGTAACTCAAAAAGGATAGGCTCATCATGATGCATTAGCTAACAGTCTGCACTCATGCACAAGTGTGAATGTTCAACATTCATTCAAGCATCTCGAGGTCACAGTCTGTAGTGTGTACAAAAGGAATCTAAAGGAAAGGTTTGAGCAAGTGCATCCTCCACTGATAAGAGATATAACTTTAGACTTCAATTGTAACATTAGAAAAAAGATGTACATACAGTCCATTTGTTTAAAATGTTCTTTGATGTGAAGCTCATATTATTTTGCCCCAACTTACGCAGAACTTGATTGTTGGAAGAATACAACAGGGGAACTTTCAGTTGTACTTCACATGACTGACACTGTGTAGACTTTAACTAATGTACAGTTGTGTAGCTTTAGAGTTGTGTACAATTAGAGCAAGTGACCTAAGCAACATGTATTGCATACACAGTTTGCCTTAACAAACCTATCACTTCATCATGGTCAGAATATTTGTTATAGATACATGTAATGCTTCAGCATTGCTACTAGTTCTAATACACTCAAACTAGTGCACCAGAGTGGGTGATGGTAATGGTACTGTTAGAAGCAAACCTATATGACTGGGGTTGGGCTTCCACACACTGTCCCTTTCTCCCAATTCACAGAGCGGAAACGACTCGTTTTCAGCCTGGTTTTTTTTTTTTTTTGCACAACCAATTTCCAACCTCTCTATATATATATCGCTTGGAATTCAACAGGCACCTGTTGCTACTGCACCTTTAAGACGGATGTAAGATAAATGAGCTCCTTTATGATTGGCTGCCCTGTATTGTGCTTCATTCAAAAGGTACTCAGAGCTGAAATGCCTGAGAAAGGCAATTTAAGTGGGTGTGCTAAACCTCTATAGGCTGAATAGGCAGAGATAGGTCAATAAAGTGTTCTTGTGACATTAGAAATACAAATTTCAAAAGGGGCATTTTTGGCAGCTTAACTGACATAGTTAAGAATTTTAACATTTAAAATATATATATTAAAAGGAGAATGTTACTCATTTCACTCTGACTGTAAAACAGTGCATATTGTGTTAAATGGGATTTCCATCCCATGTTTTTAAGGCTGCCTTATGTATAAATAAATATGCAAGAATGCAGAGCATGAATAGGTCAGTCTTCAATTCTGTATCACATACCTACCCTTGATAACACCGTGGTAACTGGAAAAAAACAACCCTTTTTACTCAGTTGTCACTACTTCCAATAGACTTCACGCTAATCTCATAGAAGTCCACCCCTTTCCGTGTCCTCCGGAAACAGCACTTCCGTTATGTTGTGACAGGATTTGTTCCTGAAGTTGTATGTGTTTTCTAAATTTGCACCGCATTTCTAAAGTGTGTTACCACTTTGATGAATATGCTTTGTTTATTTGCAGCACGATGGGTTTTCCAGGACACCGTAATTTATGCATGTTTAATTCCATCTTTTATTCACGTACTAAGCCCAACTCTATAGGCTAATATTTATAAAACCGAGATAACCATAGAAACGTCTTCATCTGTGCTTGATACTTTGTTCCTGAAGTTGTATGCGTTTTCTAAATTTGCAGCGCATTTCGAAAGTGTAGAGATGCACTGTTGAGGTAGAGATGCACTTTCATTAATACTGCTTACACTGTGTTTCTTTACAACACGCATGGACGTGTTGAAGCAACTCATATGCATGGAACACTAATACTCAGAGCATTGGAAGGTTGAAATCAGAAGCTATCTGGCTCACACAATGTTTTAAATGTGCCAAGGGAAATTCCAAGTGTGGCCATCCTTGAGTGGAGTGGAAGATAAATATGTTTTTTTTGTATTTCAAAGCGGCTGTAAGAGTATAACAGGCAGTTTAGAACATGTCAGTCCCTCCATGTAATTTGAGAGAAAATATCCTATGAAGATTGGACCAAGATTCCTGCAGAGTATTTTCAGCACATAGTGGAAACTATGCCAGAAAGAATTTCTGCAGTTCTGGAGGCCAAAGAAGGTCCAACATGCTATTAAATGGGTGTACTTAAGCCCACTGTGTCCTATAATAGGATGTTGCTGGAATGTATGTGGATGTTGTTGGAATGGCCGCAGAGTTGCGGCAGCAGTACAGGTAGTCTGTGATCCTTTCCCCCATCCGAGTGAGTTTGCCCTTTTACACGGGGTCGAGTTATGATGTGAATGTTTAATTACACAGGATGGATTGTGGGTGACAGAACCGAACAGCCTTCAGGATTCAAATAGAGAAAGGTGAAACTTCTCCAGCCTTTGAGTTAATCACAGGACTATTGCATAGCAATTAGGGATAACAGAACAGCTTTCGGGGGGGTTTGGGGGGGTTGCCTTATCCGCCCCTTTAACAGAGTAGTCACAATTCAAATTTCCCTTCTTCCATTGTTTACAAGGCATTATACATGTGGTTTATTTATAGTGCACGGAGTAATATGCAGCAAGTCTGGTCTGTCCGCATTGGAAGAGAAACATTTGGCCAAAAGAGCAAGACACAGCCAGGAGGATGATTGGTAAGAGCACATCATAATATGCACCTTAAAGCTGTGCTCTACAGCTAGGTCCTGTTCCATGACTGCATATATAAATTTACTACTGACATTGCCATTTATATCTGGCCATTTACAGTGCACTCTTGCGCAATGCAGCACTTGAAGCTGATTTTCCATTGTGTAGTTATTATGTTCAAGAGATGTTTGACCCGGTCAGGGTGACACACTTTAGTGAGGGCAGCAGTATCCTAGAGGACACTACAGACAGTGACGGAGACATCTCAGAGCGCGAGGTGAGAGGTTGAGTTTTTTGTTACTCTCTCTACGACATACTTTTCATGCCAGCTACTGTTGTGCAGTTCAGCCAAATTTAATTTCCTGCCTTGTATTATGATATATAAATTGCTGAACATCTTATCACTCAGTTTCAAATATCCCCTCAGCTGTTTTAAGCCATTTCGGTTATTCAGAAGTACTGCTAAATGGATGTGGTGGGAAAATGAGAGCACATCAAACACAGACAGCTTTATGCATTGTGTAGTAAAGAGTAAAATTTTATTGAGTTCTGTCCCCTGTATAACAGAGTAAAAGGACTGACGCGCAGTACGGTCCCCCTCCCCTTATACAGAGAACAGAAGAAAGAGAAAAAAAAGAAAAACAACTCCTACAGAGTATCGGCTAATTCATGTTTTGGTTAGCCTGAGCGCTGAAGGCTTCTTCTATGTCTATGGTTAGAACGGTATGTGAGCAGCTGGTGTACCTGACTCACATGCTTATCTGCAGACTGTTATGCTGTGACTATAGAAACATAAAGCAAAGTAAAATAAAGCAAAGTAAATTTCCACAAAATGAAGTAAGGTAAATTCCCACAACATTTCCCCCCTTTATTCTATATCACACATTATCACACATTTATTCAGCAAATAGCACTACGATGTCTTCATGTGGATCACCAGCACCGCCCATCTTGGGGAGCAGAATGTCTTCACTGAGCTGGGGTTGGTCATTGGCATGGCCGCTGAGCGCTGGCATGGTGAACACACTAGAAAGACGTCTGACACGCAATGACAAAAAAGGAGGTAAACACAGAAGAAGAAGAAAAAGAAGAAGAATGAGTAGCAGAATGGGCAACGCTACAGCCGCTACTGGAACTGTAGGCTGCGGAGTGAAGGCAGATCACATATGATTCATATAATCAGTGATATTAGCGCTGAGATCTGGAATGTAAAAACAGCAGGAAGTGTTAATCATTTTGCACACTCCTCCTTCCTTCATGGTTAGGAGATTTAATACCATTCTATGTTGAAGCACTGCTGCCCTTATCACTTGTTGTTCTATCTTTAAGGCACCTATTGCTGCTAAGGTGTCATTAACTACTTGCAGTAACTGATAAGCTAAGCCATTGATCTTTTGCAGGGCTGCTACTGTGCCACCGCCCAGGAAAAGGGACCAACCAATGGTTTCACCCGGAGTGGTCCATGGGTCCCTCAGAATTCTACCACAATAGTCTGTGCTGGTTATGTCTCTCCTCACCCTGTGCTGCTTGGCATGGGGAGGTGTATACACCTGCGTCCTTGGGCGCACTACAGCTGGATAACAACAACCAGTCCAGTTCTGTGGCAATTCACCATAGGCCACCGAACCACCGACCCACATTACATTCCAATACCCCTGCAGGGTTGTCATGGAGCAATTCCACAGGGAACTGCTATTGGAGTCACTGCAAGTGCCATTGCTGTGCACCTGCACATAATCGATGCATCTGGACCAGACTTCCGGCACCTGCTGCTTCATCTGCTATACAAATATCTCACCCTTACTAGCTGCCACATGCAGCATCATTTTCGGTGGTGCGGGGTTAGTGGGACTGGGACAGTTTGAGGTCTGGTTAATAACCTGGCACATAGAGATTGTCATATTCACTTCTCCTACGTCTGCGTTTTTCAGAGGGATTACAGTCCTTGGAACACTGGTGTGCTGGCACACCAGGTACTCTTGCTCGATATGTTGGGCATGCACAATGGCTGACATACACGCTGTATTTTGTTGGCATTTAGCTGCTAATCATTCTGCTTCAGTGGCGTTGGGACCCTGAAATGGTAACAAGTCTTCTCATAAGTCATGGGATTCTTCATCCATATTAATATTCAGTCTATGTTCTGACTGTGTTAGCTGTGTCTGATTTTCTCTACCGTCTCTTGACGGTTCCGAGTGTCGAAAGGGTAGGCCTTGCCTTTAACACCCTACTCAACACAGTTCCGACCTAGTCTGTTTGGGTGCTGCTGCTTGGAGTTGGGGCTGGTGTCGGAGCCTTCTTACGGTGTGTGTGATGTACCCAGGTTCCTCGTCCTTCTATTTTGACAGCAGCGTGGGTTGTTAACAGGAGGTTCTAGTTGTCTCCACCTGGTGCCTTCAGTGGCGGTAGCCCCTGACTGAATTTCCCATAATGTGGCCTGCGGGGTAGCAGCGGTTTCCTGTATTGCTTGCACAGCGGTTTTAGTTGCAGCTGCCTTTGCTACTCTATCTGCAAAAGTATTCCCCTTGCTGATTTGGTCTTCTGTAGTCCTGTGAGCTGCACACTTAACAACTGCAATTGTCTTTGGCAGCGAAATGGCTTCTAGCAAGATGGTGATGTCTAATATATTTACCCGAGCTTGTCAGGAATTGCCTATGTTTCCATATGGCTCCAAAATCATTAACAGTTTTGTCTGCAGCTAGTTTGCATGCTTCCGTCAGTGCTACTAGTTCAGCAGCCTGCGCTGAATAGGAGGATGGTAATACTTCTGTTTTAAGTATTTCATGATCTGTTACTACCGCGTATGCTTCCCTATTGACCCCTGTGTCGTCCCTGCATGCTGACCCATCCACATAGAGGCATAGGTCTGGGTTACTTATGGCTTCTTCAAAGAGATCAACCCGCGGTATATATACTTCAGCTAAGACTGCTGTGCAGTCTTGTGGATCTCCATCCTCCTCCCTAGGAAGGAGTGTAGCTGGGTTCAGTGTTATACACCTTTTGACAGTTATATTAGGCATATCTAAGAGGGTGGTGTGGTATCTCAGCTACCACTGGGCTGATAAGTGTGACACTCTTTGGTCCTGCAGTATTCGATGTAATGCGTGTGGGACTAAAACAGTAAGAGGGGAGTATGCCACTATGGTTTAGGTAGCGAAATTATGGCTTGTGGTCGGTTTTGAGACAGCTTGTGTGTATTTCCCCCTTTAATGATATGCCCCAAGAACGTCACTTCCTCCTTACAATTCTGTAATTTTGCTCTACTAGGTCAGTTACATGTATATTACATCTGAAATATTTCCATGAGCTTTTATGCAACATACTAAACAAAGGTTAGGAACAGGCTAAGTCAAATCAGGCTAACTCTCAGCAGGTCAAAAGTACTTCAGACTGCAATCTATGATCTAGTATTTTATCCAATTTTATCATAATTGTAACACAGGGAGGCTTGGCAGGATACAAAAGAGGAGCAATGATGCATATAACGATGTTTATTTAGAGACATGGAAGACAACGTAGCACTAAGGCTATCGTGGGATCAAACACTGACAACGTTAACGTTTACACAAAGGACTTATATACGCAAACAATAACAACACAATGAAGGGCAGCCGTGAAACACAAGGGAGCATGGCCACACGGATGAACACACACACACACACACAAGCAAACACACACGGGGAGACGTTTGGGGGGGGGGGGGCGTACCGTGACAAGAATATGTTCACACATGCTCGCTCGCTCGCTCTCTCTCTCTCTCTCTCCCCATCCTTTCAGCCTTTGGGTTTCAATAATACCCCCAGGGCAGACAGAGCCACTATTCAAGCAATGTAATATTCTGTAATATTCTACTCTGGCTCCTCCTACCTCTGCAATGACATCCTCAGCTTTTATTTCAGTGGGTGGCGTGTGATGTCATAATGCAGCCGCATCAATTAAGCGAATATGATGTAGTCAAAGAACAGATTTTTCAAATGAACAATTTCTGTGACCCATTTTTAGACTACAGATCACAGATAACGGGTACACTAAATTTATTATGGGTCAGTGCGGTAGTTACAATTGCAATCCAAGACGCAAGGAACATGTTCCTTCTGAGAAATATGAAAAGGAAAAGCACGGGATATTTGGTAAATATGGGAAAAAGAAAAACGAAAAAACACGAGCCCAGAACCCTTCCAGAATAGAGGATGACTTCTTGGATGAACTGTGTGTGTGTGTGTGTCTGTCTGAGAGAGAGAGATCTACGTAGCAGTGTTCTAAGTATCTATACAACGCTAATAAGACATTTTCTGTTACTTTTTAAACAGATACTAGACCAAAGCGTTTAATGAAGAAGGACTTCACTACTCAGAGAACTCAATCAGCCATAGTAAGTAAAGTAGAACCAAGACAAATGATTTAAAGCCATACTGTGGCAATGGACAAAAGCCACAAAAAATGGAAAAACAGCTATGGTGAACAGTGATGCTAATTGAATGCTTGTACTTAAGTACACTGAATGTCTCTGAATATAAATTACAAATGCATTTCAACAAATGTTCGAGAAATTAATTAAAAACACTAATGTAAATGTATTTAGAATATATTTAGGACACATACATTTAGCATATGCAATCTTTGTCAGTTACAGGAAAAAAAAAATACTGTTGGTGGGTTTTTTGTTTGTTTGTTTTACATTCTCCTTACTATAGAATTAACAGTCGACTGTTCGGTGACTTTGCATGCTGAGTTGTAACACTGATTATTAGTATAATTGTGGCGAGAATCAAAATCAACACTAGCTAAAATGACTGAATGCATTGGAATTTATTATTCCAATAGCACAATTTGAATGGGTTTACGGTACCTTAGTGTGTCAGGTCCTGTTATTTCTGCTGAACATTTGATGTTTGGGGGCACATTTTTACATCATTAGGCCTGCAGGCTATGTGATTATGGCTATGCGATAAAAATTGTATTTGTTTCCTTTCCAGTCCAATACAAATTATAAATTACAAATGTATCAAAATGTAATTAAAGTCATATTTCAATTAAATGTATTTAAATACTGTTCAACAATATTTCTACTCATATCTACAGGTGGAACCTAAAGATTTGAATATCAATGAGAGGGATAAGTGTATTGAGGACCTGGAAGCCGTGTTTGCTAAAGTGAGAAAGTCTGCAGTGGAGCAGAGCAATCCTAACGCTTGTTTTCCATAAATTCTCACAATGCTATGAACTATGCATTTCAAGTAGATGTAATTAAATATTGCTTAACACTGTTTCTCTTCATAGTTGGAGGTGAAACTGAATTCTTTTATAAAGATGGAATATGGTTCCTGTGAATATGATATGGGCCAACTGATTGAGGAGATGGAATCCACAGTTGCTAGAGTGAGAAAGTCTGCAATGGAGCAGAGCAATCCTAACACTTGTTTTCCATAAATACTAACAATGCAATTAAATATGCATTTCAAGTAGATGTAATTAAATATTGCTCAACACTTTATTTGTGTCTGCAGGCGGCCAAACTGTTAGGATTAGAAGCCGTACTTGCTCGGGAGGATATGGCTGCATAACCTCTGATGACAGCAATAAAGAGCATTAAAAATACTCTGACATTTTTCAGTCTAATCCCTGCCTATGTTGTCTGCAACACAGTCAATTATACCATGGATAGTAATTATATCTTTTTTTTTTTTTTTTGTCTCACAAACATTCTGAATGTAACATTTCCTACAGCTTTAAAAATACAATCACCATACTTGGCACCCACACTATTTTTTCCCTTCATGTCCACTTACATCTATGTGACTTAACAATCACAATTCATTTTTAGACAACCAATTTCCAACCTCTATATATATATCGCTCGGAATTCAACAGACACCTGACTCAAGTATTTTTATTTTAATTTCCTCCATGTTGTTTATAATAGGCCTACAGTAAGAAATCCTTTTAAAGGTGATCACCATTTCTACCACTGTATACTGTTGAAGCATACAAGTTTTTATTCAGTGAGAGATATGTCATTTATGGGGATTAGGTACAGCGTGTTTTGTTCAGGACATTCACGACGATATATGTTCTAAATGGGATTGTAAAATAACTAGCTAGCTAGCCATGTATTTAGACAGAACCTGAATTGTGTTACATGGGGATTTTTATCCTATGTTTTTAAGGCTGCATTATGTACAGCCTAGCATAAATAAATACGCAAGAATGCAGAGCACAAATAGTCCATAGTTTATTTTCCCTTCTATATAAGCCCGCAGGTTCATAGGTGACTAGCTTTTATAATGTCATGTGTAATTTGAGCATAATGGTGGAAACTTCAAAGAACAATATGGAAAAAAAGGAGGGTTGTTTACATAATTGCCCTTGAAAAAGTTTATAAGAATTAAACTCTTGTGTACCCCTCAGACATTCTCCAGAGGGTCCCTCAAAAGCATGTTTATATTTAAGTTGCAATAAAGGACAGGACCAGCTATTCTCTTCAACTAATTCTGATATCAAGTGGAAACAAGTTGTCAGGTTCTGGTCCGCACCGAACCAGGAACGCAGACACAGACACGTACACACATATCCGCACAAATCACCTACCACGACCACTGCTCGGTTCACAATCACACACTTATCAACCATCGCGATCACCTGCTTCTAATTAACTCTCTCCCTATTTAAACCCCTCATGTACCATCCTCCAGTGTTTCCCATTTAGCATACTGTGGACTAAAGCTGAGCCTGTCTTCATGAGCTTCCCCACATCTGTGTTTTTAAAACTTTTTGGCAGTGACTAATTTCCTGCCTTTTTATCCCTCACCCATGTCTTGCTCAGGTGTCAATATGTCACAGAACTAAATTAGTGTTCTATTATTTTCTTAGTTTGTACAAGAAGTACAAATATGTAGCTATCTAACATTTATAATGTGTATTGTTTCTTATTTTGTTAACATTAAAATGTAAAACCAAGTGAAAACATTTAAATGTAAAAACAGGTTTGACACTGCTTTGGATCTAGTGAAAATACTAGAAGCTGTCAACACCATGACCTGAGCAGTCTGCATTTAACACATAGAGAGAGAGACAGAGACGATGTACAACAACAACCAAAGGTATTCAGATCTTAAGGGAATCCTTTCACTTAGTCTTCAATTATGCACTCCATAGATGTCATGAGGGACAGCCTCACAAGAAAGGAGGCCTGGTGCATGGCATGCAGTGGTGCCTATCATGCGAACACAGAGAGAGACAGAGACAAGGTAGCAGACAACAACCAAATGTGTTCAACTGCTGTCAGGTCTTTCTCAGTAAACTTCAGAGAATGAAGTACAGGGCAAGCACTTGAACATGCACATGTTCTTCCCTGGATACAGACACTTTGCCTCAAAGACAGTTGCCTCACAGGTTTGTTCCAAAATGACTTCCCTTGTCCCTTATTCCCTTATGCAACAGGAATTGAAAAGAAAGGTGTGAGCAAGTATACCCTCCACTGACAAGCTCCTGTTGTTTAAGTTTGAATGGATTCTGTGACTTGAACAAGTCTGCTCCTTCTCTCATCCAATATAGAAATTGCTCACCGAACTACAATGAGTGAACAAGGTCTAATGAACTTGCTGTGAGAATGATCTCAGTAATTAACTCAAAAAGGATAGGCTCAGAAGTGATTTTTTTTTTTTTAAGTAGGAAGGATTTTGATATTTCAAGCTTGCCAGCAGAACTAGCTAGCCTAACCTGGGATGACAGCCAATGCACAGCATCACAGCTGGGGGAAACGGATGTGAAATGTCAGTTTAATCGGCAAGGCTCAAGGCAACAGGGTCCTGTCCCTTGACTTAGGTTGATCTAGAGGTATTTCAAGAAACTTCTCAAGCGCACTTTAGTGGCAAAGAACAATATTTTCACTTGAACAGGGACCACAGATTAAAAGTCTGATGCTCTACTGACTGAGCTATTCAGGAGAGAAGCAATATCAGAAACATTACAAGTGCAATGTACATGTATGCAAAGAAAATTCATGTGTATCGCATTAAGATGTCAATCTGCCTATGGAACATAACACCTCTTACGAGGCTCGATTTTTGCTCTCAAGCTGCGATGGTTTTGTCATGTTGTCTAAGAGAAGAGGCTTTGGTCGGTGGAGTGAGTCTTTGATAACTAAGATTGTAACTAAGATTGAAACTGCTCACCGCACTACATCGAGTACACAAGGTGTAATGAACTTGCTATGAGAATGATCTCAGTAAGTAACTCAAAAAGGATAGGCTCATCATGATGCATTAGCTAACAATCGGCACTCATACACAAGTGTGAATGTTCAACATTCATTCAAGCATCTCGAGGTCACAGTCTGTAGTGTGTACAAAAGGAATCTAAAGGAAAGGTTTGACCAAGTGCTATAGAGCAAGAGATATAACTTTAGACTCCATTTGTAACATTAGAAAAAAGATGTACATACAGTCCATTTGTTTAAAATGTTCTTTGATGTGAAGGTCATATTATTTTGCCCCCACTTACGCAGAACTTGATTGTTGGAAGAATACAACAGGGGAACTTTCAGTTGTACTTCACATGACTGACACTGTGTAGACTTTAACTAATGTCCAGTTGTGTAGCTTTAGAGTTGTGTACAATTGGAGCAATTGACCTAAGCAACATGTATTGCATACACAGTTTGCCTTAACAAACCTATCACTTCATCATGGTCAGAATATGTGTTATAGATACATGTAATGCTTCAGCATTGCTACTAGTTCTAATACACTCAAACTAGTGCACCAGAGTGGGTGATGGTAATGGTACTGTTAGAAGCAAACCTATATGACTGGGGTTGGGCTTCCACACACTGTCCCTTTCTCCCAATTCACAGAGCGGAAACGACTCGTTTTCAGCCTGTTTTTTTTTTTTTTTTACACAACCAATTTCCAACCTCTATAGATATCGCTTGGAATTCAACAGGCACCTGTTGCTACTGCACCTTTAAGACGGATGTAAGATAAATGAGCTCCTTTATGATTGGCTGCCCTGTATTGTGCTTCATTCAAAAGGTACTCAGAGCTGAAATGCCTGAGAAAGGCAATTTAAGTGGGTGTGCTAAACCTCTATAGGCTGAATAGGCAGAGATAGGTCAATAAAGTGTTCTTGTGACATTAGAAATACAAATTTCAAAAGGGGCATTTTTGGCAGCTTAACTGACATAGTTAAGAATTTTAACATTTAAAATATATATATATTAAAAGGAGAATGTTACTTATTTCACTCTGACTGTAAAACAGTGCATATTTTGTTAAATGGGATTTCCATCCCATGTTTTTTAAGGCTGCCTTATGTATAAATAAATATGCAAGAATGCAGAGCATGAATAGGTCAGTCTTCCATTCTGTATCACATACCTACCCTTGATAACACCGTGGTAACTGGAAAAAAAACAACCCTTTTTACTCAGTTGTCACTACTTCCAATAGACTTCACGCTAATCTCATAGAAGTCCACCCCTTTCCGTGTCCTCCGGAAACTGCACTTCCGTTGTGTTGTGACAGGATTTGTTCCTGAAGTTGTATGCGTTTTCTAAATTTGCACCGCATTTCTAAAGTGTGTTACCACTTTGATGAATATGCTTTGTGTATTTGCAGCACGATGGGTTTTCCAGGACACCGTAATTTATGCATGTTTAATTCCATCTTTTATTCACGTACTAAGGCCAACTCTATAGGCTAATATTTATAAAACCGAGATAACCATAGAAACGTCTTCATCTGTGCTTGATACTTTCACGGAAATACGGAACTGCTGCTTGTCAAGCTTGTTTCATCAGGTTTTATATCATCGTCATGACGTGTTTGAATTGATCCCAGGCATATGCAGTCCTCATCAAAATCCATGCATGTCCTAGGCTGTGAGTAAGGTATGTTCTCTCTCTGGTCACAGTTGGCAAATAAATTATGCATATAGATTGTGGGGAAAACACTTTAGCACGTGTTCTCCAAAGAAGTGTCTTAATATGAGCTATCTAGCTAGTTCCAATGTCAACTGTAGTCATAACACTGGGTTTCTCTCTGTGCTCAGGTGTCTTATTCGCATGCCAGTAACATGTTAGCGATATTGCAGTAGTGTGAATTTTTATGTTGCCCGTGATGAAAGGTGACAGGAAATAAAAATCCAAACATTTTTTTTGTTCAGGTCTTTTTAACGGTCATAACTGACACATATTTATCTAACAAAAAAATCAGGTTCCTCTAAATGTGTGGAAGAACTGTTGTGTATATTTTTGTTTCCAGTGGCCTGAGTACCTAAAATATGTCATCATTTTAGGAAGCAGGAAAGCAGGGCTGCTTACAAACATGACATTAGTATATTATTTTTGGGATATTTTCATTTATGATTTTCCCCTTTTTGTTGTTTGTTTGCTTTTTTACTTTCATTTTTTGTAGGGACTGTGATATATATTTTGTTATTTGAATGCATAATATAGCTTTGGGGCTCCCACAGACACTTGTGTATATAAACATATTAGGGGAGATTTTTTCATTGATTTGTATATGTTTGTGAAGGAATGCACATAGTTCTCATGTTTGACCCACTTTAAAGATATTTTTTGACTTGTATCAGAAAGGAATACAAGCATTTATTCATATCAACATTTTCCTTGCAGAGTCATTTCAAAGATGATGCAACAGAATAGTTTTGCTTATCTATTCTGTACTTTGTTTATTGACAGGTAATTCCACCCTCAACTTTTTAGGGTGCCTCCCCATAATTGCTCAGCTCTTCTGTGTAATAAAAGCAGGATTGGTTTGTATATCACATTGGTGTAGGTCATTTTCACCTGTTATATAAAGAACATTCTAATGGCTTTGGGGGAGACAAACCAAATTAGTCCTTTATAATTGTAATTATATATTACTTTGCTTCATTAGAAGTTTGTGATTATTCCTGTTATTCATCAACTTAGGTACCGTGATTTACTGGGGTAGGTCAAATTAAAAGATAATTGCCTGCTTATATTAGGTAAAGAAAGTTTTTTATGTCATAGTTTTCACTTACTATGATTGGGACAATACATCTTTTACATGAGGATGGATTTTATCAAAGCTTATAGGGATCTGTATGCCATGCATAGGACGCTTATGCTTTATTTAGTTCACTAAATACAAGCAGTTCATTTTTGTTTTAAATGTTGATGTTCCACCTGCTCCATCAGACCCTCTGCTTTGACACTATGTCCACCTGGTGTACATCAGTAAGCACAGCCTATAACAAGGTATGTCTTAGCCACTTGTAATCTTCTAAGCATTAACTTTCACAACATTTTTATGACAATGTTAGTCTTTATAGTTTCCATAATTAGGTGCTTAACTGAAATCAGCTCCAGTGTTTCATGTTGATGTCTTTCATTTTTCATACATAGTCATGTATATATTTGTGACATGCTACATTTGTTACTGTTTTCACTTGAACAAGGAAAATCATACTCAAAACAGATATATAAGTGGACAGTCAGGGTGAAATAAGTAACATTCTCCTTTTAATGTTATATTTTAAAAAAATATTAAAGGTCTTAAGTATGTCAGTGTTTTCGTTAGTCTTTTGGCCAATGTTTTTTTTAAAAAGAGATAAGGAGATACCAGAACAAAATAGAAAAGCAAATAATAGAGGAAGATGGCATGGGATGGAGGGATGGAGGGATGATAAAAGACAGGGGTAGTAACGGATAATTTATTCTATTCTCTCAGCTATTCTCTTTAACTAATTCTGAAGTCTGCATCTTTATTTTCTATTTGAATGTTAACTTTACGACTAGCTGATTGGGGATTTAGGAACGACACTAGCGTTGATTTTGATTCTAGCCACAGTTCTAGTAATAAGCAGTGTTACAACTCTGCATGCAAAGTCACTGAACAGTTGACTGTTAATTCTGTAGTAAGCATAATGCAAAAAATACAACAACATATTTTGTTGTGATTGAAAAAATTACGTCCTAAATACATGCGTTGTAAATACATTGACATTAGTATTTTTAATTAATTTCTAACATTCAGAGACATTCAGAGGTGTTTCTATTAAGCCCAGAGTCAGCTAGGTCTCCACTCTCTAATTACTCAATGAACCTCAATGGTTTCCCAATCACATCTTCTCTAACAGTTAAAGATCTTGGAGTTATGGATCCCAGTCTCTCGTTCGAAGCTCACGTAAATAAATAATGTTTCTAGGACCCCCTTTCTCCACCTTAGAAACATTTCAAAGATTAGGAGCATGCTCTCCACACATAATACAGAAAAGGTAGTCCATGCATTTATTGCTTCAATATTGGACTACTGTAATCCCTTACTATCTAGCTGTGCTATTAAGTGCCTAAAGTGCCTAGCGAGTTCAAAATGCAGCAGCCATAGTTTTTAATAGAGCTAGAAAATTTGATCACATCAATCATATCTTAGCTACTTTACTTTGGCTCCCAGTAAAATTTCGTATTGATTATAAACTACTTTTAATAATTCCAAATGTGCATTAGACTTTACAGTAACCTAAGACAACCCTTTTGCATGAAGGGAACTGGTAACTATGCTCACCCTCCATAATGTGCAAAAGATATTTAAAGTGTAGGACAGTCGAAGCATTATGCGTGCGTGTGCGTGATGTTATTAACATGACAGTAAAAGCTTATCATTTTTAAACGGGGGCTGATCGACTTTCCACTTATGCAAGACTTATGTCAAGAGTACATGTCAAAAATTAGAGATGAAATGAGGTGCTAAATGCCGCAATTAGGCATACAGCAGTCAAAGGCAATTTGGAAACACACTTAGAAAACAAAGATCATGATCTTTGATCATGATCAAACTTTCAAAAAGCTTATCAACGTGACGAGAATGTGAAGTTTAGGTTCATCTATAGTGTTACAGTATCAATGTGAAATATGGATATCGAGGTCAGCAGCACGTAAGAATGTATATGTGTGAAACATCTTCGTCGCCATAAATGTTGTGTTGTTACATAATTAAGCAGTCCATCCAGTTTCATTTACTTGATTTATGAGCAACCTGTGTCCACTGTCTAACTCAAGTATTTTTATTTTAATTTCCTCCATGTTGTTTATAATAGGCCTACAGTAAGAAATCCTTTTAACTGATTAATAATTAAAAAATATCTTTCTTGACTATAAGAATATAGCTTAACCATTAGAAAGATTAAACATCCAGTGAGTGTGTATCCTGGCATGTTAATGTAAAAGGCAGCTCCTACTGGATTTGGGGAAAGATTAGTAAAAGATTTCAAGTATCTGCAAAGCAGAAAACTGCCTATTCAACAGGCAGAAATTATGTGCTACCGAAGTAGTTGTGCTATTTGCATAGCCTAATTAATATCATTAGATCAAGTTCTATATTACCTATATTGTTATATTACAATTTTGCTTTTGCTTTTTTGCTTCACAATTGTTACACATAATTTTTTTTTTGTAACCAGAAACAGGGCGCATCAACCAGGAATACATTCCAGCTCTGTTTTAGAACACTGGCTGTGATTCATTACATTTTGGCAATTGTGAAAACAAACTGGATGATACTTCTAAAAGTAATTGTGTTTGCAGTTTATTTGCACAGTTACATGAACAACACATGTAGTAGAAAGTTGCCAACCCTATTAAAATATTAGATTTATAGTATAATATTTGAATTAAACAGACAAAGCATTAATCACAATCATTTGCATGATGATTAAATCTTGAACCAAAAATGTATCAGAGAGCTCCAGTGTTTTTCACAGACACACACCCAATTAAACTGTGCTTGACCATTTCTTGCCCTCTATATCATTCTCTGCAGTTTACTGAGAAAGACCTGACACTGGGTAATGCCATTGTCTATTCGAAGGCCAAAACAACAACAATCTTGGTTATCAAAGATTCACTCCACCCTGACCACAGCCTCTTCTTTTAGAAGCTATGAAAAAACCACCATCGCAGCTTGTGAGCACAAATCTAGCCTCTTAAAAATACTCGCCTGGAATTAAACCTAGTAGAGTTCCACAACGAGGTGCAATTTGTAAAAGGACGTCTTTTTCTCTCAGAGTTAGAAATCTGCAGAAATAAATACATCAGTTAAATTTTTAAATATGTAGGTTAGAAATCCAAGTATAAAGAGCAGATATATTATCTGTGCTAATTAATAAATGTATTTAGAGTATACATTTAGTAGGCCTAAAAATATAACTCGTATGTAAATCATATCTAAATATTTTTATTTAGAGTAAATTACATGCGACATATTGAAGATTTTGATTTTTTTGGCCCGCTACCACCACACCGCCTCATCGGGAACTGTTACACTTTATTTTTTATTTATTTTTATTTAGAACTTAAAAATAATCACCTGGAATGTAAACCTAGCCGAGGTCCACAACGAGGTGCAATTTGTAAAAGGACGTTTTTTTTCTCTCAGAGTTAGAAATCTGGAGAAATAAATATATGAATGTATTACCCCCCATCAGTGGACCTTTAGAGCTTTATTATTAAAAATAAGACAGACAGATGAACAGACAAACGCAAAATGTATATATAATATTTTTAAGTATTCGCCATCTGCACCATTACAGGAATAATGTGTGTGTGTGTGTGTGTGTGTGTGTGTGTGTGTGTGTGTGTGTGTGTGTGTGTGTGTGTGTGTGTGTGTATGTATGTATCTATGTATATGGTTATGTGTGAGTACATGTATGTTGGATTGTATATGTACACGTATTAGAGTGTGATATTTATCGTTTATGGATTGGCTCTGTATGGATTTTATCAAAGGTGTCCTCTCTAGATTATTGGTTCTGTTATTGATTATTTCTGAGAATTATTCTATTGATATATATATACTCTATCAATAGATTTTTCTATTGGGTGACACTAATATTATTTTTTGTTTTCCAGTTCATGAGTATGTTTTTTTGTTTGTTGTTTTTTTGCAAGAATATTTTTATTATATCAATATAATAATGTTATACATAGTATCCTGTCATATTGGTTGATGATATGTCTCCTAGGAGACATAAAGATGGTGTTGGATGGATATGGTTATTTAAAGCATGGGATATGTTGGTGATGCACTACATTGGACTGTTTGCACTTGTGTAGCATGTTGTCTGTTGCACTGTTGTTTTTATGTTGCACCATGGCCCTGGAGGAACGTTGTCTCGTTTTTGTTGTGTACTTGTATATATACCTGAAATGACAATAAAACCACTTGAACTTGAACTCGAACTTGATGACGACTTGCCAAAATTGCTTGATAGGTGTGCTCTGCCACGTGGCGTGAATGTAATCGTCAACTGTGATTTGAGTAAAGTATGTACAGATTGCTGAGCTTGTGAAACCAATTTTAAACATCCAATGTGTAGTATAATGTACTCTGTATTATTTTGTACTGAATGCATTGTAGGTCAGTGTTGCTGTCATGTGGTAATTATTGTTACACATTTTAATCCAAACTGCAGCGTCATGGGCTAGTAATAAATGTTCCTCCTATTGTCTCGATGGGAGAGTAACTGTGAGATTTGATTTCACTATTATTTTGTATATCTTAGATAATAGGTTTTTTGTATTAAGAATGTTTGTTTATAAATTCTGATATGGATGTAGGTATCGGAATTGATTTTTGAACACATAGGTGATCTTAGCTGATGGTATTGTAGGAACTGGGGGCTTTCTATAGCATATTTTGGGGCTAGTTGTGGGCGTGACATGAAACAAGTCTTAGGATAAATATGTTGAAGGTTTGTAATGCCTTTTTCTATCCAAGATGTAAAGTTTAATATTTTTGTTCATGGTAAAGCCTGGATTGTTCCAAATGGGAGAATGAATAGTTCGCGTGAGTGTGGAGTTTGATATCTTGTGGAATTTCCACCAGACTGTTAGTGTCATGGCCACCTTCAAACTGTTGAAACATGGATATTTTTGAATATGAGTCTGGGCACATTTGAAACACCTGCCGCAAACATTACTGACATATCTTGTTATGTGATTGGCTGTGCTTCTCTAGCCACAAGTACTTTTTGATTTATTTATTTTTTAATTTGGTAATTTTATATATAACAGCAACAAATGACATCTTAAGTTTTATGACAAAATGTGCAAACAAGCTGGTCTGAGAGGTGTGTAGCGGGATATGACTCAGTGCATCTCTGGTGCTGCTTTTGATGAGTACAGTGTCATAAGTGTGTCTGTCCAGCAGCGCAAAGAGGAGATACAGCTTCTTCTCCCGGGGGTTTCCGATAAATATGTAGATATGTTAGTATGTAATAGAAAGACAGCTGCCGATCCTCATAGTCTAGGTACATGCCCGCATTCCTGGGCAATTGTGTCAGGGGCAGAGGGGTCTCAGGCTTGGTGCAGGTGTACGACTTCTGGGTGCTCCTCCAGAGCACCCAGAAACCCTCACAGTGGGTTTCTCAACTTGCTCAGACTCAAATCTCAATATCGGCATCCGAACCGTCTTAGAGAGGAACAAAAAACACAACTCATTTGATTAAATTGTTCCAGTATAAATATGGTTATCAAACATGCTTTTAAAAATATACTTCCATGGAGATGGTGCCCTACAGGGTAGTGTTGGAACAGTGTGTACAGGCTTAGTGTCATGTTGTGGCCCCGCCCCCTCCTCAAACATCTTGGTGTGTGTGTGTTCGTCTGTGTTGCCACACCCTCTCGTGCCGTTCACCTGTTCTCTGTTATGTGTAATCGGCTTGGGTGTATATATGTCTCGTGTGTCATAGTACGTGTGTTGGTGTTTGAGATGTGCATAGTATTTGAGCTTTGTTGTATGTTTTGCATGTTTGCAAAAATAAAAGTGCGTTTCATCGTGCCTCGTCCCCGCATCCTGCTTATCCTCGCAACGTCACAACTAGACCACTTTAGATGTAACTTAGAACCTCCAGTGACCTCTGTATGTGTTTCTTTAGTTGTATGAGCTCCACTGGAGGACTCTGAATAGTTGACAATGGAAGAGGGGTATATCAGATTCACCCCTTCTGCCTCGGTGTGACAGATTAACACACTGCATTAACGTTTAGAAATAAAAACATATGGTAAACACAGTCTAGAAAATATTACCTTGTAACAATTCATTCAGTATATGAACTGTTTTCTGTGTCCTTATGTCTATAAATTAAAAGTAATAAAACATTTAAATGATAAATAAATTACAATGAATGTATAAATGTTCACAAATAAGAAACTACATTGGTCTGCACTTTTCTCCACAGATTCAAGGAACTCATGAAAGTTGGAAGCTATAAAAATACATAATACAGAATTATAGACTGACTGATGTGTGAGCAGAAAGATCACTGTGATGTTCTCATATCTAAAGCACTCAAAGCATTGATGTTATGTAAATGAACTGTGATCTGATTGGTTTAAGGAAATAGATTCACCTACTTTGAAGTTCAAGTTTTTATCAAAAGGTTAGAACTGGTTGACTATACTTTGTCTGTCCTGCAACAGGAAATTTAAACATTTATATCCAAAGTATTACGCGATAGAAATCAATTCAAGACTACCCGTTATTGACCGCTAGATGGGGAAAGATACGAAGAAATAAATGAGTCCAGCTCCTCCTGCCCGACTTTACGGTGAGACTCTGCTTTTACGTCATTAAAACGCTAAAGAAAAAAGGCCGCCATATTTGTAGTTCCACAACGTGAAAAGGCGTCATTTTGTATGCCGAAGAATGAATAAACACCATGCCATGCCTTGAAGACGACGAAATTGCAATTTATTTAGCTAGCCATAAGAATAAGAATAGCTGTTTAATTTA
This sequence comes from Electrophorus electricus, assembly GCF_041902795.1. Classification (NCBI taxonomy): domain Eukaryota; kingdom Metazoa; phylum Chordata; class Actinopteri; order Gymnotiformes; family Gymnotidae; genus Electrophorus; species Electrophorus electricus. The sequence goes on along the minus strand of NW_027658627.1, from coordinate 2,066,785 downwards.
CATAATCACAAATATATTGCATGTACATACAGCTACATTTCAGTCGATCAAAAATGTTTCACGTATTTATAACCGCAACTTTATGTTACAGTGGTCATATCAGAGATTTACCAATATAAAACGCAACAGGTGTCGTGTTCTGTAATAGAACATTTTAACATTTATATCCATATTACACATAACCAAGGTGTAATATAACCATATGTACTGAACAGACATGAACAGCCTGTGTATTGTGAAAATACATGTATGTGTCTTCTACAGCAATTACTGTGCCGTGCACACCTTAAGTTTGGCATGAAGTGTTTGCTTTTTCCAAAGCAAGTAGTATTAAATTATTCTCATAGAATAAATTTCACAAAGACATGGACTTCTCAGTTGACCGTAGAAAGATGGTTTTTTTTTTTTTTGTATTTAATTTCTTTAATGCGAATCGTATGTAGGTTACCACTGCTAAGCTTCACCACTGTCAAGATAAGACCTAGAAAAGACGCAGAAATTTATTTTAATAACAGCTTCTGCTGATTTATTCAATAACTGTATGACACCGTTTGAGTGTACGTACCGACTGAAAACAAACCCAAATTATTAGAGACACTCTTACTGCGTCTCCACATTGAAACATATCAGTTAGTTAGCTAGGCTGGCTAACTAGCTTAGCTTTATTAGCTAGCTAAGCTAATTGCGAAGAGGATTACGTTAAAGAACCCCCGGTCTACAGTTGTGCACATACAGGAAAATTAATGAATAGCATGGTAATACACGCATTTATTGGAACAGTTATGTAGCTAATATGCATTTGTAGTATGTGCGCCTGGCGTAGAAATGAGTCTTTGTTAGCCCATTAAGGCTAGCTTAGCTAGGCTAGTTCGAGCAAGCTATTGTTGGTTGTTATGACAACGGGCTTGGTGTATTTTGCGAGCTTGTCGGCTACATAAGACAAGTGTTTATCGCTTTACTACTGCGGTGAAATGTTATTATTGTAAAACTCTGCCAATGCCAGATGTGTAGAATAATTCACTAGTGATGTTTACTTCGAGACTTTGACAGTTTTAAGATGGATAGAAAGCGAATGAGCCAGCTAGCTGTCCAAGCTAACATGCAACCTTCTGTACATCCCGGGTACTCACAGCCCTTATCAGGACCTCACAGTTCCCTTTGAGAACTCCCTGGTATCACGATCATAACTTTGGACAACCAGTTGTCATTCTCAACTCATGTTTCAAATCATGTTTCAGATTTCTCCCTTGTAACATACGAAGGATTTGGCCCTTTCTTTCGCAGGAAGCTACCCAGGTGTTTGTGCGGTCTCTTGTGATCTCAAAGCTAAACTACTGCAACTTACTACTTGCTGGTCTAGTAGTACTCTAGTACTTATTGTTTATTGCACTTATCAATGTTTAAGGTAGACCTTATGTATTTTGTACTTCTTGTTAGGAACTGGTTCAAAGTGACAAGTCCTTCAGGTTCAATCTCCTCCAAGTTACCCTCTGCCCTCCGTCCTCTGTAGCCGGATCCGGGGAAGTCAAGAGATACTGACACCAAGGTAGTGAATCAAGAGAGTTCCACTTTATTGAGGAAAGCACAGAGTATATATGTGTCCTATATCTACTATCTAAATCTACAGGATGATGGGGAAAAGTGAGGCATGTTCTAAGGGTCTACGTAGAAAGGAAAGGGACAAGGTTATTAAAGATTAGATGTTCTTTGCATGAACGAGCCACGAGCTGTTCTCTTGCCCGCCATTAGCCACTCCTGTCCTTAAAGAGAGACGGAGAGAGAGAAAGAGAAAGGGAGGGGTAAAGGAGACAAGAAGAGGGAGCGGATGATCTAGGGCGACCAGCTTGTGGTCAAGCCGCCATGTCATGGCTGATAGGCAGAGACCTTGCGTTGGGTGCCTGAATAGAGAAAGGCTCCAGTATCTAACACTTCTAGGCATCAGCAGTAATCCCTGTATTTCTACAGTATTCTAGATCATTGCTATATTGGACTCTAACCTATTGGACTGGCTAGGATGTATTCTATGAATAAATAACAAAGCACTTTTGTAAGTCGCTCTGGATAAGAGTGTCTGCTAAATGCAGTAAATGTAAATGTCCAAGGAAAGCCGACACTAGCAGGCAAACCGAGCATTGCACAGGCCATATTTGAAATTCCCACAATGCTTTTCTCACCGAGCGTATGTCCGGGCAATAACGTCAGTTGGTCCTACCAGACAATTATCAGCATGACGAGAGTCTTTCATATCAATAAATTCTGACAACACTTTGAAAGTGATAAGCAGTGGTTAGCTCGAAAGTTATTCATAAACAAGCACGTTGAAAATGACGAAACAAGAGACTTAGATCAGCTGTTGTCTCTATCGATGGTGTGGGTGACCCATGTGTTCTTAGGATGCAGGTAGGGTCTAACGCCTTCTGTGCTGAGTTGCTGTTTCCATATTTTAAAAATAGAACGCATTGTTAAACGGCATCTGTAATAGTTAAGGAAAATGTGTTATAAGTATAAAGTGTTACAGTAAGTGTTTTGGCCCCTGACTGCCATTAGGACAAGCCAAGACAACCGCACACTACGTTATCTTATCTACTTGTTAAATCAGCCTGAAATTAAGATACAGATAAAAGTGTTGATTTTTATACTAACATTATAACAACTTCAGCCAAAGTATTCAGAATGTAAATGTTTGGTCTAGCAGATATGGCCCACAACTGATGCAGAGAGTGCATGACATGGCAGAGGGGATTCATGTTGGCAAAATGCCCTCCTACGAATTAGTCCCAAATACTGAAGCAAAAAAGAGGCCGAATTCATCTGATGGAAGTAAGTCTAAAAGGGCTTCTTGATGATGTTACCCTGGTGACTTGCATTCTTTCCAGATGCTCAACAACCATTAAAAGTAGTGCATTGCTAAAAACTACTACTTGTTGTGCTGGAGGTGTTGAAAATATGGTTTCCTTGTCATTGTCAGTTTGATTTTATAAGGTTCTACGTGGGTATCGATAGGAGCTGAAACTGTGCATGTGTTGCCCCTCTGAGGAGATGAGCCAATGAGGAAGATGCCCGTGTTCAAATTTGACTCTAGACCACGCTTTGAGCCGGTGCACTTTGTCAGCGTTTGAAGTTGCAGCAGCATTGGCGGAGTGGGACGCAATGGTGAGAAGGAGAACGAGAAGGATCTCAGGAGTGAAGCTGAACAGCGGCAAGCAGCGGGAGGCTGGAGACAAAGCCTCTCCTCTCCCTTCTCTGACACAAACACAGTCACGTGTTATATACTCACATAATCCAAAATCTAGCATCTTTTATTTGCTGTTAGCTGGCGAAGAGTAATCAGTATAGTCAGATTCCTTTAATGTAAACACTTGGGAAAATTCCTGCCATGAGATCACTTTGGACACAGGGAAGATCTGATAGTAAATATTATGACAGGGTGAGGTCATGACTGCTTAGAAAAGTTTATAATGAAGGTCATGAAAGGTCAGTTTTGACTAATTGCAAAAAACGCCATGTAAACATTAGAATGGGAAAATCAAGCGGTCTGAGCGAAGCGAACTGCGAACGAGGAATGGAACAGACTAGCCAGGACCAATATTTTGAAAGGGATCAGAAGAGGATGACATCAAGAATCATTCTGATGATCATGTGGCGCACGGTCAAGCAAATTGCAGCCAGATACAATGCTGTTGCTCCAACTAACATGTCTGAAGGCACACCATGGGTCCTCTGAAATCAGTAGATGTTTGAACAGAAGGGCTTACCTATGTATTGTGACCAAGTGCATCCCTTCATGCAGCTGCTTAAACTATGGCAGAAGGACACTTTCAACAAGACAAGAAACCCTGCCGCAAGGGTTGTATAATCACGGATTTGTTCCAGTATCAAGACAGCAAATTTTCAATGTTTCCCTGGCCTTCACAGTCCCCAGATCTTAATCCTATAGAACATCCCTGGGTAAAGGTATAACAGGCAGTTTAGAACATGTCAGTCCCTCCAAGTAATTTAAGAGAAAATATCCTATGAAGATTGGACCAAGATTCCTGCAGAGCATTTTCAGCATATAGTGGAAACTATGCCAGAAAGAATTGCTGCAGTTCTGGAGGCCAAAGAAGGTCCAACATGCTATTAAATGGGTGTACTTAAGCCAGATACACTGTGTCCTATAATAGGATGTTGCTGGAATGTATGTGGATGTTGTTGGAATGGCCGCAGAGTTGCGGCAGCAGTACAGGTAGTCTGTGATCCTTTCCCCCATCCGAGTGAGTTTGCCCTTTTACACGGGGTCGAGTTATGATGTGAATGTTTAATTACACAGGATGGATTGTGGGCTACAGAACCGAACAGCCTTCAGGATTCAAGTAGAGAAAGGTGAAACTTCTCCAGCCTTTGAGTTAATCACAGGACTATTGCATAGCAATTAGGGATAACAGAACAGCTTTCGGGGGGTTTGGGTGGGGTGCCTTATCCGCCCCTTTAACAGAGTAGTCACAATTCAAATTTCCCTTCTTCCATTGTTTACAAGGCATTATACATGTGGTTTATTTATAGTGCACGGAGTAATATGCAGCGAGTCTGGTCTGTCTGCTTTGGAAGAGAAACATTTGGCCAAAAGAGCAAGACACAGCCAGGAGGATGATTGCTAAGAGCACATCATAATATGCACCTTAAAGCTGTGCTCTACAGCTAGGTCCTGTTCCATGACTGCATATATAAATTTACTACTGACATTGCCATTTATATCTGGCCATTTACAGTGCACTCTTGCTCAATGCAGCACTTGAAGCTGATTTTCCATTGTGTAGTTATTATGTTCAAGAGATGTTTGACCCGGTCAGGGTGACACACTTTAGTGAGGGCAGCAGTATCCTAGAGGACACTACAGACAGTGACGGAGACATCTCAGAGCGCGAGGTGAGAGGTTGAGTTTTTTGTTACTCTCTCTACGACATACTTTTCATGCCAGGTACTATTGTCCAGTTCAGCCCAATTTAATTTACTGCCTTGTATTATCATATATAAATTGCTGAGCATCTTATCACTCAGTTTCAAACATCCCCTCAGCTGTTTTAAGCCATTTCGGTTATTCAGAAGTACTGCTAAATGGATGTGGTGGGAAAATGAGAGCACATCAAACACAGACAGCTTTATGCATTGAGTAGTAAAGAGTAAAAGTTTATTGAGTTTGTAAAGGGAAAGAAATGTGAGTTCCACCTTCCAACTATAACTTTTCTAGGATACGTGATCAGCCATGGTGAAATCACTACGGATGATAAGAAGATCAAAGCCATCTTCCAGTGGCCCATTACTATTATAGTTAAAAAACTCCAGAGATTCTTGGGATTTGCAAACTTTTACCGATGCTTCATATGGAATTTTAGCAGCATTGCAGCTCCTCTCACAGCCCTCCTGAAAGGAGCAATGACCAAGCTACTTTGGAATCAGGAGGCTGATCAAGCATTCAGGAAACCGAAAGAAGCTTTTACCACGACTAGCATACGTCGACATCCTGATCCTTCCATTCCATTTGTCGTGGAAGCTGATGCTGCTAACATCGGGGTAGGAGCTGTACTTTCACAACAATACGACAAGTCCAAGTTACAATAGATGATTAAATAGACAAGTGTATATAAAATAGATGATGGAATAAACAAGCCATACAAGACACAGTCATCCCAATGGAATGTCTGTCGGGAAAACATTACCTACCTTGTGCTGTGACCATCTGTTGAAGTGGGCTCATTCTTCGCTGGTTCAGGGCTATGACAAGCGATATTTATAAGTATGTTTCTTCATGTTCAATTTGCAGTCAAAGCAAGATGCCTAAGACCCTACCCACAGGAAAGCTCATGCTTCTTCCCGTACCAGAAAGTCCTTGGTCTCACATCACCTTAGATTGCGTTACTGACCTCTCTGTCCTCACTGTAGTTGATGGATTCTCCAGGGGTGTGTGGTTCATTGTGTTTCCGAGTATGCCTACAGCCTGCCAAACTGTGGAAGCCTTGTTTAACCAGATGTTCCGTATATTTGGCATCCCAGAGGACATAATATCATATTGGGGACATCAATTCACATCTCGAGTTTGGGCTTCCTATATTGAACACATCGGGGTAGCTATTAGTTTTACATCCACAGTCAAATGGCCAATTCCTACATTGTTTTTATATGAACAATCCATCAGATCGGTCCAAGTTCCTCTTATTGGCAGAAATGGCCCAAAATTCACTTACTAGTTCATCCACTGGCTTGACTCCTTTTTATTGTATTTTAGGTTATCAGCCTCAAATGTCCCATGGACTTCCATATCAGCTGGTTTCCCCGCTGTGGATGAGTGGATGCAGCGGAGCGAAAGGGTATGGGAGGAAACAGATCAGTGTATTGTATGAGCTCTCTGAATGTATAAGGAAATTGCGGACAGGCACAGGGGGGAGAACCCGATATACCAACCTGGTGACAGAGTGTGGCTCTCTACACAGGACTTCCGCAAGCCGGGGTCATGTCGCAGGTTAGGTCCCAAGTATATCGGTCCATATGAAATTACCAAGCACATTAATGAAGTCACATATCAACTCAACTTACCTGCTCACTTTTGTGTTTTGAGGTCATTTCATGTGTCCCTTCTTAAGCCTGTTGTTCCTGTTGTGGCCTTTGGATGAGATCACCCCTGAGGTCACTCCTGTATTAAGTATGTTGGTTGCTGTCATTAGAGTGTATTGTTTCTGAAGGTTTTTTTGCATTATGCAGTGCCTCTTCGCAGAGTGTGATTTTCAAGAACTTTAGTAAGCAGATGACTTATTTGCATCACCTTTTTTGGTAGGACAAAGCCCATCCATGAGCCAAAGGAAGCTGAGGTAGGCCCCATTCCACGAAAACACAGGGAGTGTGTGAACCAGGATACCAACACAAGCATACATGCAAGCTGACACCTACCCTCCCCTTGTCCAGTGGTTTGGCCAGTAGACAACTAATGAAAAACATTTCAAAAGCGTTTATACAGAAGCCAGTGTTCAAATGGCTCTCTGTGCAGTGAGGAAACATATCATAAGGAAGTGCAAATTCCACTAAAGTTTAAGTAGGATCACTGAATTCAAAGTCTAGAGCACTATTACACTATGACTTCTAACAATAGCGTAAAAACAGTAATGTCTTATTCGTTTTTAGAAAGGAATGTAAAAGTTTATGAAATATTCTTAAAAAGAGGACAATTTGATAAGGAGCTTGGTCTTGCACAGCTACCAAAACCCAGGACTGAACTAGGAGTCTTTTGATATTCAATCTAACACTCACCCAGCTGAGCTGTTTCAGCTAGTGACTAAATACTTTTGCCTGGTTTCGTTCAAAATGTTACCAATGAATGTAGGTCATGTTCATGTCAGAGGAAACTGTCACCTTTATCCCTGGTGAGCTAGTGGCTAGGATTCTCTTTCAAACTTAATTTTTATGTGGAATAAAAAGAAATATGAATACCTCTCTTTATGACCTCCTAATGCTCATGCATACCAAGTCTAGTATGCATACAAACATCGTCAGTATACTAGGAATACAGAGTTTGAAAAATGTTTGTCAGAAGCATCTGAGCTTTATTGCTGGTGGGTGAGTGGCTAGGATTCAACACTTTCACCACTGCGACTTGGGCTTGATTCCTGGTCAGGGAACGCTCTTTGTATTTGCTCACTTAAAAAAGAAGCTTGTATGTGAAAAAACAAACTTCCTTTGAGTCAGATTTTAACTGACAGACTAAGGATAACAGTTTTAAATTCTACAGTCCTAAACTCTACCAACTAAGCTATTGAAGGCAACATACATGTAATCCCATAGGTCCAAACACCAGTATGTTGGCAAGAAACATGGCCAGTTATGGATGTTTGAATTGTTAAGTTCATTTGACACAGAAGAAACATTGCATTGTACGAGTTGGAGATGTTCAGCTACCAACAGATATCTCTTGATTACATTTGGATGCATACTGGACTTTGTGTACAATCAATAACTACTGGTACTAACTCAAAGTATGTTTCCCCCTTCAGTTTTATTTTATGCCAGAATAAAGACTTTCTGTCTTTAGAATTCTACATGACTCAAACTGAGATGCAGCAGATCACTTAGCTAGAACAAAGGGTCTTGTACTACAATAATGACTTTTGCATTATTGCCCATAAGGTCCACCTCTTTTTTCTTTAACCCTCAGATCATCCCGTAGATGTTAGAATTATTCTAATGAAATTATAATTAACATTTTAAAAAATTCCTTAACATCACTCTTAAAATAACTTTTACCTTACAAATTATTTCTTTACCAGCAAATTTGAGTTGGTATGAATTAATCTATTAATTTTTCGTTATTATTTCATTAAATACATGCCCCCCCCGCCCCCTACAAAAAGAATAACAGTCCAAATGAAAGGTCTAAATGAATCTTTGCAGTAACAACAGTCTTTTATGCTCTTCCAACCACCCCACCTCCCCCCAGTGGACACACCATGCTCCAGTACATGATTCTGGAGTGCTGCGCTATCTGTGCTCCCCACTAACTCTTCCTACCTGCTGGGGTTTCTCCTTCCTGGACCTGCCTTAAAATGCTTAAAATGACAGCACCTTGCCCTCCATTTACCTGCAACATTCTGCACTGTCACAAACAATATTTATGTACAGATTAGCAGATGAACCTCACCTGGATGATCCACATTTCATTTCTTTGTACTGTTATAATAATGAGTTACTGTATTTCTACCCAGGTGTTCTATCCAGGTGAACTGTGCTCTGTTTCTATCTCCTATGATGTCTTTGTGTAGGAATGCTGTAGTGTATCTTTCATGCTTACAATTTGTCAGCCATCCTCTACCCAACTCATCTTTGCCCAGGTTTATCCAGGGTTAACCAAAGGAGGAGGAGTTCCCTTTTGAGTCTGACACCTTCCAAGTCCCTTCCACCATTCCAGTGAGTTTTTCCTACTGTCACCCTTGCCAATGTCATTTGGCTTATTTATCAGTTGTCACAAGGTGTTAACGTTATTATGCACATGTATATAAAATGTGTATATACTCTATATATATATATATATATATATATATATATATATATATATATATATATATATATATATTGCATTATTCTCTGCACCTTACATGTTATTTGCAGTTTGGATTGGATTATAAAGTGAATTTCATTGGTGAGTACTATATTTTTTGGTGACAAAGTATAATCTAATCTTTACAAAGCAGTGACCAGAAAGGAAGAGCTGGATGAGGCTTTGGTCTCCATGATTCAACTTATATTCTCCTAACTAGGAAGGTATGTGTGGTGACATGGATACATTATGAGAGTAGTATTAAAAATATATATAATTATTTTCTTCCTTCCCTTTAGACTGTAAAGGCCATGGTTGAGGCCAAATGTCAATAAGAGAAAGAGAAGGCCAAAGCTGAGGTCCAGAAAATTCCTGCAATGAGTTTGTCAGCAGATATGTGGACATCTCTTAATGTGGATGCCTTCTTGGCTGTGACCTGCCATTTTATAGATGACAACACATTTCTGAAGTCTACACTACTTGGTGTTGTGAAATTCCTGCAGGCGCATACGGCTGAAAATTTGGCCTGTGTGAAATCCTCTCTTATGGAAGAATGGGGAATAAAATAAAGTCACATGTCTGGTTACTGATGGCACATCTAATATGATTGCCTGTGGAAATAGCTGAAGCTGCCTCATGCGCTTCAAAAAAAAAGAAACTGAGGTTGAAACAAGGTGTTGGAGCGATTAGTAGAACTCAGGGAGCCTGTGGGGGCAGATTTGGCGGGTTTACAAACTGATATTCCTGCGCTGATCTCTGATGTGTACAGTAATGTATGTGGGTGCCGGTCTATACTGTATTCTTTTCACAAGGCAACTGTGGAGCTGTCAGACCTCAGTGGCAGGCATAATCATATCCCAACACATTTCAGACTAAAGGATTTGAACTCCCTGGCACTGCCAGACACCTAACTGGCTATAATTTGATGGGGAGGATGCAGGTTGTCTGCATGCCTCTGGAATGGCTTCTTTGACCTATTCACACAGCGATCGAGAGCCTTACACTAATGCCAGAGTCCCTCTGATTTCATACTTTTCTCTGCATTGTCCAAGATTTGTAAACAAGCACAAATCCATGGGTAAAGTTTTGTAATCAAGAACACACTCTCATGTACTCGGAACATGTCTTAGCAGATTGTGATTTACAAGCAATGTTACAAGCAACACAAGTTCAAAGAAGTGCCCTGTTTGCAACAGGTGGTTTGTTGACAAGGGGTCATTCATCAGACAAAACCCACATGGCCCATATGGGGATTGAACCCATGATCTTGGCCTTATTAGCACCACGCTCTGACCAACTGAGCTAATCAGCCTTTCTCTGTTCATTTCGCAGTGTTTGGTGTAGCACTGAAGGGAACCTTTCCATGAAATTGTAGACTTGGTGTTAACGAGATTACGGCCACTTTTTCGACCGAGCATAGGTGAAAGTTGACACTTATTGTTCCCTCTGACAAATGGTTATTCTGCAGCCAACTTTTGAATTAAACTTCAAAAGCAAATGTGGAGAAGCTTTTGTTAAAGAGCAATTCAGTGCAGTTGTACACAGTGACGAAATCATCAATTGCAAAGTCCACTGAGCTTTATTGCTGCGAGTTACATAGTGCTGTCTATTACACCATGAAATCTGCCATAACAACAAAAATGTAATGTCTGATTCTGTGAGCCAAGGAATATAAACCTTTTAGGGACATATTTAAAATATCAGATTTTCTGCCTGAGCACAGAGTAGGCATTTTTTTCTAGCTTTAACCATACGTCCTCTTTCTTTGGAAATCTGTGTCATTGCTGCATGAATAAGCAGAAAGATTTTGAGCAATTTTTTGTCTGGGTCTAAGGGGCAATTTATTCAAACCAAAAGATGCTATTTTAGCTAGTTTGTCAAATGAACATGTCAAACCTACAGAGACAATGTGTCTAGCTACAGAGCTCTGCAAGGTTTAATTCTTGGAAGTATTTGAAGCCATAGAAAGTTATTCTGTAAGCATTGCTTAACTCAATAAAAAGAGACAGTTAGAGCCAATGGCTGCCAGATCTAACATAGCTCACATTTTATAGTGTTTGCATAGCATATCAGAATCTGCAAGAACTATTCCTGTCATTTCAGGAATAAGCTTTTTTGACTTCACAGCTAGATGAAATATTTAGGGTGGATGCAGGATTTGGTATGATCTCCTAGAGAATTGCCATTCCACTGTGTCTTCAGCTTTTGTCCGATCTGCAAACAAGTCCCACTCTAGGAGAACTAGGTCAAGTGGTAGAGTGCTCTTTTAGTATGTGAGTGTTAGTGGGATTGATGCTCACATTCTCAAGTCTAGAATTTGTAGTTTTTTTCTATGATGAAATCCTTTCTGATAGCAAATGTTTTCGGGACCTGCTAATACGCTTATGCCATGCACACATTATGTGACTTTTGAAGTTTTCAAATTGATGTATGGCTCACACTGCACAACTGTATGTCTTGGAATCTGGAAAGCTTAATTTGTGGTATCTCAGTGGCAGACATAATCAGTGATAAACCACTGATATGTCAACTGGTCTTAACACAGACAGATTTAACTTACTCTGTTGAGACTGTGTCTAACTTAAACCTTTCCTTCAAATAGAAGAGATCCTTGTTGCAGATGTAATGTTTTTACCTTTATATGGTTTTCCCACTCATAGTCATGCAACACACAAATGCAAACCTCTCACAGACTGTCTCACACACATCCAGTTATTCATCTGAACACATGATGTTTCTGTCTCTGTACCGCTATTAGTTATGCAATGGTTCCTCAATACTAGCACTAACTGAACAGGGTTCTGTATAAATATGATCTTTATAACAGCTGCCATAACAGCAAAAATGTAATGTCTGATTCTGTGAGCCAAGGAATTATTATTGATATTGTGAATATTTAATAACCTCCAATGCCAGCAAATTAAATTTCACAATATTGTGAAAATTGTAAAGGATACTTTATTCATGTCCTCATTGCTAAAGATTGTATCGCTTTATCACAGCGATACGCTAGTTAGCTAGCTAACAGTTGAGGTCAGCGAGTGTGAAACTCGGGGCTATAAACCATTCCTTGTGGAACCATTTCATTGTTCAGCTTTCAACTTTGATCGTTTAGGTGCTGGTAGTTTGTTAGCTAGCTAACTGTTCAGCAATAGAAAACCTACTTTTGTATGATTTAGAGACCCAAATTCACAAACCTGTGGGTTTTCAAATGTATCGTTCTCTCTAAATAAGCAAAATGAGTTAAGCCATTATTACAGCTATCGGACTGTTTGAACTACAATATTCGACTGTTCATTTATTGTTAATTAGATTAAATTAACTTTCATAAACATTCTGTATTAATAGAATGTAGTTTTTAATGACTGATTAACTGTGTATATTCAACATGAAGCTATTCATATAACGTTTCAAGTTTGGTTTATTTGTAACATACATTTATTTGCCACTTTCATTTTTAGGCTGTAAAATGAAAGCTCCTTGCTCACAATCATTGCTATAGTTTGATCAAATTCAGTTATATATATAAACTCCCTATTCAATGGGAAGAAACCAGTTCATGTCATTGTGAATTGCTGGTTCTGTAATCAAAACACTGAGGTTCCATATGGGAACAGAAACTGCTGGGCCTGTCCATTCTGTGTGCAGTACAATGGCTTCTAAGAGGTATTGCTGTATTTGAGACATGGTGAGGACATATTTTAGTGAAAGTCTTCCAATGATGCACCCTTAACTGAACCATTTTATGCTGTTGCTGCTGTTAAAAAATGCAGAATGGTGATTATAACGAACCGATCCTTGCACAATATATGGAGCACCTCAACCATGGGGTATCAGCTGGTGTCCCTGTGCTTGATGCATCCAAGACTCAACCAGACACTGAAGATCAAGCAGCTGGCTTCCTTCACTCCCAGAAAGGAAGTAGGTTTTCCATTTGAACTGTTGCCTTCTTAGTTAAGACGTATGCAGGGTTTATTGCAGTGCCAGAGCTGTGAAACTGCAAGGTAATGCATGTCCAGTGCTGGACTTGGGCAAAGATTGTGAGTGGGTCTTCAAGGGCAAACAGGATCTGATGGCCCACATGTAGCTTGATATTATTCCTAAATAACTAAGTTGACTGAGTTGACATGGCTATTTGAAAGAAGCTGATCATGTAAGCAGCAAAGACAGAATATCATTCTCTGACTAAGGATTTAGTTGACTCATGTTTAGCCCAACTAAACTGTGGTCCTGGCTGATTTTAGTTGGACTATTGAGCCACTGACTCATGCACAGAGTTCTCTGAGTATTTTGCAGTTTCTTACTGTACTGAGTTCTTACTGAGTATAACACCAACTTTGATACATTTGTTTTCTTTTCACTGAACAAAGCCTTCAACTTTGACTGTGGTGACATGAAATCCAGATGTGCAGAGTGTTTTTTCAGTAATGCATCTTTTGCCCGTGCATTTTGATTGCAGTGTTAGGAGGTCATAACTGCTAATCAGAACTTTGGACAAGAGGGCTTATCCTCATGGCTCACTGACATTCATGTACAACAACAATCAATCTTTTCTTATTTATTTTTTTCCAGTTGTAACAAACCGTTCTGCTGTTTTTTAACTTCTGTCAAATTTTTAATGGTTGTACAGGACAATTACGATGGAAATTGAGGTGTACAAGCACCACCTTGAACAGACCTACGAGTTGTGCGTGCCTGTCAGACCGCTGAGCAGTATGACATCCAGCCCCAGAACCAGCAGCTGCGGGCCCTGCTTTTCAACCACCAGCTCAGATGCAGCCAAGGTGCGGACAAAGCATTCATTAAGGTGAGTAATTATTGTCAATGGTTGTCTTAGAATGGTGCTGAAGTGCTTAAGATACTTTTTGGCGCCCCAACTCACACATCAATCTCAGAGGCAGATGGATTCCTGTCTCCCAGCCGCATCCCAACTTTTTGACCAGTACACATACTTGGATAAATGTTCTCTGTGAATACAAAACAGCAACATTTGTCTAGTGTACCGGAGACCTCTTGGAAGTTTTGTAGACAGATGAGGCCGGGCTGTGCTAGCTGAGAGAGACGATATTTGAGCTTGAATCTGACTAGCACATGCACAGAAGCATAGGGTATTATGAAGGCTCTGCATGATATCGTGACCCAAGGTTGAGCTTACAGTAGGTGGCCATATTGCCTCATATCAAGGGCAGTGTACGTTGGAAGACCATAGCAGAGACGTGTGACCGAACTATGTGCACGAGCGCACAACATGCCGCATTCCTTGTTTTCTCCCATTTTTGAGTGAAGCTAATTGATAGTGCCATCTGCCATCTCCTTTTAGAAAGCCAGTGCAGTGCCTTGGCTGTTGATGTGAGTTGTTTTGTCAAAGGAAAGAATTGAAAATGTGAGCGGTGATCTCCATGTAATACTTAGGCTTTAATGCCCTTTACCACTCATTCAGTGCTTGTCTGTGTTTGTTTTCAGTGTTACAGTGTGATTTTATTTAGGTGAAATTTGTTTTCAGTCTATCTGCAGTAGTGCACTTAAAGGGCCAGGAAGGTTAGTGGAACACATTTGCTCTGCCTCTGACCTCACAATTCCACTGTAACAACAGTGTTCCGTCATTTAAAAAAAAACAAAACTTGGTTTGGTTTAAATTTGTTTAAAGATTTGTTTAAATTGTGTGTGCCAGTGTATGTGAGCGTGTTGAAGTCTCTCTGACCCTCCACACCCATTAGTGCGTTCTTCCACTAGCTTCTCTCTCGTTCCTGCTTCAATATTCAAGGGAGGATTGAGATCCATTCAGGTAATTTTGCAGTCTTCAAAAAATGCATTGAAAGACATTCCAGTAGCTCAGTGGTGCACCTGCGCGCCACTCTGCTCCCCAGTTCGGAGGATGCCAGCACCTATGTTTAGTCTTTTATGTTTAGTCTTTTTTAGTCTGTTTCTCTTTATTTCCTTTGGACTCCAGTGCTTTTTAATAATCTGTTTTGGACATGGTATGGCTGCTCCATTACCCAGGAGCCCATACAAAGGTTCATTTCTGCCTTCCTGCATAACTGCTGGAGGGAGGATTTTATGTCCAGAAAATGTTAAGATGGCAACAGCTCGGTGGGAGACAGTATGTGAGAATCACCTCTTAGGCTCATTTTACTGTTTCTCATGTAGAAGGAATTCCCTCACTATGTTCTCATTCTGAGCATCAAAGCCAACTGGGATGGGGGTTTGTCACATTCTGAATTCTAGCTCATGTCATATTTTGTCAGCATTGGCTTTGATAGACTCAGGTTATGAGTACAAATTTACATTCAAGATTAGTTGTCTTTTACATATATATCCCCTCTCCTGCAATCATGGCTAATTAGCTGCATCCGTCATTGTAATTGTTTAATTTTTCATGCTAGTTCAGTCACCCTTGTATTAGTGCCATGCATGTGAAACAGACTCTTGAAAGGTTTTCTTTTTGTATCTTGCATGCCTAGCATAATAGGACATCCAAAATCCCTTGAAAATTTTAAACTTTTTTTTTTTATGTATATATCTCCTCAACATTCCCAGTACAACTGCTGTAGAGTCCACGACTCAACTCTTGACTAAAGTCTTCACTCCGAGCGTCTGAGTCGGCTGCTGCGGCATACGCCACGCTGCTCTGTGACCCTCACTCTCCACTCCTCTCCTCTCCCAGCTTTTCCAGATCCCTCAGATGCAGACAGCCCAGCCTGCCATTCCAAGTAACAGCGCTTCCTTTCGACCCGTGTCCAGCCAGCCCATCATGATGTTCCTGACACCCATGCCCTTCACCTCATCCCAGACCGGCCAGTACTACGTACTCCAGTACTACGTGCCTCAGGTACCCAGAGCAGAGAAAAGTGCCTGTGCAAATATGTACACAGTGTAGCAAATGGGTTGAAAATCTGTCTATAAACAGGTTGGCCAGCAATAAATAAACTGCTCCTAAAATGTGTAGATAAAAATATGTTTTATCTTGGAAGCAGAAATGAGAAGTTCTAGTTTAGTTTTTTTTCAGTGTAAAAACTAAATGTTTTTGTATTTTTTGTTTGTTTACTGCTTTGAATATCTCTTTTAGGAGTGTCCTATATGAATGGCCATGTCTGGTGCTAGGCCCTTTACTTCTGCTGTTCTGTTTCATTCTCAGTATCACCACAGTGGCCTTCCCTACGTGGGACATCCCCAGCAGTACTCCGTCCAGCCCACAGGACCCAGTACATTCTACCCTGGGCTCTTTCCTGCAGACTGCCCACTAGCATATGGTGAGTTTGGACTTCCCTTTCTCTACCCCCACCTGGGAAACACACATGCGTGCTCTCACCGATAAAGAGACCTTTCTTCTGGGTATTCCCGCTGGCTGAAACTGGTTTTTCTTTTGCTCTCTAACTGAAACCAGTGCTTTTTTTTGGTCACCACTAGTGGCAGGGCCTTCATACTATCCTGGTCAGACCATATACACCAAATCTCCATCTATAATAGTGCATACAGCTCAGCAGCCTCCACCCACTAAGAGGGTAAAGAAAACAGTGAGTATTCCCCATGCCTCAGAGGTGAAATTAATTTAATTGTAGATTGACTTAATAGATGCAATAACTTGCTGTTCGCTAAGATCCGTATCCGAGACCCTAACCAGGATGGCAAGGATATCACAGAGGAGATCATGTCAGGAGTAGGCATTAGCCAGAGCACAAGCCCACCAGTGGGACGTCCCTGCACTACCCCTACTGCTCCACAGGTAAGCCATTCAGTCCCGCAGCCCGAGCCCCTGACAAAACTATATTTAACATTTGCAGATGTTCAAAAGAAAAGACAGAGGTGAATATAGAAATAATATTATTTATTTTTTATTTTATTCTTCCTTGGCTTCTCCTGAATTCAGATAGGCTCTGCCCATTAGATTTCACTTTTTTGTTTGTTTGTTTGTTTTATTTTTTTGCTAATTTCAAACCAGTCCTAGGATTTTCACACAATCGGAGTGAAATTGGTGTCAAAATATTTGCAAGAGTCTGAATCTCAATAATTATTTAAACAAAAACCTGACATAAAAAATGCAGCTGTCCTATTCCAGTCTAATATTAGTAGTACAAATTAGTAGTACAAAGGTCAGGCTTTAACTTTAACTTTAACTAGCTGTCACTCCTGAAGGACATGTTCAGATTTCATGAAATTTAAAAGACTTATACCAGTATTGACTTTGAGGTAGCTTACCAAATGTAGCAGTTTTGTCAATATGGGGCATTATAATATGCAAATAACTGTTTCTCAATGACTGCTCTTCTGATCAAGATGAAATTTTGCATACTGCTTCTGTAAGCAAGCTGAAGGATTCCTAAGGATGACTCAAACATTGGCTAATGTTTTTCAGGTAATGGGCTAATCATAGAACTGGCTTCAGTGGACTTCTATAACGTTGATTCTTGTAGAAATAACTTTAAATTTAAATATCCTACTACTTTTTATGTTGCTGATGAACTGTAACACATTAGTCGTAGGACCTTTCTCCAATCTTCCCAAATTTGGTATCAAAATATTGATGAGACTGAAACATGTTGATATTTGTATGGTATATGACACTTACATACCTATCAATCCTTCCAAGGTGTACTGATTCATTCAAAACAGCTGAAAAAAAATTAAGACTTCTTTGAGTAATTCTTATGAAACTTGACATGAGTATTGATTTATGGACTTTGAGCTAGCATGGGAATTATAGGACATTTTTGCCAACAGAGCCCCTCTGACATATGAAAAGGTATTTAAAAACAGAAAAATGAGTCAATCCCATTGTGTACCAATTGTGCATGAGAAATGCAGTTTATACAGTGCAATACTTTGTGACTATTTCATAAAAAAAGTTCAATACGTTTTGTAAATCTTTTTTTAGCCTGATTTTTGATACCTAAATTAGTTGGGCAAATGCACCTTTCAAACAAGTCAGTGACCTTTTGATCTAGAGATACCTTTTAAATGTAAAAAATGCAGATCTTCTTGTAAATAATGATCAAAAATATGTGTATTTAACTATCAATCCCCAAGAGCAGGATTTTTATTAATAGGCTAAAACTTAGCCATAGAGTGTTAGATTATCACCAAACTTCAATGGTGTATATGAACATACTGTGAATGCAAGTACATTTGGGGTGAACTGACCTTGTGGGGGAACTATATTTCTTAGTCATGTCGAATCAGAAAAATAATATTTATATAAAGCAATTCAGCAGAGAAAATTGAGAGATTGGTTTCAAAATACAACATTCCTGGAAACAAAATGTCAAAACCAACCACAAAGGCTGGTGAACTTAATATGGCATGTCATCAGCAACCAAGTTGTGCAGATGTGATAAAATGATTGGACCCTTTACTTGCCACCTGCAGCTATAATAAATGTAATTCTAATGTATGTCATGAATTCCCTAGATGAAGGAAGTTGGACATTTCAATAGCAACACACCTCCCTTGATGGAATGACTGGGTACAGAAATTAGTTGACCAGAAAGGCCAGAAAAATAGCACAACCACAGCCTTCAAACCAGACAACAAAGCTGCTTAATGCTGACAGTTTTATTTTTTTTTCAAATACAAAATACAGACTCACTCTCAATAAATAACCATTTGATGAACTAATGCAGAATATAAATTAAGACACTGACACAAGCTTTACTGTAGTTACTAAGCATTTAGGTTTGGGTGTTTTTAGGACTTGGTGGGATGGTTACGAGAAAATATTGGCATATTAGATAAGCAGAAAAATACTATGGATGGGTTCAACACATGATGTGCGTACGAGAATTATGGAAATCGGGTCAGCTTTGGAATAGAGAGGAGCGTTAGGCACATACTAATAATATTAATACATTTTCAGAGACACACAATATCCATCCTGCCAAGGACAGGCAGTGATCAGTGAACCAGGCAGCCAGTAAGAGAAATAAAATCACCAAGAAAGTCAGGCTTTTTGCTGTTTGTTTTCAAAAAAATGTCCTTGACAGAACACAAGATATGACTGAATGAGCAAAGTTACATTTATATAGAGCCTTTCAAAGAACATACAATGCTTGAACTAATAACAGACACCTGTTCATTTCAACACAATGGGAGAAATTACTCTGCTCACAGAGCTTAGTAACGCCTTAGAGGAAAATTGGCTGCTGCACTTTAAAACACTGAGCGTTATTCTTAAAACACATAAAAGGTGCAAGATCACACGTTGTCGTGTGAGCACCTCAGTCGTAAAAAGGGCTGAGTTGTCATGAATACGCTATGATCAGGAGTAGTCGGCCGTACTGCTGCGGCATCCGGTCAAATCAACCGTCCTCTAAGAATCAGCGCAGTACTAGTTTTGGTAATAGCAGCATCTATGGACATAAACGGCGGCGAAACGGATGGTTTCTTTCTCGTCAACTTTATAGTCCATCACACCTGCTCCTATAGATCGGGATAAAATCTCCATACCAAAACCTCTGTGCATTGGCATGATGAAAATTTAGAGCGCGCAAATCCTTCACTTCTGAAACAGCAGAAATTATGTAATTTTACGCAGATTAAAAAAAAAACCCTCAACGCTAAAGACTGCTGTTGACGGAGTTTTAATGTAAATATAGTAGGTTGGGGAAGTGTAACGATGAGCAGTGTGTGGAAAAGAGTGAGATTTATTAGGGGCAAATCCAAAGTCCAGGGTCAAATTATTAACATGGAGAGTCCGAGAATTCACGATAAACTAAAGTAAAGAAAAGTGCACGAAGACAAACCAGGGATGCAGGCTATAACATTGGGGCGAGGATAAACATTCAGGCTTATATTCACATGCACGGAAGCCTCGATTAACAAACAGCAGCTGGACTTACAATAAATAGCAACAAGACTAAATTTTTGCTTTTTCCTTTATGAACTGCAGACAAAACTATATTTAACATTTGCAGATGTTCAAAAGAAAAGACAGAGGTGAATATAGAAATAATATTATTTATTTTTTATTTTATTCTTCCTTGGCTTCTCCTGAATTCAGATAGGCTCTGCCCATTAGATTTCACTTTTTTGTTTGTTTGTTTGTTTTATTTTTTTGCTAATTTCAAACCAGTCCTAGGATTTTCACACAATCGGAGTGAAATTGGTGTCAAAATATTTGCAAGAGTCTGAATCTCAATAATTATTTAAACAAAAACCTGACATAAAAAAATGCAGCTGTCCTATTCCAGTCTAATATTAGTAGTACAAATTAGTAGTACAAAGGTCAGGCTTTAACTTTAACTTTAACTAGCTGTAACTCCTGAAGGACATGTTCAGATTTCATGAAATTTAAAAGACTTATACCAGTATTGACTTTGAGGTAGCTTACCAAATGTAGCAGTTTTGTCAATATGGGGCATTATAATATGCAAATAACTGTTTCTCAATGACTGCTCTTCTGATCAAGATGAAATTTTGCATACTGCTTCTGTAAGCAAGCTGAAGGATTCCTAAGGATGACTCAAACATTGGCTAATGTTTTTCAGGTAATGGGCTAATCATAGAACTGGCTTCAGTGGACTTCTATAACGTTGATTCTTGTAGAAATAACTTTAAATTTAAATATCCTACTACTTTTTATGTTGCTGATGAACTGTAACACATTAGTCGTAGGACCTTTCTCCAATCTTCCCAAATTTGGTATCAAAATGTTGATGAGACTGAAACATGTTGATATTTGTATGGTATATGACACTTACATACCTATCAATCCTTCCAAGGTGTACTGATTCATTCAAAACAGCTGAAAAAAAATTAAGACTTCTTTGAGTAATTCTTATGAAACTTGACATGAGTATTGATTTATCGACTTTGAGCTAGCATGGGAATTATAGGACATTTTTGCCAACAGAGCCCCTCTGACATATGAAAAGGTATTTAAAAACAGAAAAATGAGTCAATCCCATTGTGTACCAATTGTGCATGAGAAATGCAGTTTATACAGTGCAATACTTTGTGACTATTTCATAAAAAAAGTTCAATACGTTTTGTAAATCTTTTTTTAGCCTGATTTTTGATACCTAAATTAGTTGGGCAAATGCACCTTTCAAACAAGTCAGTGACCCTTTGATCTAGAGATACCTTTTAAATGTAAAAAATGCAGATCTTCTTGTAAATAATGATCAAAAATATGTGTATTTAACTATCAATCCCCAAGAGCAGGATTTTTATTAATAGGCTAAAACTTAGCCATAGAGTGTTAGATTATCACCAAACTTCAATGGTGTATATGAACATACTGTGAATGCAAGTACATTTGGGGTGAACTGACCTTGTGGGGGAACTATATTTCTTAGTCATGTCGAATCAGAAAAATAATATTTATATAAAGCAATTCAGCAGAGAAAATTGAGAGATTGGTTTCAAAATACAACATTCCTGGAAACAAAACCTCAAAACCAACCACAAAGGCTGGTGAACTTTATATGGCATGTCATCAGCAACCAAGTTGTGCAGATGTGATAAAATGATTGGACCCCTTAATTGCCACCTGCAGCTATAATAAATGTAATTCTAATGTATGTCATGAATTCCCTAGATGAAGGAAGTTGGACATTTCAATAGCAACACACCTCCCTTGATGGAATGACTGGGTACAGAAATTAGTTGACCAGAAAGGCCAGAAAAATAGCACAACCACAGCCTTCAAACCAGACAACAAAGCTGCTTAATGCTGACAGTTTTATTTTTTTTTCAAATACAAAATACAGACTCACTCTCAATAAATAACCATTTGATGAACTAATGCAGAATATAAATTAAGACACTGACACAAGCTTTACTGTAGTTACTAAGCATTTAGGTTTGGGTGTTTTTGGGACTTGGTGGGATGGTTACGAGAAAATATTGGCATATTAGATAAGCAGAAAAATACTATGGATGGGTTCAACACATGATGTGCGTACGAGAATTATGGAAATCGGGTCAGCTTTGGAATAGAGAGGAGCGTTAGGCACATACTAATAATATTAATACATTTTCAGAGACACACAATATCCATCCTGCCAAGGACAGGCAGTGATCAGTGAACCAGGCAGCCAGTAAGAGAAATAAAATCACCAAGAAAGTCAGGCTTTTTGCTGTTTGTTTTCAAAAAAATGTCCTTGACAGAACACAAGATATGACTGAATGAGCAAAGTTACATTTATATAGAGCCTTTCAAAGAACATACAATGCTTGAACTAATAACAGACACCTGTTCATTTCAACACAATGGGAGAAATTACTCTGCTCACAGAGCTTAGTAACGCCTTAGAGGAAAATTGGCTGCTGCACTTTAAAACACTGAGCGTTATTCTTAAAACACATAAAAGGTGCAAGATCACACGTTGTCGTGTGAGCACCTCAGTCGTAAAAAGGGCTGAGTTGTCATGAATACGCTATGATCAGGAGTAGTCGGCCGTACTGCTGCGGCATCCGGTCAAATCAACCGTCCTCTAAGAATCAGCGCAGTACTAGTTTTGGTAATAGCAGCATCTATGGACATAAACGGCGGCGAAACGGATGGTTTCTTTCTCGTCAACTTTATAGTCCATCACACCTGCTCCTATAGATTGGGATAAAATCTCCATACCAAAACCTCTGTGCATTGGCATGATGAAAATTTAGAGCGCGCAAATCCTTCACTTCTGAAACAGAAGAAATTATGTAATTTTACGCAGATTAAAAAAAAAACCCTCAACGCTAAAGACTGCTGTTGACGGAGTTTTAATGTAAATATAGTAGGTTGGGGAAGTGTAACGATGAGCAGTGTGTGGAAAAGAGTGAGATTTATTAGGGGCAAATCCAAAGTCCAGGGTCAAATTATTAACATGGAGAGTCCGAGAATTCACGATAAACTAAAGTAAAGAAAAGTGCACGAAGACAAACCAGGGATGCAGGCTATAACATTGGGGCGAGGATAAACATTCAGGCTTATATTCACATGCACGGAAGCCTCGATTAACAAACAGCAGCTGGACTTACAATAAATAGCAACAAGACTAAACTAAAACAGGGCTTAAAAACATGGTCACATGAGCATTAAACCAGACACAAGTGCAAATTATGAGGGGTGCAGAAAACGAAACGAAGGAATGGAACCACAACAAGGGAGTAAATCAAAATAAAGACACTAGACAGGGAAACCGTGGAGACATGAACGCTAGGAGGGTGGTCAGTGGTGACAGGAAGCTTGTTTCAGTCATGGATGTCTTTGGCAAAATGAATGCAACTAAAATGCTTTCCTCATGTGTCCTAATAACCAAATAATAACCAAGTTCTTCTTTATTTCTAAATAATATGCCTTTCGGAAATTGTATAACTGCTTGTGTTATATTACTTTCTTTTATTCAGAAACACAGGAGACTCAGGTGAAAAGTGTGATGGAAATTATACACTTATTATTATATCCTAAAACTTGTCTCACCTAATCGTAGTCATCAGTTTATTAGATAAATGCATACCTATTTTTATGTTTGTGTTTCACATGTTCCATCCCTTTTCTTTTCTTTGAAAGAAAAATTCCTTAACTTAATCAAAGACTAGGATTAAAAAAATAATAATAATAAAATCATAGACAGGTCAGCTGAGCCCACTCCCTTGTCGTAATGTCCCCATATTGACAGTTAAATACCACATATTAAATACAATAGAGACTGGAGTGTCTTGTTTTTCTCTGAACATTCCACAGTGCATCTAGAATTTTAATAGTTGTTTATTTCTGCTCAGTTTTTCTGCTCTTATTTTAATTTGTTTTTGTCTTAAGGAGAAAAAAAAGGGCGACAAACGAGACCTGTGACCCCAGGGGGAAATCATGGATCAGATGCCTCAAACCAAGTCACTGTGTAAACAACACCAGGTTCATGTTTTAGTGTGAGGAATGAGTGCAGGAGTGTTTTGGAAGAGCAAATACAAACACTAACAAGAAGAGAACAAAGAAAACAGGAAGGAGAAGCTCCTTTCCTTTTTGAGTTACTTACTGAGTTCATTCTCATAGCAAGTTCATTACACCTTGTGTACTTGTTGTAGTGCAGTTTGCTGTTTCTATATTGGCTGAGAGAAGGAGCAGACCTGTTCCATTTACATTTAAACAACAGAATCTTGTCAGTGGAGGATGTACTTTCTCAAACCTTTTTAACTGGTATCTCGCCTCTGTGTCTCTCTGTGTTCGCAGGACAGGGACCACTGCACGCCTCGCACCAGAACACCTTTCCAGTGATGACTCCCCTCGTGTGGAATTAGTTCACAGCTGTTTAGTCTTATACTTATCCACAACTAGGATTAGTCCATTTACTATTTCTTAGAAGTGGGGATCAAGAACATTGGAAGACGTGAGTAGTTTTTTGGAGCAATACAGATCAATACATAAAAACAGGCAAATGACCTGGTTATACCCAAATACATCCATAAACATATCAAACAAAGTAATGCTTAGGTATGAATTTTCTTGACTTCGTGACCTATTATGAAGCTTAACTTGTTATGAAGTGACACATGTGATAATGTTCACACATTTAGCTGCAATTCTTTGTTTAACTTCAGAGGGTTAAATGGAGCTCACTCAGATGATGGTGTTGACTGCTTCAAGGATTTTCACTAGAAGTTATATAACTGCAAGTTATATTACCGATGTCTAAGTGTATGCAGCGCAGAATTCTTTATTCGTAATGTAATACATGTCCTATTTAATTCTACAAGATAAACAGGTTGGAAAATATTTGTGTAAAATAGATTATGATTATTTTTGGAACATAAAGCCATGCAAACATTGTAAGTGGACATCAAGGAAAAATATAAAATAAAAGAATAGTATAGCATACAGTTACAGGGTATTCCTGTTTTCATTGATTACTAGAGAAGCTCTTTGTCTCCCTCTTGTGGCCATTGTTGTCTGAGCCGATTGTTGTCTTGATTGTTAAGGGCCTTGCTCAGAGAACCAACAGTGGCAACTTGGCAGCAGTAGGGCTGGAACTGGTAAGCTTCTGACTACATGTCAAGTATCTTAACCACTGAGCTACCACTGATCACTGCTGGGGGTAACCATAAATGTTAGAATTTAAAATGTTGGATACTAAACTATTTAAAAAAACATTTTGGAACATTTATTTATTTCATTTCCCCTAACCTTTGACAGCACGGCTAGTCCAGACCTCTATATATGCATCTTCTTACCCCTTCTCTCTGCACACAAAAAATAAAACGCATTGAGAAGAGACTAATTGCCCAAAGGATAAAAAATAAAATGACATATATAATGATAAAAGGAAAAGGTAAATAGATAACAGTAGATGTGTTAATATAAAATCAAAAGTCATCTAAACAGAACTCAATGCAATAAGTGTGTTTTGAGATGTTTTTGTTTTGCTGTTGGTTTTTTTTTTTTTTTTTTTTTTTTTGCTTTCAAGTGCTAATGCCATTATGAGTTGCTAGACCATGAAGACATTTAAAGACATTTAAAGAATAATAAAATAATTAGATTTTGCTGTAAAAGACAGATGTCATGTTCACACTGCACAACTGCACTGCTTAATGTGAGCAGACATCTGGCAGACACGCTTATCTATAGCAACTTACAGTTTCAACTATATTACAGAGCTAGGTCCATATAGCGGTAGGAGTTTGATTCAGTTCAGTTCAGCTCACTCAGGCTTTCATTTCTGTTTTCTTGTCTTCAGGTTTTGTTTCATTGTCCCTAATAGGTCCAACTTGTGCTTGTCTACTCATGTCTCACTGTCCTCCTTTGCTTGATGTCACAACTTCATTGATACCTAAAGTGAATGCAGGAAATATCACATGTTCTTTGAGTAGGAATCAAACATCATTGCTCTAATACACTGGACTGATAGTGGACTCTGCCGAGGTACACCTACCCCTGATGTTGTGATGTTACTGAGCCTCATCCTGTCTCAGATGCCTTGGCTACTCCCATCATCCCCTGATGTCCCCTGTTGTAGCCCACACCACCTCCACCCCAACCAGCTACTCTCTGTTGCCCTTAATGGACGTTCTCTTGCGACTTGGGTCTCGGACACATGCACACTATCAGGACAAGACTAGAACCTCCAGAAAGTTGGTCTAAACATTAAATGCTTATTTCATTTTTTAATTTAGGTCTCTCTTTAAACAGCCAGAGGAGGATGGGGCCCCTTTGAGTCTTGGTTCCTCTTGACGTTTCTTCCTCATGCTCTAGGGAGCTTTTCCTTGCCACTGTCACCCTTGGCTTGCTTACTGGGGGCTTGGACTTGGACATTTGAAAAGCTGCTTTGTAATAGCACCTGTTGTAAATAAAATAAAATAAAATACAATTTTAAAAGTACTTTATAAATAAATTTTGAGTATTTGATTTTTATATGTAATCTTAAAATGTATAAGATAACTAAAATGTGTTTTTTAATCATTACATTTTTTCACTTAAAACAAATATATAATTTGGATAGTCCCAATAATCTAGAAAAATCAGATCTCATCATTACAGTGCCAACAACACATCAACATCACCAGACTTCAAAGCACTTGTCTGAGAGGAAGATTTGTATGCCTGTAATTCTGTTGTTGAAGAGCCTATAAAATCAAAATAGGCTTTTAAATTTGAAATTTTAAACTAAAATAAATACAGCCTTATTTTACATGCCTAAACACACACACACACAGTTACCTCACAGTGTGAATATTGTTGTTGGTGGAGACAGTATCATAGATCCTCTTTGCTGACACATCAATGATGTCATTGTGACTGAGGCTGAAATTAGATGGATTATAATTACCACATTGTTCAGGATTCCCAAACACACCTCCCTCTACTAAATCACCATGTAGCAGTACAAACACCTGTAGATTTATATATCAATGAATTAAATTAATGAACGAATGAATGAATAAACGAATGACTGAATTAGCAAATGAATGAATAAGCAAAGCAATAAATAGTATATTTGTGTCAGTGGACCTGAGTCATTAATGGGCAGATAATTATGCATTTTGACATTTTAAACAAAATATCAATTCTTTCAGTTCTTGTACAAATGACTTGTTATTTATCAGGCATGAAACTGTAAATCATAAAGAGTCTGTTATGCCTTATTTCTCTTTTTAATGAGAACATGTGTTTCTACAAGCAGTCTGGATATTCTGTAGACCACAGAGGTCCATCCTGCCAAGTACAGGCAGTGATCAGTGAACCAGGCAGCCAGTGAGAGAGGTCGTCATTTCCAAATAAAATCACCAAGAAAATCAGGCTTTTTGCTGTTTGCTTTTGAAAAATTAAGTCCTTGAAGGAACACAGGATATGACTGAATGAGCAAAGTTACATTTATATAGAGCCTTTCAAGGAACATACAATGCTTTACAATGAACACACACAGCTTCTACATTCAGTCACCCTGCCGGATTTTGTGTTAAATTGTGAGAAAAAGAGTAAAATGTGTTATATCTATGTTAGTGTTCACTGTGCACTCAACAATCAAGACTCTCTACACATCCCTCCTCCCGCTTGTCCACTCACTGCAGGATGTGGGCTTTGTGCTGGTGTGCGAACAGCAGCTGCAGGCAGTGGTCAGTGAGCTGACAGTGGCTAAGGTCCAGTTCTGAAAGCCCTTCAGAATGTTCCAGAAACAGTGCCAGTGACCTACAGGCCTGGTCCAGCCGGGTCTGACTGAGGATCACCATCTTACCCAGAGCCCGGGAGAGAACCACAGCGCGTCTCACACACTCCACATCAGTCCCCACACAGACAAGAGAGAGGAACTGGAGCAGCATGGCTTTATTGCAGCTGAACACAATCAACGTTCACCAACATGTAGAGTCACAAAACACTAACACACTCACATAACTACTAACATTAATGCTATTTACACACATTTTGTTTCAAATGATAAAATTATTTTCCTTTTTCCAGAATGTTTCCCTAGTTTGTGTGGTGTTGAGTCAGTGGCTTACTGAAGGGTGACTGTGTGTAAAATGGGGAAGAGTTGCCCTCACAGCCGTGTAGAGTGAGATGTGTGTGTGTGTGTGTGTGTGTGTGTGTGTGTGTGTGTGTGTGTGTGTGTGTGTGTGTGTGTGTGTGTGTGTGTGTGTGTGTGTGTGTGTGAGAGAGAGCTCTCTGGATGACCATGGAGACGACTCTGCAGTGCTCAGTGCTCAGAGTCAGTGTGTGTTTCTGTGTGTCTGCTGTGAGGTCCAGAGCAGAGCAGCAGGAGAAATCCAGTCTGTGCTGCAGAGCGAAGAGCAGATCTGTTGCTGCTGCCCCCTGCTGTAGTTCAGAGACACTGTAGCAGTGGAGCAGCCTCAGCAACAGCAGCCTGTCAACACGGAGAAAACAAAACACACACAGACATTGGCAGGGCAATTAATTTCAGGTTAATATAAATATTTCACCTAAATTTAACAATTTCCTCCAGAAAGTCATTTTATTCTGAAGTAAATATCCATGGATATTGCTGATTACCTGACAGGAGTCTCAATAAAACCTAAATGATGCTGGCACAAAATGACTTTTGAGGAAACTCGTGAAAAACACATAAACGTACATAAACGTTTATATAACACTCCCTAAACAGACCAGTTCTGTGTTAAAATTCTGATTGTGAGAAAAGTTCAAGCCTGAGACGGGAGACGTGTTAGAGCAGTGGCTCAATGCTCTCCAGCTCCGCCTTTGGTATGGAGGTGAAAAGCAGGCTGAGAGAGACTGCTGTGCAGTGCTGGAGGGTGAAGCGCAGGGCAGCACAGTGGACAGAGTCCAGCTCTCTGCTGTTCAGGTTGATGCAGTTCTCTGCTGAACTCAGCAAGCTGGACACACAGTGATCAGAGCCAGTCTGATAGATCTCTCTGAAGATGGACAGTACAAAGCTGGAGCTCAGCCTGGGGAGAACACACACAGACACACATTTCCAGGTCTCATGCTGTACAGTATAATTAAAGTGTTTGGACTGTTACTAACTGTGTGAACAATCTGAGCCACACAACACATGACTGTATTCTCTCACCTTCTGATCTGAAGTCTGGCCAGTACAGGCAGAAGGTCTCTGGGGTTTTGTTACTTAATGTTGGGGATGTGTAGTGATCCGATGAGCTGGTTGAAGCTCGTCTACTTTGCCGTAACGTCACCCATTCGCCTTGCTGTCTGGATGCGTACTTCTAGTGCTAGAGTCTTCTCTGTCAGACTAACAATTCATCTACACTTCTCACAGATAAAACTGCTACTAATGACGAAGAATAAACATGCTGCATTCAGTGCTCTGAACCAGAACATAAGTCATGATGAAAAGCAAAATGTTAACATTACTTATGTTTGTGGTAGTTCCTTAGATATAGTTTGTGATGATAAAGTAGCTTTCCATGGAATTTACCAGTTTCCAGGTAGAAAGTAATTAAATACAACGAAAAATTTGTTAAACAGATAGAGAGCAGTAAGAGCTAGTATGCTGAAACAGTTTCAAAAACAGGAAGCTTCCTTATGAAGGAAAGAGGTTGTTATGAACCTCACCATTTTGACAGCGAGTATTAACCATGGCTATAAAACCATGTGAATAATTCAGTTATGGGATTAATCCACAAAATAGCACATCAAATCTAATTATTTGGCCAGTACAGGGTTATGCAATATTCCTTCATCTCAGCAAAATGCAATAGCTTGACTTCCTTAACTGATTAATAATTAAAAAATATCTTTCTTGACTATAAGAATATATCTTACCCATTAGACAGATTAAACATCCAGTGAGTGTGTATCCTGGCATGTTAATGTAAAAGGCAGCTCCTACTGGATTTGGGGAAAGATTAGTAAAAGATTTCAAGTATCTGCAAAGCAGAAAACTGCCTATTCAACAGGCATGAATGATGTGCTACCGAAGTAGTTGTGTTATTTGCATAGCCTAATTAATATGCATGCAGATCATGTTCTATAGAACCTATATTGTTATATTAAAATTTCACTATTGCTTTTTTGCTTCACAATTGTTACACATAATTGCTGCACCCGATACAAGGATAGGAATTCCAATTTATTCATACTGGACAGAAGAATCATTAATGGCTGCTGAGTGAAGCACTTTCATTGAAAATTCATCCACCAATTAAAATTTTTATTTATTTTTTTATTTTTTGTAACCACATCAGCCAGGAATACATTCCAGCTCTGTTTTAGAACACTGGCTGTGATTCATTACATTTTGGCAATTGTGAAAACAAACTGGATGATACTTCTAAAAGTAATTGTGTTTGCAGTTTATTTGCACAGTTACATAAACAACACTGGTAGCATAGTCAACTGGCTTGATGGTTTTCCAGTGCACGACACTGTGTTACCAGGGCTGGCCCAAGCCTGTGTGGGGCCCTATGCAGAAATCTTAGCTGCCACTGACATAACACAGGTAAAAAATCAAATAGAAATAAATACATGGTCTTTGGCACCCTCTTGGTGGCTTTAGCAGGCTCTTGTTTTGCTTATATGGCAGGACAATTGTTCTGCTGTTATCCTACCTATAGAGCAGTCCTATTTAGATTTAATGCATATATGTACATCAGCGTTAGCCCAGGTTTCTGGTGTTTATTTTAGATGCATTTTTGGTTGTATATATTATAATTAGGCTACTGTGGACAATTTAATACCATATAGCTACAGCACCTGTACTTCACACACATGTAGTAATCGGATCTAGATAGTTGCCAACCCTATTAAAATATTAGGTTTATAGTATAATATTTGAATTAAACAGACAAAGCATTAATCACAATCATTTGCATGATGATTAAATCTTGAACCAAAAATGTATCAGAGAGCTGTAGTGTTTTTCACAGACACACACCCAATTAAACTGTGCTTGACCATTTCTTGCCCTCTATATCATTCTCTGCAGTTTACTGAGAAAGACCTGACACTGGGTAATGCCATTGTCTCTTCGAAGGCCAAAACAACAACAATCTTGGTTATCAAAGATTCACTCCACCCTGACCACAGCCTCTTCTTTTAGAAATCTGCAGAAATAAATATATGAATTTATTACCCCCCATCAGTGGACCTTTAGAGCTTTATTATTCAAAATAAGACAGACAGATGAACAGACAAACGCAAAATGTATATATAATATTTTTAAGTATTCCCCATCTGCACCATTACAGGAATAATGTGTGTGTGTGTGTGTGTGTGTGTGTGTGTGTGTGTGTGTGTGTGTGTGTGTGTGTGTGTGTATGTATGTATGTATGTATCTATGTATATGGTTATGTGTGAGTACATGTATGTTGGATTGTATATGTACACGTATTAGAGTGTGATATTTAGCGTTTATGGATTGGCTCTGTATGGATTTTATCAAAGGTGTCCAGTCTAGATTATTGGTTCTGTTATTGATTAATTCTGAGAATTATTCTATTGATATATAGTCTATCAATAGATTTTTCTACTGGGTGACACTAATATTATTTTTTGTTTTCCAGTTCATGAGTATGTTTTTTTGTTTGTTGTTTTTTTGCAATAATATTTTTATTATATCAATATAATAATGTTATCCATAGTATCCTGTCATATTGGATGATGATATGTCTCCTAGGAGACATAAAGATGGTGTTGGATGGATATGGTTATTTAAAGCATGGGATATGTTGGTGATGCACTATATTGGACTGTTTGCACTTGTGTAGCATGTTGTCTGTTGCACTGTTGTTTTTATGTTGCACCATGGCCCTGGAGGAACATTGTCTCGTTTTTGTTGTGTACTTGTATATAGCTGAAATGACAATAAAACCTCTTGAATTTGAACTCGAACTTGATGATGACTTGCCAAAATTGCTTGATAGGTGTGCTCTGCCACGTGGCGTGAATGTAATCGTCAACTGTGTTTTGAGTAAAGTATGTACAGATTGCTGAGCTTGTGAAACCAATTTTAACCATCCAATGTGTAGTATAATGTACTCTGTATTATTTTGTACTGAATGCATTGTAGGTTAGTATTGCTGTCATGTGGTAATGATTATTACACATTTTAATCCAAACTGCAGCGTCGGGGGCTGGTAATGAATCTTCCTCCCATTGTCTCGATGGGAGAGTAACTGTGAGATTTGATTTCACTACTATTTTGTATATCTTAGATAATAGGTTTTTTGTATTAAGAATGCTTGTTTATAAATTCTGATAAGGATGTAGGTATCGGAATTGATTTTTGAACACATAGGTGATCTTAGCTGATGGTATTGTAGGAACTCGGGGCTTTCTATAGCATATTTTGGGGCTAGTTGTGGGCGTGACATGAAACAAGTCTTAGGATAAATATGTTTAAGGTTTGTAATGCCTTTTTCTATCCAAGATGTAAAGTTTAATATTTTTGTTCATGGTAAAACCTGGATTGTTCCAAATGGGAGAATGAATAGTTCGTGTGAGTGTGGAGTTTGATATCTTGTGGAATTTCCACCAGACTGTTAGTGTCATGGCCACCTTCAAACTGTTGAAACATGGATATTTTTGAATATGAGTCTGGGCACATTTGAAACACCTGCCGCAAACATTACTGACATTATATCTTGTTTATGTGATTGGCTGTTTGTCTAGCCACAAGTACTTTTTGATTTATTTATTTTTTAATTTGGCAATTTTATATATAACAGCAACAAATGACATCTTAAGTTTTATGACAAAATGTACAAACAAGCTGGCCTGAGAGGTGTGTAGCGGGATATGACTCAGTGCATCTCTGGTGCTGCTTTTGATGAGTACAGTGTCATAAGTGTGTCTGTAGAGCAGCGCAAACAGGGGATACAGCTTCTTCTCCCGGAGGTTTCCGATAAATATGTAGATATGTTAGTATGTAATAGAAAGACAGCTGCCCATCCTCATAGTCTAGGTACATGCCCACAATTCCTGGGCAATTGTGTCAGGGGCAGAGGGGTCTCAGGCTTGGTGCAGGTGTACGACTTCTGGATGCTCCTCCAGAGCACCCAGAAACCCTCATAGTGGGTTTCTCAACTTGCTCAGACTCAAATCTGAATATCGACGTCCAAAAGGTCTTAGAGAGGAACAAAAAACACAACTCATTTGATTAAATTGTTCCAGTATAAATATGGTTACCAAACATGCTTTTAAAAATATACTTCCATGTAGATGGTACCCTACAGGGTAGTGTTGGAACAGTGTGTATAGGCTTAGCGTCATGTTGTGGCCCCGCCCCCTCCTCAAATATCTTGGTGTTTGTGTGTTCGTCTTTGTTGCCACACCCTCTCGTGTCGTTCACCTGTTCTCTGTTATGTGTAATCGGCTTGGGTGTATATATGTCTCGTGTGTCATAGTACATGTGTTGGTGTTTGAGATGTGCACAGTGTTTGAGCTTTGTTGTATGTTTTGCATGTTTGCAAAAATAAAAGTGCGTTTCATCGTGCCTCGTCCCTACATCCTGCTTATCCTCGCAACGTCACAACTAGACCACTTTAGATGTAACTTAGAACCTCCAGTGACCTCTGTATGTGTTTCTTTAGTTGTATGAGCTCCACTGGAGGACTCTGAATAGTTGACAATGGAAGAGGGGTATATCAGATTCACCCCTTCTGCATCGGTGTGACAGATTAACACACTGCATTAACGTTTAGAAATAAAAACATATGGTAAACACAGTCTAGAAAATATTACCTTGTAACAATTCATTCAGTATATGAACTGTTTTCTGTGTCCTTATGTCTATAATTTAAAAGTAATAAAACATTTAAATGATAAATAAATTACAATGAATGTATAAATGTTCACAAATAAGAAACTACATTGGTCTGCACTTTTCTCCACAGATTCAAGGAACTCATGAAAGTTGGAAGCTATAAAAACACATAATACAGAATTATAGACTGACTGATGTGTGAGCAGAAAGATCACTGTGATGTTCTCATATCTAAAGCACTCAAAGCATTGTTGTTGTGTAAATGAACTGTGATCTGATTGGTTTAAGGAAATAGATTCACCTACTTTGAAGTTCAAGTTTTTATCAAAAGGTTAGAACTGGTTGACTATACTTTGTCTGTCCTGCAACAGGAAATTTAAACATTTATATCCAAAGTATTACGCGATAGAAATCAATTCAAGACTACCCGTTATTGACCGCTAGATGGCGGAAGATACGAAGAAATAAATGAGTCCAGAGCCTCCTGCCCGACTTTACGGTGAGACTCTGCTATTACGTCATTAAAACGCTAAAGAAAAAAGGCCGCCATATTTGTAGTTCCACAACGTGAAAAGGCGTCATTTTGTATGCCGAAGAATGAATAAACACCATGCCATGCCTTGAAGACGACGAAATTGCAATTTATTTAGCTAGCCATAAGAATAAGAATAGCTGTTTAATTTACATAATCACAAATATATTGCATGTACATACAGCTACATTTCAGTCGATCAAAATGTTTCACGTATTTATAACCGCAACTTTATGTTACAGTGGTCATATCAGAGATTTACCAATATAAAACGCAACAGGTGTCGTGTTCTGTAATAGAACATTTTAACATTTATATCCATATTACACATAACCAAGGTGTAATATAACCATATGTACTGAACAGACATGAACAGCCTGTGTATTGTGAAAATACATGTATGTGTCTTCTACAGCAATTACTGTGCCCTGCACACTTTAAGTTTGGCATGAAGTGTTTGCTTTTTCCAAAGCAAGTAATATTGAATTATTCTCATAGAATAAATTTCACAAAGACATGGACTTCTCGGTTGACCGTAGAAATATGTTTTTTTTTTTTGTATTTAATTTATTTAATGCGAATCGTATGTAGGTTACCACTGCTAAGCTTCACCAATGTCAAGGTAAGACCTCGAAAGGACGCAGAAAATTATTTTAATAACAGCTTCTGCTGATTTATTCAATAACTGTATGACACCGTTTGAGTGTACGTACCGACTGAAAACAAACTCAAATTATTAGAGACACTCTTACTGCGTCTCCACATTGAAACATATCAGTTAGTTAGCTAGGCTGGCTAACTAGCTTAGCTTTATTAGCTAGCTAAGATAATGGCGAAGAGGATTACGTTAAAGAACCCCCGCTCTACAGTTGTGCACATACAGGAAAATTAATGAATAGTATGGTAATACACGCATTTATTGGAACAGTTATGTAGCTAATATGCATTTGTAGTATGTGCGCCTGGCGTAGAAATGAGTCTTTGTTAGCCCATTAAGGCTATCTTAGCTAGGCTAGTTCGAGGAAGCTAAGTGCTGGTTGCTATGACAACGGGCTTGGTGTATTTTGCGAGCTTGTCGGCTACATAAGACAAGTGTTTATTGCTTTACTGCTGCGGTGAACTGTTATTATTGTAACACTCTGCTAATGCCAGATGTGTAGAATAACTCACTAGTGATGTTTACTTCGAGACTTTGGCAGTTTTAAGATGGCTAGAAAGCGAATGAGCCAGCAAGCTGTCCAAGCTAACATGCAACCTTCTGTACATCCCGGGTACTCCCAGCCCTTATCAGGACCCCACAGTTCCCTTTGAGAACTCCCTGGTATCACGATCATAACTTTGGACAACCAGTTGTCATTCTCAACTCATGTTTCAGATTTCCCCTTTGTAACATACGAAGGATTCGGCCCCTTCTCTCGCAGGAAGCTTACCCGGGTGCTTGTGCGGTCTCTTATGATCTTAAAGCTGAACTACTGCAACTTACTACTTGCTGGTCTATTACTACTCTAGTACTTATTGTTTATTGCACTTATCAATGTTTAAGGTAGACCTTATGTATTTTGTACTTCTTGTTAGGAACTGGTTCAAAGTGACAAGTCCTTCAGGTTCAATCTCCTCCAAGTTACCCTCTGCCCTCCGTCCTCTGTAGCCGGATCCGGGGAAGTCAAGAGATACTGACAACAAGGTAGTGAATCAAGAGAGTTCCACTTTATTGAGGAAAGCACAGAGTATATATGTGTCCTATATCTACTATCTAAATCTACAGGATGATGGGGAAAAGTGAGGCATGTTCTAAGGGTCTACGTAGAAAGGAAAGGGACAAGGTTATTAAAGATTAGATGTTCTCTGCATGAACGAGCCACGAGCTGTTCCCTTGCCCGCCATTAGCCACTCCTGTGCTTAAAGAGAGACGGAGAGAGAGAAAGAGAAAGGGAGGGGTAAAGGAGACAAGAAGAGGGAGCGGATGACCTCGGGCGACCAGCTTGTGGTCAAGCCGCCATGTCATGGCTGATAGGCAGAGACCTTGCGTTGGGTGCCTGAATAGAGAAAGGCTCCAGTATCTAACACTTCTAGGCATCAGCAGTAATCCCTGTATTTCTACAGTATTCTAGATCATTGCTATATTGGACTCTAACCTATTGGACTGGCTAGGATGTATTCTATGAATAAATAACAAAGCACTTTTGTAAGTCGCTCTGGATAAGAGTGTCTGCTAAATGCAGTAAATGTAAATGTACAAGGAAAGCCGACACTAGCAGGCAAACCGAGCATTGCACAGGCCATATTTGAAATTCCCACAATGCTTTTCTCACCGAGCGTATGTCCGGGCAATAACGTCAGTTGGTCCTACCAGACAATTATCAGCATGACGAGAGTCTTTCATATCAATAAATTCTGACAACACTTTGAAAGTGATAAGCAGTGGTTAGCTCGAAAGTTATTCATAAACAAGCACGTTGAAAATTACGAAACAAGAGACTTAGATCAGCTGTTGTCTCTATCGATGGTGTGGGTGACCCATGTGTTCTTAGGATGCAGGTAGGGTCTAACGCCTTCTGTGCTGAGTTGCTGTTTCCATATTTTAAAAATAGAACGCATTGTTAAACGGCATCTGTAATAGTTAAGGAAAGTGCGTTATAAGTATAAAGTGTTACAGTAAGTGTTTTGGCCCCTGACTGCCATTAGGACAAGCCAAGACAACCACTCACTACGTTAGCTTATCTACTTGTTAAATCAGCCTGAAATTAAGATACAGATAAAAGTGTTGATTTTTATACTAACATTTTAACAACTTCAGCCAAAGTATTCAGAATGTAAATGTTTGGTCTAGCAGGTATGTCCCACAACTGATGCAGAGAGTGCATGTCATGGCAGAGGGGATTCATGTTGGCAAAATGCCCTCCTACAAATTAGTCTCAAATACTGAAGCAAAAAAGAGGCCAAATTCATCTGATGGAAGTAAGTCTAAAAGGGCTTCTTGATGATGTTACCCTGGTGACTTGCATTCTTTCCAGATGCTCAACAACCACTAAAAGTAGTGCATTGCTAAAAACTTCTACTTGTTGTGCTGGAGGTGTTGAAAATATGGTTTCCTTGTCATTGTCAGTCTGATTTTATAAGGTTGCACTGTTTTACAGTCAGAGTGAAATAAGTAACACTCTCCATTTAATATATATATTTTAAATGTTAAAATTCTTAACTATGTCAGTAACTATGGGTATCGATAGGAGCTGAAACTGTGCATGTGTTGCCCCTCTGAGGAGATGAGCCAATGAGGAAGATGCCCGTGTTCAAATTTGGCTCTAGACCACGCTTTGAGCTGGTGCACTTTGTCAGCGGTTGAAGTTGCAGCAGCATTGGCGGAGTGGGACGCAATGGTGAGAAGGAGAACGAGAAGGATCTCAGCAGTGAGAAGCTGAACAGCGGCAAGCAGCGGGAGGCCGGAGACAAAGCCTCTCCTCTCCCTTCTCTGACACAAACACAGTCACGTGTTATATACTCACATAATCCAAAATCTAGCATCTTTTATTTGCTGTTAGCTGGCGAAGAGTAATCAGTATAGTCAGATTCCTTTAATGTAAACACTTGGGAAAATTCCTGCCATGATACCACTTTGGACACAGGGAAGATCTGATAGTAAATATTCTGGCAGGGACAGGCCATGACGGCTTAGGAAAGTTTATAATGAAGGTTAATTACACAATTCCATAAAATATAGATTCAGTTAAAATGATCAAACTTTTAAGTCATTCACTTTTATTTTTATGTAGCTAACCCTTTCTTACCAACTTAGTACAATGACAGGAGTTAATCAGAAATGCTCTCATTGGTATTTCTGCTTGAATTGGCTTGACTTGGAAATGGTTGGCTGGAAAATTCTTGCCATGAGATCACTTTGGACACAGGGAAGATCTGATAGTAAATATTATGACAGGGTGAGGTCATGACTGCTTAGAAAAGTTTATAATGAAGGTCATGAAAGGTCAGTTTTGACTAATTGCAAAAAACGCCATGTAAACATTAGAATGGGAAAGTCAAGCGGTCTGAGCGAAGCGAACTGTGAACGAGGCATGGAACAGATTAGCCAGGACCAATATTTTGAAAGGGATCAGAAGAGGATGACATCAAGAATCATTCTGATGATCAAGTGGCGCACGGTCAAGCAAACTGCAGCCAGATACAATGCTGTTGCTCCAACTAACATGTCTGAAGGCACACCATGGGTCCTCTGAAATCAGTAGATGTTTGAACAGAAGGGCTTACCTATGTATTGTGACCAAGTGCATCCCTTCATGCAGCTGCTTAAACTATGGCAGAAGGACACTAAACAAGACAAGAAACCCTGCCGCAAGGGTTGTATAATCACGGATTTGTTCCAGTATCAAGACAGCAAATTTTCAATGTTTCCCTGGCCTTCACATTCCCCAGATCTTAATCCTATAGAACATCCCTGGGTAAAGGTATAACAGGCAGTTTAGAACATGTCAGTCCCTCCATGTAATTTGAGAGAAAATATCCTATGAAGATTGGACCAAAAGGAAAAGCACATTTGGTAAATATGGGAAAAAGAAAAACGAAAAGACGAGCCCAGATCCCTGCCAGAATATTCACGCAGCTTGTGCTATTGTTCACTTGCTGCTGTCGGAAGGGTGTTAAGAGAAGGAACACGACCTCAGAGGATGACTTCTTTAAGGGTAAGTTCTGACCACAGCCACCACTTGGATGAACTGTGTGTGTGTGTGTGTGTGTGTGTGTGTGTGTGTGTGTGTGTGTGTGTGTGTGTGTGTGTGTCTGAGAGAGAGAGATCTACGTAGAAGTGTTCTAAGTATCTATACAACGCTAATAAGACATTTTCTGTTACTTTTTAAACAGATACTAGAACAAAGTATTTAATGAAGAATTACTTGACTACTGAGGGAACTGAATCAGCCATAGTAAGTAAAGTAGAACCAAGACAAATGATTTAAAGCCAAACTGAGGCAGGGGACAAAAGCCACAAAAAATGGAAAAACAGCTATGGTGAACAGTGATGCTAATTGAATGCTTGTACTTAAGTAC
Organism: Electrophorus electricus; assembly: GCF_041902795.1. Lineage (NCBI taxonomy): Eukaryota > Metazoa > Chordata > Actinopteri > Gymnotiformes > Gymnotidae > Electrophorus > Electrophorus electricus. The sequence continues at coordinate 2,027,532 of NW_027658627.1, read as the reverse complement.
ACTGAATGTCTCTGAATATAAATTACAAATGCATTTCAACAAATGTTCGAGAAATTAATTAAAAACACTAATGTAAATGTATTTAGAATATATTTAGGACACATACATTTAGCATATGCAATCTTTGTCAGTTACAGGAAAAAAAAATACTGTTGGTGGGTTTTTTGTTTGTTTGTTTTACATTCTCCTTACTATAGAATTAACAGTCGACTGTTCGGTGACTTTGCATGCTGAGTTGTAACACTGATTATTAGTATAATTGTGGCGAGAATCAAAATCAACACTAGCTAAAATGACTGAATGCATTGGAATTTATTATTCCAATAGCACAATTTGAATGGGTCTACGGTAGCTTAGTGTGTCAGGTCCTGTTATTTCTGTTGAACATTTGATGCTTGGGGGCACATTTTTACATCATTAGGCTTGCAGGCTATGTGATAACGGCTATGCGATAAAAAATTGTATTTGTTTCCTTTCCAGTCCAATTCAAATTATAAATTACAAATGTATCAAAATGTAATTAAAGTCATATTTCAATTAAATGTATTTAAATACTGTTCAACAATATTTCTACTCATATCTACAGGTGGAACCTAAAGATATGAATTTCAATGAGAGGGATAAATGTATTGAGGACCTGGAAGCCATGTTTGCTAAAGTGAGAAAGTCTGCAGTGGAGCAGAGCAATCCTAACGCTTGTTTTCCATAAATTCTCACAATGCTATGAACTATGCATTTCAAGTAGATGTAATTAAATATTGCTTAACACTGTTTCTCTTCATAGTTGGAGGCGAAACTGAATTCTTTCATAAAGATGCAGTATGATACCTGTGAACATAATATGGGCCAACTGATTGAGGAGATGGAATCCACAGTTGCTAGAGTGAGAAAGTCTGCAATGCAGCAGAGCAATCCTAACACTTGTTTTCCATAAATACTAACAATGCAATTAAATATGCATTTCAAGTAGATGTAATTAAATATTGCTCAACACGGTATTTGTGTCTGCAGGCGGCCAAACTGTTAGGATTCGACGCCATACTTGCTAGGGAGAATATGGCTGCATAACCTCTGACAACAGCAATAAACAGCATTAAAAATACTCTGACATTTTTCAGTCTAATCCCTGCCTATGTTGCCTGCAACACAGTCAATTAAACCATGGATAGTAATTATATCTTATTTTTTTGTCTCACAAACATTCTGAATGTAACATTTCCTACAGCTTTAAAGATACAATCACCATACTTGGCACCCACACTATTTTTTTCCTTGATGTCCACTTACATCTATGTGGCTTAACAATCACAATTCATTTTTACACAATCAATTTCCAACCTCTATATATATCGCTCGGAATTCAACAGACACCTGACTCAAGTATTTTTATTTTAATTTCCTCCATGTTGTTTATAATAGGCCTACAGTAAGAAATCCTTTTAAAGGTGATCGCCATTTCTACCACTGTATACTGTTGAAGCATACAAGTTTTTATTCAGTGACAGATATGTCATTTTTGGGGATTAGGTACAGCGCGTTTTGTTCAGGACATTCGCTGATATATGTTCTAAATGGGATTATAAAATAACTAGCTAGCTAGCCATGCATTTAGACAGAACCTGAATTGTGTTAAATGGGGATTTTTATCCCATGTTTTTTAGGCTGCGATATGTACCGCCTAGTATAAATAAATACGCAAGAATGCAGAGCACGAATAGTCCATAGTTTATTTTCCCTTCTATATAAGCCCGCAGGTTCATAGGTGACTAGCTTTTATAATGTCATGTGTAATTTGAGCATAATGGTGGAAACTTCAAAGAACAATATGGAAAAAAAGGAGGGTTGTTTACATAATTGCCCTTGAAAAAGTTTATAAGAATTAAACTCGTGTACCCCTCAGACATTCTCCAGAGGGTCCCTCAAAAGCATGTTTATATTTAAGTTGCAATAAAGGACAGGACAAGCTATTCTCTTCAACTAATTCTGATATCAAGTGGAAACAAGTTGTCAGGTTCTGGTCCGCACCCAACCAGGAACGCACACACAGACACGTACACACATATCCGCACAAATCACCTACCACGACCACTGCTCGGTTCACAATCACACACTTATCGACCATCACGATCACCTGCTACTAATTAAGTCTCTCCCTATTTAAACCCCTCACGTACCATCCTCCAGTGTTTCCCATTTAGCATACTGTGGACTAAAGCTGAGCCTGTCTTCATGAGCTTCCCCACATCTGTGTTTTTAAAACTTTTTGGCAGTGCTTTGTGTGAATAATATCCTGCCTTTTTATCCCTCACTCATGTCTTGCTCAGGTGTCAATATGTCACACAACTAAATTAGTGTTCTATTATTTTCTTAGTTTATACAAGAAGTACAAATATGTAGCTACCTAATGTTTATAATGTGTATTGTTTCTTATATTGTTAACATTAAAATGTAAAACCAAGTGAAAACATTTAAATGTAAAAACAGGTTTGACACTGCTTTGGATCTAGTGAAAATACTAGAAGCTGTCAACACCATGACCTGAGCAGACTGCATTTAACACAGAGAGAGCCAGAGACGATGTACGACAACAACCAAAGGTATTCAGATCTTAAGGGAATCCTTTTACTTAGTCTTCAATTATGCACTCCATAGATGTCATGAGGGACAGCCTCACAAGAAAGGAGGCCTGGTGCATGGCATGCAGTGGTGCCTATCATGCGAACACAGAGAGACAGAGACAAGGTAGCAGACAACAACCAAAGGTGTTCAACTGCTGTCAGGTCTTTCTCAGTAAACTTCAGAGAATGAAGTACAGGGCAAGCACTTGAACATGCACATGTTCTTCCCTGGATACAGACACTTTGCCTCAAAGACAGTTGCCTCACAGGTTTGTTCCAAAATGACTTACCTTGTCCCTTATTCCCTTATGCAACAGGAATCGAAAAGAAAGGTGTGAGCAAGTACACCCTCCACTGACAAGCTCCTGTTTTTTAAGTGTAAATGGATTCTGTGACTTGAACAAGTCTGCTCCTTCTCTCATCCAATATAGAAATTGCTCACTGAACTACAATAAGTGAACAAGGTGTAATGAACTTGCTGTGAGAATGATCTCAGTAATTAACTCAAAAATGATAGGCTCAGAAGTGTTGATTTTTTTTAAAGTAGGAAGGATTTTGATATTTCAAGCTTGCCAGCAGAACTAGCTAGCCTAACCTGGGATGACAGCCAATGCACAGCATCACAGCTGGGGGAAACGGATGTGAAATGTCAGTTTAATCGGCAAGGCTCAAGGCAACAGGGTCCTGTCCCTTGACTGAGCTTGATCTAGAGGTATTTCAAGAAACTTCTCAAGCACACTTTAGTGGCAAAGAACAATATTTTCACTTGAACAGGGACCTCAGATTAAAAGTCTGATGCTCTACTGACTGAGCTATTCAGGATAGAAGCAATATCAGAAACATTACAAGTGCAATGTACATGTATGCAAAGAAAATTGAGTTCATGTGTATCGCATTAAGATGTCAATCTGCCTATGGAACATAACACCTCTTACGAGGCTCGATTTTTGCTCTCAAGCTGCGATGGTTTTGTCATGTTGTCTAAGAGAAGAGGCTTTGGTCGGTGTAGTGAGTCTTTGATAACTAAGATTGTAACTAAGATTGAAACTGCTCACCGCACTACATCGAGTACACAAGGTGTAATGAACTCGCTATGAGAATGATCTCAATAAGTAACTCAAAAAGGAAAGGCTCATCATGATGCATTAGCTGACAGTCGGCACTCCTACACAAGTGTGAATGTTCAACATTCATTCAAGCATCTCGAGGTCACAGTCTGTAGTGTGTACAAAAGGAATCTAAAGGAAAGGTTTGAGCAAGTGCATCCTCCACTGATAAGAGAGTCCATTTGTTTAAAATGTTCTTTGATCTGAAGGTCATATTATTTTGCCCCCACTTACGAAGAACTTGATTGTTGGAAGAATACAACAGGGGAACTTTCAGTTGTACTTCACATGACTGACACTGTGTAGACTTTAACTAATGTACAGTTGTGTAGCTTTAGAGTTGTGTACAATTAGAGCAAGTGACCTAAGCAACATGTATTGCATACACAGTTTGCCTTAACAAACCTATCACTTCATCATGGTCAGAATATTTGTTATAGATACATGTAATGCTTCAGCATTGCTACTAGTTCTAATACACTCAAACTAGTGCACCAGAGTGGGTGATGGTAATGGTACTGTTAGAAGCAAACCTATATGACTGGGGTTGGGCTTCCACACACTGTCCCTTTCTCCCAATTCACAGAGCGGAAACGACTCGTTTTCAGCCTGGTTTTTTTTTTTTTTTACACAACCAATTTCCAACCTCTATATATATATCGCTTGGAATTCAACAGGCACCTGTTGCTACTGCACCTTTAAGACGGATGTAAGATAAATGAGCTCCTTTATGATTGGCTGCCCTGTATTGTGCTTCATTCAAAACTGACTCAGAGCTGAATTGCCTGAGAAAGGCAATTTAATTGGGTGTGCTAAACCTCTATAGGCTGAATAGGCAGAGATAGGTAAATAAAGTGTTCTTGTGACATTAGAAATACAAATTTCAAAAGGGCCATTTTTGGCAGCTTAACTGACATAGTTAAGAATTTTAACATTTAAAATATATATATTAAATGGAGAGTGTTACTTATTTCACTCTGACTGTAAAACAGTGCATATTGTGTTAAATGGGATTTCCATCCCATGTTTTTAAGGCTGCCTTATGTATAAATAAATATGTAAGAATGCAGAGCATGAATAGGTCAGTCTTCCATTCTGTATCACATACCTACCCTTGATAACACCGTGGTAAATGGAAAAAAAACCAACCCTTTTTACTCAGTTGTCACTACTTCGAATAGACTTCACGCTAATCTCATAGAAGTCCACCCCTTTCCGTGTCCTCCGGAAACAGCACTTCCGTTGTGTTGTGACAGGATTTATTCCTGAAGTTGTATGCGTTTTCTAAATTTGCACTGCATTTCTAAAGTGTGTTACCACTTTGATGAATATGCTTTGTGTATTTGCAGCATGATGGGTTTTCCAGGACACCGTAATTTATGCATGTTTAATTCCATCTTTTATTCACGTACTAAGCCCAACTCTATAGGCTAATATTTATAAAACCGAGATAACCATAGAAGCGTCTTCATCTGTGCTTGATACTTTCACGGAAAAATGGAACTGCTGCTTGTCAAGCTTGTTTCATCAGGTTTTATATCATCGTCATGACGTGTTTGAATTGATCCCAGGCATACGCAGTCCTCATCAAAATCCATTCATGTCCTAGGCTGTGAGTAAGGTATGTTCTCTCTCTGGTCACAGTTGGCAAATAAATTATGCATATAGATTGTGGGGAAAACACTTTAGCACGTGTTCTCCAAAGAAGTGTCTTAATATGAGCTATCTAGCTAGTTCCAATGTCATCTGTAATCATAACACTGGGTTACTCTCTGTGCTCAGGTGTCTTATTCGCATGCCAGTAACATGTTAGCGATATTGCAGTAGTGTGAATTTTTATGTTGCCCGTGATGAAAGGTGACAGCGAACAAAAATCCAAACTTTTTTTTGGTTCAGGTCTTTTTAACGGTCATAACCGACACATATTTATCTAACAAAAAAAATCAGGTTCCTCTAAATGTGTGGAAGAACTGCTGTGTATATTTTTGTTTCCAGTGGCCTGAGTACCTAAAATATCACCATTTTAGGAAGCAGGAAAGCACGGCTGCTTACAAACATGACATTAGTAAATTATTTTTGGGATATTTTCATTTATGATTTTCCCCTTTTTGTTGTTTGTTTGCTTTTTTACTTTCATTTTTTGTAGGGACTGTGATATATATTTTGTTATTTGAATGCATAATATAGCTTTGGGGCTCCCACAGACACTTGTGTATATAAACATATTAGGGGAGATTTTTTCATTGGTTTGTATATGTTTGTGAAGGAATGCACATAGTTCTTATGTTTGAGCCACTTTAAAGATTTTTTTTGACTTGTATCAAAAAGGAATGCAAACATTTATTCATATTAACATTTTCCTTGCAGAATCAATTCAAAGACGATGCAACAGAATAGTTTTGCTTTTCTATTCTGTACTTTGTTTATTGACAGGTAATTCAACCCTCAACGTTTTAGGGTGCCTCCCCATAATTGCTCAGCTCTTCTGTGTAATAAAAGCAGGATTGGTTTGTATATCACATTGGTGTAGGTCGTTTTCACCTGTTATATAAAGAACATTCTAATGGCTTTGGGGGAAACGAACCAAATTAGTCCTTTATAATTGTAAACTAGTGCAACAGAGTGGGTGATGGTAATGGTACTGTTAGAAGCAAACCTATATGACTGGGGTTGGGCTTCCACACACTGTCCCTTTCTCCCAATTCACAGAGCGGAAACGACTCGTTTTCAGCCTGGTTTTTTTTTTTTTTACACAACCAATTTCCAACCTCTATAAATATATCGCTTGGAATTCAACAGGCACCTGTTGCTACTGCACCTTTAAGACGGATGTAAGATAAATGAGCTCCTTTATGATTGGCTGCCCTGTATTGTGCTTCATTCAAAACTGACTCAGAGCTGAATTGCCTGAGAAAGGCAATTTAAGTGGGTGTGCTAAACCTCTATAGGCTGAATAGGCAGAGATAGGTCAATAAAGTGTTCTTGTGACATTAGAAATACAAATTTCAAAAGGGGCATTTTTGGCAGCTTAACTGACATAGTTAAGAATTTTAACATTTAAAATATATATATTAAATGGAGAATGTTACTTATTTCACTCTGACTGTAAAACAGTGCATATTGTGTTAAATGGGATTTCCATCCCATGTTTTTAAGGCTGCCTTATGAATAAATAAATATGCAAGAATGCAGAGCATGAATAGGTCAGTCTTCCATTCTGTATCACATACCTACCCTTGATAACACCGTGGTAACTGGAAAAAACAACAACCCTTTTTACTCAGTTGTCACTACTTCCAATAGACTTCACGCTAATCTCATAGAAGTCCGCCCCTTTCCGTGTCCTCCGGAAACTGCACTTCCGTTGTGTTGTGACAGGATTTGTTCCTGAAGTTGTATGCGTTTTCTAAATTTGCACCGCATTTCTAAAGTGTGTTACCACTTTGATGAATATGCTTTGTGTATTTGCAGCACGATGGGTTTTCCAGGACACCGTAATTTATGCATGTTTAATTCCATCTTTTATTCACGTACTAAGCCCAACTCTATAGGCTAATATTTATAAAACCGAGATAACCATAGAAGCGTCTTCATCTGTGCTTGATACTTTCACGGAAAAACGGAACTGCTGCTTGTCAAGCTTGTTTCATCAGGTTTTATATCATCGTCATGACGTGTTTGAATTGATCCCAGGCATATGCAGTCCTCATCAAAATCCATGCATGTCCTAGGCTGAGTAAGGTATGTTCTCTCTCTGGTCACAGTTGGCAAATAAATTATGCATATAGATTGTGGGGAAAACACTTTAGCACGTGTTCTCCAAAGAAGTGTCTTAATATGAGCTATCTAGCTAGTTCCAATGTCAACTGTAGTCATAACACTGGGTTTCTCTCTGTGCTCAGGTGTCTTATTCGCATGCCAGTAACATGTTAGCGATATTGCAGTAGTGTGAATTTTTATGTTGCCCGTGATGAAAGGTGACAGCGAATAAAAATCCAAACATTTTTTTTGTTCAGGTCTTTTTAACGGTCATAACCGACACATATTTATCTAACAAAAAAATCAGGTTCCTCTAAATGTGTGGAAGAACTGCTGTGTATATTTTTGTTTCCAGTGGCCTGAGTACCTAAAATAAGTCACCATTTTAGGAAGCAGGAAAGCAGGGCTGCTTACAAACATGACATTAGTAAATTATTTTTGGGATATTTTCATTTATGATTTTCCCCTTTTTGTTGTTTGTTTGCTTTTTTACTTTCATTTTTTGTAGGGACTGTGATATATATTTTGTTATTTGAATGCATAATATAGCTTTGGGGCTCCCACAGACACTTGTGTATATAAACATATTAGGGGAGATTTTTTCATTGATTTGTATATGTTTGTGAAGGAATGCACATAGTTCTCATGTTTGAGCCACTTTAAAGATATTTTTTGACTTGTATCAGAAAGGAATGCAAGCATTTATTCATATCAACATTTTCCTTGCAGAGTCATTTCAAAGATGATGCAACAGAATAGTTTTGCTTTTCTATTCTGTACTTTGTTTATTGACAGGTAATTCCACCCTCAACTTTTTAGGGTGCCTCCCCATAATTGCTCAGCTCTTCTGTGTAATAAAAGCAGGATTGGTTTGTATATCACATTGGTGTAGGTCGTTTTCACCTGTTATATAAAGAACATTCTAATGGCTTTGGGGGAGACAAACCAAATTAGTCCTTTATAATTGTAATTATATATTACTTTGCTTCATTAGAAGTTTGTGATTATTCCTGTTATTCATCAAGTTAGGTACCGTGATTTACTGGGGTAGGTCAAATTAAAAGATAATTGCCTGCTTATATTAGGTAAGCAAAGTTTTTTATGTCATAGTTTTCACTTACTATGATTGGGACAATACATCTTTTACATGAGGATGGATTTTATCAAAGCTTATAGGGATCTGTATGCCATGCATAGGACGCTTATGCTTTATTTAGTTCACTAAATACAAGCAGTTCATTTTTGTTTTAAATGTTGATGTTCCACCTGCTCCATCAGACCCTCTGCTTTGACACTATGTCCACCTGGTGTACATCAGTAAGCACAGCCTATAACAAGGTATGTCTTAGCCACTTGTAATCTTCTAAGCATTAACATTCACAACATGTCTTTCATTTTTCATACATAGTCATGTATATATTTGTGACATGCTACATTTGTTACTGTTTTCACTTGAACAAGGAAAATCATACTCAAAACAGATATATAAGTGGACAGTCAGGGTGAAATAAGTAACATTCTCCTTTTAATGTTATATTTTAAAAAAATATTAAAGGTCTTAAGTATGTCAGTGTTTTCGTTAGTCTTTTGGCCAATGTTTTTTTTAAAAAGAGATAAGGAGATACCAGAACAAAATAGACAAGCAAATAATAGAGGAAGATGGCATGGGATGGAGGGATGGAGGGATGATAAAAGACAGGGGTAGTAACGGATAATTTATTCTATTCTCTCAGCTATTCTCTTTAACTAATTCTGAAGTCTGCATCTTTATTTTCTATTATTTTTTTTCTAAATATTTTTCTTGACTATAAGAATATAGCTTAACCACTAGAAAGATTAAACATCCAGTGAGTGTGTATCCTGGCATGTTAATGTAAAAGGCAGCTCCTACTGGATTTGGGGAAAGATTAGTAAAAAATTTCAAGTATCTGCAAAGCAGAAAACTGCCTATTCAACAGGCATGAATGATGTGCTACCGAAGTAGTTGTTTTATTTGCATAGCCTAATTAATATCATTAGATCAAGTTCTATATTACCTATATTGTTATATTACAATTTTGCTTTTGCTTTTTTGCTTCACAATTGTTACACATAATTGCTGCACCTGATACAAGGATAGGAATTTCAATTTATTCATACTGGATATAAGAATAATTAATGGCTGCTGAGTGAAGCACTTTCATTGAAAATTCATCCACCAATTTTTTTTATTTTTTTTTTATTTTTTATTTTTTGTAACCAGGAACAGGGCACATCAGCCAGGAATACATTCCAGGTCTGTTTTAGAACACTGGCTGTGATTCATTACATTTTGGCAATTGTGAAAAGAAACTGGATGATACTTCTAAAAGTAATTGTGTTTGCAGTTTATTTGCACAGTTACATGAACAACACTGGTAGCATAGTCAACAGGCTTGATGGTTTTCCAGTGCACGACACTGTGATACCAGGGCTGGCCCAAGCCTGTTTGGGGCCCTATGCAGAAATCTGAGCTGCCACTGACATAACATAGGTAAAAAACAAATAGAAATAAATACATGGTCTTTGGCACCCTCTTGGCGGCCTTAGCAGGCTCTCATTTTGCTTATACGGCGGGACAATTGTTCTGCTGTTATCCTACCTATTGAGCAGTCCTACCTAGATTTAATGTACTTATGTACATTACCCTTAGTCCAGGTTTCTGGTGTTTATTTTAGATGCATTTTTGGTTGTATATATTATAATTAGGCTACTGTGGACAATTGTATACCGTATAGCTACAGCACCTGTACTTCACACACATGTAGTAATCGGATCTAGAAAGTTGCCAACCCTATTAAAATATTAGGTTTATAGTATAATATTTGAATTAAACAGACAAAGCATTAATCACAATCATTTGCATGATGATTAAATCTTGAACCAAAAATGTATCAGAGAGCTGTAGTGTTTTTTACAGACACACACCAAATAAAATTGTGCTTGACCATTTCTTGCCCTCTATATCATTCTCTGCAGTTTACTGAGAAAGACCTGACACTGGGTAATGCCATTGTCTATTCGAAGGCCAAAACAACAACAATCTTGGTTATCAAAGACTCACTCCACCCTGACCACAGCCTCTTCTTTTAGAAGCCATGAGAAAACCACCATCGCAGCTTGAGAGCACAAATCTAGCCTACATAACATCTACATGACAAAACTCTCGAAACGTTTCTCCAAAAGCACTGAATGTTATTCTAACCATTTATGGCCTTTCTCCATTCATGTACACAAAGTCCAGTATGATTCCAAATGTCATCAAAAGATATATCTGTTTGTAGCTGAACAACTTATACAATGCGATCTTTCTTCTTTGTGTCAAATGAACTTAACAATTGAAACATCCAAAACTGGCTGTGTTTCTTGCCAACATACTGGTGTTTGGACATGTGGGATTACTTGCGTGTCACTTTCAATAACTCAGTTGGTAGAGTAGAAGTTAAAACTGTCATCCTTAGGCTGTCGGCTCAACTCCAACTCACACAAACTTTATGTTTTAATGCAGAATCTGTCATTTTATATGAGCATAAAAAGAGGTTTTTCCCTGACCAGGAATCGAACCGGGGCCGCGGGGGTGAACACGCCGAATCCTAACCACTAGACAACCAGGGACAAAGCTACTGAGTTTACATGACAAGATCATTTTTCAAAGTCTGCACTCCTACTATTCTGACAATGTTTAGATGCATAGTGGACTTGGTATGCATGAGTGGAAAAAGGCCATAAAGCGAGTTATTTATCTTTCTCTTTGTTCTACAAAAAAATGAAGTTTGCAAGAGTCAGGGCTCTTTTTTACCATCTGGGAAAAGAGGGAACGCTGGTGTCACTAACACATGGAAAGAGCTGTTATAGTATTCCCTATTTGTCTCCTTAATGTTTCTGACATTTTAGCCACTCATTTCTCTCTCTACATGAAAACACTCTAGAAAACTTTCTCCAAAAAATACGGAATGTTATTCTAAGTACTCAGAAAATAGTCTTTTCCTCCCCCTTCTGACGCGTGAACTTATAGACGCCCTTGATTGCACGGTGTCTCTGTAATTGACAGGGGAGAGAGCGTATGCCACTCCCTCTCTCCCTAAGAGTACAGCCAATTATGCTCTTCTAGACTCTCAGCCACAAATGGCTGTGACACCATCAGTTTCAAAGTTAAGCACAACTGCTATAGTACTAATAAAAGCTTCACACTCACCTCAGCTGGGACATGGCAGACACTGAAGGAAACTCCTCACTTCACTCTCTTCATCTGACCAGTCATTAAGCTCCACTGGTTTCTTCACTGTTTGGAGTTTCAGCACTTCTAGCACTTGTAATATTAGAATAGAATCCCTTTATTTACTAAAGGTACACAGAAATGTACACCGGTACACAGAAACTTACTGTATGTAAGAGTGCAATAGTTCAAAGCTGTATTAGTGCAGATAAATACAACTACAGTGCCATTGCAGCTTTTAATGCTGTTTCAGTATCAGGGTCTTCAGGAAGGCTCCACCTGGCAACCCTGAAGTGCCTTGCTATGCTTAAAACTCACACACACACACACACACACACACACACACACACACACACACACACACACACACACACACACACACACACACGAACAAACACAAACACTTAACAAGGTGAGTTCTGCTTATTTGTTATTGGAGATTTGTTAAGAAGGCTGATCGCCATTTAAAATTAGATTTCACAAACTGTAATTGTTACACTGGTGAGTTTGAGGTAGAGATGCACTTTCATTAATACTGCTTACACTCTGTTTCTTTACAACATGCATGGACGTGTTGAAGCATCTCATATGCATGGAACACTAATACTCAGAGCATTGGAAGGTTGAAAACAGAAGCTATCTGGCTCATACAATGTTTTAAATGTGCCAAGGGAAATTCCAAGTGTGGCCATCCTTGAGTGGAGTGGAAGATAAATATGTTTTCTTTGTATTTCAAAGCGGCTGTAAGAGTATAACAGGCAGTTTAGAACATGTCATTCCCTCCATGTAATTTGAGAGAAAATATCCTATGAAGATTGGACCAAGATTCGTGCAGAGTATTTTCAGCACATAGTGGAAACTATGCCAGAAAGAATTGCTGCAGTTCTGGAGGCCAAAGAAGGTCCAACATGCTATTAAATGGGTGTACTTAAGCCCACTGTGTCCTATAATAGGATGTTGCTGGAATGTATGTGAATGTTGTTGGAATGGTCGCAGTTGCGGCAGCAGTACAGGTAAGCTGTAATCCTTTCCCCCATCTGAATGAGTTTGCCCTATTGCACGGGGTCGAGTTATGATGTGAATGTTTAATTACACAGGATGGATTGTGGGCGACAGAACCGAACAGCCTTCAGGATTCAAGTAGAGAAAGGTGAAACTTCTCCAGCCTTTGAGTAAATCACAGGACTATTGCATAGCAATTAGAGATAACAGAACAGCTTTCGGGGGGGTTTGGGTGGGTTGCCTTATCCGCCCCTTTAACAGAGTAGTCACAATTCAAATTTCCCTTGTTGCATTGTTTACAAGGCATTATACATGTGGTTTATTTATAGTGCACGGAGTAATATGCAGCAAGTCTGGTCTGTCTGCTTTGGAAGAGAAACATTTGGCCAAAAGAGCAAGACACAGCCAGGAGGATGATTGGTAAGAGCACATCATAATATGCACCTTAAAGCTGTGCTCTACAGCTAGGTCCTGTTCCATGACTGCATATATAAATTTACTACTGACATTGCCATTTATATCTGGCCATTTACAGTGCACTCTTGCTCAGTGCAGCACTTGAAGCTGATTTTCCATTGTGTAGTTATTATGTTCAAGAGATGTTTGACCCGGTCAGGGTGACACACTTTAGTGAGGGCAGCAGTATCCTAGAGGACACTACAGACAGTGACGGAGACATCTCAGAGCGCGAGGTGAGAGGTTGAGTTTTTTGTTACTCTCTCTACGACATACTTTTCATGCCAGGTACTATTGTCCAGTTCAGCCCAATTTAATTTACTTGTATTATGATATATAAATTGCTGAACATCTTATCACTCAGTTTCAAACATCCCCTCAGCTGTTTTAAGCCATTTCGGTTATTCAGAAGTACTGCTAAATGGATGTGGTGGGAAAATGAGAGCACATCAAACACAGACAGCTTTATGCATTGAGTAGTAAAGAGTAAAAGTTTATTGAGTTTGTAAAGGGAAAGAAATGTGAGTTCCACCTTCCAACTATAACTTTTCTAGGATACGTGATCAGCCATGGTGAAATCACTACGGATGATAAGAAGATCAAAGCCATCTTCCAGTGGCCCATTACTATTATAGTTAAAAAACTCCAGAGATTCTTGGGATTTGCAAACTTTTACCGATGCTTCATATGGAATTTTAGCAGCATTGCAGCTCCTTTCACAGCCCTCCTGAAAGGAGCAATGACCAAGCTACTTTGGAATCAGGAGGCTGATCAAGCTTTCAGGAAACTGAAAGAAGCTTTTACCACGGCTAGCATACGTCGACATCCTGATCCTTCCATTCCATTTGTCGTGGAAGCTGATGCTGCTAACATCGTGGTAGGAGCTGTACTTTCACAACGATACGACAAGTCCAAGTTACAATAGATGATTAAATAGACAAGTGTATATAAAATAGATGATGGAATAAACAAGCCATACAAGACACAGTCATCCCAATGGAATGTCTGTCGGGAAAACATTACCTACCTTGTGCTGTGACCATCTGTTGAAGTGGGCTCATTCTTCGCTGGTTCAGGGCTATGACAAGCGATATTTATAAGTATGTTTCTTCATGTTCAATTTGCAGTCAAAGCAAGATGCCTAAGACCCTACCCACAGGAAAGCTCATGCTTCTTCCCGTACCAGAAAGTCCTTGGTCTCACATCACCTTAGATTGCGTTACTGACCTCTCTGTCCTCACTGTAGTTGATGGATTCTCCAGGGGTGTGTGGTTCATTGTGTTTCCGAGTATGCCTACAGCCTGCCAAACTGTGGAAGCCTTGTTTAACCAGGTGTTCCGTATATTTGGCATCCCAGAGGACATAATATCATATTGGGGACGTCAATTCACATCTCGAGTTTGGGCTTCCTATATTGAACACATCGGGGTAGCTATTAGTTTTACATCCACAGTCAAATGGCCAATTCCTACATTGTTTTTATATGAACAATCCATCAGACCGGTCCAAGTTCCTCTTATTGGCAGAAATGGCCCAAAATTCACTTACTAGTTCATCCACTGGCTTGACTCCTTTTTATTGTATTTTAGGTTATCAACCTTAAATGTCCCATGGACTTCCATATCAGCTGGTTTCCCCGCTGTGGATGAGTGGATGCAGCGGAGCGAAAGGGTATGGGAGGAAACAGATCAGTGTATTGTATGAGCTCTCTGAATGTATAAGGAAATTGCGGACAGGCACAGAGGGGAGAACCCGATATACCAACCTGGTGACAGAGTGTGGCTCTCTACACAGGACTTCCGCAAGCCGGGGTCATGTCGCAGGTTAGGTCCCAAGTATATCGGTCCATATGAAATTACCAAGCACATTAATGAAGTCACATATCAACTCATCTTACCTGCTCACTTTTGTGTTTTGAGGTCATTTCATGTGTCCCTTCTTAAGCCTGTTGTTCCTGTTGTGGCCTTTGGATGAGGTCACCCCTGAGGTCACTCCTGTATTAAGTATGTTGGTTGCTGTCATTAGAGTGTATTGTTTCTGAAGGTTTTTTTGCATTATGCAATGCCTCTTCGCAGAGTGTGATTTTCAAGAACTTTAGTAAGCAGATGACTTATTTGCATCACCTTTTTTGGTAGGACAAAGCCCATCCATGAGCCAAAGGAAGCTGAGGTAGGCCCCATTCCATGAAAACACAGGGAGTGTGTGAACCAGGATACCAACAGAAGCATACATGCAAGCTGACGCCTACCCTTCCTTTGTCCAGTTGTTTGGCCAGTAGACAACTAATGAAAAACATTTCAAAAGGGTTTATACAGAAGCCAATGTTCAAATGGCTCTCTGTGCAGTGAGGAAACATATCATAAGGAAGTGCAAATTCCACTAAAGTTTAAGTAGGATCACTGAATTCAAAGTCTAGAGCACTATTACACTATGACTTCTAACAGTAGCGTAAAAACAATAATGTCTTATTCGTTTTTAGAAAGGAATGTAAAAGTTTATGAAATATTCTTAAAAAGAGGACAATTTGATAAGGAGCTTGGTCTTGCACAGCTACCAAAACCCAGGACTGAACTAGGAGTCTTTTGATATTCAATCTAACACTCACCCAGCTGAGCTATTTCAGCTAGTGACTAAATACTTTTGCCTGGTTTCGTTCAAAATGTTACCAATGAATGTAGGTCATGTTCATGTCAGAGGAAACTGTCACCTTTATCCCTGGTGAGCTAGTGGCTAGGATTCTCTTTCAAACTTAATTTTTATGTGGATTAAAAAGAAATATGAATACCTCTCTTTATGACCTCCTAATGCTCATGCATACCAAGTCTAGTATGCATACAAACATCGTCAGTATACTAGGAATACAGAATTTGACAAATGTTTGTCAGAAGCATCTGAGCTTTATTGCTGGTTGGTGAGTGGCTAGGATTCAACACTTTCACCACTGCGACTTGGGCTTGATTCCTGGTCAGGGGACGCTCTTTTTGCTCACTTAAAAAAGAAGCTTGTATGTGAAAAAACAAACTTCCTTTGAGTCAGATTTTAACTGACAGACTAAGGATAACAGTTTTAAATTCTACAGTCCTCCACTCTACCAACTAAGCTATTGAAGGCAACAGACATGTAATCCCATAAGTCCAAACACCAGTATGTTGGCAAGAAACACGGCCAGTTATGGATGTTTGAATTGTTAAGTTCATTTGACACAAAGAAGAAACATTGCATTGTACGAGTTGGAGATGTTCAGCTACCAACAGATATCTCTTGATTACATTTGGATGCATACTGGACTTTGTGTACAATCAATAACTACTGGTACTAACTCAAAGTATGTTTCCCCCTTCAGTTTTATTTTATGCCAGAATAAAGACTTTCTGTCTTTAGAATTCTACATGACTCAAACTGAGATGCAGCAGATCACTTAGCTAGAACAAAGGGTCTTGTACTACAATAATGACTTTTGCATTATTGCCCATAAGGTCCACCTCTTTTTTCTTTAACCCTCAGATCATCCCGTAGATGTTAGAATTATTCTAATGAAATTATAATTAACATTTTAAAAAATTCCTTAACATCACTCTTAAAATAACTTTTACCTTACAAATTATTTCTTTACCAGCAAATTTGAGTTGGTATGAATTAATCTATTAATTTTTCGTTATTATTTCATTAAATACATGCCCCCCCGCCCCCTACAAAAAGAATAACAGTCCAAATGAAAGGTCTAAATGAATCTTTGCAGTAACAACAGTCTTTTATGCTCTTCCAACCACCCCACCTCCCCCCAGTGGACACACCATGCTCCAGTACATGATTCTGGAGTGCTGCGCTATCTGTGCTCCCCACTAACTCTTCCTACCTGCTGGGGTTTCTCCTTCCTGGACCTGCCTTAAAATGCTTAAAATGACAGCACCTTGCCCTCCATTTACCTGCAACATTCTGCACTGTCACAAACAATATTTATGTGCAGATTAGCAGATGAACCTCACCTGGATGATCCACATTTCATTTCTTTGTACTGTTATAATAATGAGTTACTGTATTTCTACCCAGGTGTTCTATTCAGGTGAACTGTGCTCTGTTTCTATCTCCTATGATGTCTTTGTGTAGGAATGCTGTAGTGTATCTTTCATGCTTACAATTTGTCAGCCATCCTCTACCCAACTCATCTCTGGCCAGGTTTATCCAGGGTTAACCGAAGGAGGATGAGTTCCCTTTTGAGTCTGACACCTTCCAAGTCCCTTCCACCATTCCAGTGAGTTTTTCCTACTGTCACCCTTGCCAATGTCATTTGGCTTATTTATCAGTTGTCACAAGGTGTTAACGTTATTATGCACATGTATATAAAATGTGTATATACTGTATATACATATATATATATATATATATATTTGCAGTTTGGATTGGATTATAAAGTGAATTTCATTGGTGAGTACTATATTTTTTGGTGACAAAGTATAATCTAATCTTTACAAAGCAGTGACCAGAAAGGAAGAGCTAGATGAGGCTTTGGTCCCCATGATAGTTAGAGACACACAGCCATTTAGCATAGTTGAGGATAAAAGCTTCAGGGACTTGGTAGCAAAATTGGATTCAACTTATATTCTCCTAACTAGGAAGGTATGTGTGGTGACATGGATACATTATGAGAGTAGTATTAAAAATATATATAATTATTTTCTTCCTTCCCTTTAGACTGTAAAGGCCATGGTTGAGGCCAAATGTCAATAAGAGAAAGAGAAGGCCAAAGCTGAGGTCCAGAAAATTCCTGCAATGAGTTTGTCAGCAGATATGTGGACATCTCTTAATGTGGATGCCTTCTTGGCTGTGACCTACCATTTTGTAGATGACAACACATTTCTGAAGTCTACACTACTTGGTGTTGTGAAATTCCTGCAGGCGCATACGGCTGAAAATTTGGCCTGTGTGAAATCCTCTCTTATGGAAGAATGGGGAATAAAATAAAGTCACATGTCTGGTTACTGATGGCACATCTAATATGATTGCCTGTGGAAATAGCTGAAGCTGCCTCATGCGCTTCAAAAAAAAAAAGAAACTGAGGTTGAAACAAGGTGTTGGAGCGATTAGTAGAACTCAGGGAGCCTGTGGGGGCAGATTTGGCGGGTTTACAAACTGATATTCCTGCGCTGATCTCTGATGTGTACAGTAATGTATGTGGGTGCCGGTCTATACTGTATTCTTTTCACAAGGCAACTGTGGAGCTGTCAGACCTCAGTGGCAGGCATAATCATATCCCAACACATTTCAGACTAAAGGATTTGAACTCCCTGGCACTTCCAGACACCTAACTGGCTATAATTTGATGGGGAGGATGCAGGTTGTCTGCATGCCTCTGGAATTGCTTCTTTGACCTATTCACACAGCGATCGAGAGCCTTACACTAATGCCAGAGTCCCTCTGATTTCATACTTTTCTCTGCATTGTCCAAGATTTGTAAACAAGCACAAATCCATGGGTAAAGTTTTGTAATCAAGAACACACTCTCATGTACTTGGAACATGTCTTAGCAGATTGTGATTTACAAGCAATGTCATAAGCAACACAAGTTCAAACAGGTGGTTTGTTGACAAGGGGTCATTCATCAAACAAAACCCACATGGCCCATATGGGGATCGAAACCATGACCTTGGCGTTATTAGCACCACGCTCTGACCAACTGAGCTAATCGGCCTTTCTCCGTTCATTTCGCAGTTTTTGGTGCAGCACTGAAGGGAACCTTTCCATGAAATTGTAGACTTGGTGTCAACAAGATTACGGCCACTTTTTCGACCGAGCATAGGTGAAAGTTGACACTTATTGTTCCCTCTGACAAATGGTTATTCTGCAGCCAACTTTTGAATTAAACTTCAAAAGCAAATGTGGAGAAGCTTTTGTTAAAGAGCAATTCAGTGCAGTTGTACACAGTGACGAAATCATCAATTGCAAAGTCCACTGAGCTTTATTGCTGTGAGTTACATAGTGCTGTCTATTACACCATGAAATCTGCCATAACAACAAAAATGTAATGTCTGATTCTGTGAGCCAAGGAATATAAACCTTTTAGGGACATATTTAAAATATCAGATTTTCTGCCTGAGCACAGAGTAGGCATTTTTTTCTAGCTTTAACCATACGTCCTCTTTCTTTGGAAATCTGTGTCATTGCTGCATGAATAAGCAGAAAGATTTTGAGCAATTTTTTGTCTGGGTCTAAGGGGCAATTTATTCAAACCAAAAGATGCTATTTTAGCTAGTTTGTCAAATGAACATGTCAAACCTACAGAGACAATGTGTCTAGCTACAGAACTCTGCAAGGTTTAATTCTTGGAAGTATTTGAAGCCATAGAAAGTTATTCTGTAAGCATTGCTTAACTCAATAAAAAGAGACAGTTAGAGCCAATGGCTGCCAGATCTAACATAGCTCACATTTTATAGTGTTTGCATAGCATATCAGAATCTGCAAGAACTATTCCTGTCATTTCAGGAATAAGCTTTTTTGACTTCACAGCTAGATGAAATATTTAGGGTGGATGCAGGATTTGGTATGATCTCCTAGAGAATTGCCATTCCACTGTGT
Source organism: Electrophorus electricus (assembly GCF_041902795.1). Taxonomy (NCBI): domain Eukaryota; kingdom Metazoa; phylum Chordata; class Actinopteri; order Gymnotiformes; family Gymnotidae; genus Electrophorus; species Electrophorus electricus. The sequence goes on along the minus strand of NW_027658627.1, from coordinate 2,007,784 downwards.
CTTCAGCTTTTGTCCGATCTGCAAACAAGTCCCACTCTAGGAGAACTAGGTCAAGTGGTAGAGTGCTCTTTTAGTATGTGAGTGTTAGTGGGATTGATGCTCACATTCTCAAGTCTAGAATTTGTAGTTTTTTTCTATGATGAAATCCTTTCTGATAGCAAATGTTTTCGGGACCTGCTAATACGCTTATGCCATGCACACATTACGTGACTTTTGAAGTTTTCAAATTGATGTATGGCTCACACTGCACAACTGTATGTCTTGGAATCTGGAAAGCTTAATTTGTGGTATCTCAGTGGCAGACATAATCAGTGATAAACCACTGATATGTCAACTGGTCTTAACACAGACAGATTTAACTTACTCTGTTGAGACTGTGTCTAACTTAAACCTTTCCTTCAAATAGAAGAGATCCTTGTTGCAGAGGTAATGTTTTTACCTTTATATGGTTTTCCCACTCATAGTCATGCAACACACAAATGCAAACCTCTCACAGACTGTCTCACACACATCCAGTTATTCATCTGAACACATGATGTTTCTGTCTCTGTACCGCTATTAGTTATGCAATGGTTCCTCAATACTAGCACTAACTGAACAGGGTTTTGTATAAATATGATCTTTATAACAGCTGCCATAACAGCAAAAATGTAATGTCTGATTCTGTGAGCCAAGGAATTATTATTGATATTGTGAATATTTAATAACCTCCAATGCCAGCAAATTAAATTTCACAATATTGTGAAAATTGTAAAGGATACTTTATTCATGTCCTCATTGCTAAAGATTGTATCGCTTTATCACAGCGATACGCTAGTTAGCTAGCTAACAGTTGAGGTCAGCGAGTGTCAAACTCGGGGCTATAAACCATTCCTTGTGGAACCATTTCATTGTTCAGCTTTCAACTTTGATCGTTTAGGTGCTGGTAGTTTGTTAGCTAGCTAACTGTTCAGCAATAGAAAACCTACTTTTGTATGATTTAGAGACCCAAATTCACAAACCTGTGGGTTTTCAAATTTATCGTTCTCTCTAAATAAGCAAAATGAGTTAAGCCATTACTACAGCTATCGGACTGTTTGAACTACAATATTCGACTGTTCATTTATTGTTAGTTAGTTTAAATTAACTTTCATAAACATTCTTAATTAATAGAATGTTTTTTTTAATGACTGATAAACTATATTTAACATGAAGCTATTTATATAAAGTTTCAAGTTTGGTTTATTTGTCACATACATTTATTTGTCACTTTCATTTTTAGTCTGTAAAATGAAAGATCCTTGCTCACAATTTTAATATATATATATATATATATATATATATATATATATATATATATATAAACTCCCTATTCAATGGGAAGAAACCAGTTCATGTCATTGTGAATTGCTGGTTCTGTAATCAAAACACTGAGGTTCCATATGAGCACAGAAACTGCTGAGACTGTCCATTCTGTGTGCAGTACAATGGCTTCTAAGAGGTATTGCTGTATTTGAGACATGGTGAGGACATATTTTAGTGAAAGTCTTCCAATGATGCACCCTTACCTGAACCATTTTATGCTGTTGCTGCTGTTAAAAAATGCAGAATGGTGATTATAACGAACCGATCCTTGCACAATATATGGAGCACCTCAACCATGGGGTATCAGCTGGTGTCCCTGTGCTTGATGCATCCAAGACTCAACCAGACACTGAAGATCAAGCAGCTGGCTTCCTTCACTCCCAGAGAGGAAGTAGGTTTTCCATTTGAACTGTTGCCTTCTTAGTTAAGACGTATGCATTGTTGATTGCAGTGCCAGAGCTGTGAAACTGTGCAAGGTAATGCATGTCCAGTGCTGGACTTGGGCAAAGATTGTGAGTGGGTCTTCAAGGGCAAACAGGATCTGATGGCCCACATGTAGTTTGATATTATTCCTAAATAACTAAGTTTACATGGCTATTTGAAAGAAGCTGATCATGTAAGCAGCAAAGACAGAATATCATTCTCTGACTAAGGATTTAGTTGACTCATGTTTAACCCAACTAAACTGTGGTCCTGGCTGATTTTAGTTGGACTATTGAGCCACTGACTCATGCACAGAGTTTTCTGAGTATTTTGCAGTTTCTTACTGTACTGAGTTCTTACTGAGTATAACACCAACTTTGATATATTTGTTTTCTTTTCACCGAACAAAGCCTTCAACTTTGACTGTGGTGACATGAAATCCAGATCTGCAGAGTGTTTTTTCAGTAATGCATCTTTTGCCCGTGCATTTTGATTGCAGTGTTAGGAGGTCATAACTGCTGATCAGAACTTTGGACAAGAGGGCTTATCCTCATGGCTCTCTGACTTTCATGTACAACAACAAACAATATTTTCTTATTTATTTTTTTCCAGTTGTAACAAACCGTTCTGCTGTTTTTTAACTTCTGTCAAATTTTTAATGGTTGTACAGGACAATTACGATGGAAATTGAGGTGTACAAGTGCCACCTTGAACAGACCTACGAGTTGTGCGGGCCTGTCAGACAGCTAAGCAGTATGACATCCAGCACCAGAACCGACAGCTGCGGGCCCTGCTTTTCAACCACCAGCTCAGATGCAGCCAAGATGCAGACAAAGAATTCATTAAGGTGAGTAATTATTGTCAATGGTTGTCTTAGAATGGTGCTAAAGTGCTTAAGATAGTTTTTGGCGATTCTATAGCCAAGAATTCTCAAGATCACATCTAGCTGCATTCCTGTTGGGTGTGAATGACAGTTGCTCCTTCCCAGTTGATACAAAGTGACGATAGAAAAAAAGGCGTACACAGAACTGGTAGTGAACACTGTCCTTCAAGTGCATATAAGTGCATACAGTGTTTGAGCCTGCAATCCAGTTCATTACCCTGTCCAACAGGCTCCCAGGTTCCCCTCCACATCTTCTTTGTCAGAGATAAAAATTGATATAAAAAAATGGATACTTGAATACTTTTGGTTACTTTTTTGTTCCTGGCTACCATGCTTTTTAAAGCATTGATTATTTCAAACATTGATTTATCTAAGATAAGCAAATACCTGTTCTCTCTTGCTGCATTTTGTGGGGTTTTTTTTGTTTTTTTTGTTTTGTTTTCTTTCCAAATGAAGCTGTTGTTTTCATTTTTGGTGGGTTTCATACTATCCACACCAGCTTCCAGGTTTCTGTCCTTTTACATACCAAGCAATCAGCTTCCTTTCTCTTTGCTACAGAGCACCTCTTTTCTGTCCACACCTGCTTGGCTGGTAGCTCTCAGAAGCCTTGCCTTCCTCACCTGTGCTTTTCTGGTTGCGCTGGCCATATGTGGGTCTGGATGTGACTCTGGAGACACATCCTCTCTCCACAACAGCCCGCACACTCTCAGCGGGGGAATCATCCCACCCAAAGAAGCCCACCAAAGTGACACTGAAGCCAAAGCAAAGAGCATCACCAAAACTATGCAAATGTGGAATGACCTGGTGGGTATTCTGCCAGAGAGAGGCAATAGAGAATATCAAGCTGATCTGGTAGTCTGGAAGCAACCACCAGATGGCTGTTGCTTCTGTTGGCCTTTTGACTTCCATCAACATCTACTCAGGCAGTAAAAAGAAATGGTGTACTGGGAGGTAGTAAATCTTGCTAATCAGTACTTGTTTTTGGCCTGTGAAAATACAAACAAACAATACACATATTCAAACACTTCTGAACTACAATTGCTTATCAGGATTTACACAGGCTTATGTTCTTAATAGCTCTTTGCTTACAACTTCATCAAAGCGGTTTTGTTCTACAGTATGTGAAAAGTCTACTTTCCCACACAGTTCACATGAGTCTTGATTCGTCCTGCTGGTTCTTCATGTCTGTGAATGTGAAAAATCTAACTTTTTTGCTTGGCTTCAAGCAGTGATCCTTTGATTGCGTCATTCATGATTCATTTAGGATTACAACCAAGTGGTTCAATATCCAGCTAGAGGTGTACTCAAGTGAGGTAATAAAATGAAATTATTAATGTAATAATATGATGGCAGGAATTGTAAAAGACCAAATTAGGCTTCAGAAGTAAGCAGGAAGTGAGAATGACCAAATATGGCCTCTGTGGCAAGTCCAGGATTGAGGCCAGGATACCACCTAAAGATACAATTTTAAAAAAAAAATGGTTTTGTAACTTGATGAAAATGTAGAAATATTGAACCCACCTGAGACTGTTAGACATTCTGTGGTCAATACCTCGTCTGTATGCAACATTGAGCTCAGAATAAAGATGGCACCGGCTATTCCCTTCAATTAATTACTTTATTTTCTATTTAAAGTGTACTTGAGAAAAGGACTGGAATGTGGGAAAAATCTAGGAACCACACAAGAATGTCTGGAGATAAAAATTCAAGGCTGCATAGCCATACCTTAATGTGAGAGATCCTCCATTTCAGAGTCTGCTGTGTGAGAGTCCTGTGCCTTTTTTCTCTAGCTTGGAATAGGACTGTTGCTTCTGCTTCTTAAGGTTTTCAATCAACAAGGACGGTGGCTCCACCTGCAATGAACCATGAGCTTGTTATATTGAACTGCACAAGACAATAAATTAACTCTTGTATTCATTCTGTATGAAGTGCGCCTCACTTGAGATGTCAGCCAAAGTTTAGCAGTAAATATGGTTATCTGCAGTTAAGTGTGTTGCTATTGATAGACATCTTCAGCTAAAAATAAGTCTTCCTTGACCCTAATCCACCAAGCCCAGATACAACACAGACATGCATGTGCTGTAGTTGGCTTCAAAACATTCAATGAACTTGTCAGCAACATGGTCCAGATTCCTGCAGCATGTGACATGCGTCTGCACGCATCCTGCCCCCACAGTCTCTGCCTGGCTCCCCCCACCCTCCTCCACCCCCAGTTTGCTCTCTCATCCTGCCCACCAGCAGCTAATGTCCGCCGCCGCAGCGCAGCACCTCCCACTGTATGCTGCATGCTCCTCTGTGTGCCTGTGGTAAAACCTCGCCAAGTTTAGTGTTCTAGCCACTGCACTCCCCTCCCCAACTCACACATCAATCTCAGAGGCAGATGGATTCCTGTCTCCCAGCCGCATCCCAGCTTTTTGAATAGTACACATACTTGGATAAATGTTCTCTGTGAATACAAAACAGCAACATTTGTCTAGTGTACCGGAGACCTCTTGGAAGTTTTGTAGACAGATGAGGCCGGGCTGTGCTAGCTGAGAGAGACGATATTTGAGCTTGAATCTGACTAGCACATGCACAGAAGCATAGGGTATTATGAAGGCTCTGCATGATATCGTGACCCAAGGTTGAGCTTACAGTAGGTGGCCATATTGCCTCATATCAAGGGCAGTGTACGTTGGAAGACCATAGCAGAGACGTGTGACCGAACTATGTGCACGAGCGCATAACATGCCGCATTCCTTGTTTTCTCCCATTTTTGAGTGAAGCTAATTGATAGTGCCATCTGCCATCTCCTTTTAGAAAGCCAGTGCAGTGCCTTGGCTGTTGATGTGAGTTGTTTTGTCAAAGGAAAGAATTGAAAATGTGAGCGGTGATCTCCATGTAATACTTAGGCTTTAATGCCCTTTACCACTCATTCAGTGCTTGTCTGTGTTTATGTTTTCAGTGTTACAGTGTGATTTTATTTAGGTGAAATTTGTTTTCAGTCTATCTGCAGTAGTGCACTTAAAGGGCCAGGAAGGTTAGTGGAACACATTTGCTCTGCCTCTGACCTCACAATTCCACTGTAACAACAGTGTTCAATTCCGTCATTTAAAAAAAAACAAAACTTGGTTTGGTTTAAATTTGTTTAAAGATTTGTTTAAATTGTGTGTGCCAGTGTATGTGAGCGTGTTGAAGTCTCTCTGACCCTCCACACCCATTAGTGCGTTCTTCCACTAGCTTCTCTCTCGTTCCTGCTTCAATATTCAAGGGAGGATTGAGATCCATTCAGGTAATTTTGCAGTCTTCAAAAAATGCATTGAAAGACATTCCAGTAGCTCAGTGGTGCACCTGCGCGCCACTCTGCTCCCCAGTTCGGAGGATGCCAGCACCTATGTTTAGTCTTTTATGTTTAGTCTTTTTTAGTCTGTTTCTCTTTATTTCCTTTGGACTCCAGTGCTTTTTAATAATCTGTTTTGGACATGGTATGGCTGCTCCATTACCCAGGAGCCCATACAAAGGTTCATTTCTGCCTGCCTGCATAACTGCTGGAGGGAGGATTTTATGTCCAGAAAATGTTAAGATGGCAACAGCTCGGTGGGAGACAGTATGTGAGAATCACCTCTTAGGCTCATTTTACTGTTTCTCATGTAGAAGGAATTCCCTCACTATGTTCCCATTCTGAGCATCAAAGCCAACTGGGATGGGGGTTTTGTCACATTCTGAATTCTAGCTCATGTCATATTTTGTCAGCATTGGCTTTGATAGACTCAGGTTATCGGTACAAATTTACATTCAAGATTAGTTGTTTTTTACATATATATCCCCTCTCCTGCAATCATGGCTAATTAGCTGCATCCATCATTGTAATTGTTTAATTTTTCATGCTAGTTCATTCACCCTTGTATTAGTGCCATGCATGTGAAACAGACTCTTGAAAGGTTTTCTTTTTGTATCTTGCATGCCTAGCATAATAGGACATTCAAAATCCCTTGAAAATTTTAAACTTTTTTTTTTTTTTATGTATATATCTCCTCAACATTCCCAGTACAACTGCTGTAGAGTCCACGACTCAACTCTTGACTAAAGTCTTCACTCCGAGCGTCTGAGTCGGCTGCTGCGGCATACGCCACGCTGCTCTGTGACCCTCACTCTCCACTCCTCTCCTCTCCCAGCTTTTCCAGAGCCCTCAGATGCAGACAGCCCAGCCTGCCATTCCAAGTAACAGCGCTTCCTTTCGACCCGTGTCCGGCCAGCCCATCATGATGTTCCTGACACCCATGCCCTTCACCTCATCCCAGACCGGCCAGTACTACGTACTCCAGTACTACGTGCCTCAGGTACCCAGAGCAGAGAAAAGCGCCTGTGCAAATATGTACACAGTGTAGCAAATGGGTTGAAAATCTGTCTATAAACAGGTTGGCCAGCAATAAATAAACTGCTCCTAAAATGTGTAGATAAAAATATGTTTTATCTTGGAAGCAGAAATGAGAAGTTCTAGTTTAGTTTTTTTTCAGTGTAAAAACTAAATGTTTTTGTATTTTTTGTTTGTTTACCGCTTTGAATATCTCTTTTAGGAGTGTCCTATATGAATGGCCATGTCTGGTGCTAGGCCCTTTACCTCTGCTGTTCTGTTTCATTCTCAGTATCACCACAGTGGCCTTCCCTACGTGGGATATCCCCAGCAGTACTCCGTCCAGCCCACAGGACCCAGTACATTCTACCCTGGGCTCTTTCCTGCAGACTGCCCACTAGCATATGGTGAGTTTGGACTTCCCTTTCTCTACCCCCACCTGGGAAACCCACACGCGTGCTCTCACCGATAAAGAGACCTTTCTTCTGGGTATTCCCGCTGGCTGAAACTGCTTTTTCGTTTGCTCTCTAACTGAAACCAGTGCTTTTTTTTGGTCACCACTAGTGGCAGGGCCTTCATACTATCCTGGCCAGACCATATACACCAAATCTCCATCCATAATAGTGCATACAGCTCAGCAGCCTCCACCCACTAAGAGAGTAAAGAAAACAGTGAGTATTCCCCCTGCCTCAGAGGTGAAATTAATTTAATTGTGGATTGACTTAATAGATGCAAATAACTTGCTGTTCGCTAAGATCCGTATCCGAGACCCTAACCAGGATGGCAAGGATATCACAGAGGAGATCATGTCAGGAGTAGGCATTAGCCAGAACACAAGCCCACCAGTGGGACGTCCCTGCACTACCCCTACTGCTCCACAGGTAAGCCATTCAGTCCCACAGCCCGAGCCCCTGATCGGCTGCAGGCCGCTGCTTCGCGTGATCCACTCCACAGGTCAAAGTTCTCTCTCATCTAGTCCTCCCTCATAATAAGCTCTGAGCTGATTGTTTGGTTGTTTGGCTGGCTTTCATTGTCTTGTCCTATTAAAAGCATCATACAATCAGCAACAAAATCTGATGGTGTAGTTTGATTTCCGGCCATTCTCTCTTCCTTCTTCAGTGATTCGGTCACACCGTTGACCCTCCTCCGTCATATTTGACTGGTTCCAGTAGCTTGTGTGATTGTGGCTGTTCTGATTTAAGAAGGCTTCTCAGATGTGTTTTGATGTTCCGACTTGCCGTGCCTGTTCTCTGCCTCCATCTTAGTTCTCCCTCACAGCCACTCGAATCCTCCTGATCTTCCCTCGTGTTCCCTCTACACAGACAGCCCACATAAAGGCCCTGTAAGAACGATTCAGCCAAACCCTGAGCACCTCAGCTTCTCTGAGGAAAGGCCTCTCTGTAAACTCTAATTATGCTGTGCTGTGCTGTGCTGTGCTGTGCTGTGCTCACCCCCCCACCCTCGTTGCCATTCCCCTTCTTCTGCATGTGTGTGCAGTATCTCTCTCTCTCTCTCTCTCTCTCTCTCTCTCTCTCTCTCTCTCTCTCTCTCTCTCTCTCTCTCTATCTTTTCTGTCTTTTGCTAGTTTTTATGTCCACACCCTCATTATCCTCACATTTTCTACCTCAAATCCCAGCAGCTGAACAGCCAGGTAGCAGAGCAGGGGAATGTCATGTATAACGTGGACAGTGCTCAGGTCCTTCCTGCTCCTGTGGACTTGAAACCAGGTCAGGCCTCACTGTCTCTTTCAACCCTCTAACTACATCACACACACACAGCTGGTTTAGGGCTAGCTAGCACATGCATGAACTTCCTTATGAAACTAGTACTAGTTTTGTGGATGATTTGCTTTTGACTCCACTGATTATTATTTTATTTGAATTTTTTTCCCCTTTTTTGGTGGTTCAACTTTCCCAACCCTCATCTGTGATTGGCTGTAGATGACGAGCCAAAGCTTGAGTGTGCAATGCTGAAGTCTTCATCACCAGCACTACGGCCAGTCGAGCCTCCTGTGCAGAGACGAGAGCCCGGCAGTCCTGCTTTTGCTCCTGCCCCTGTCTCTGCACATGGACCCGTCCCAGCTCCAGCTCCCACTCCTGCCCCCACCCCAGACTCTTATCCCCCTGAGAAATCAGAGCTTCCTCCGCAGATGTTTAACCAGCTGATGAAGCAGGTGATGGACCTCACCATCGACATGGAGGAGCGCCTCAAAGGCGTGGTTGACCTGGTTTTTGAAAAAGCCATCGATGAGCCCAGCTTCTCTATGGCCTATGGCAATATGTGCAGCTGCCTGGCTATGGTGAGTAACATGTTCCCATACATTGCTGCTGAAGTTCCATACAAAAGCAAATGCCACACAGAAGTGAACTCTGTTTGAACCACTCTAAACTGACATGGAGCTTTAATCAGCTTCTATTTAGTAACAGAACTCTCAACACTGTCTTATACCCAAGTGTTTCTCCTACATGTCTTTCCTGTGTAGTTAAAAGTGCCCATGGCAGACAAGCCCACCAGCACTGTGAGTTTCCAAAAGCTGCTGCTGAACCGCTGTCAGAAGGAGTTTGAGAAGGACAAGGTCAAGGATGATGTTTTGGAGAAGCTGCGGCACCAGCTGGAAGCGGCCACTTCAGTAAGCAGCACTCCTGTCTAGTTTACCCGACTCACCAACCCACAGATCAGGAGAAAGGGGACTGAAATCGGCAGCAGTGCTGGGAGGCGGCCTGGTCGTTATCGGGTCCAAACGCACTGTTTCTTGCTTTTGTCTTTGTTCTGGTTACTCCTCGCAAGGCCAGCGAGCGGGAGAGGCTGGAGGAGGATCTGGAGGAGGCGAAGGACAAGGCCCACAGGAGGTCCATCGGTAACATCAAGTTCATCGGGGAGCTGTTCAAGCTGCACATGCTGTCGGAGGCCATCATGCACGACTGTGTGGTCAAGCTGTTCATGAACCACAGCGAGGAGAGCCTGGAGCGTCTGTGCCACCTCCTCACAGCCATCGGCAAAGACCTGGACTTGGAGAAGGCCAGGGTAAGCAGGCCGCGGGCCTGGTCTGGGTTGATTTAATATTCTCAGCAGATGCTCAGCACTTGCATCGGTTTATCTTTAATATGTCATGTAAAGGTTTACGGGGCATGTGTACATGAGTGCTAGTGTGCAGTGCAGCGACTGTGCCTATTTTGTCCAGATTTGGTCTGTGTTGCGTTTTTCACAACAAGTACTTTACACATCGAAACTGGATGAAGAAGTTTTGGATATTGTATATTGACTGTCAGTTTTGTCTCTAGTAGGAACAGCAGTTGTGATGTTGACAGTTCAGTCACCAACTAGTTTGACAGTTATATGTGTTCAATTTTCCTGGTCTTTTTTATTGTGTATTTTTTTCTCCATGCACGCTTTTAACCAAAAAACAAGCATGTTGAAATGTTGTCTATAAAAGTTTTGCTGTCAGTGTTTTCTGTTGCTTGCCTGTTGCCTGCACTCTGACTACAGGGTAGCCAACTAATTAGGATCATCATCTATAGTGCGACTAGCATGCTGCGCTGATATCAGTGTATTATTAGGCCTTGGCAATGATTTTAAAAGTGTCCAAGTTCATGTTGTTTAGTGAAGTTGTTAGTGTGGTTGTTAGCTCTGCTCCTACTGCAGCTGACAAAATGAAAGGCTTTTATTGAGGACTGGTCAGCTGTTAGAAGGTTTTGCTCTCACAGCCTCCTCCACGTTTGCCGCCTCCTGCTGCTGCACCCTGGATTCCCCAAAGCCAAGTGCAGCTGATGACAGCACAGATACACCCACAGTGGCAGTGAACTGCTTTACAGCACTGACCAACGTGCAAGGCAGCAGGGTTTGCATAAGAGTCATAAACGTCTTGCGACATGAGTTCAGCTGAGAGCACACCTGATCGAATCGAAAAGGGTAGAATACCTGAAATTTTTCTACGTTTCTCTTACACTCTCTCTCTCTTTCTCTCTCTCTCAGCCAAAAATGGATCACTACTTTAAATATATAGAAAAGACAGTGAAGGAGAGGAGGGGTTCCTCACGCATTCGGTTCCTGCTCCAGGACGTCATCGACCTGCGACTGGTTAGAGACTCTGCCTGTGTTTGTGTGTTTGTGTTTGCCATTCCAGCGCATGGTGATGCAAAAGTATGCATCTGCTGATTTTGCTTTTCTAGCATAACTGGGTGTCGCAGCGAGCTGACCACGGGCCCAAGACCATTGAACAGATCCATCAGTAGGCCAAACTTGAGGAGCAGAGGAAGGTGCACCAGCAGCTGCTGTCCAAACACAACAAGAGGCAAAGGTGTGGCCCTCAAATCTGTGACAGCCTTTTTCACCTGGCTGTGTGAGGCCGAGGACAAGTCCAAGGACAAGTGACAATTGCTAAAACACAATATAATAATTCAAAACAATAATAAAACTGTGTGACAAAGAAACAAACGTTCTGACTCTAATGTATTTTTGTTTTTTCCTTTATGAACTGCAGATAAAACTATATTTAACATTTGCAGATGTTCAAAACAAAAGGCAGAGGTGAATATAGAAATAATATTATTTATTTTTATTTTATTCTTCCTTGGTTTCTTCTGAATTCAGATATGCTCTGCCCACTAGATTTCACTTTTTTTGTTTGTTTGGGTTTTTCCTAGGATTTTCACACCATTCTGAGTGAAATTGGTGTCAAAATATTTGCAAGAGTCTGAATCTCAATAATTATTTAAACAAAAACCTGACATAAAAATACAGCTGTCCTATTGCAGTCTAATATTAGTAGTACAAAGTAGTAGTACAAAGGTTAGGCTTTAACTTTAACTTTAACTAGCTGTCACTCCTGAAGGACATGTTCAGATTTCATGAAATTTAAAAGACTTATACCAGTATTGACTTTGAGGTAGCTTACCAAATGTAGCAGTTTTGTCAATATGGGGCATATAATAATATGCAAATAACTGTTTCTCAACAACTGCTCTTCTGATCAAGATGAAATTTTGCATACTGCTTCTGTAAGCAAGCTGGAGGATTGCTAAGGCTGAGTCAAACATTGGCTAATGTTTTTCAGGTAATTGGCTAATCATTTTTCAGTGGGCTTCAAAGGATGTAATGTAATTTAGTAAGAACTGGCTTCAGAGGACTGCTACAACGTTGATTCTTGTAGAAATTACTTTGAATTTAAATATCCTACTGCTTTTTATGTTGCTGATGAACTGTAACACACTAGTCGTAGGACCTTTCTCCAATCTTCACAAATTTGGTATCAAAATATTGATGAGACTGAAACATGTTGATATTTGTATGGAGTATGGCCCCTACATACCTATCAATCCTTCCAAGGTGTACTGATTCATTCAAAACAGCTGAAAAAAAAATTAAGACTTCTTTGAGTAATTCTTATGAAACTTGACATGAGTATTGATTTATGGACTTTAAGCTAGCATGGCAATTATAGGACATTTTTGCCAACAGAGCCCCTCTGACTTATGAAAAGGTATTAAAAAAAAAAAAAATGAGTCAATCCCATTGTGTACCAATTGTGCATGAGAAATGCAGTTTATACAGTGCAATACTTTGTGACTATTCCATAAAAAAGTTCAATACGTTTCGTAAACCTTTTTTTAGCCTGATTTTTGATACCTAAATTAGTTGGGCAAATGCACCTTTCAAACAAATCAGTGACCTTTTGATCTAGAGATACCCTTTCAATGTAAAAAATGCAGATCTTCTTGTAAATAATTATCAAAAATATGTGTCTTTAATTATCAATCCCCAAGAGCAGGATTTTTATTAATAGGCTAAAACTTAGCCATAGAGTGTTAGATTATCACCAAACTTCAATGGTGTATATGAACATACTGTGAATGCAAGTACATTTGGGGTGAACTGACCTTCTGGGGGAACTATATTTCTTAGTCATGTCGAATCAGAAAAAATAATATTTATATAAAGCAATTCAGCAGAGAAAATTGAGAGATTGGTTTCAAAATACAACATTCCTGGAAACAAAACCTCAAAACCAACCACAAAGGCTGGTGAACTTAATATGGGATGTCATCAGCAACCAAGTTGTGCAGATGTGATAAAATGATTGGACCCCTTAATTGCCAACTGCAGCTATAATAAATGTAATTCTAATGTATGTCATGAATTCCCTAGATGAAGGAAATTAGACATTTCAATAGCAACACACCTCCCTTGATGGAATGACTGGGTACAGAAACTAGTTGACCAGAAAGGCCAGAAAAATAGCACAACCACAGCCTTCAAACCAGACAACAAACCTGCTTAATGCTGACAGTTTTATTTTTTTTCAAATACAAAATACAGACTCACTCTCATTAAATAACCATTTGATGAACTAATGCAGAATATAAATTAAGACAGTGACACAAGCTTTACTGTAGTTACTAAGCATTTAGGTTTGGGTGTTCTTAGGACTTGGTGGGATGGTTACGAGCAAATATTGGCATATTAGATAAGCAGAAAAATACTATGGATGGGTTCAACACATGATGTGCGTACTCGTTTGACTTTGGATCTATTGGATCCCGCCAATAACTGTTGAAAAGAAAAATGACCACCTGATTGCTAAAACATATAATGGAAATAAATGTCTTATGCAATACGAGAATTATGGAAATCGGGTCAGCTTTGGAATAGAGAGGAGCGTTAGGCACATACTAATAATATTAATACATTTTCAGAGACACACAATATCCATCCTGCCAAGGACAGGCAGTGATCAGTGAACCAGGCAGCCAGTAAGAGAAATAAAATCACCAAGAAAGTCAGGCTTTTTGCTGTTTTTTTTCAAAAAAATGTCCTTGACAGAACACAAGATATGACTGAATGAGCAAAGTTACATTTATATAGAGCCTTTCAAAGAACATACAATGCTTTCCAATGAACACACACAGCTTCTACATTCAGTCACATGCTGGATATTGTGTTAAATTGTTTGTCAGTGGCTTACTGCAGGGTGACTGTGTGTAAAATGGGGAAGAGTAACTCCACTCCAGCCTCCTCTATCTCACAGTCATGCAGAGTGAGCTGTGTGTGTGTGTGTGTGTGTGTGTGTGTGTGTGTGTGTGTGTGTGTGTATGTAGGTATGTATGTGTGAGCTCTCTGGATGACCATGGAGACGACTGTGCAGTCCTCGGTGCTCAGAGTCAGAGTGTGTGTCTGTGTGTTTGCTGTCAGTTCCAGAGCAGAGCTGCAGGAGAAGTCCAGTGTGCTGCAGAGCAGAGAGCAGATCTGCTGCTGCTGCCCCCTGCTGGAGGTCAGAGACACTGTAGCAGTGGAGCAGCCTCAGCAGCAGCCTGTCAACACTGAGAAAACAAAACACACACACACACACACACACACACACACACACACACACACACACACACACACACACACACACACACACACACACACACAACACACACACAGTGGCAGGGCAGTTAATTTCAGATTAATATAAATATTTCACCCGAATTTACCAATTACCATGGACTGTAATGTGTTGATTACCTGACACAGGAGTCTCAATAAAACCTAAACAATGCTGGCACAAAATGACATCTTGGAAACTTTCCAAAACACACATAAATGAATATATAAGTGTATGTAAATGTATATAAGTTTTTATAACACGCCCAGTTTCCTGCTTATTTTCAGCCACTTTTTGGTAACTGCATTTATATTATGTCAAATGAGATTTTAATGCTTTAATTTTTGTGTATTAAGAAATGGTACTTGATCAATTTATGTTATTTATCCTCATATGGAAAGATTTGCTTCCATATTTTCCATATTTCAAATTTTGTGGGAAAAAGATGTCTGGAGATTTTACAGTCTCTTATAGCCTGCAAGTTATAGGACAGTGCCAGACCTGTGAAACAGTGCCACTTCATCCAGTGTTTAGACGACGTTTGATGCTTAGACCTCATTAGTCATATGCTAATAGTAACTTTGATACAATCTTCAATACAGTGTTGAATCAATGTGCTTTGCAATAGTGAGCTTTGATGCCTCAGTATCTAACATCCCATCACTACACTGGAGTTCTACCATATGTATTCTTTCTCTGCCTGTTCGTTTTCCATATTGTTCTCCGTTCCCGTGTTCTTAATATCTGTGTTATCTTACTTTTACCTCTATGTTTTCTTCTTCCTGGTTAGCCTCACTTTGTTTTTTGTTTATCATGTATTCTGGTAACCTGCTCTTGGATAATGTTTCTGCTCCTCCTAATAAACAAAGTTCGACAACACGCTTGTGTCTTGCCCTGCCTGTCTCAGCATTACAGCTAATCTAAAGGTCAAAGCATAAACTTCACTGGCAGATACACCTATATTTAAACATTACCACGTATGTACACAGTTTTCTAATTACATTAACATATTAACAAATAAGCAGACATCTAGTTTCTGGACATCTGAATATTTTCAAAAATTTGATTCTTTAAAAGGTGGGTTTAAATGATACAGCACTACAAAAAGCATGCCAACCATAGGCAACAAGCAATCCTTGAATTAGAATAAATTAATATTTCTGTATGTGGGCAAAATAATAATATGATTCTTAGTCCACGTAATATTTAGGCTCCATGCATGTAAATATATCTTTTATTTAAAAATGAACACATTGTCTATTTTCACCATTAGTCGCTTTGAAACCATTTAAGCCCACTACACTCCATTTAAGATGACCTTAGAGTGTTTTAATGAGGAGTTCCTTCAAGTACAAACTTGCATCAGTTTTCACTGTACTGGCTGCAAGTAAGAAATTATGATATGCAAAATAAATGCTGTTTGATGGAATAAATGAATGACAAATATGAAGTTACGATGTGATCATAAAATGGCTTAGGCTAATGTGTCCATGTATTCTTACAATCCTGGCAGGTCATGTGTGACTGGGGTTGGAGCTTTACTGAAACAGATGTTTTACATCTTGTTCTGGATTATAATCTGGCTAGTGGAATTGAGAGCCCTTTCCCCAATGGGAGAAAATGATTTTATTGTTTTATGTGAGATCATCCTGAGCAGACCATTCACAAATCAGAACAGTTTCCTGTGGCTACAGTGAGGACCTCAGCTGATACTGGAATATTCACCCACTGCTTTGATATGCTTATCTCACAGATTTCACAACAAAACCCCAGAATATCTACAATGTAGATGAGACAGGATTTGTCACTGGTCCATGACAAATCCTGTAAGATTATGTAGCAGACTACAGGTGGAAGTGGGAGGGAACAGATAACCGTCCACATCACTGGGAATGTTGTTGGGCAGATTCATCATCTACAAAGGGAAACGGTTGTACAATTCTTGGTGTCAAGGAGGTCCAGACCGCAACCCCATTTTTGTGACAGAACATGGACGGTTGGACAAATCTCTTCCTTAAACTATTCACTCAGATCTCAGACTGATCATTTCTCAGGGTTTTAATATTTGATGGTTAAACCTCGCATGTGACTCTGGGACTGGGGGACTAGGGGGCTTCTTAACATTTTTTCTACTCCTGAACCTCTTACTGAATAAATGTTGAGCTGTTAATCCTTTCAAAACTATACATTTTTAATATTTTGTCAATAAATCATGACATGATCTTACTTGGAACTTAAATGGACTTAAATGATGCAACTGTACCTATTAAGATGATGCCAGACTTTGCACCTATTTAAGAAAATATCTTTATTTACATTATAAAACAGACATGAACTAATAAGCACATTTTGAAATGAGAAGTTAGACATTCATATTATAAATCAATTAAATATCTATGAAAAATGCCTGGAAAATTATTTTGGCAGGCTTATTGCATGCAGTAAAGGAGTAAAGTTATGTTAATATGGAAAGGACATGAAATTCTATACCATACAGCTATTTTTGAAAGAAAGACTTAATTCCTTTAAATCCTTTCCATACAATCCTAATTCGAAATCTCTTCTTCTCACATGTTCTTGCTTCCGAGGCTCCATTCGCTTCTTTCGATGTCTGCTCTATGTCTTTTTGATGACGTTTCAGTTTCTTCTTCCCATGTGTCTTTTTCTCCTTGAACTGTTTCTCCTGTGCATTTGGTGCTGGCCTCACATCTGAGTGAGGCAGTAGTGGACGGCAAGGCCTGTAGGGTCTGGATGATGGGGCTTCTTGGAACCAGTGGGGCTCACCAGGTGCAAATCTGGTAGGCTGTCTGAGGGAGAGTGAGGGAAACCTGTTGTCTCGTGGTTTGGGAGACTCCAGGGGGAAACTGGGCCTTGGGCTTTCCAACTGTGAAAAAGCATTTAATTTAGCATCACTATTAAATACATGCATGTGCACACACTTTGATATACTATCAAAAATATAATGTAAGTGATATTGTAGTGCCATAGGCAATCCATTTGTTGATATGCCCTAACACATTTATGCTCACTATTTACCTGGACTTTAATTATAGTTGCTTATTTCAATCTAAAACCATCTGCTGTGTATAGCAGAACATTGCTTCATTGGATGTGCACTGCAGTGTAACTAAGTGTTTCTCTTTTCCTACTTTCTCAAGCTGTGCTCTCAGCCTTCTCAGTTCAGCTTTGATCTCCACATTCTCCCTCTGCAGTTCTCGCACTGCTAGCTCGAGGTCTAGACCTCCAAGACACCGCCCCACACGTGCAGCCTTCCGTCGGTTGTCCTCCCATGTCTTTCTCCGACATTCACCCAGGGTCTCTTTGCTCAACTCCTCCTCCACCTTATGGATTCCCATTTGGAACATACAGAGACATATGACCCAGCAATGTGTATTCGGTCCCTAGAGATCTTCAGCCGACAAAGATTATATATATATATATATATATATATATATATATATATATATATATATATATATATATATATATATATATATAGTTATTCTGTTCTTCTCTGCGTTCTTTCTTTCTTTTTCAATCTGAGATGTTGCAGAGCCTCATTCTAATCCCTAAAAGGCAATCTCTATCTAAAAAGGGCTCATATCAAAATTTAAAGTGGTGTGTTAGTTGTAACAGTCGCCAGCTGTGTTGATAACTCACTCTACGATGCGCTGACACGGTGGAATCTTCCAGCTGCTTACCGTCCTCCTACAAAACAGAAACCTGCTTAACACACTGATATCCAGCTCAACAGGAGGATGTCTTACAATGTAGGTCGGCTCTAAAGTGGGAGAATTGCTGCAACTAACTTCAAAAGGATGAACGCTGTTCTGCCAAAAATGCATCTCACTTTTGTAATCGTATCTTTTTTAAATGTTTCTACTACTGTTTGTCTTGTTTATTCTGACTAGCAGTTGCTATCACACCACGCGACTAGAATGTTATACGTATGACGCCGCATGGTTACAGAATTCAAAAGATTACAGCTCGGACGATATTGAACGCGCGTTAAAATACGCTCATGAATGAGTTTAACAGACACCTGTTCATTTCAACACAATGGGAGAAATTACTCTGCTCACAGATCTTAGTAACGCGTTAGAGGAAAATTCGCTGCTGCACTTTAAAACACAGCGTTTTTCTTAAAACACATAAAAGGTGCAAGATCACGCGTTGTCGTGTGAGCACCTCAGTCGTAAAAAGGGCTGAGTTGTCATGAATACGTTATGATCAGGAGTAGTCGGCCGTACTGCTGCGGCATCCGGTCAAATCAACCGTCCTCTAAGAATCAGCGCAGTACTAGTTTTGGTAATAGCAGCATCTATGGACATAAACGGCGGCGAAACGGATGGTTTCTTTCTCGTCAACTTTATAGTCCATCACACCTGCTCCTATAGATCGGGATAAAATCTCCATACCAAAACCTCTGTGCATTGGCATGATGAAAATTTAGAGCGCGCAAATCCTTCACTTCTGAAACAGCAGAAATTATGTAATTTTACACAGATTAAAAAACCCCTCAACGCTAAAGACTGCTGTTGACGGAGTTTTAATGTAAATATAGTAGGTTGGGGAAGTGTAACGATGAGCAGTGTGTGGAAAAGAGTGAGATTTATTAGGGGCAAATCCAAAGTCCAGGGTCAAATTATTAACATGGAGAGTCCGAGAATTCACGATAAACTAAAGTAAAGAAAAGTGCACGAAGACAAACCAGGGATGCAGGCTATAACATTGGGGCGAGGATAAACATTCAGGCTTATATTCACATGCACTGAAGCCTCGATTAACAAACAGCAGCTGGACTTACAATAAATAGCAACAAGACTAAACTAAAACAGGGCTTAAAAATATGGTCACATGAGCATTAAACCAGACACAAGTGCAAATTATGAGGGGTGCAGAAAACGAAACGAAGGAATGGAACCACAACAAGGGAGTAAATGAAAATAAAGACACTAGACAGGGAAACCGTGGAGACATGAACGCTAGGAGGGTGGTCAGTGGTGACAGGAAGCTTGTTTCAGTCATGGATGTCTTTGGCAAAATGAATGCAACTAAAATGCTTTCCTCATGTGTTCTAATAACCAAATAATAACCAAGTTCTTCTTTATTTCTAAATAATATGCCTTTCGGAAATTGTATAACTGCTTGTGTTATATTACTTTCTTTTATTCAGAAACACAGGAGACTCAGGTGAAAAGTGTGATGGAAATTATACACTTATTATTATATCCTAAAACTTGTCTCACCTAATCGTAGTCATCAGTTTATTAGATAAATGCATACCTATTTTTATGTTTGTGTTTCACATGTTCCATCCCTTTTCTCTTCTTTGAAAGAAAAATTCCTTAACTTAATCAAAGACTAGGATTAAAAAAATAAAATAAAATAAAATCATAGACAGGTCAGCTGAGCCCACTCCCTTGTCGTAATGTCCCCATATTGACAGTTAAATACCACATATTAAATACAATAGACACTGGAGTGTCTTGTTTTTCTCTGAACATTCCACAGTGCATCTAGAATTTTAATAGTTGTTTATTTCTGCTCAGTTTTTCTGCTCTTATTTGAATTTGTTTTTGTCTTAAGGAGAAAAAAAAGGCGTCAAACGAGACCTGTGACCCCTGGGGGAAATCGTGGATCAGATGCCTCACACCAAGTCACTGTGTAAACAACACCAGGTTCATGTTTTAGTGTGAGGAATGAGTGCAGGAGTGTTTTGAAAGAGCAAATACAAACACTAACAAGAAGAGAACAAAGAAAACAGGAAGGAGAAGCTCCTTTCCTTTTTGAGTTACTTACTGAGTTCATTCTCATAGCAAGTTCATTACACCTTGTGTACTTGTTGTAGTGCAGTTAGCTGTTTCTATATTGGCTGAGAGAAGGAGCAGACCTGTTCAAGTCACAGAACCATTTACATGTAAACAACAGAATCTGGTCAGTGGAGGATGTACTTTCTCAAACCTTTTTAACTGGTATCTCACCTCTGTGTCTCTCTGTGTTCGCAGGACAGGGACCACTGCACACCTCGCACCAGGACACCTTTCCAGTGATGACTCCCCTCGTGTGGAATTAGTTCACAGCTGTTTAGTCTTATACTTATCCACAACTAGGATTAGTCCATTTACTATTTCTTAGAAGTGGGGATCAAGAACATTGGAAGACGTGAGTAGTTTTTTGGAGCAATAAAGATCAATACATAAAAACAGGCAAATGACCTGGTTATACCCAAATACATCAATAAACACATCAAACAAGGTAATGCTTAGGTATGAATTTTCTTGACTTCGTGACTTATTATGAAGCTTAACTTGTTATGAACTGTCACATGTGATAATGTTCACACATTTAGCTGCAATTCTTTGTTTAACTTCAGAGGGTTAAATGGAGCTCACTCAGATGATGGTGTTGACTGCTTCAAGGATTTTCACTAGAAGTTATATAACTGCAAGTTATATTACCGATGTCTAAGTGTATGCAGCGCAGAATTCTTTCTTCGTAATGTAATACATGTCCTATTTAATTCTACAATATAAACAAGTTGGAAAATATTTGTGTAAAATAGATTATGATTATTTTTGGAACATAAAGCCATGCAAACATTGTAAGTGGACATCAAGGAAAAATATAAAATAAAAGAATAATATAGCATACAGTTACAGGGTATGCCTGTTTTCATTGATTACTAGGGAAGCTCTTTGTCTCCCTCTTGTGGCCATTGTTGTCTGAGCCAACAACCATATCAACATAAGTGACATGAAGTTACAGAAATTAATTAAAACTAAAACGTATTTTTATAAACACGATTTGACAGTGTGTTTTACATATTCTGGTTGAATATGACATTTATGTGTACAAGATTATAAAAAACACAATCATACATTTACCTGATACTTATATCCAAAGTGACTTACGAGTGAGTATATCTTGAGCAATTGAGGGTTAAGGGCCTTGCTCAGCAAACCAACAGTGGCAACTTGGCAGCAGTAGGGCTGGAACCGATAAGCTTCTGATACATGTCAAGTATCTTAACCACTGAGCTACCACTGATCACTGCTGGGGGTAACCATAAATGTTAGAATTTAAAATGTTGGATACTAAACTATTTAAAAAACATTTTGGAACATTTATTTATTTCATTTCCCTTAACCTTTGACAGCACGGCTAGTCCAGACCTCTGTATATGCATCTTCTTACCCCTTCTCTCTGCACACAAAAAATAAAACGCATTGAGAAGAGACTAATTGCCCAAAGGATAAAAAATAAAATGACATATATAATGATAAAAGGAAAAGGTAAATAGATAACAGTGGATGTGTTAATATAAAATCAAAAGTCATCTAAACAGAACTCAGTGCAATAAGTGTGTTTTGAGATGTTTTTGTTTTGCTGTTGGTTTAGGTTTTTTTTCTGTTTTTTTTGCTTTCAAGTGCTAATGCCATTATGAGTTGCTAGACCATGAAGACATTTAAAGAATAATAAAATAATCTGATTTTGCTGTAAAAGACAGATGTCATGTTCACACTGCACAACTTCACTGCTTAATGTGATCTCCTGTTTACATCTGGCAGACACGCTTATCTATAGCAACTTACAGTTTCAACTATATTACAGAGCTAGGTCCATATAGCGGTAGGAGTTTGACTCAGTTCAGTTCAGCTCACTCAGGCTTTCATTTCTGTTGTCTTGTCTTCAGGTTTTGTTTCATTGTCCCTAATAAGTCCAACTTGTGCTTGTCTACTCATGTCTCACTGTCCTCCTTTGCTTGATGTCACAACTTCATTGATACCTAAAGTGAATGTTGGAAATATCACATGTTCTTTGAGTAGGAATCAAACATCATTGCTCTAATACACTGGACTGATAGTGGACTCTGCCGAGGTACACCTACCCCTGATGTTGTGATGTTACTGAGCCTCATCCTGTCTCAGATGCCTTGACTACTCCCATCATCCCCTGATGTCCCCTGTTGTAGCCCACACCACCTCCACCCCAACCAGCTACTCTCTTTTGCCCTTAATGGACGTTCTCTTGCGACTTGGGTCTCGGACACATGCACACAAGTCTAGAACCTCCAGAAAGTTGGACTAAACATTAAATGCTTATTTTATTTTTTTATTTATGTCTCTCTTTAAACAGCCAGAGGAGGATGGGACCCCCTTTGAGTCTTGGTTCCTCTCAACGTTTCTTCCTCATGCTCTACGGAGCTTTTCCTTGCCACTGTCACCCTTGGCTTGCTTACTGGGGGCTTGGACTTGGACATTTGAAAAGCTGCTTTGTAATAGCACCTGTTGTAAATAAAATAAAATAAAATACAATTTTAAAAAGTACTTTATAAATAAATTTTGAGTATTTGATTTTTATATGTAATCTTAAAATGTATAAGATAACTAAAATTTGTTTTTTAATCATTACATTTTTTCACTTAAAACAAAAATATAATTTGGATAGTCCCAATAATCTAGAAAAATCAAATCTCATCATTACAGTGCCAACAACACATCAGCATCACCAGACTTCAAAGCACTTGTCTGAGAGGAAGATTTGTATGCCTGTAATTCTGTTGTTGAAGAGCCTATAAAATCAAAATAGGCTTTTAAATTTGAAATTTTAAACTCAAATAAATACAGCCTTATTTTACATGCCTAAACACACACACACAGTTACCTCACAGTGTGAATATTGTTGTTGGTGGAGAAAGTATCATAGATCCTCTTTGCTGACACATCAGTGATGTCATTGTGACTGAGGCTGAAATAAGATGGATTATAATTACCACATTGTTCAGGATTCCCAAACACACCTCCCTCTACTAAATCACCGCATAGTAGTACAAACACCTGTAGATTTATATATCAATGAATTAAATTAATGAACGAATGAATGAATAAACGAATGACTGAATTAGCAAATGAATGAATAAGCAAAGAAATAAATAGTATATTTGTGTCAGTGGACCTGAGTCATTAATGGCCAGATAATTATGCATTCTGACATTTTAAACAAAATATCATTTCTTTCAGTTCTTGTACACATGACTTGTTATCTATCAGGCATGAAACTGTAAATCATAAAGAGTCTGTTATGCCTTATTTCTCTTTTTAATGAGAACATGTGTTTCTACAAGCAGTCTGGATATTTTGTAGACCACAGAGGTCCATATTGCCAAGTACAGGCAGTGATCAGTGAACCAGTCAGCCAGTGAGAGAGGTCGTCATTTCCAAATAAAATCACCAAGAAAATCAAGCTTTTTGCTGTTTGCTTTTGAAAAAAATAAGTCCTTGAAGGAACAAAGGATATGACTGAATGAGCAAAGTTACATTTATATAGAGCCTTTCAAGGAACATACAATGCTTTACAATGAACACACACAGCTTCTATGTTCAGTCACATGCCGGATTTTGTGTTAAATTGTGAGAAAAAGAGTAAAATGTGTTATATCTATGTTAGTGTTCACTGTGCACTCAACAATCAAGACTCTCTACACATTCCTCCTCCCGCTTGTCCACTCACTCCAGGATGTGGGCTTTGTGCTGGTGTGGGAACAGCAGCTGCAGGCAGTGGTCAGTGAGCTGACAGTGGCTAAGGTCCAGTTCTGACAGCCCTTCAGAATGTTCCAGAAACAGCGCCAGTGACCTACAGGCCATATCAGTCCCCACACAGAGAAGAGACAGGAACTGGAGCAGCATGGCTTTATTGCAGCTGAACACACTCAACATTCACCAACATGTAGAGTCACAAAACACTAACACACTCACATAACTACTAACATTAATGCTATTTACACACATTTTGTTTCAAATGATAAAATTCTTTTCCCTAGTTTGTGTGGTGTTGAGTCAGTGGCTTACTGAAGGGTGACTGTGTGTAAAATGGGGAAGAGTTGCCCTCACAGCCGTGTAGAGTGAGCTGTGTGTGTGTGTGAGAGAGCTCACTCTCTGGATGACCATGGAGACAACTTTGCAGTCCTCAGTGCTCAGAGTCAGTGTGTGTGTGTGTCTGTGTGTCTCCTGTCAACACGGAGAAAATAAAACACACACAGACAGTGGCTGGGCAGTTAATTTCGGATTAATATAAATATTTCACTTAAATTTACCAATTTCCTCCAGAAAGTCATTTTATTCTAGGTAAATATCCATGGATATTGCTGATTACCTGACAGGAGTCTCAATAAAGCCTAAATGATGCTGGCACAAAATGACTTTTGAGGAAACTCGTGAAAAACACATAAACGTACATAAACGTTTATATAACACTCCCTAAACAGACCAGTTCTGTGTTAAAATTCTGATTGTGAGAAAAGTTCAAGCCTGAGACGGGAGACGTGTTAGAGCAGTGGCTCAATGCTCTCCAACTCCGCCTTTGGTATGGAGGTGAAAAGCAGGCTGAGAGAGACTGCTGTGCAGTGCTGGAGGGTGAAGCGCAGGGCAGCACAGTGGACAGAGTCCAGCTCTCTGCTGTTCAGGTTGATGCAGTTCTCTGCTGAACTCAACAAGCTGGACACACAGTGAGCAGAGCCAGTCTGATAGATCTCTCTGATGATGGACATTACAAAGCTGGAGCTCAGCCTGGGGAGAAGACACACACAAACACAGACACACATTTCCAGGTCTCATGCTGTACACTATAATTAAAGTGTTTGGAATGTTACTAACTGTGTGAACAATCTGAGCCACACAACACATGACTGTATTCTCTCACCTTCTGATCTGAAGTCTGGCCAGTACAGGCAGAAGGTCTCTGGGATTTTGTTACTTAATGTTGGGGATGTGTAGTGGTCCCATGAGCTGGTGGAAGCTCGTCTACTTTGCCGTAACGTCACCCTTTCGCCTTGCTGTCTGGATGCGTACTGTCTGTCAGACTAGCAATTCATCTACACTTCTCACAGATAAAACTGCCACTAATGACGAAGAATAAACATGCTGCATTCAGTGCTCTGAAGCAGAACATAAGTCATGATGAAAAAGCAAAATGTTAACATTACTTATGTTTGTGGTAGTTCCTTAGATATAGTTTGTGATGATAAAATAGTTTTCCATGGAAGTTGCCAGTTTCCAGGTAGAAAGTAGTTAAATCCAACAAAACATTTGTTAAACAGATAGAGAGCAGTAAGAGCTAGTATGCTGAAACTACCTGTTTCAAAAACAGGAAGCTTCCTTATGAAGGAAAGAGGTTCTTATGAACCTCAGCATTTTGACAGCAAGTATTAACCATGGCTATAAAACCATGTGAATAATTCAGTTATGGGATTAATCCACAAAATAGAACATCAAATCTAATTATTTGGCCAGTACAGGGTTATGCAATATTCCTTCATCTCAGCAAAATGCAATAGCTTGACTTCCTTAACTGATTAATAATTTAAAAATATCTTTCTTGACTATAAGAATATAGCTTACCCATTAGAAAGATTAAACATCCAGTCAGTTTGTATCCTGGCATGTTAATGTAAAAGGCAGCTCCTACTGGATTTGGGGAAAGATTAGTAAAAGATTTCAAGTATCTGCAAAGCAGAAAACTGCCTATTCAACAGGCATGAATGATCTGCTACCGAAGTAGTTGTGTTATTTGCATAGCCTAATTAATATCATTAGATCATGTTCTATATTACCTATATAGTTATATTAAAATTTTGCTATTGCTTTTTTGCTTCACAATTGTTACACATAATTGCTGCACCTGATACAAGGATAGGAATTTCAATTTATTCATACTGGATATAAGAATCATTAATGGCTGCTGAGTGAAGCACTTTCATTGAAAATTCATCCACCAATTTTTTTTTTTTTTTTTTTTTGGAACTAGAAACAGGGCACATCAACCAGGAATACATTCCAGGTCTGTTTTAGAACACTGGCTGTGATTCATTACATTTTGGCAATTGTGAAAAGAAAGCGGATGATACTTCTAAAAGTAATTGTGTTTGCAGTTTATTTGCACAGTTACATGAACAACACTGGTAGCATAGTCAACAGGCTTGATGGTTTTCCAGTGCACGACACTGTGATACCAGGGCTGGCCCAAGCCTGTTTGGGGCCCTATGCAGAAATCTGAGCTGCCACTGACATAACATAGGTAAAAAACAAATAGAAATAAATACATGGTCTTTGGCACCCTCTTGGCGGCCTTAGCAGGCTCTCATTTTGCTTATACGGCGGGACAATTGTTCTGCTGTTATCCTAGCTATTGAGCAGTCCTACCTAGATTTAATGTACTTATGTACATTACCCTTAGTCCAGGTTTCTGGTGTTTATTTTAGATGGATTTTTGGTTGTATATATTATAATTAGGCTACTGTGGACAATTGTATACCGTATAGCTACAGCACCTGTACTTCACACACATGTAGTAATCGGAACTAGAAAGTTGCCAACCCTATTAAAATATTAGGTTTATAGTATAATATATGAATTAAACAGACAAAGCATTAATCACAATCATTTGCATGATGATTAAATCTTGAACCAAAAATGTATCAGAGAGCTGTAGTGTTTTTTACAGTCACACACCCAATAAAACTGTGCTTGACCATTTCTTGCCCTCTATATCATTCTCTGCAGTTTACTGAGAAAGACCTGACACTGGGTAATGCCATTGTCTATTCGAAGGCCAAAACAACAACAATCTTGGTTATCAAAGACTCACTCCACCCTGACCACAGCCTCTTCTTTTAGAAGCCATGAGAAGACCACCATCGCAGCTTGAGAGCACAAATCTAGCCTCTTAAGAGGTGTTATGTTCCACAGGCAGATCGATATCTCAATGCGGTCCACATGAAAGCAATTTTCTTTCCATGAGTGCAAATTGCACTTTTAATGCCTGATATTTCAGCCACTCATTTCTCTCACTACATGACAAAACTCTCGAAACTTTTCTCCAAAAGCACTGAATGTTATTCTAACCATTTATGGCCTTTCTCCAATCATGTACACAAAGTCCAGTATGATTCCAAATGTCATCAAAAGATATATCTGTTTGTAGCTGAACAACTTATACAATACGATCTTTCTTCTTTGTGTCAAATGAAATTAACAATTGAAAGATCCAAAACTGGTTGTGTTTCTTGCCAACATACTGGTGTTTGGACATGTGGGATTACTTGCATGTCGCTTTCAATAACTCAGTTGGTAGAGTAGAAGTTAAAACTGTCATCCTTAGGCTGTCGGCTCAACTCCAACTCACACAAACTTTATGTTTTAATGCAGAATCTGTCATTTTATATGAGCATAAAAAAAGGCTTTTTCCTGACCGGGAATCGAACCCGGGGCGCAGCGGTGAAAGCTCCGAATCCTAACCAGACAACCAGGGACAAAGCTACTGAGTTTATATGACAAGACCATTTTTCAAAGTCTGCACTCCTACTATTCTGACAATGTTTGGATGCATACTGGACTTGGTATGCATGAGTGGAAAAAGGCCATAAAGCGAGTTATTTATCTTTCTCTTTGTTCTACAAAAAAATGAAGTTTGCAAGAGTCAGGGCTCTTTTTTACCATCTGGGAAAAGAGGGAACACTGGTATCACTAACACATGGAAAGAGCTGTTATAGTATTCCCCATTTGTCTCCTTAAAACTTCTGACATTTTAGCCACTCATTTCTCTCTCTACATGAAAACACTCTAGAAAATTTTCTCCAAAAAATACGGAATGTTATTCTAACTACTCAGAAAATACTATTTTCCTCCACCTTCTGACGCGTGAACTTATAGACGCCCTTGATTGCACGGTGTCTCTGTAATTGACAGGGGAGAGAGCGTATGCCACTCCCTCTCTCCCTAAGAGTACAGCCAATTATGCTCTTCTAGACTCTTGGCCACAAATGGCTGTGACACCATCAGTTTCAAAGTTAAACACAACTCCTATAGTACTAATAAAAGCTTCACACTCAGCTCAGCTGGGGCATGGCAGACACTGAAGGAAACTCCTCACTTCACTCTCTTCATCTGACCAGTCATTAAGCTCCACTGGTTTCTTCACTGTTTGGAGTTTCAGCACTTCTAGCATTTGTAATATTAGAATAGAATCCCTTTATTTACTAAAGGTACACAGAAATGTACACCGGTACACAGAAACTTACTGTATGTAAGAGTGCAATAGTTCAAAGCTGTATTAGTGCAGATAAATACAACTACAGTGCCATTGCAGCTTTTAATGCTGTTTCAGTATCAGGGTCTTCAGGAAGGCTCCACCTGGCAACCCTGAAGTGCCTTGCTATACTTAAAACTACACACACACACACACACACACACACACAAACACAAACACTTAACAAGGTGAGTTCTGCTTATTTGTTATTGGAGATTTGTTAAGAAGGCTGATTGCCATTTAAAATTAGATTTCACAAACTGTAATTGTTACACTGGTGAGTTTGAGGTAGAGATGCACTTTCATTAATACTGCTTACACTCTGTTTCTTTACAACACGCATGGACGTGTTAAAGCATCTCATATGCATGGAACACTAATACTCAGAGCATTGGAAGGTTGAAAACAGAAGCTATCTGGCTCACACAATGTTTTAAATGTGCCAAGGGAAATTCCAAGTGTGGCCATCCTTGAGTGGAGTGGAAGATAAATATGTTTTTTTTTGTATTTCAAAGCAGCTGTAAGAGTATAACAGGCAGTTTAGAACATGTCAGTCCCTCCATGTAATTTCAGAGAAAATATCCTATGAAGATTGGACCAAGATTCCTGCAGAGTATTTTCAGCACATAGTGGAAACTATGCCAGAAAGAATTGCTGCAGTTCTGGAGGCCAAAGAAGGTCCAACATGCTATTAAATGGGTGTACTTAAGCCCACTGTGTCCTATTATAGGATATTGCTGGAATGTATGTGGATGTTGTTGGAATGGCCGCAGAGTTGCGGCAGCAGTACAGGTAGTCTGTAATCCTTTCCCCCATCTGAGTGAGTTTGCCCTATTGCACGGGGTCGAGTTATGATGTGAATGTTTAATTACACAGGATGGATTGTGGGCGACAGAACCGAACAGCCTTCAGGATTCAAGTAGAGAAAGGGGAAACTTCTCCAGCCTTTGAGTTAATCACAGGACTATTGCATAGCAATTAGGGATAACAGAACAGCTTTCGGGGGGTTTGGGTGGGTTGCCTTATCCGCTCCTTTAACAGAGT
This sequence comes from Electrophorus electricus, assembly GCF_041902795.1. Classification (NCBI taxonomy): domain Eukaryota; kingdom Metazoa; phylum Chordata; class Actinopteri; order Gymnotiformes; family Gymnotidae; genus Electrophorus; species Electrophorus electricus. The sequence goes on along the minus strand of NW_027658627.1, from coordinate 1,978,309 downwards.
AGTCACAATTCAAATTTCCCTTGTTCCATTGTTTACAAGGCATTATACATGTGGTTTATTTATAGTGCACGGAGTAATATGCAGCAAGTCTGGTCTGTCTGCTTTGGAAGAGAAACATTTGGCCAAAAGAGCAAGACACAGCCAGGAGGATGATTGGTAAGAGCACATCATAATATGCACCTTAAAGCTGTGCTCTACAGCTAGGTCCTGTTCCATGACTGCATATATAAATTAACTATTGACATTGCTATTTATATCTGGCCATTTACAGTGCACTCTTGCTCAGTGCAGCACTTGAAGCTGATTTTCCATTGTGTAGTTATTATGTTCAAGAGATGTTTGACCCGGTCAGGGTGACACACTTTAGTGAGGGCAGCAGTATCCTAGAGGACACTACAGACAGTGACGGAGACATCTCAGAGCGCGAGGTGAGAGGTTGAGCTTTTTGTTACTCTCTCTACGACATACTTTTCATGCCAGGTACTATTGTCCAGTTCAGCCAAATTTAATTTACTGCCTTGTATTATCATATATAAATTGCTGAACATCTTTTCACTCAGTTTCAAACAACCCCTCAGCTGTATTAAGCCATTTCAGGTTATTCAGAAGTACTGCTAAATGGATGTGGTGGGAAAATGAGAGCACATCAAACACAGACAGCTTTATGCATTGAGTAGTAAAGAGTAAAAGTTTATTGAGTTCTGTCCCCTGTATAACAGAGTAAGAGGACTGACGCGCAGTACGGTCCCCCTCCCCTTATACAGAGAACAGAAGAAAGAGAAAAAAAAGAAAAACGACTCCTACAGAGTATCTGCTAATTCATGTTTTGGTTAGCCTGAGCGCTGAAGGCTTCTTCTATCTCTATGGTTAGAATGGTATGTGAGCAGCTGGTGTACCTGACTCACATGCTTATCTGCAGACTGTTATGCTGTGACTATAGAAACATAAAGCAAAGTAAAATAAAGCAAAGTAAATTTCCACAAAATGAAGTAAGGCAAATTTCTACAACATTTCCCCCCTATATCACACATTATCACACATTTATTCAGCAAATAGCACTACGATGTCTTCATGTGGATCACCAGCACCGCCCATCTTGGGGAGCAGAATGTCTTCACTGAGCTGCGGTTGGTCATTGGCATGGCCGCTGAGCGCTGGCATGGTGAACACTCTAGAAAGACGTCTGACACGCAATAACAAAAAAGGAGGTAAACACAGAAGAAGAAGAAAAAGAAGAAGAATGAGTAGCAGAATGGGCAACGCTACAGCCGCTACTGGAACTGTAGGCTGCGGAGTGAAGGCAGATCACAAATGATTCATATAATCAGTAATATTAGCACTGAGATCTGGAATGTAAAAACAGCAGGAAGTGTTAATCATTTTGCACACTCCTCCTTCCTTCATGGTTAGGAGATTTAATACCATTCTATGTTGAAGCACTGCTGCCCTTATCACTTGTTGTTCTATCTTTAAGGCACCTATTGCTGCTAAGGTATCATTAACTACTTGCAGTAACTGATAAGCTAAGCCATTGATCTTTTGCAGGGCTGCTACTGTGCCACCGCCCAGGAAAAGGGACCAACCAATGGTTTCACCCGGAGTGGTCCATGGGTCCCTCAGAATTCTACCACAATAGTCTGTGCTGGTTATGTCTCTCCTCACCCTGTGCTGCTTGGCATGGGGAAGTGTATACACCTGCGTCCTTGGGCGCACTACAGCTGGATAACAACAACCAGTCCAGTTCTGTGGCAATTCACCATAGGCCACCGAACCACCGACCCACATTACATTCCAATACCCCTGCAGGGTTGTCATGGAGCAATTCCACAGGGAACTGCTATTGGAGTCACTGCAAGTGCCATTGCTGTGCACCTGCACATAATCGATGCATCTGGACCAGACTTCCGGCACCTGCTGCTTCATCTGCTATACAAATATCTCACCCTTACTAGCTGCCACATGCAGCATCATTTTCGGTGGTGCGGGGTTAGTGGGACTGGGACAGTTTGAGGTCTGGTTAATAACCTGGCACATAGAGATTGTCATATTCACTTCTCCTACGTCTGCGTTTTTCAGAGGGATTACAGTCCTTGGAACACTGGTGTGCTGGCACACCAGATACTCTTGCTCGATATGTTGGGCATGCACAATGGCTGACATACACGCTGTATTTTGTTGGCATTTAGCTGCTAATCATTCTGCTTCAGTGGCGTTGGGACCCTGAAATGGTAACAAGTCTTCTCATAAGTCATGGGATTCTTCAACCATATTAATATTCAGTCTATGTTCTGACTGTGTTAGCTGTGCCTGATTTTCTCTACCGAGTGTCGAGTGTCGAAAGTGTAGGCCTTGCCTTTAACACCCTACTCAACACAGTTCCGACCTAGTCTGTTTGGGTGCTGCTGCTTGGAGTTGGGGCTGGTGTCGGAGCCTTCTTACAGTGTGTGTGATGTACCCAGGTTCCTCGTCCTTCTATTTTGACAGCAGTGTAGGTTGTTAACAGGAGGTTCTAGTTGTCGCCACCTGGTGCCTTCAGTGGCGGTAGCCCCTGACTGAATTTCCAGTAATGTGGCCTGCGGGGTAGCAGCGGTTTCCTGTATTGCTTGCACAGCGGTTTTAGTTGCAGCTGCCTTTGCTACTCTATCTGCAAAATTATTCCCCTTGCTGATTTGGTCTTCTGTAGTCCTGTGAGCTGCACACTTAACAACTGCAATTGTCTTTGGCAGCGAAATGGCTTCTAGCAAGATGGTGATGTCTAATATATTTACCCGAGCTTGTCAGGAATTGCCTATGTTTCCATATGGCTCCAAAATCATTAACAGTTTTGTCTGCAGCTAGTTTGCATGCTTCCGTCAGTGCTACTAGTTCAGCAGCCTGCGCTGAATAGGAGGATGGTAATACTTCTGTTTTAAGTATTTCATGATCTGTTTCTACCGCGTATGCTTCCCTATTGACCCCTGTGTCGTCCCTGCATGCTGACCCATCCACATAGAGGCATAGGTCTGGGTTACTTATGGCTTCTTCAAAGAGATCAACTCGCGGTATATATACTTCAGCTAAGACTGCTGTGCAGTCTTGTGGATCTCCATCCTCCTCCGTAGGAAGGAGTGTAGCTGGGTTCAATGTTATACACCTTTTGACAGTTATATTAGGCATATCTAAGAGGGTGGTGTGGTATCTCAGCTACCACTGGGCTGATAAGTGTGACACTCTTTGGTCCTGCAGTATTCGGTGTAATGCGTGTGGGACTAAAACAGTAAGAGGGGAGTATGCCACTATGGTTTAGGTAGCGAAATTATGGCTTGTGGTCGGTTTTGAGACAGCTTGTGTGTATTTCCCCCTTTAATGATATGCCCCAAGAACGTCACTTCCTCCTTACAATTCTGTAATTTTGCTCTACTAGGTCAGTTACATGTATGTTACATCTGAAATATTTCCATGAGCTTTTATGCAACATACTAAACAAAGGTTTGGAACAGGCTAAGTCAAATCAGGCTAACTCTCAGCAGGTCAAAAGTACTTCAGACTGCAAACTATGATCTAGTATTTTATCCAATTTTACCATAATTGTAACGCAGGGAGGCTTGGCAGGATACAAAAGAGGAGCAATGATGCATACAACGATGTTTATTTAGAGACATGGAAGACAACGTAGCACTAAGGCTATCGTGGGATCAAACACTGACAACGTTAACGTTTACACAAAGGACTTATATACGCAAACAATAACAACACAATGAAGGGCAGCCGTGAAACACAAGGGAGCATGGCCACACGGATGAACACACACACACACACACACACAAGCAAATACACACGGGGAGACGTTTGGGGGGGGGGCATACCGTGACAAGAATATGTTCACACATGGTCGCTCGCTCGCTCTCTCGCTCTCTCTCTCCCCATCCTTTCAGCCTTTGGGTTTCAATAATACCCCCAGGGCAGACAGAGCCACTATTCAAGCAATGTAATATTCTGTAATATTCTACTCTGGCTCCTCCTACCTCTGCAATGACATCCTCAGCTTTTATTTCAGTGGGTGGCGTGTGATGTCATAATGCAGCCGCATCAATTAAGCGATTATGATGTAGTCAAAGAACAGATTTTTCAAATGAACAATTTCTGTGACCCATTTTTAGACTACAGATCACAGATAACGGGTACACTAAATTTATTATGGGTCAGTGCGGTAGTTACAATTGCAATCCAAGACGCAAGGAACATGTTCCTTCTGAGAAATATGAAAAGGAAAAGCACGGGATATTTGGTAAATATGGGAAAAAGAAAAACGAAAAAACACGAGCCCAGATCCCTGCCAGAATAGAGGATGACTTCTTGGATGAACTGTGTGTGTGTGTGTGTTTGTCTGAGAGAGAGAAATCTACGTAGAAGTGTTCTAAGTATCTATACAACGCTAATAAGACATTTTCTGTTACTTTTTAAACAGATACTAGACCAAAGTATTTATTGAAAAATGACTTGCCTACTGAGAGAACTGAATCAGCCATGGTAAGTAAAGTAGAACCAAGACAAATGATTTAAAGCCATACTGAGGCAAGGGACAAAAGCCACAAAAAATGGAAAAACAGCTATGGTGAACAGTGATGCTAATTTAATACTTGTACTTAAGTACACTGAAATGTCTTTGAATATAAATTACAAATGCATTTCAACAAATGTTGGAGAAATTAATTAAAAACACTAATGTCAATTTATTTAGAATATATTTAGGACACATACATTTAGCATATGCAATCTTTGTCAATTACAGGAAAAAAAAATACTGTTGGTGGGTTTTTTGTTTGTTTGTTTTACATTCTCCTTACTATAGAATTAACAGTCGACTGTTCGGTGACTTTGCATGCTGAGTTGTAACACTGATTATTAGTATAATTGTGGCTAGAATCAAAATCAACACTAGTTAAAATGACTGAATGCATTGGAATTTATTATTCCAATAGCACAATTTGAATGGGTCTACGGTACCTTAGTGTGTCAGGTCCTGTTATTTCTGTTGAACATTTGATGTTTGGGGGCACATTTTTACATCATTAGGCCTGCAGGCTATGTGATAACGGCTATGCGATAAAAATTGTATTTGTTTCCTTTCCAGTCCAATACAAACTATAAATTCCAAATGCATCAAAATGTAATTAAAGTCATATTTCAATTAAATGTATTTAAATACTGTTCAACAATATTTCTACTTATATCTACAGGTGGAACTGAAGTCTTTCAAAAAGATAGAACCTCCAGATATGAATTTCAAGATGATGCTTCCTAAAAAGACTCCTTTGAATCAGATTTACGATGACAATGACTGGGATGAGTGTACTGAGGACCTGGAAGCCATGTTTGCTAGAGTGAGAAAGTCTGCAGTGGAACAGAGCAATCCTAACACTTGTTTTCCATAAATTCTCACAATGCTATGAACTATGCATTTCAAGTAGATGTAATTAAATATTGCTTAACACTGTTTCTCTTCATAGTTGGAGGTGAAATTGAATTATTTCATAAAGATGCAGTATGATACCTGTGAACATGATATGGGCCAACTGATTGAGGAAATGGAATCCACAGTTGTTAGAGTGAGAAAGTCTGCAATGCAGCAGAGCAATCCTAACACTTGTTTTCCATAAATACTAACAATGCAATTAAATATGCATTTCAAGTAGATGTAATTAAATATTGCTCAACACGGTATTTGTGTCTGCAGGTATTAGACGCCGTACTTGCTAGGGAGGATATGGCTGCATAACCTCTGACGACAGCAATAAACAGCATTAAAAATACTCTGACATTTTTCAGTCTAATCCTTGCCTATGTTGTCTGCAACACAGTCAATTATACCATGGATAGTAATTATATGTTATTTTTTTTGTCTCAGAAACATTCTGAATGTAACATTTCCTACAGCCTTTAAGATACAATCACCATACTTGGCACCCACACTATTTTTTCCCTCGATGTCCACTTACATCTGTGTGGCTTAACAATCACAATTCATTTTTACACAACCAATTTCCAACTTCTATATATATATATCGCTCGGAATTCAACAGACACCTGTTGCTACTGCACCTTTGAGACGGATGTAGGATAAATGAGCTCCTTTATGATTGGCTGCCCTGTATTGTGCTTCATTCAAAAGGTACTCAGAGCTGAAATGCCTGAGAAAGGCAATTTAAGTGGGTGTGCTAAACCTCTATAGGCTGAATAGGCAGAGATACGTAAATAAAGTGTTCTTGTGACATTAGAAATACAAATTTCAAAAGGGGCATTTTTGGCAGCTTAACTGACATAGTTAAGAATTTTAACATTTAAAATATATATATTAAAAGGAGAATGTTACTTATTTCACTCTGACTGTAAAACAGTGCATATTTTGTTAAATGGGATTTCCATCCCATGTTTTTAAGGCTGCCTTATGTATAAATAAATATGCAAGAATGCAGAGCATGAATAGGTCAGTCTTCCATTCTGTATCACATACCTACCCTTGATAACACCGTGGTAACTGGAAAAAAAACAACCCTTTTTACTTAGTTGTCACTACTTCCAATAGACTTCACGCTAATCTCATAGAAGTCCGCCCCTTTCCGTGTCCTCCGGAAACAGCACTACCGTTGTGTTGTGACGGGATTTGTTCCTGAAGTTGTATGCGTTTTCTGAATTTGCACCGCATTTCTAAAGTGTGTTACCACTTTGATGAATATGCTTTGTGTATTTGCAGCACGATGGGTTTTCCAGGACACCGTAATTTATGCATGTTTAATTCCATCTTTTATTCACGTACTAAGCCCAACTCTATAGGCTAATATTTATAAAACCGAGATAACCATAGAAACGTCTTCATCTGTGCTTGATACTTTCACGGAAATACGGAACTGCTGCTTGTCAAGCTTGTTTCATCAGGTTTTATATCATCGTCATGACGTGTTTGAATTGATCCCAGGCATATGCAGTCCTCATCAAAATCCATGCATGTCCTAGGCTGTGAGTAAGGTATGTTCTCTCTCTGGTCACAGTTGGCAAATAAATTATGCATATAGATTGTGGGGAAAACACTAGCACGTGTTCTCCAAAGAAGTGTCTTAATATGAGCTATCTAGCTAGTTCCAATGTCAACTGTAATCATAACACTGGGTTTCTCTCTGTGCTCAGGTGTCTTATTCGCATGCCAGTAACATGTTAGCGATATTGCAGTAGTGTGAATTTTTATGTTGCCCGTGATGAAAGGTGACAGCGAATAAAAATCCAAACATTTTTTTTTGTTCAGGTCTTTTTAACGGTCATAACCGACACATATTTATCTAACAAAAAATCAGGTTCCTCTAAATGTGTGGAGGAACTGCTGTGTATATTTTTGTTTCCAGTGGCCTGAGTACCTAAAATATGTCACCATTTTAGGAAGCAGGAAAGCAGGGCTGCTTACAAACATGACATTAGTAAATTATTTTTGGGATATTTTCATTTATGATTTTCCCCTTTTTGTTGTTTGTTAGCTTTTTTACTTTCATTTTTTGTAGGGACTGTGATATATATTTTGTTATTTGAATGCATAATATAGCTTTGGGGCTCCCACAGACACTTGTGTATATACACATATTAGGGGAGATTTTTTCATTGGTTTGTATATGTTTTTGAAGGAATGCACATAGTTCTTATGTTTGAGCCACTTTAAAGATATTTTTTGACTTGTATCAGAAAGGAATGCAAGCATTTATTCATATCAACATTTTCCTTGCAGAGTCATTTCAAAGACGATGCAACAGAATAGTTTTGCTTTTCTATTCTGTACTTTGTTTATTGACAGGTAATTCCACCCTCAACTTTTTAGGGTGCCTCCCCATAATTGCTCAGCTCTTCTGTGTAATAAAAGCAGGATTGGTTTGTATATCACATTGGTGTAGGTAATTTTCACTTGTTATATAAAGAACATTCTAATGGCTTTGGGGGAGACAAGCCAAATTAGTCCTTTATAATTGTAATTATATATTACTTTGCTTCATTAGAAGTTTGTGATTATTCCTGTTATTCATCAACTTAGATACCGTGATTTACTGGGGTAGGTCAAATTAAAAGATAATTGCCTGCTTATATTAGGTAAAGAAAGTTTTTTATGTCATAGTTTTCACTTACTATGATTGGGACAATACATCTTTTACATGAGGATGGATTTTATCAAAGCTTATAGGGATCTGTATGCGATGCATAGGACGCTTATGCCTTATTTAGTTCACTAAATACAAGCAGTTCATTTTTGTTTTAAATGTTGATGTTCCACCTGCTCCATCAGACCCTCTGCTTTGACACTATGTCCACCTGGTGTACATCAGTAAGCACAGCCTATAACAAGGTATGTCTTAGCCACTTGTAATCTTCTAAGCATTAACTTTCACAACATTTTTATGACAATGTTAGTCTTTATAGTTTCCATAACTAGGTGCTTAACTGAAATCAGCTCCAGTGTTTCATGTTGATGTCTTTCATTTTTCATACATAGTCATGTATATATTTGTGACATGCTACATTTGTTACTGTTTTCACTTGAACAAGGAAAATCATACTCAAACCAGATATATAAGTGGACAGTCAGGGTGAAATAAGTAACATTCTCCTTTTAATGTTATATTTAAAAAAAATATTAAAGGTCTTAAGTATGTCAGTGTTTTTGTTAGTCTTTTGGCCAATGTTTTTTTTTTAAAAGAGATAAGGAGATACCAGAACAAAATAGAAAAGCAAATAATAGAGGAAGATGGCATGGGATGGAGGGATGGAGGGATGATAAAAGACAGGGGTAGTAACGGATAATTTATTCTATTCTCTCAGCTATTCTCTTTAACTAATTCTGAAGTCTGCATCTTTATTTTCTATTTGAATGTTAACTTTACGACTAGCTGATTGGGGTTTAGGAATGACACTAGCGTTGATTTTGATTCTAGCCACAGTTCTAGTAATAAGCAGTGTTACAACTCTACATGCAAAGTCACTGAACAGTTGACTGTTAATTCTGTAGTAAGCATAATGCAAAAAATACAACAACATATTTTGTTGTGATTGAAAAAATTACGTCCTAAATACATGCGTTGTAAATACATTGACATTAGTATTTTTAATTAATTTCTAACATTCAGAGACATTCAGAGGTATTTCTATTAAGCCCAGAGTCAGCTAGGTCTCCGCTCTCTAATTACTCAATGAACCTCAATGGTCTCCCAATCACATCTTCTCTAACAGTTAAAGATCTTGGAGTTATGGATCCCAGTCTCTCGTTCGAAGCTCACGTAAATAAATAATGTTTCTAGGACCCCCTTTCTCCACCTTAGAAACATTTCAAAGATTAGGAACATGCTCTCCACACATAATGCAGAAAAGGTAGTCCATGCATTTATTACTTCAATATTGGACTACTGTAATCCCTTACTATCTAGCTGTGCTATTAAGTGCCTAAAGTGCCTAGCGAATTCAAAATGCAGCAGCCATAGTTCTTAATAGAGCTAGAAAATTTGATCACATCAATCATATCTTAGCTACTTTACTTTGGCTCCCAGTAAAATTTTGTATTGATTATAAACTACTTTTAATAATTCCAAATGTGCATTAGACTTTACAGTAACCTAAGACAACCCTTTTGCATGAAGGGAACTGGTAACTATGCTCACCCTCCATAATGTGCAAAAGATATTTAAAGTGTAGGACAGTCGAAGCATTATGTGTGCGTGTGCGTGATGTTATTAACGTGACAGTAAAAGCTTACCATTTTTAAATGGGGGCTGATCGACTTTCCACTTATGCAAGACTTATGTCAAGAGTACATGTCAAAAATTAGAGACGAAATGAGGTGCTAAATGCCGCAATTAGGCATACAGCAGTCAAAGGCAATTTGGAAACACACTTAGAAAACAAAGATCATGATCTTTGATCATGATCAAACTTTCAAAAAGCTTATCAACGTGACGAGAATGTGAGGTTTAGTTTCATCTATAGTGTTACAGTATCAATGTGAAATATGGATATCGAGGTCAGCATCACGTAAGAATATATATGTGTGAAACATCTTCGTCGCCATAAATGTTGTGTTGTTACATAATTAAGCAGTCCATCCAGTTTCATTTACTTGATTTATTAGCAACCTGTGTCCACTGTCTAACTCAAGTATTTTTATTTTTATTTCCTCCATGTTGTTTATAATAGGCCTACAGTAAGAAATCCTTTTAACTGATTAATAATTAAAAAATATCTTTCTTGACTATAAGAATATAGCTTAACCACTAGAAAGATTAAACATCCAGTGAGTGTGTATCCTGGCATGTTAATGTAAAAGGCAGCTCCTACTGGATTTGGGGAAAGATTAGTAAAAGATTTCAAGTATCTGCAAAGCAGAAAACTGCCTATTCAACAGGCATAAATGATGTGCTACCGCAGTAGTTGTGTTATTTGCATAGCCTAATTAATATCATTAGATCAAGTTCTATATTACCTATATTGTTATATTACAATTTTGCTTTTGCTTTTTTGCTTCACAATTGTTACACACAATTGCTGCACCTGATACAAGGATAGGAATTTCAATTTATTCATACTGGATATAAGAATCATTAATGGCTGCTGAGTGAAGCACTTTCATTGAAAATTCATCCACCAATTTTTTTTTTTTTTTTTTTTTAACCAGACACAGGGCACATCAACCAGGAATACATTCCAGCTCTGTTTTAGAACACTGGCTGTGATTCATTACATTTTGGCAATTGTGAAAACAAACTGGATGATACTTCTAAAAGTAATTGTGTTTGCAGTTTATTTGCACAGTTACATGAACAACACGTAGTAATCGGATCTAGAAAGTTGCCAACCCTATTAAAATATTAGGTTTATAGTATAATATTTGAATTAAACAGACAAAACATTAATCACAATCATTTGCATGATGATTAAATCTTGAAACAAAAATGTATCAGAGAGCTGTAGTGTTTTTCACAGACACACACCCAATTAAACTGTGCTTGACCATTTCTTGCCCTCTATATCATTCTCTGCAGTTTACTGAGAAAGACCTGACACTGGGTAATGCCATTGTCTATTCGAAGGCCAAAACAACAACAATCTTGGTTATCAAAGATTCACTCCACCCTGACCACAGCCTCTTCTTTTAGAAATCTGCAGAAATAAATATATGAATTTATTACCCCCCATCAGTGGACCTTTAGAGCTTTATTATTCAAAATAAGACAGACAGATGAACAGACAAACGCAAAATGTATATATAATATTTTTAAGTATTCGCCATCTGCACCATTACAGGAATAATGTGTGTGTGTGTGTGTGTGTGTGTGTGTGTATGTATGTATGTATGTATGTATGTATGTATGTATCTATGTATATGGTTATGTGTGAGTACATGTATGTTGGATTGTATATGTACACGTATTAGAGTGTGATATTTATCGTTTATGGATTGGCTCTGTATGGATTTTATCAAAGGTGTCCACTCTAGATTATTGGTTCTGTTATTGATTAATTCTGAGAATTATTCTATTGATATATATACTCTATCAATAGATTTTTCTATTGGGTGACACTAATATTATTTTTTGTTTTCCAGTTCATGAATATGTTTTTTTGTTTGTTGTTTTTTTGCAAGAATATTTTTATTATATCAATATAATAATGTTATACATAGTATCCTGTCATATTGGTTGATGATATGTCTCCTAGGAGACATAAAGATGGTGTTGGATGGATATGGTTATTTAAAGCATGGGATATGTTGGTGATGCACTATATTGGACTGTTTGCACTTGTGTAGCATGTTGTCTGTTGCACTGTTGTTTTTATGTTGCACCATGGCCCTGGAGGAACGTTGTTTCGTTTTTGTTGTGTACTTGTATATATACCTGAAATGACAATAAAACCACTTGAACTTGAACTCGAACTTGATGACGACTTGCCAAAATTGCTTGATAGGTGTGCTCTGCCATGTGGCGTGAATGTAATCGTCAACTGTGATTTGAGTAAAGTATGTACAGATTGCTGAGCTTGTGAAACCAATTTTAAACATCCAATGTGTAGTATAATGTACTCTGTATTATTTTGTACTGAATGCATTGTAGGTTAGTGTTGCTGTCATGTGGTAATTATTATTACACATTTTAATCCAAACTGCAGCGTCGGGGGCTAGTAATAAATGTTCCTCCTATTGTCTCGATGGGAGAGTAACTGTGAGATTTGATTTCACTATTATTTTGTATATCTTAGATAATAGGTTTTTTGTATTAAGAATGCTTGTTTATAAATTCTGATATGGATGTAGGTATCGGAATTGATTTTTGAACACATAGGTGATCTTAGCTGATGGTATTGTAGGAACTGGGGGCTTTCTATAGCATATTTTGGGGCTAGTTGTGGGCGTGACATGAAACAAGTCTTAGGATAAATATGTTTAAGGTTTGTAATGCCTTTTTCTATCCAAGATGTAAAGTTTAATATTTTTGTTCATGGTAAAGCCTGGATTGTTCCAAATGGGAGAATGAATAGTTCGTGTGAGTGTGGAGTTTGATATCTTGTGGAATTTCCACCAAACTGTTAGTGTCATGGCCACCTTCAAACTGTTGAAACATGGATATTTTTGAATATGAGTCTGGGCACATTTTAAACGCCTGCCGCAAACATTACTGACATTATATCTTGTTTATGTGATTGGCTGTGCTTCTCTAGCCACAAGTACTTTTTGATTTATTTATTTTTTAATTTGGTAATTTTATATATAACAGCAACAAATGACATCTTAAGTTTTATGACAAAATGTGCAAACAAGCTGGTCTGACCGGTGTGTAGCGGGATATGACTCAGTGCATCTCTGGTGCTGCTTTTGATGAGTACAGTGTCATAAGTGTGTCTGTCCAGCAGCGCAAAGAGGAGATACAGCTTCTTCTCCCGGAGGTTTCCGATAAATATGTAGATATGTTAGTATGTAATAGAAAGACAGCTGTCCATCCTCATAGTCTAGGTACATGCCCGCATTCCTGGGCAATTGTGTCAGGGGCAGAGGGGTCTCAGGCTTGGTGCAGGTGTACAACTTCTGGATGCTCCTCCAGAGCACCCAGAAACCCTCACAGTGGGTTTCTCAACTTGCTCAGACTCAAATCTCAATATTGGCATCCGAACCGTCTTAGAGAGGAACAAAAAACACAACTCATTTGATTAAATTGTTCCAGTATAAATATGGTTATCAAACATGCTTTTAAAAATATACTTCCATGGAGATGGTGCCCTACAGGGTAGTGTTGGAACAGTGTGTACAGGCTTAGTGTCATGTTGTGGCCCCGCCCCCTCCTCAAACATCTTGGTGTGTGTGTGTTCGTCTGTGTTGCCACACACTGTCGTGCCGTTCACCTGTTCTCTGTTATGTGTAATCGGCTTGGGTGTATATATGTCTCGTGTTTCATAGTACGTGTGTTGGTGTTTGAGATGTGCATAGTATTTGAGCTTTGTTGTATGTTTTGCATGTTTGCAAAAATAAAAGTGCGTTTCATCGTGCCTCGTCCCCGCATCCTGCTTATCCTCACAACGTCAGAACTAGACCACTTTAGATGTAACTTAGAACCTCCAGTGACCTCTGTATGTGTTTCTTTAGTTGTATGAGCTCCACTGGAGGACTCTGAATAGTTGACAATGGAAGAGGGGTATATCAGATTCACCCCTTCTGCCTCGGTGTGACAGATTAACACACTGCATTAACGTTTAGAAATAAAAACATATGGTAAACACAGTCTAGAAAATATTACCTTGTAACAATTCAGTCAGTTTTCTGTGTCCTTATGTCTATAAATTAAAAGTAATAAAACATTTAAATGATAAATAAATTAAAATGAATGTATAAATGTTCACAAATAAGAAACTACATTGGTCTGCACTTTTCTCCACAGATTCAAGGAACTCATGAAAGTTGGAAGCTATAGAAACACATAATACAGAATTATAGACTGACTGATGTGTGAGCAGAAAGATCACTGTGATGTTCTCATATCTAAAGCACTCAAAGCATTGATGTTATGTAAATTAACTGTGATCTGATTGGTTTAAGGAAATAGATTCACCTACTTTGAAGTTCAAGTTTTTATCAAAAGGTTAGAACTGGTTGACTATACTTTGTCTGTCCTGCAACAGGAAATTTAAACATTTATATCCAAAGTATTACGCGATAGAAATCAATTCAAGACTACCCGTTATTGACCGCTAGATGGCGGAAGATACGAAGAAATAAATGAGTCCAGATCCTCCTGCCCGACTTTACGGTGAGACTCTGCTTTTACGTCATTAAAACGCTAAAGAAAAAAGGCCGCCATATTTGTAGTTCCACAACGTGAAAAGGCGTCATTTTGTATGCCGAAGAATGAATAAACACCATGCCATACCTTGAAGACGACGAAATTGCAATTTATTTAGCTAGCCATAAGAATAAGAATAGCTGTTTAATTTACATAATCACAAATATATTGCATGTACATACATCTACATTTCAGTCGATCAAAATGTTTCACGTATTTATAACCGCAACTTTGTTACAGTGGTCATATCAGAGATTTACCAATATAAAACGCAACAGGTGTCGTGTTCTGTAATAGCACATTTTAACATTTATATCCATATTACACATAACCAAGGTGTAATATAACCATATGTACTGAACAGACATGAACAGCCTGTGTATTGTGAAAATACATGTATGTGTCTTCTACAGCAATTACTGTGCCCTGCACACTTTAAGTTTGGCATGAAGTGTTTGCTTTTTCCAAAGCAAGTAATATTAAATTATTCTCATAGAATAAATTTCACAAAGACATGGACATGTTTTTTTGTATTTAATTTATTTAATGCGAATCGTATGTAGGTTACCACTGCTAAGCTTCACCACTGTCAAGGTAAGACCTCGAAAGGACGCAGAAAATTATTTTAATAACAGCTTCTGCTGATTTATTCAATAACTGTATGACACCGTTTGAGTGTACGTACCGACTGAAAACAAACTCAAATTATTAGAGACACTCTTACTGCGTCTCCACATTGAAACATATCAGTTAGTTAGCTAGGCTGGCTAACTAGCTTAGCTTTATTAGCTAGCTAAGCTAATGGCGAAGAGGATTACGTTAAAGAACCCCCGGTCTACAGTTGTGCACATACAGGAAAATTAATGAATAGCATGGTAATACACGCATTTATTTGAACAGTTATGTAGCTAATATGCATTTGTAGTATGTGCGCCTGGCGTAGAAATGAGTCTTTGTTAGCCCATTAAGGCTATCTTAGCTAGGCTAGTTCGAGCAAGCTAAGTGCTGGTTGCTATGACAACGGGCTTGGTGTATTTTGCGAGCTTGTCAGCTACATAAGACAAGTGTTTATCGCTTTACTGCTGCGGTGAACTGTTATTATTGTAACACTCTGCTAATGCCAGATGTGTAGAATAACTCACTAGTGATGTTTACTTCGAGACTTTGGCAGTTTTAAGATGGATAGAAAGCGAATGAGCCAGCTAGCTGTCCTAGCTAACATGCAACCTTCTGTACATCCCGGGTACTCCCAGCCCTTATCAGGACCTCACAGTTCCCTTTGAGAACTCCCCGGTATCACGATCATAACTTTGGACAACCAGTTGTCATCCTCAACTCATGTTTCAGATTTCTCCTTTGTAACATACGAAGGATTCGGCCCTTTCTTTCGCAGGAAGCTACCCAGGTGCTTGTGTGGTCTCTTGTGATCTCAAAGCTAAACTACTGCAACTTACTACTTGCTGGTCTAGTAGTACTCTAGTACTTATTGTTTATTGCACTTATCAATGTTTAAGGTAGACTTTATGTATTTTGTACTTCTTGTTAGGAACTGGTTCAAAGTGACAAGTCCTTCAGTTTCGATCTCCTCCAAGTTACCCTCTGCCCTCCGTCCTCTGTAGCCGGATCTGGGGAAGTCAAGAGACACTGACACCAAGGTAGTGAATGAAGAGAGTTCAACTTTATTGAGGAAAGCACAGAGTATATATGTGTCCTATATCTACTATCTAAATCTACAGGATGACGGGGAAAAGTGAGGCATGTTCTGAGGGTCTGTGTAGAAAGGAAAGAGACAAGGTTATTAAAAATTAGATGTTCTTGGCATGAACGACCCACGAGCTGTTCCCGTACCCGCCATGAGGTACTCCTGTGCTTAAAGAGAGACAGGGAGAGAAAGAAAGAGAAAGGGAGGGGTAAAGGAGACAAGAAGAAGGAGTGGAAGACCTCGGGCGACCAGCTCGCGGTCAAGCCGCCATGTCATGGCTGATAGGCAGAGACCTTGTGTTGGGTGCCTGAAGACAGAAAGGCTCCAGTATCTAACAATAATAATAATAACAATAGATGTAATATATATATATATATATACACAAATAAAATGTTTCTCTCATACTCAAGGTCACAGAAACCCTAGAGACAGGAGTCACTGCTGAATAAAAACAAACCATAGAGGGCATGAGTTCATGCTGGATTTATATTTATGGCATTTAGCTGACACATTTTTATCCAAAGCAACTTACAATTATGACTGAGTACAACTTGAGCAATTGAGGGTTAAGAGCCTTACTCAGGGGCCCAGCAGTGGTAAGTTGGCAGTGGGGGGGCTTGAAGCAGCAGCCTTCTGATACTTTAACCACTGAGCTACCACTGGAGAAAAAAAAAAAAAAAAAAAAAAAGCTAACCCTAGCAGACCAGCTGTACTGTCCATCCTGCTCTCCAATGTCTGTTCCCTGGTCAACAGGTCAACTCTAGCATAGCACCCAACGCGAGTGTAGAGACTGTTGTGCTTTAGTTTTCATAGAACTGTGGCTCAGTGACAGAATTCCTGACACTGAGGTAACAAAATGAAATTATTTATGTAATAACATGATGGAAGGAAGTGTAAAAGACCAAATTAGGCTGCATGTAGACATCTGAAAATCAGTAAGCAGGTAATTGTTTTATTCCTAAGAAATGTTATCTCGAAAAATGTACTGTACTTTAAGAATATTGGATGTTATAAAGTGATTTATTTGAGTATGCCAGTGTGGATTCTCCCGCGGGCCCGCTAGGGGGCGAAGTGCAGCATAAAGTTGGCCCCAAGATGCAGTAACCGTTAGTGAGCAAAGATAGCCATCAAGCTAGGATAGCTAACGTTAGCTAGTTAACTATTCATCCCATTAAATCACGCTTTTAATACTGTAAATGCTGTAATAATGTAAATAATTGTATATTTCCTCATTTATACATTTTGTAGCAGAATTATGATCGTAGCTAGTCCATGCTAGAAGCCACTGAAGCAACGCTTAGCTTCCAGCTCATAGCTGCCCCCAAACAACTCCACACACACATCAGCTAAAATAAGCCTCTTTTATTCCATGATGTCTAAAGGTATCGGCGATCAAATCATTTATATGGCTGCATAAGTTTCACCAAACGGCGTCAAACTATTTATCTGCCTAACGGAAACGCAGTTTGACAGTTCAGACCTTTAAATGGTTAAAGGGTCTAACCTAGGTTAGCTATCTTAGCTACCTAACGAGGTAAGATAAGGAACGGGGTGTTTGCAGTTGTTCATTTTTACACCTTCCTGTGTGGTCCGTTTTCAGATATTACAGTTACGTTAACAATATTGTGAAAATTGTAAAGGATACTTTATTCATGTCCTCATTGTTAAAAATTGTATCGCTTTATCACAGCGATAAGCTGGTTAGCTAGCTAATAGTTGAGGTCAGCGAGTGTCTAACTCGGGGCTATAAACCATTCCTTGTGGAACCATTTCATAGTTCATCTTTCAACTTAGATCGTTTAGGTGCTGGTAGTTTGTTAGCTAGCTAACTGTTCAGAAATAGAAAACCTACTTTTGTATGATTTAGAGACCCAAATTCACAAACCTGTGGGTTTTCAAATTTATCGTTCTCTCTAAATAAGCAAAATGAGGTAAGCCATTACTACAGCTATCGGACTGTTTGAACTACAATATTCGACTGTTCATTTATTGTTAGTTAGATTAAATTAACTTTCATAAACATTCTTAATTAATAGAATGTAGTTTTTAATGACTGATTAACTGTGTATATTTAACAGGAAGCTATTTATATAAAGTTTCAAGTTTGGTTTATTTGTCACATACATTTATTTGTCACTTTCATTTTTAGGCTGTAAAATGAAAGATCCTTGCTCACAATCATTGCTACAGTTTGATCAAATTCAGTTATATATATAAACTCCCTATTCAATAGGAAGAAACCAGTTCATGTCATTGTGAATTGCTTTTTCTGTAATCAAAACACTGAGGTTCCATATGGGAACAGAAACTGCTGGGACTGTCCATTCTGTGTGCAGTACAATGGCTTCTAAGAGGTATTGCTGTATTTGAGACATGGTGAGGACATATTTTAGTGAAAGTCTTCCAATGATGCACCCTTAACTGAACCATTTTATGCTGTTGCTGCTGTTAAAAAATGCAGAATGGTGATTATAACGAACCGATCCTTGCACAATATATGGAGCACCTCAACCATGGGGTATCAGCTGGTGTCCCTGTGCTTGATGCATCCAAGACTCAACCAGACACTGAAGATCAAGCAGCTGGCTTCCTTCACTCCCAGAGAGGAAGTAGGTTTTCCATTTGAACTGTTGCCTTCTTAGTTAAGACGTATGCAGGGTTTATTGCAGTGCCAGAGCTGTGAAACTGCAAGGTAATGCATGTCCAGTGCTGGACTTGGGCAAAGATTGTGAGTGGGTCTTCACGGGCAAACAGGATCTGATGGCCCACATGTAGTTTGATATTATTCCTAAATAACTAAGTTTACATGGCTATTTGAAAGAAGCTGATCATGTAAGCAGCAAAGACAGAATATAATTCTCTGACTAAGGATTTAGTTGACTCATGTTTAACCCAACTAAACTGTGGTCCTGGCTGATTTTAGTTGGACTATTGAGCCACTGACTCATGCACAGAGTTTTCTGAGTATTTTGCAGTTTCTTACTGTACTGAGTTCTTACTGAGTATAACGTCAACTTTGATGCATTTGTTTTCTTTTCACCGAACAAAGCCTTCAACTTTGACTGTGGTGACATGAAATCCAGATGTGCAGAGTGTTTTTTCAGTAATGCATCTTTTGCCCGTGCATTTTGATTGCAGTGTTAGGAGGTCATAACTGCTGATCAGAACTTTGGACAAGAGGGCTTATCCTCATGGCTCTCTGACTTTCATGTACATCAACAAACAATATTTTCTTATTTATTTTTTTCCAGTTGTAACAAACCGTTCTGCTGTTTTTTAACTTCTGTCAAATTTTTAATGGTTGTACAGGACAATTACGATGGAAATTGAGGTGTACAAGTGCTACCTTGAACAGACCTACGAGTTGTGCGTGCCTGTCAGACAGCTAAGCAGTATGACATCCAGCACCAGAACCGACAGCTGCGGGCCCTGCTTTTCAACCACCAGCTCAGATGCAGCCAAGATGCAGACAAAGCATTCATTAAGGTGAGGTCTTCTATAGCCAAGGCGATTCTATAGCCAAGAATTCTCAAGATCACATCTAGCTGCATTCCTGTTGGGTGTGAATGACAGTTGCTCCTTCCCAGTTGATACAAAGTGACGATAGAAAAAAAGGCATACACGGAACTGGTAGTGAACACTGTCCTTAAAGTGCATATAAGTGCATACAGTGTTTGAGCCTGCAATCCAGTTCATTACCCTGTCCAACAGCCTCCCAGGTTCCCCTCCACATCTTCCTTGTCAGAGATGAAAATTTATATAAAAAAATGGATACTTGAATACTTTTGGTTACTTTTTTGTTCCTGGCTACCATGCTTTTTAAAGCATTAATTATTTCAAACATTGATTTATCTAAGATAAGCAAAGACCTGTTCTCTCTTGCTGCATTTTGTGGGGTTTTTTTGGGTTTTTTTGTTTTGTTTTCTTTCCAAATGAAGCTGTTGTTTTCATTTTTGGTGGGTTTCATACTATCCACACCAGCTTCCAGGTTTCTCTCCTTTTACATACCAAGCAATCAGTTTCCTTTCTCTTTGCTACAGAGCACCTCTTTTCTGTCCACACCTGCTTGGCTGGTAGCTCTCAGAAGCCTTACCTTCCTCACCTGTGCTTTTCTAGTTGCGGTGGCCATATGTGGGTCTGGATGTGACTCTGGAGACACATCCTCTCTCCACAACAGCCCGCACACTCTCAGCAGGGGAATCATCCCACCCAAAGAAGCCCACCAAAGTGACACTGAAGCCAAAGCAAAGAGCATCACCAACACTATGCAAATGTGGAATGACCTGGTGGGTATTCTGCCAGAGAGAGGCAATAGAGAATATCAAGCTGATCTGGTAGTCTGGAAGCAACCACCAGATGGCTGTTGCTTCTGTTGGCCTTTTGACTTCCATCAACATCTACTCAGGCAGTAAAAAGAAATGGTGTACTGGGAGGTAGTAAATCTTGCTAATCAGTACTTGTTTTTGGCCTGTGAAAATACAAACAAACAATACACATATTCAAACACTTCTGAACTACAATTGCTTATCAGGATTTACACAGGCTTATGTTCTTAATAGCTCTTTGCTTACAACTTCATCAAAGCGGTTTTGTTCTACAGTATGTGCAAAGTCTACTTTCCCACACAGTTCACATGAGTCTTGATTCGTCCTGCTGGTTCTTCATGTCTGTGAATGTGAAAAATCAAACTTTTTTGCTTGGCTTCAAGCAGTGATCCTTTGATTGTATCATTCATGATTCATTTAGGATTACAACCAAATGGTTCAATATCCAGCTAGAGGTGTACTCAAGTGAGGTAATAAAATGAAATTATTAATGTAATAATATGATGGCAGGAATTGTAAAAGACCAAATTAGGCTTTGGAAGTAAGCAGGATGTGAGAATGACCAAATATGGCCTCTGTGGCAAGTCTGGGATTGAGGCCAGGATACCACCTAAAGATACAATTTTAATAAAAAATGGTTTTGTAACTTGATGAAAATATATAAAGATCGAACCCACCTGAGACTGTTAGACATTCTGTGGACAATGCCTCGTCTGTATGCAACATTGAGCTCAGAATAAAGATGGCACCGGCTATTCTCTTCAATGAATTACTGCATCTATATCTTTATTTTCTATTTAAAGTGTACTTGAGAAAATGAATGGAATGTGGGAAAAATCTAGGAACCACACAAGAATGTCTGGAGGTAAAAAGTCAAGCCTTAATGTGAGAGAGCCTCCATTTCAGAGTCTGCTGTGTGAGAGTCCTGTGCCTTTCTTCTCTAGCTTGGAATAGGACTGTTGCTTCTGCTTCTTAAGGTTTTCAATCAACAAGGACGGTGGCTCCACCTGCAATGAACCATGAACTTGTTATATTAAACTGCACAAGACAGTAAATTTACACTTGTATTCATTCAGTATGAAGTGCGCCTCACAAACACAGTGCTTGTCTGTGTTTATGTTTTCAGTGTTACAGTGTGATTTTATTTAGGTGAAATTTGTTTTCAGTCTATCTGCAGTAGTGCACTTAAAGGGCCAGGAAGGTTAGTGGAACACATTTGCTCTGCCTCTGACCTCACAATTCCACTGTAACAACAGTGTTCAATTCCGTCATTTAAAAAAAAAAAAAAAACTTGTTTTGGTTTAAATTTGTTTAAAGATTTGTTTAAATTGTGTGTGCCAGTGTATGTGAGCGTGTTACAGTCTCTCTGACCCTCCACACCCATTAGTGCGTTCTTCCACTAGCTTCTCTCTCGTTCCTGCTTCAATATTCAAGGGAGGATTGAGATCCATTCAGGTAATTTTGCAGTCTTCAAAAAATGCATTGAAAGACATTCCAGTAGCTCAGTGGTGCACCTGCGCTCCACTCTGCTCCCCAGTTCGGAGGATGCCAGCACCTATGTTTAGTCTTTTATGTTTAGTCTATTTTAGTCTGTTTCTCTTTATTTCCTTTGGACTCCAGTGCTTTTTAATAATCTGTTTTGGACATGGTATGGCTGCTCCATTACCCAGGAGCCCATACAAAGGTTCATTTCTGCCTGCCTGCATAACTGCTGGAGGGAGGATTTTATGTCCAGAAAATGTTAAGATGGCAACAGCTCGGTGGGAGACAGTATGTGAGAATCACGTCTTAGGCTCATTTTACTGTTTCTCATGTAGAAGGAATTCCCTCACTATGTTCCCATTCTGAGCATCAAAGCCAACTGGGATGGGGGTTTTGTCACATTCTGAATTCTAGCTCATGTCATATTTTGTCAGCAGTGGCATTGATAGACTCAGGTTATCGGTACAAATTTACATTCAAGATAAGTTGTCTTTTACATATATATCCCCTCTCCTGCAATCATGGCTAATTAGCTGCATCCGTCATTGTAATTGTTTAATTTTTCATGCTAGTTCATTCACCCTTGTATTAGTGCCATGCATGTGAAACAGACTCTTGAAAGGTTTTCTTTTTGTATATTGCATGCCTAGCATAATAGGACATTCAAAATCCCTTGAAAATTTTAAACTTTTTTTTTTTATGTATATATCTCCTCAACATTCCCAGTACAACTGCTGTAGAGTCCACGACTCAACTCTTGACTAAAGTCTTCACTCCGAGCGTCTGAGTCGGCTGCTGCGGCATACGCCACGCTGCTCTGTGACCCTCACTCTCCACTCCTCTCCTCTCCCAGCTTTTCCAGATCCCTCAGATGCAGACAGCCCAGCCTGCCATTCCAATTAACAGCGCTTCCTTTCGACCCGTGTCCGGCCAGCCCATCATGATGTTCCTGACACCCATGCCCTTCACCTCATCCCAGACCGGCCAGTACTACGTACTCCAGTACTACGTGCCTCAGGTACCCAGAGCAGAGAAAAGCGCCTGTGCAAATATGTACACAGTGTAGCAAATGGGTTGAAAATCTGTCTATAAACAGGTTGGCCAGCAATAAATAAACCGCTCCTAAAATGTGTAGATAAAAATATGTTTTATCTTGGAAGCAGAAATGAGAAGTTCTAGTTTAGTTTTTTTTCAGTGTAAAAACTAAATGTTTTTGTATTTTTTGTTTGTTTACTGCTTCGAATATCTCTTTTAGGAGTGTCCTATATGAATGGCCATGTCTGGTGCTAGGCCCTTTACTTCTGCTGTTCTGTTTCATTCTCAGTATCACCACAGTGGCCTTCCCTACGTGGGACATCCCCAGCAGTACTCCGTCCAGCCCACAGGACCCAGTACATTCTACCCTGGGCTCTTTCCTGCAGACTGCCCACTAGCATATGGTGAGTTTGGACTTCCCTTTCTCTACCCCCACCTGGGAAACCCACACGCGTGCTCTCACCGATAAAGAGACCTTTCTTCTGGGTATTCCCGCTGGCTGAAACTGGTTTTTCGTTTGCTCTCTAACTGAAACCAGTGCTTTTTTTTGGTCACCACTAGTGGCAGGGCCTTCATACTATCCTGGCCAGACCATATACACCAAATCTCCATCCATAATAGTGCATACAGCTCAGCAGCCTCCACCCACTAAGAGGGTAAAGAAAACAGTGAGTATTCCCCCTGCCTCAGAGGTGAAATTAATTTAATTGTGGATTGACTTAATAGATGCAAATAACTTGCTGTTCGCTAAGATCCGTATCCGAGACCCTAACCAGGATGGCAAGGATATCACAGAGGAGATCATGTCAGGAGTAGGCATTAGCCAGAACACAAGCCCACCAGTGGGACGTCCCTGCACTACCCCTACTGCTCCACAGGTAAGCCATTCAGTCCCGCAGCCCGAGCCCCTGATCGGCTGCAGGCCGCTGCTTCGCTTGATCCACTCCACAGGTTAAAGTACTCTCTCATCTAGTCCTCCCTCATAATAAGCTCTGAGCTGATTGTTTGGTTGTTTGGCTGGCTTTCATTCTCTTGTCCTATTAAAAGCATCATACAATCAGCAACAAAATCTGATGGTGTAGTTTGATTTCCGGCCATTCTCTCTTCCTTCTTCAGTGATTCGGTCACACCGTTGACCCTCCTCCGTCATATTTGACTTGTTCCAGTAGCTTGTGTGATTGTGGCTGTTCTGATTTAAGAAGGCTTCTCAGATGTGTTTTGATGTTCCGACTTTCCGTGCCTATTCTTTCGTCTGCCTCCATCTTAGTTCTCCCTCACAGCCACTCGAATCCTCCTGATCTTCCCTCGTGTTCCCTCTACACAGACAGTCCACGTAAAGGCCCTGTAAGAAGGATTCAGCCAAACCCTGAGCACCTCAACTCCTCTGAGGAAAGGCCTCTCTGTAAAGGGAACACTCACTACTGCGCCGTTGGCACTTACTTTGTGTCCTCTTTCCCTAAATGTTAACAGTGTTCCTCTTTCCTCTCTTTCTCTATTTCTCCTGCCCATTTATTTAAGCACCCCATGCTTGTCTGCTGTCTCTTGCTGTCTGTGTCTTCACCCCCCCCCCCCCCACCACCTCCACACACACACACATTTTGTGCCTTTGCGGCTGGATCTTTTGCCCTCTTGTGCTTTTTCATTTCCTCTCTCTCTCTTTGCCTCTTTCTCTACTCACTTCTCTAATTATGCTGTGCTGTGCTGTGCTGTGCTCACCCCCCCACCCTCATTGCCATTCCCCTTCTTCTGCATGTGTGTGCAGTATCTCTCTCTCTCTTTCTCTCTCCCTCTCTCTCTCCATCTTTTCCGTCTTTTGCTAGTTTTTATGTCCACACCCTCATTATCCTCGCATTTTCTACCTCAAATCCCAGCAGCTGAACAGCCAGGTAGCAGAGCAGGGGAATGTCAATGTCGGCCTGGCCCTGGAGGCCCACTGTCCGGCGAAGGCTGCAAGTCCAGCAGCCGGAGAGGCGGTTGCCTCAGGCACGCTGACGCCCTCGTTGCCTTCCAGCACTGCTGCTCCTTCAGGCCTCACTCTCCCAGGCCAGGCTGTTATAGAGGCAGTCCAGGCCTGTGGAGCCTCCACTGGGGCAGAGCTGAAAGAGACTGGCGAGGAGCCAGAGGTCTTGCTGGAGGATAAAGTGGAGCCCATTTTACAGTCCAATCTTAGGCAAAGCTTGAGTCAAGGTAAATAACCACATGCATGACATGCTATGTTAGGACACTAAAAAGACACCAGACTGATTTGTTATGATTTACAGCTATTAGTTTATCCAACACCTGGAAGAAGCCAAAAGAGGACACTCCTGTGGGGCAGGCCCAGTGTCCTGACAGAGAGGTGATTCCTCTCTCCAGGTGCTCACTGTACCCCTCTCTGCATGCAGAGCCAGAGCTGAAGGATGGGAAGAGGCAGTATGATAGAGACTTCCTGTTGGCCTTCCAGTTCATGCCTGCCTGCATGCAGAAGCCAGAGGGGCTTCCTCCCATCTCTGATGTGGTACTGGACAAGGTAAGCCTGCTAAAACATTGGCCTTAGGGGACCTTTAAAACCATTCCATGGAGAGGGGCTGATGGACTTCGACTTGACTCTGTTGTTTTCTAGATCAAACAAAACAAGCTGCCCCTGCAGCAGGTGGGCCCTCGCATTATCGCCAGAGACCCAGGCTTCAACCCAGCCTCTGCAGACTTCAGCAGGGCAATTCCTGGAGGCAGGGGTGCACCGGTGGGTCTCTCCGCTCATCCCTTCTCTTCTGTCACAAATGAATGAGCGCCTGGTCATCTTATGTGACCGAGGTCTTTGTGACATTGTTACCGCCCATAATAAAGAGCACCCATTCGTTGCTTCAGCTGCTCAGTGTAGGCCCGAGACGGCTGCCTCCCCGCAAGATCATTACCAACGTGTCCGTGAATGACGAGGTGCAGCTGAAGAAGGCTGAGAATGCCTGGAAACCTGGCAGGAAAAGGGAGAACACCCAGAACCCCGAGACCCAGAAAACTCAGGTCAGCACCTCACTCCGCTGTGCCCTGTTTTCAGATTTCAGAGTCACAGCCTGTTATGGTGATCTTGAAAGCTACTTAATTTTTTTTGCGATATGCTCTTCAAGAATTGGATATTTAAATTATAGAGTCGTTGTTTAATTGGGTGGGTGTGCGGGGAGTGTGCACGAATGTAGCTATGCAGGGGGACATTGGTTTCTAGTGTAAACAGGGGGTGTGATGATACTGAGGACCAGATCTTGTGTGCTTGTTGTTCCTTGTGTTGATTGTGGTGTTGATTTTGGTGAGAGAGTATTGTAGATATTGTAGTGTATTCTGTGGATGATCTTGTATATATTATAGGTTAACACCCAGTGGTTGTGTTAAAAATATTCTTGCAAATTTGTGTGCAATTCAGCATTTGGAGAGATTGACTGACAGATCTTCATTGCATTGTCTGGTCGGTAGGGTTATTATTGGATCAGATTTGGTTATTATGTATATATATTTTTTGTTTGTAGGAGTTATATATTGATTAAATCTAAAATTCTTGTAGCTGGTTCTAAGGGGTTTTCTTTTAATTTGAATTTGGAGCACATGAGGGGTTTTAGTTGATAAGATTTGATAAACTGTTTGCTGCCAGTGCTACACTTCTCGGAAAGTGTGATTGATGTATGATGCCTTTATCGGTCTATATAGCAAAGTTGAGTGATTTTTGTTCATGACGAAGTTCCAAATGGCAGAGTAAATATTTGGTGAAAGTGAGGAGTTAGTCATTATGTGGAAGAACTGCTGAATTTAACAAAAGATTGGGATCTTTGTAATGGAAAGCTTAGTCGGTAGTCTGTTTTCCTCTCCAGGAGCTTTTCCAGAAGGTGCGCAGTATCCTGAACAAACTGACACCGCAGATGTTTAACCAGCTGATGAAGCAGGTGATGGACCTCACCATCGACACAGAGGAGCGCCTCAAAGGCGTGGTTGATCTGGTTTTTGAAAAAGCCATCGATGAGCCCAGCTTCTCTATGGTCTATGGCAATATGTGCAGCTGCCTGGCTATGGTGAGTAACATGTTCCCATACATTGCTGCTGAAGTTCCATACAAAGGCAAATGCCACACAGAAGTGAACTCTGTTTGAACCACTCTAAACTGACATGGAGCTTTAATCAGCTTCTATTTAGTAACAGAACTCTCAACACTGTCTTATACCCAAGTGTTTCTCCTACATGTCTTTCCTGTGTAGTTAAAAGTGCCCATGGCAGACAAGCCCACCAGCACTGTGGGTTTCCAAAAGCTGCTGCTGAACCGCTGTCAGAAGGAGTTTGAGAAGGACAAGGTCAACGATGATGTTTTGGGGAAGCTGCGGCACCAGCTGGAAGCGGCCACTTCAGTAAGCAGCACTCCTGTCTAGTTTACCCGACTCACCAACCCACAGATCAGGAGAAAAGGGACTGAAATCGGCAGCAGTGCTGGGAGGCGGCCAGGTCGTTATCGGGTCCAAACGCGCTGTTTCTTGCTTTTGTCTTTGTTCTGGTTACTCCTCGCAAGGCCAGCGAGCGGGAGAGGCTGGAGGAGGATCTGGAGGAGGCGAAGGACAAGGCCCACAGGAGGTCCATCGGTAACATCAAGTTCATCGGGGAGCTGTTCAAGCTGCACATGCTGTCGGAGGCCATCATGCACGACTGTGTGGTCAAGCTGTTCATGAACCACAGCGAGGAGAGCCTGGAGCGTCTGTGCCACCTCCTCACAGCCATCGGCAAAGACCTGGACTTGGAGAAGGCCAGGGTAAGCAGGCCGCGGGCCTGGTCTGGGTTGATTTAATATTCTCAGCAGATGCTCAGCACTTGCATCGGTTTATCTTTAATATGTCATGTAAAGGTTTACGGCGCATGTGTAGATGAGTGCTAGTGTGCAGTGCAGCGGCTGTGCGGATTTTGTCCAGATTTGGTCTGTGTTGCGTTTTTCACAACAAGTACTTTACACATCGAAACTGGATGAAGAAGTTTTGGATATTGTATATTGACTGTCAATTTTGTCTCTAGTAGGAATGGCAGTTGTGATGTTGACAGTTCAGTCACCAACTAGTGTGACAGTTATTTGTGTTCAAGTTTCCTGGTCTTTTTTATTGTATTTTTTTTTCTCCATGCACGTTTTTAACCAAAAAACAAGCATGTTGAAATGTTGTTTATAAAAGTTTATAAAAGCCTGCACTCTGACTACAGGGTAGCCAACTAATTAGGATCATCATCTATAGTGCGACTAGCATGCTGTGCTGATATCAGTGTATTATTAGGCCTTGGCAATGATTTTAAAAGTGTCCAAGTTCATGTTGTTTAGTGAAGTTGTTAGTGTGGTTGTTAGCTCTGCTCCTACTGCAGCTGACAAAATGAAAGGCTTTTATTCAGGACTGGTCAGCTGTTAGAAGGTTTTGCTCTTACAGCCTCCTCCACGTTTGCCACCTCCTGCTGCTGCACCCTGGATTCCCCAAAGCCAAGTGCAGCTGATGACAGCACAGCTACACCCACAGTGGCAGTGAACTGCTTTACAGCACTGACCAACGTGCAAGGCAGCAGGGTTTACATAAGAGTCATAAACGTCTTGTGACATGAGTTCAGCTGAGAGCACACCTGATCGAATCGAAAGGTGAAGAATATCTGAAATTTGTCGACGTTTCTCTTACACTCTCTCTCTCTCTCTCTCTCTCTCAGCCAAAAATGGATCATTACTTTAAATATATAGAAAAGACAGTGAAGGAGAGGAGGGGTTCCTCACGCATTCGGTTCCTGCTCCAGGACGTCATCGACCTGCGACTGGTTAGAGACTCTGCCTGTGTTTGTGTGTTTGTGTTTGCCATTCCAGCGCATGGTGATGCAAAAGTATGCATCTGCTGATTTTGCTTTTCTAGAATAACTGGGTGTCGCGGCGAGCTGACCACGGGCCCAAGACCATCGAGCAGATTCATAAGGAGGCCAAACTTGAGGAGCAGGAGGAGCAGAGGAAGGTGCACCAGCAGCTGCTGTCCAAGCACAACAAGAGGCAAAGGTGTGGCCCTCAATTCCGTGACAGCCTTTTTCACCTGGCTGTGTGAGGCCGAGGACAAGTCCAAGGACAATCGACAGGAGGATGGACACATTTGCCAATGTGTGCTAAAAGACAATACAAGAATTCAAAAAAATAATATAACTGTGTGACAAAGAAACAAAAGTTCTGACTCTAATGTATTTTTGCTTTTTCCTTTATGAACTGCAGACAAAATTATATTTAACATTTGCAGATGTTCAAAAGAAAAGACAGAGGTGAATATAGAAATAATATTATTTATTTTTTATTTTATTCTTCCTTGGCTTCTCCTGAATTCAGATAGGCTCTGCCCATTAGATTTCACTTTTTTGTTTGTTTGTTTTTTTATTTTTTTGCTAATTTCAAACCAGTCCTAGGATTTTCACACAATCTGAGTGAAATTGGTGTCAAAATATTTGCAAGAGTCTGAATCTCAATAATTATTTAAACAAAAACCTGACATAAAAAATACAGCTGTCCTCTTCCAGTCTAATATTAGTAGTACAAATTAGTAGTACAAAGGTCAGGCTTTAACTTTAACTTTAACTAGCTGTCACTCCTGAACGACATGTTCAGATTTCATGAAATTTAAAAGACTTATACCAGTATTGACTTTGAGGTAGCTTACCAAATGTAGCAGTTTTGTCAATATGGGGCATTATAATATGCAAATAACTTTCTCAATGACTGCTCTTCTGATTAAGATGAAATTTTGCATACTGCTTCTGTAAGCAAGCTGAAGGATTCCTAAGGATGACTCAAACATTGGCTAATGTTTTTCAGGTAATGGGCTAATCATAGAACTGGCTTCAGTGGACTTCTATAACGTTGATTCTTGTAGAAATAACTTTAAATTTAAATATCCTACTACTTTTTATGTTGCTGATGAACTGTAACACACTAGTCGTAGGACCTTTCTCCAATCTTCCCAAATTTGGTATCATAATGTTGATGAGACTAAAACATGTTGATATTTGTATGGTATATGGCACTTACATACCTATCAATCCTTCCAAGGTGTACTGATTCATTCAAAACAGCTGAAAAAAAATTAAGACTTCTTTGAGTAATTCTTATGAAACTTGACATGAGTATTGATTTATGGACTTTGAGCTAGCATGGGAATTATAGGACATTTTTGCCAACAGAGCCCCTCTGACATATGAAAAGGTATTAAAAAAAAAAAAAATGAGTCAATCCCATTGTGTACCAATTGTGCATGAGAAATGCAGTTTATACAGTGCAATACTTTGTGACTATTTCATAAAAAAAGTTCAATACGTTTCGTAAACCTTTTTTTAGCCTGATTTTTGATACCTAAATTAGTTGGGCAAATGCACCTTTCAAACAAGTCAGTGACCTTTTGATCTGGAGATACCTTTTAAATATAAAAAATGCAGATCTTCTTGTAAATAATGATCAAAAATATGTGTATTTAACTATCAATCCCCAAGAGCAGGATTTTTATTAATAGGCTAAAACTTAGCCATAGAGTGTTAGATTATCACCAAACTTCAATGGTGTATATGAACATACTGTGAATGCAAGTACATTTGGGGTGAACTGACCTTCTGGGGAAACTATATTTCTTAGTCATGTCGAATCAGAAAAATAATATTTATATAAAGCAATTCAGCAGAGAAAATTGAGAGATTGGTTTCAAAATACAACATTCCTGGAAACAAAACCTCAAAACCAACCACAAAGGCTGGTGAACTTTATATGGGATGTCATCAGCAACCAAGTTGTGCAGATGTGATAAAATGATTGGACCCCTTAATTGCCACCTGCAGCTATAATAAATGTAATTCTAATGTATGTCATGAATTCCCTAGATGAAGGAAGTTAGACATTTCAATAGCAACACACCTCCCTTGATGAAATGACTGGGTACAGAAATTAGTTGACCAGAAAGGCCAGAAAAATAGCACAACCACAGCCTTCAAACCTGACAACAAACCTGCTTAATGCTGACAGTTTTTTTTTTTTTCAAATACAAAATACAGACTCACTCTCAATAAATAACCATTTGATGAACTAATGCAGAATATAAATTAAGACAGTGACACAAGCTTTACTTTAGTTACTAAGCATTTAGGTTTGGGTGTTTTTAGTACTTGGTGGGATGGTTACGAGAAAATATTGGCATATTAGATAAGCAGAAAAATACTATGGATGGGTTCAACACATGATGTGCGTACTCGTTTGACTTTGGATCTATTGGATCCCGCCAATAACTGTTGAAAAGAAAAATGACCACCTGAATGCTAAAACATATAATGGAAATAAATGTCTTATGCAATACGAGAATTATGGAAATCGGGTCAGCTTTGGAATAGAGAGGAGCGTTAGGCACATACTAATAATATTAATACATTTTCAGAGACACACAATATCCATCCTGCCAAGGACAGGCAGTGATCAGTGAACCAGGCAGCCAGTAAGAGAAATAAAATCACCAAGAAAGTCAGGCTTTTTGCTGTTTGTTTTCAAAACAATGTCCTTGACAGAACACAAGATATGACTGAATGAGCAAAGTTACATTTACATAGAGCCTTTCAAAGAACATACAATGTTTGAACTAATAACAGACACCTGTTCATTTCAACACAATGGGAGAAATTACTCTGCTCACAGAGCTTAGTAACGCGTTAGATCAAAATTCGCTGCTGCTCTTTAAAACACTGAGCGTTTTTCTTAAAACACATAAAAGGTGCAAGATCACGCGTTGTCGTGTGAGCACCTCAGTCGTAAAAAGGGCTGAGTTGTCATGAATACGTTATGATCAGGAGTAGTCGGCCGTACTGCTGCGACATCCGGTCAAATCAACCGTCCTCTAAGAATCAGCGCAGTACTAGTTTTGGTAATAGCAGCATCTATGGACATAAACGGCGGCGAAACGGATGGTTTCTTTCTCGTCAACTTTATAGTCCATCACACCTGCTCCTATAGATCGGGATAAAATCTCCATACCAAAACCTCTGTGCATTGGCATGATGAAAATTTAGAGCACGCAAATCCTTCACTTCTGAAACAGCAGAAATTATGTAATTTTACGCAGATTTAAAAAAACCCTCAACGTTAAAGACTGCTGTTGACGGAGTTTTAATGTAAATATAGTAGGTTGGGGAAGTGTAACGATGAGCAGTGTGTGGAAAAGAGTGAGATTTATTAGGGGCAAATCCAAAGTCCAGGGTCAAATTATTAACATGGAAAGTCCGAGAATTCATGATAAACTAAAGTAAAGAAAAGTGCACGAAGACAAACCAGGGATGCAGGCTATAACATTGGGGCGAGGATAAACATTCAGGCTTATATTCACATGCACGGAAGCCTCGATTAACAAACAGCAGCTGGACTTACAATAAATAGCAGGGCTTAAAAACATGGTCAAATGAGCATTAAACCAGACACAAGTGCAAATTATGAGGGGTGCAGAAAACGAAACGAAGGAATGGAACCACAACAAGGGAGTAAATGAAAATAAAGACACTAGACAGGGAAACCGTGGAGACATGAACGCTAGGAGGGTGGTCAGTGGTGACAGGAAGCTTGTTTCAGTCATGGATGTCTTTGGCAAAATGAATGCAACTAAAATGCTTTCCTCATGTGTCCTAATAACCAAATAATAACCAAGTTCTTCTTTATTTCTAAATAATATGCCTTTCGGAAATTGTATAACTGCTTGTGTTATATTACTTTCTTTTATTCAGAAACACAGGAGACTCAGGTGAAAAGTGTGATGGAAATTATACACTTATTATTATATCCTAAAACTTGTCTCACCTAATCGTAGTCATCAGTTTATTAGATAAATGCATACCTATTTTTATGTTTGTGTTTCACATGTTCCATTCCTTTTCTCTTCTTTGAAAGAAAAATTCCTTAACTTAATCAAAGACTAGGATTAAAAAAATAAAATAAAATAAAATCATAGACAGGTCAGCTGAGCCCACTCCCTTGTCGTAATGTCCCCATATTGACAGTTAAATACCACATATTAAATACAATAGAGACTGGAGTGTCTTGTTTTTCTCTGAACATTCCACAGTGCATCTAGAATTTTAATAGTTGTTTATTTCTGCTCAGTTTTTCTGCTCTTATTTTAATTTGTTTTTGTCTTAAGGAGAAAAAAAAGGCGACAAACGAGACCTGTGACCCCAGGGGGAAATCGTGGATCAGATGCCTCACACCAAGTCACTGTGTAAACAACACCAGGTTCATGTTTTAGTGTGAGGAATGAGTGCAGGAGTGTTTTGAAAGAGCAAATACAAACACTAACAAGAAGAGAACAAAGAAAACAGGAAGGAGAAGCTCCTTTCCTTTTTGAGTTACTTACTGAGATCATTCTCATAGCAAGTTCATTACACCTTGTGTACTTGTTGTAGTGCAGTTTGCTGTTTCTATATTGGCTGAGAGAAGGAGCAGACCTGTTCCATTTACATTTAAACAACAGAATCTTGTCAGTGGAGGATGTACTTTCTCAAACCTTTTTAACTGGTATCTCGCCTCTGTGTCTCTCTGTGTTCGCAGGACAGGGACCACTGCACGCCTCGCACCAGAACACCTTTCCAGTGATGACTCCCCTCGTGTGGAATTAGTTCACAGCTGTTTAGTCTTATACTTATCCACAACTAGGATTAGTCCATTTACTATTTCTTAGAAGTGGGGATCAAGAACATTGGAAGACGTGAGTAGTTTTTTGGAGCAATACAGATCAATACATAAAAACAGGCAAATGACCTGGTTATACTCAAATACATCCATAAACATATCAAACAAAGTAATGCTTAGGTATGAATTTTCTTGACTTCGTGACCTATTATGAAGCTTAACTTGTTATGAACTGACACGTGATAATGTTCACACATTTAGCTGCAATTCTTTGTTTAACTTCAGAGGGTTAAATGGAGCTCACCCAGATGATGGTGTTGACTGCTTCAAGGATTTTCACTAGAAGTTATATAACTGCAAGTTATATTACCGATGTCTAAGTGTATGCAGCGCAGAATTCTTTATTCGTAATGTAATACATGTCCTATTTCATTCTACAAGATAAACAGGTTGGAAAATATTTGTGTAAAATAGATTATGATTATTTTTGGAACATAAAGCCATGCAAACATTGTAAGTGGACATCAAGGAAAAATATAAAATAAAAGAATAGTATAGCATACAGTTACAGGGTATGCCTGTTTTCATTGATTACTAGGGAAGCTCTTTGTCTCCCTCTTGTGGCCATTGTTGTCTGAGCCAACAACCATATCAGCATAAGTGACATGAAGTTACAGAAATTAATTAAAACTAAAACGTATTTTTATAAACACGATTTGACAGTGTGTTTTACATATTCTGGTTGAATATGACATTTATGTGTACAAGATTATAAAAAACACAATCATACATTTACCTGATACTTATATCCAAAGTGACTTACGAGTGAGTATAACTTGAGCAATTGAGGGTTAAGGGCCTTGCTCAGAGAACCAACAGTGGCAACTTGGCAGCAGTAGGGCTGGAACCAGTAAGCTTCTGACTACAAGTCAAGTATTTTAACCAATGGGCTACCACTGATCACTGCTGCTGCTGCTGACCATAAATGTTAGAATTTACAATGTTGGATACTAAACTATTTAAAAAACATTTTGAAACATTTATTTATTTCATTTCCCCTAACCTTTGACAGCACGGCTAGTCCAGACCTCTGTATATGCATCTTCTTACCCCTTCTCTCTGCACAAAGAAAATAAAAGACATTAAGAAGAGACTAATTGCCCAAAGGATAAAAAAATTAAATGACATTTATAATGATAAAAGGAAAAAGTAAATAGATAACAGTAGATGTGTTAATATAAAATCAAAAGTCATCTAAACAGAACTCAATGCAATAAGTGTGTTTTGAGATGTTTTTGTTTTGTTGTTTGTTTGGGGTTTTTTTCCTTTCAAGTGCTAATGCCATCATGGGTTGCTAGACCTTGAAGACATTTAAAGAATAATAAAATAATCTTCAAATGTTTTTATAGTTATGAAGTTATAAAGCCTATAAAGGCGTTTGACCCTGATTTTGCTGTAAAAAACAGATGTGTTCACACTGCACAACTGCACTGCTTTATGTGATCTCCTGCTCACATCTGGCAGACACGCTTATCTATAGCAACTTACAGTTTCAACTATATTACAGAGCTAGGTCCATATAGCGGTAGGAGTTTGATTCAGTTCAGTTCAGCTCACTCAGGCTTTCATTTCTATTGTCTTGTCTTCAAGTTTTGTTTCATTGTCCCTAATAAGTCCAAATTGTGCTTGTCTACTCATGTCTCACTGTCCTCCTTTGCTTGATGTCACAACTTCATTGATACCTAAAGTGAATGTTGGAAATATCACATGTTCTTTGAGTAGGAATCAAATATCATTGCACTAATACACTGGACTGATAGTGGACTCTGATGAGGTACACCTACCCCTGATGTCGTGATGTTACTGAGCCTCATCCTGTCTCAGATGCCTTGGCTACTCCCATCATCCCCTGATGTCCCCTGTTGTAGCCCACACCACCTCCACCCCAACCAACTACTCTCTGTTGCCCTTAATGGACGTTCTCTTGCGACTTGGGTCTCGGACACATGCACACTATCGGGACAAGACTAGAACCTCCAGAAAGTTGGTCTAAACATTAAATGCTTATTTCATTTTTTAATTTATGTCTCTCTTTAAACAGCCAGAGGAGGATGGGGCCCCCTTTGAGTCTTGGTACCTCTCAAGGTTTCTTCCTCATGCTCTAGGGAGCTTTTCCTTGCCACTGTCACCCTTGGCTTGCTTACTGGGGGCTTGGACTTGGACATTTGAAAGCTGCTTTGTAACAACACCTGTTGTAAATAAAATAAAATAAAATAAAATTTTAAAAAGCACTTTATAAATAAATTTTGAGTATTTGATTTTTATATGTAATCTTAAAATTTATAAGATAACTAAAATTTGTTTTTTAATCATTACATTTTTTCACTTAAAACAAAAATAGAATTTGGAGAGTCCCAATAATCTAGAAAAATCAAATCTCATCATTACAGTGCCAACAACACATCAACATCACCAGACTTCAAAGCACTTGTCTAAGAGGAAGATTTGTATGCCTGTAATTCTGTTGTTGAAGAGCCTATAAAATCAAAATAGACTTTTAAATTTGAAATTTTAAACTCAAATAAATACAGCCTTATTTTACATGCCTAAACACACACACACACACACACACACACACACACACACACACACACACACACAGTTACCTCACAGTGTAAATATTGTTGTTGGTGGAGAAAGTATCATAGATCCTCTTTGCTGACACATCAGTGATGTCATTGTGACTGAGGTTGAAATTAGATGGATTATAATTACCACATTGTTCAGGATTCCCAAACACACCTCCCTCTACTAAATCACCGTGTAGTAGTACAAACACCTGTAGATTTATATATCAATGAATTAAATTAATGAACGAATGAATGAATAAACGAATGACTGAATTAGCAAATGAATGAATAAGCAAAGCAATAAATAGTATATTTGTGTCAGTGGACCTGAGTCATTAATGGCCAGATAATTATGCATTTTGACATTTTAAACAAATTATCATTTCTTTCAGTTCTTGTACACATGACTTGTTATCTATCAGGCATGAAACTGTAAATCATAAAGAGTCTGTTATGCCTTATTTCTCTTTTTAATGAGAACATGTGTTTCTACAAGCAGTCTGGATATTCTGTAGACCACAGAGGTCCATCCTGTCAAGTACAGGAAGTGATCAGTGAACCAGGCAGCCAATGAGAGAGGTCGTCATTTCCAAATAAAATCACCAAGAAAATCAAGCTTTTTGCTGTTTGCTTTTGAAAAAAAAAAAAGTCATTGAAGGAACACAGGATATGACTGAATGAGCAAAGTTACATTTATATAGAGCCTTTCAAGGAACATACAATGCTTTACAATGAACACACACAGCTTCTATGTTCAGTCACATGCCAGATTTTGTGTTAAATTGTGAGAAAAAGAGTAAAATGTGTTATATCTATGTTAGTGTTCACTGTGGACTCAACAATCAAGACTCTCTACACATCCCTCCTCCTGCTTGTCCACTCACTCCAGGATGTGGGCTTTGTGCTGGTGTGGGAACAGCAGCTGCAGGCAGTGGTCAGTGAGCTGACAGTGGCTAAGGTCCAGTTCTGACAGCCCTTCAGAATGTTCCAGAAACAGCGCCAGTGACGTTACGGCAAAGTAGACGAGCTTCGACCAGCTCATGGGAGCACTACACATCCCCAACATTAAGCAGCAAAACCCCAGAGACCTTCTGCCTGTACTGGCCAGACCTGATACAAGGATAGGAATTTCAATTTATTCATATTGGATATAAGAATGATTAATGGCTGCTGAGCGAAGCACTTTCATTGAAAATTCATCCACCAATTTAAATTCTTTTTTTTTTTTTTTTTTTTTTTTGTAACCAGAAACAGGGCACACCAGCCAGGAATACATTCCAGGTCTGTTTTAGAACACTGGCTGTGATTCATTACATTTTGGCAATTGTGAAAAGAAACTGGATGATACTTCTAAAAGTAATTGTGTTTGCAGTTTATTTGCACAGTTACATGAACAACACTGGTAGCATAGTCAACAGGCTTGATGGTTTTCCAGTGCACGACACTGTGATA
Organism: Electrophorus electricus; assembly: GCF_041902795.1. NCBI lineage: Eukaryota > Metazoa > Chordata > Actinopteri > Gymnotiformes > Gymnotidae > Electrophorus > Electrophorus electricus. The sequence continues at coordinate 1,940,705 of NW_027658627.1, read as the reverse complement.
CCAGGGCTGGCCCAAGCCTGTGTGGGGCCCCATGCAGAAATCTGAGCTGCCCCTTCATAACATAGATAAAAAACAAATAGAAATAAATACAAGGCCTTAGCACGCACTCATTTTGCTTATACGCCGGGACAATTGTTCTGCTGTTATCCTACCTATTGAGCAGTCCTACCTAGATTTAATGCACTTATGTACATCACCCTTAGTCCAGGTTTCTGGTGTTTATTTTAGATGCATTTTTAGTTGTATATATTATAATTAGGCTACTGTGGACAATTGTATACCGTATAGCTACAGCACCTGTACTTCACACACATGAAGTAATCGGATCTAGAAAGTTGCCAACCCTATTAAAATATTAGGTTTATAGTATAATATTTGAATCAAACAGACAAAGCATTAATCACAATCATTTGCATGATGATTAAATCTTGAACCAAAAATGTATCAGAGAGCTGTAGTGTTTTTCACAGACACACACCCAATTAAACTGTGCTTGACCATTTCTTGCTCTCTATATCATTCTCTGCAGTTTACTGAGAAAGACCTGACACTGGGTAATGCCATTGTCTATTCGAAGGCCAAAACAACAACAATCTTGGTTATCAAAGATTCACTCCACCCTGACCACAGCCTCTTCTTTTAGAAGCTATGAAAAAACCACCATCGCAGCTTGTGAGCACAAATCTAGCCTCTTAAAAATACTCGCCTGGAATTAAACCTAGTAGAGTTCCACAACGAGGTGCAATTTGTAAAAGGACGTCTTTTTCTCTCAGAGTTAGAAATCTGCAGAAATAAATACATCAGTTAAATTTTTAAATATGTAGGTTAGAAATCCAAGTATAAAGAGCAGATATATTATCTGTGCTAATTAATGAATGTATTTAAAGTATACATTTAGTAGGCCTAAAAATAGAACTTGTATGTAAATCATATCTAAAAATTTTTATTTAGAGTAAATTACATGTGACATATTGAAGATTTTGATTTTTTTGGCCTGCTACCACCACACCGCCTCATCGGGAACTGTTACACTTTATTTTTTATTTATTTTTATTTATAACTTAAAAATAATCACCTGGAATGTAAACTTAGCCGAGGTCCACAACGAGGTGCAATTTGTAAAAGGACGTTTTTTTTCTCTCAGAGTTAGACATCTGGAGAAATAAATATATGAATTTATTACCCCCCATCAGTGGACCTTTAGAGCTTTATTATTAAAAATAAGACAGACAGATGAACAGAGAAACCCAAAATGTATATATAATATTTTTAAGTATTCGCCATCTGCACCATTACAGGAATGATGTGTGTGTGTGTGTGTGTGTGTGTGTGTGTGTGTGTGTGTGTGTGTGTGTGTGTGTGTGTGTGTGTGTGTGTATGTATGTATGTATGTATCTATGTATATGGTTATGTGTGAGTACATGTATGTTGGATTGTATATGTACACGTATTAGAGTGTGATATTTAGCGTTTATGGATTGGCTCTGTATGGATTTTATCAAAGGTGTCCACTCTAGATTATTGGTTCTGTTATTGATTAATTCTGAGAATTATTCTATTGATATATATACTATCAATAGATTTTTCTATTGGGTGACACTAATATTATTTTTTGTTTTCCAGTTCATGAGTATGTTTTTTTGTTTGTTGTTTTTTTTGCAAGAATATTTTTATTATATCAATATAATAATGTTATACATAGTATCCTGTCATATTGGTTGATGATATGTCTCCTAGGAGACATAAAGATGGTGTTGGATGGATATGGTTATTTAAAGCATGGGATATGTTGGTGATGCACTATATTGGACTGTTTGCACTTGTGTAGCATGTTGTCTGTTGCACTGTTGTTTTTATGTTGCACCATGGCCCTGGAGGAACGTTGTCTCGTTTTTGTTGTGTACTTGTATATATAGCTGAAATGACAATAAAACCACTTGAACTTGAACTCGAACTTGATGACGACTTGCCAAAATTGCTTGATAGGTGTGCTCTGCCACGTGACGTGAATGTAATCGTCAACTGTGATTTGAATAAAGTATGTACAGATTGCTGAGCTTGTGAAACCAATTTTAAACATCCAATGTGTAGTATAATGTACTCTGTATTATTTTGTACTGAATGCATTGTAGGTTAGTGTTGCAGTCATGTGGTAATTATTATTACACATTTTAATCCAAACTGCAGCGTCGGGGGCTAGTAATAAATGTTCCTCCTATTGTCTCGATGGGAGAGTAACTGTGAGATTTGATTTCACTATTATTTTGTATATCTTAGATAATAGGTTTTTTGTATTAAGAATGCTTGTTTATAAATTCTGATATGGATGTAGGTATCGGAATTGATTTTTGAACACATAGGTGATCTTAGCTGATGGTATTGTAGGAACTGGGGGCTTTCTATAGCATATTTTGGGGCTAGTTGTGGGCGTGACATGAAACAAGTCTTAGGATAAATATGTTTAAGGTTTGTAATGCCTTTTTCTATCCAAGATGTAAAGTTTAATATTTTTGTTCATGGTAAAGCCTGGATTGTTCCAAATTGGAGAATGAATAGTTCGTGTGAGTGTGGAGTTTGATATCTTGTGGAATTTCCACCAGACTGTTAGTGTCATGGCCACCTTCAAACTGTTGAAACATGGATATTTTTGAATATGAGTCTGGGCACATTTGAAACACCTGCCGCAAACATTACTGACATTATATCTTGTTTATGTGATTGGCTGTGCAAACAAGCTGGCCTGAGAGGTGTGTAGCGGGATATGACTCAGTGCATCTCTGGTGCAGCTTTTGATGAGTACAGTGTCATGAGTGTGTCTGTCCAGCAGCACAAAAAGGGGATACAGCTTCTTCTACTGGAGGTTTCCGATAAATATGTAGATATGTTAGTATGTAATAGAAAGACAGCTGTCCATCCTCATAGTCTAGGTACATGCCCACATTCCTGGGCAATTGTGTCAGGGGCAGAGGGGTCTCAGGCATGGTGCAGGTGTACGACTTCTGGTTGCTCCTCCAGAGCACCCAGAAACCCTCACAGTGGGTTTCTCAACTTGCTCAGACTCAAATCTCAATATCGGCATCCGAACCGTCTTAGAGAGGAACAAAAAACACAACTCATTTGATTAAATTGTTCCAGTATAAATATGGTTATCAAACATGCTTTTAAAAATATACTTCCATGGAGATGGTGCCCTACAGGGTAGTGTTGGATCAGTGTGTACAGGCTTAGTGTCATGTTGTGGCCCCGCCCCCTCCTCAAACATCTTGGTATGTGTGTGTTCGTCTGTGTTGCCACACCCTCTCGTGCCGTTCACCTGTTCTCTGTTATGTGTAATCGGCTTGGGTGTATATATGTCTCGTGTGTCATAGTACGTGTGTTGGTGTTTGAGATGTGCATAGTATTTGAGCTTTGTTGTATGTTTTGCATGTTTGTAAAAATAAAAGTGCGTTTCATCTTGCCTCGTCCCCGCATCCTGCTTATCCTCGCAACGTCACAAGTAGACCACTTTAGATGTAACTTAGAACCTCCAGTGACCTCTGTATGTGTTTCTTTAGTTGTATGAGCTCCACTGGAGGACTCTGAATAGTTGACAATGGAAGAGGGGTATATCAGATTCACCCCTTCTGCCTCGGTGTGACAGATTAACACACTGCATTAACGTTTAGAAATAAAAACATATGGTAAACACAGTCTAGAAAATATTACCTTGTAACAATTCATTCAGTATATGAACTGTTTTCTGTGTCCTTATGTCTATAAATTAAAAGTAATAAAACATTTAAATGATAAATAAATTACAATGAATGTATAAATGTTCACAAATAAGAAACTACATTGGTCTGCACTTTTCTCCACAGATTCAAGGAACTCATGAAAGTTGGAAGCTATAGAAACACATAATACAGAATTATAGACTGACTGATGTGTGAGCAGAAAGATCACTGTGATGTTCTCATATCTAAAGCACTCAAAGCATTGATGTTATGTAAATGAACTGTGATCTGATTGGTTTAAGGAAATAGATTCACCTACTTTGAAGTTCAAGTTTTTATCAAAAGGTTAGAACTGGTTGACTATACTTTGTCTGTCCTCCAACAGGAAATTTAAACATTTATATCCAAAGTATTACGCGATAGAAATCAATTCAAGACTACCCGTTATTGACCGCTAGAAGGGGGAAGATACGAAGAAATAAATGAGTCCAGCTCCTCCTGCCCGACTTTACGGTGAGACTCTGCTTTTACGTCATTAAAACGCTAAAGATAAAAGGCCGCCATATTTGTAGTTCCACAACGTGAAAAGGCGTCATTTTGTATGCCAAAGAATGAATAAACACCATGCCATGCCTTGAAGACGACGAAATTGCAATCTATTTAGCTAGCCATAAGAATAAGAATAGCTGCTTGATTTATATAATCACAAATATATTGTGTTATGCCTCTTTTCCCAGTTAACACTCTTTTTATTACCTCAAACTTATGCTTATTTTGCATCTCTTCTAGGTATTTTAGCAGTATTCTAGTTCAGTGGTATCTTTGTCTCTAACCTACTGTACTTGCTAGGATACAATAGATGACAAAGTATTTTTGTAAGTCACTCTGGATAAAAGCATCTGCTAAATGCCAAAAATGTAAATGTAAATGTAAATGTAAATGGAGGGTTGTATTAATACAGAATCCTGTTGTTGTGAAGCATAGTGTCATAGCATTTAAATTGATACTGTATGTATATCAACTTGGCAGCTCAGCTCAGCCAATCAGATTTTAAGGCCAGATCTCTCTATGGCTTTTTATACTTCCAGCCAGCTGCTTCAGCAGTGCGCAGTGCTGTTGCACAAAGTCCAGGGAAGCGTCTCCGTTGCAGAGGATGTCTGCTCAGTCAGCTGTAGCAGGCAGTCTTCACGCAGGAGCACTCAGAGGCCTGGATCAGCTTCTTTGAGACCGACATCCCGAACCATGGAAAACTGTCCTATGAATACGGTTATCGATTTCAGCAAGAGTGCTGAACATGTGGAGACTCACTCAACCAGCCAAAGAAAGCACAGTGGACTAGCTAAAAAAGTGCAGAATCTGGTTACTGAAAATGAGCGTGATTCCTGGACAGCTATTTCCCAAACCCAGAGATTCCCGATATGGCAATCAAGAAATTCAGCAATGACTACACCAAGAAGCCTTATGATGACGCCTGTTGAGGAAATCTGTTTGAATCTGGACACCCTATTTGCCACTCCACGAAGTTCCAAGTGTTCATTTTCAACTAGAAACAGCCCTACTTCTTTACTGATGTGTTTTGACCTACCTGGTGTGCCCATTTATGAGCTGGACCACACTTTGACTGTCCGGGACAAAGCTAGAAGTTGCTCGCCTGATCTTAAAATGGACACAAATCCACAAAGCCGCAAGTGTGCATCTGCGCCTTCGGCTGGACGCGGAGCTGCTCTCTTGCCCTCTGCTTTGGACTTTCTGCCACACGATGTTCCTCCTTCTGAGCCAGCCCAATCTCGGACCTTCCTGGATGAAGCTAACAGTACAGTAACAGAACAGTAACAGATGAAGCTCTTACTTGACCTGGATGAACTGAGTGTGAGGACGCCTGAGCCGTTCGACCTGGAAGAGCAGGACAGCTGTCATGGCAGTGTAGCCTCCTGGCCTGCACATCCGTGGTCTGAAGACAGCCCTTGTGCAATGCTGAAAACCAGCCTTAACCTTGACTGAACATTTCAGTTAGCCTGATATCGCAATAATATCCCAATATCTTATGGTATTTCAATAAAAAGCATGAATAAAAATCACAGCAAGCCGTATAGTTACTGTAGGACATATACATACACAGGGGCAGCTGTTATAAATGGGCTAGTGGGGCTAAATCCTAATCATAATCATCAATACCATATTCTTACCATTCAAACCTTCTTATATGTAGTTAAGAAATGCATTGAAGCAGATTATTTTGGACTTCTGTGGACCCAAGAACAATAGCATCACTTAAAGGTCATAATAAAAATACAAATTGGCTAAGATGGACTGATTTGATCTAGCCACAAGCTGCAGATTCACACAGCCTATCTAGCAAGCACATTCTGACATATTACATACACTGAAATCAGTGAAATACTCCACTAATTAGATCTTCTTGGGCTAATTTTTTTAGGCCCACAATGTCAAGCTCCACCTTCTTGATATCTACATTTCAGTACTGTTTGAAAAGGACTGGCTATAAAAAGCAAATCACTGACTATAAAAATGTAGAAATGTAAGAAAACACATGGAGGGCTCATTAAGAGTGAGTACATTCATAACACGTGGTCAGTGTTTGTAGTCGTTTTTGTTTATCTAAATGTATCCTAGTCTGTTTATGCCTGGGAACAACCGCAAAGCATTAGTTATCTAGCTTTCATTGCTTAAAGCCAGAATGTTTATATTTTTCTTTGGTTGCCTGTTTGTTTTGTTTAGTTGATGATGTTAAAAACATCTCTGCCACATATTTGCCATATAAAAGATAAGAGAAATATATGTTTCAAATATGATGTGAGCATTCTACGACATTAAAAGTCGCATCCGTTTTTCTTTGTTTCAATAGGCCTTTATTCTAACAGTCATATATGCTAGCATAAATAAATAAAATGCTGAATTGCATAGATCATTGAGTTAAGGCTGCTGTCCTTCCTCTGAGTGTTGTGGAGCCTTTTGGAAGTGCCTCATTATTGCTGAAGAAACCCTTATCTCTACAATATAGCACATTTCCAAGCAGGAAATAAAATGTAGGAATATCAAATGTGCAATCATGAGGTTTATAATTTTTGGTTCCTATATAGATGCAAATGATTCTGAAGCCAAGCAGACGAAACGGTGCTTGTCCAGTTTCTCTGTTCACTCTGATTTCCAGACCTAAGAGGTTCAGTGTGAGAAAGGTAGATGTGTTCAACACTGCACTGAAACCTCAATGGTGGACATTTCCATCAGATACTCTTATATCAGCTTGTATTGAAACAAGCTGGTGATATGGAGCTGAAATGATAGCTCTTCATCATGAAAACAGAGGGACTGGGCTTGACAACATGACATGATTTATAGGGGGCGTCAGGGTGGGCATTGACCATATGCCTGTCACATTTGGTCCTTTATATTGATTGGTTGTCCTTCCTGCAGCAGTGGTCTTTGGGCCACCTCCCATCTCAACCCCCTCACAGGCTGATGCTTTTATCCAAAGCAACTTACAATTACAACCGAGTACAACTTGAGAAACTGAGGGTTAAGGGCCTTGCTCAGGGGTCCAACAGCTTGGCAGTGGTGGCACTTGAACCAGCAACCTTCTGATTATAAGTCAATTACCTTAACCCCTGAGCTCGGACAGTTCAAGAGGAAGGTCAGCTAGTTCACTATGTGACATTAAATCACTTCAGTGGTGTATAATTATGCTGGAGTGACTTCTCATCATGTTTATTGGCAGAGACATTGAATTTGACATTTTTGGAGTAGGTATTATAGTTAATGGACTGGAGTAAGTTCCATTACGTAAAATTGTATTTTGAATGAATGAATTGAACAAATGCAGTTTGTCACATTTTTTACACTGAGGAAGTAATAAACTACTTCTGATTTCACACAAATACTTAGTTTTACCTGGATTATATTTTTTATGGGTGTAAAGCAAACTGTTTTGTATTTGGCATTCAACTCATTCAAACAAGTCTTCTGTTTTGTTTAGCTGTGTAACGTTGAGCGGTAAGGAGGCAGACATGTGCGGAGAAGAGCGAGATTTAATAGGGGCAAATACAAAATCAGTCGTTTAGGCAGTCCAGGGTCAAAGAGCCAACACAGAGAGCGAGGCGATACATGATTAAACAAAACAAACACACAAAGGCACGAAAGCAAACAGGGAAGCAGGCTATAACTAAGGCTAGGGAAAACTCAGAGCTAGGAAACACGGAGCACAAACCAACACAACCATACGAATAAACATGCAAACATTCAATGAACTAAACACATAGACCAATCAGTCAAAATTCAATAATTCAAATGAACAGCAAAATCTAAGGGAACAAGGCAGGGTTTAAATATATTCAACTTCACAAAACTAGAAACGAAGGACAGGTGTAAGCAATCAAACAAGGTGAGGACAAAATCAAACTATGGAACGGAACAGAGCTAAACACAAGACAGGGAAAACACGGAACACCGAAGATGAAAGGGACTGATCGTGACAAGTTGTTTATTTTAAGAGACTTTTCTTATTCTTTTTGTATATTTCCAATTGCTCTTTAATAAAGCAAAGTATTACTTATCTGAAAAATCAGTTAGTTGATGCCATAATCGAGAGAATACTCGATTACTAAAATATCCTATAGCTGCAGGCCTAGTGTGCATATATAAAATATGGCATTGAAATAAATGGAACCAATGCTAAAGTATGGCTCTGAAACAGAGAAGGTCTCTTCTGTGATAAGCTCTGGAAATAAACTGATGCATACCGACATTTGTAATGTAATGTAAACCTGACATTACAAATGTAAACCTGGAATTACCGTTACAGTATCTGAACCATAACTGCTGCTGATGCAACAAAATGGTCCAAAATTAATTATGGAAATAACAGAGCGCCCTTTAACTTCATCACCACAATGGCTGACACATGGCAGTTTCATAGAGGAAGCCTCTTTCTGTCCTCTGCATTCTTATGAATGACACTAATATAGTACACACAAATATTTGCCAAGCAAAAAGACACTTAGAATGATACTATCAGCAAATCAAAGATGGCCCAGAAGCTCCAGGTGACCATGAGTTGATACTGTACCTTGCTGCTGGCAGGAGTCCACAGACAGCAATGAATGCATCTGTGTTTTGTCTGCTGCAGGTAAGTAGGTCAAGAATGGCTCACCTAGTGTGTGTGTGTGTGTGTGTGTGTGTGTGTGTCTGTGTCTGTGTCTGTCTGAGTGCATGAGCGTGTGCAGTACCTTGCAGGCCACACGGTGGGGACAGAGCATCCCAAAGCCCAGAGGAGGCTGGATAGTCCTAAGCAGGGCCACCACGTCCAAGTGCTTTGTGAAACCCTGTGAAGAATGCTGGAGTGAGAAAAGTGGACGATGAAGAGAGACGGCAAAGCGAGACATGGAGGTGGAGCTTACTTATGTAGGTGGGGCTTACTTATGGAGGTGTATCTTACTTATGGAGGTGGGGCTTACTTATGGAGGTGGGCCTTACATGGCTTCGGGATCATACTCTGACCAGATCCTTTTGAACTCATCCAAGTGATGCAATCCCAGAATCGACCAATCATGTGTCAAGTAGTCAAAATTGTCCACGATGACAGCAACAATGAGATTGATAATCTGGGAAAGGTGATAAATGGACACAGCAAATAAAGAGGAATGTAAGCATCTGAATTAAATTCACATGAAAGTAAAAGAATTGTGCATTACCAAGAAAGCACAGAGCATGAAGAAGCTGATGAAATAGATGATGGCAAAGTTGCTGCCGCAGGTGAATTCCTTGCCGGGCTCGTAGTCCGACTCTGGATCACAGCGTTTCCCTGGCAATCTGGCCAACATAATCTCCTGCCAAGCCTCGCCCGTGGCACACCTATGTACGCACACACACACAAACACGAGCACACACGCACACAGGTGGGGATGAGACTCATCCAACCTGAGTGCAGTTTTGTCTACGCTCCCGCGGGCTGTGAGGTCCACAATGACTCCACTGCTGTGCCTCCTGCTGGCTCCTCTGCTCCAATGTCTGCTAGGGAGAAAGACAGTCAGGCAAGCACCATGTCCCTGAGATGCCTGCACAGCAGTGGGTTCATATTCGGTGCTCTTCAAATGACGTGTATTTGTATGTTCACACTCATCAGAATCTGTATTCCCTCCCCCACCCACCTGCATGCCAATCACAGCATAGATGAAGAAGATCATGGCGATGAGCAGCGCTACATAAGGGAGGGCCTTTGGGACAAACAGAAGAAAACAGAAGAAAAAAATCTCATTTGAATTCTCAGCTTTTGTGTGTTCAGGTAGAGAGAAGAAACTGAGGGGTTTTTTGTTGTTGTTGCAGTGACCATTGACCTAAAGAGATTTCACAAAGGTCCAGAGGCGTGTGCGGATGCCCTCCCCCTTGCTGAGCATCTTAACCAGTCTCATCACACGAAACAGACAGAAGAAAGCGATATACACCCGAGAACTGTCTTCAGAGCTCTGTGGAAAAGGAAGTAAGAGAGGCAGAGGCTATATAAAGAATTTCTATGAGTAAGATTATCTGATTGCTGTGCCTAATGTCTAGTAGATCTCCAAGTTTATAAACTTGCAATAATATCACCTTCTGGACAGTCTTAAAAATTCAATTGCAGTGATGATTATGACAAGTATATAGTTGTAAATAATTTTTGCTGATTACTGATTATAAATAATGATTCTAATGAAATAATAATCTAAAATACTAATGAGAATATTTCTGAGAAATCATACGATACTGTATGGCAGGTATGCCACTGCCATAGTTTCCCCACCCTGACATCATGGTTGCCGTGGTGCTAGTGCCATGTGGATTTGTTGTTCTTTTTTGTTTCCACCCTGTAATATGCTTTGTTCTAACTGTTCTTAACACCTGTTTTGAGTTTTCCCCTAAGTAACCTGTCCTGCTGTGGTGCTTGTTCCTCTACTTCTAGTCATGTTTTCTGGTTTTATGTCTCAGTCTCAATGTTACAGCCAATACATTTTCTATACTTCTATATTGATAGTAACAGTATGAAAGCAGACTGGACACTCACAATGAACTCTGTAACCACAATTTCCACCACACTCCCCACCACAATGAGAGCATTGAAGAAATTCCAGGCATCCATGAAATAATGCTGGGGACAAGACAAATGGCCAAATAACTAGCTTCAGTTACAGCATGACATAGCATGAATAGTGGAGGAGTGTGATGATGACAAAACCCACGAAGATGTTCCTCATGAAGAAGGCAATGATGATGATATAGACGATGAAGAAGATGGATATCTCCACGCGGTAGTTGTAGAATGAGCCATGGTTCTCCCCGTTGGCATCGATGGCCTTGTAAAGGAGTCTGAGGGAAATCATGAAACAGAAGAGAACAAGTGTAACCCAGGGGAGGAAATATGTGCTTAGTTGACCTTTGCCCTTTGACATGGGATCACATCATTGTGGAGACTTACGTGGGTCAAGCCTCAAAGGTGGAGACAGTGAAGAGGGCCATCATGCCCATCAGCACGTTATCAAAGTTAAACTCGCTGTTGAGCCAGAAGTGCTGGCGCATGATCGGGTGAGTCACATCACCATCTTTATATACCACAAATGTGCCTCTGCATTACATGCAAACACACGCACACACACACACACACACACACACACACACACACACACACTATGAGAACAACACAGAATCAATGAATCATTGCCATTTGATAACACACAGACACCTTCCCTAAGTAGTGCTTACTTGCACTGCTTCAGTGTGTGTTTTGCCTCATCTGTGCGGCAATAAAATTTGCCCTGCGATACAAAATGTAACATTTACTCTCAACAGCACCCACAAGAGCACCTACTTTGTCAAAAGTGAGACAAGTCATAAGTGCAATTCATGTATTGCTGGTGTCATTACGAAGTAAGGGAGGTGCAGGGGGTGGTACGTGTGCACGGGGAGCAGAGAGCACCTTAAAGAGCTGGACGCCAACGCAGGCGAACATGAACTGAAGCAGAGCGGTGGCAATCATGATGTTCCCGATGGTCCTGATAGCCACGAACACACACTGCACCATGTTCTGGTCAGACGGGCAGAGAGGCAGTTATCAGGGATGGCAGGAGAGAGGCGTGTGGCACGCATGGGCACAGGCACAACGGGCAGTACCTTGAGTCCCTTTGCTCTGTTGATGGCTCGGACAGGCCTGAACACTCGTAGCACTCTCAGGATCTAGTAAAATGTTGTGATCTATATTGTCAAATGCTGCACGCAGTTCAAGCATTATAAGCACAGAGACCTAACCAAGGTCAGAAGCCAACAACAGGTCATTAACTACTTTATTTAGTTCTGTTTCTGTACTGTGATTAAGCCTAAACCCTGACTGAAAAACTTCATGTATCTGGTACTGATTCAGATATGAGCTTAGCTGCTGAGCTACAGCTTTTTCTAGGATCTTGGAAATAAATGTAAGCTTTGAGATCAGCCTGTAGTTTGACAGCTGACATGGGTCGACGTTAGATTTATTGATAAGTGGTCTGATTACTGGTAATTTGAATGGTTTAGGGATGTAGCCAAGGTTCAAGGAGGAGTTTATTAAATTTAGAAAAGGTTCAATTACTTCAGGTAGGATTTCCTTAAGAAAGTGTGCAGGCAGTGAATCTAGTAAGCATGTGGAGGATTTTGAGCGCAAGATCAAAGATGTAATTTCTGTAATTTTCTAGGTGTAAAGGATTCTAGAGTCACAACTAATAAGGCGATTTTTTAAATTGCTGTGATTCATTACATTTTGGCACTCATAAAATGTAACTGGATCCAAGTTCTAAAAGAAATTGTGTTTGCAATTTATTTGTACAGTTACTTGAAAAACCCTGGTAGCGCAGTTAACAGGTTTGATGATTTTCCTGTGCACAAAACTGTGATGCCAGGGCTGTCCCAAGTCTTTATGAAGCCCTAAGCAAAAATCTGAGTCGCCATTGCAATAGCATAGGACATAGATGTCAAACTCAGGGCCGCAAGCCAAATCTCGCCCACAGTGTAATTATATTTGGCCTGCGAGAAAATACTATATGTCTACTAGAGCTGGCCCACCGGTAGACAGTGAATTCACCGCTAATACTACAAATCCCAGAATGCTCTGCTGGTGCATTGGCGTGTCAATCAGGACCCACAAACGCCCCCTCCTCTGTTGACATTCATTAGCAACCTCATGCCACCAGCTGCACAACTTGCAGCTTCAGGGTCAGGGCCATGTCATCACAGACATGTATGTTGCAGTGAGGGCTTTTAAAACAAAATTGTGCCTGTGGCCAATTTTATGGCCAAACCATAAAAATGCAGAGCTCTACTGCCATGTTCCCAAGTGCACAGTTTGCTGAAAAACTCAAGTTACTCAGTGCCGAGTGACCTGGCAATTTGCTGACTTTGATGCCCAGAAATGTAGGTTTTAACTGCTTAGTAATCCTTTTGCAGTTGATATGGAAAGCCCACCAACTAACCTCCAAATGGAGCTGCTTGAACTCCAGTATAGTGACACGCTGAAGTCAAAGTATGACGCTGTGGGCGCTGCACAGTTTCCACATTACATCCATGACACAATGCCCCAGCTGCTCCAATGCTCTCTATGTTAGGCAGCACATATCTGTGTGAGCAACTATTCTCCTTGATGAAGATGAGAAAAACATCACACAGGAGTCGTCTCACTGATGAACACCTTCACTCAATCCTGAGGATTTTCTCAGCTCAGAGCCTGACCCCAAACATTGATGAGCTAGCATCCAAGAAGAGATGTCAGGTATCTGGCTTGGACCAGTGTGCATCAGAGTAGATCAGAGAGTAGCAAACTGAGCTTGAATGAATGTTTTCTTTATGCACTTTTCCTCGCTACTCCAAAGCATGGACTTGAATGGGTGGATTTTCATTGAAGGAAATTATTATTATTATTATTATTATTATTATTATTATTATTATTGTTAGCCTGTGAAAAAAAAGGTTACCATTGAAATTTAACTCATAAGGCTACAAATAAAGAAAGAGGCATACGATTTTTAAAAACATTTATTTAAAAAATGAATGCCACAGATGTCTTTGATTTGACATTTGATTTCACGTGTGTCTATAGTATTAAACTTTGCTTGTTCCAGATTCAATGTTTAAGCAAAACATTGTCCAAGTTTTTAATTTTTGCCCACTGTGTATTTGAGTTTGACTCCCCTGGCATAGGACAATAAATAAATAAATACAATGACAATGTTCCCCAACTCTGATGATTTTTTATTTATTTTTTTCAACAGGACAATGCTCCATGTCACACAGCCAGGTCAATCAAAGTGTGGATGAGGGACCACCAGACCCTTTCATAGCCAGCCCAATCTCCAGACCTGAGCCCCAATGAAAACCTTTGCAATGTAATCAAGAGGAAGATGGATGGTCACAAGCCATCAAACAAAGCCGAGCTCCTGGAATTTCTGTGCCAGGAGTGGCATAAAATTACCCAACAGCAATGTGAAAGACTGGTGGAAAGCATACCAAGATGCATGACAGCTGTGATTAAAAATCAGGGTTATTCCACCAAATATTGATTCTTGACTCATCCAAAGTAGAAATATTAGTACCGTGTTGTTTGTAAATGCTTGTTTTCTTTGCATTATTTGTGGTCTGAAATTTCTGTAACTGTTTTGTTATTTTGACCATTAGTCATTTTCATAAAGAACATGCTCTAAAATACAATATTTTTATCTGGAATTTGGAAGACATGTTGCCAGTAGTTTATGGGATAAAACAAAACTACTCAGCCTGGTCAAACTCATACACATCAATTGTAAAACTAGAGAAACTGATCATTTTGTAGTGGTCTCTCATTTTTTTCCAGAGCTGTAAATACATTTAAGTGCTCTGGGGAGCCAATTGGTGGCCACTTGGAGACCTAAGCAGGCGTTCATTTCGCTTATATGGCGGGACAAGTGTTCTGTTGTTATCCAACCTATCGCAGTCCTACAAAGAGTTAATGCACTTATGATTTCTGATGTTTATTTTAGATGCATTTTGGGTTGTACATGTAACCGGGTGATTATCGGTTGTGCCTACACAAAGCTGGTGGAACAAATAGGTCGTGGTACCTTTAAAACCACCAGGTGGTGCCATCGCGATAACAAGCGGGATTAACATGTTTACCAATAAACGAACAAGGAACATTTTGCTCCTGTGAGTTGCCTTTTTGTGAGTTTTAAGAAAAAGGTGAAAAAACCTTGGATTATTCCCTTACCAACACAGTAAAGATTTAAGATTTGTTTTAGCCGTCTAACAAAAGGGTTGTTGAATGATTTTGTGGGTGTGTGCGTGCATGAGTTGTAAGATAAAGGTTGGAGTTTTCCATCAGTGTTGCAGGTTCACCTTCCATGAACCTTTCTATCTGTTTAGGACCAACCGGAAGGCAGTTGTTTTGGGACTTTATTTTAGTTTAGTTTGTTGACGCTTCTGTAATAAGGGACATAGAAAATAATTGTATACGGTCAGTGGAAAAGTGAATATGTTCTTTTCTGTTTAGTTAGTTTGTGTAGCTACTGTGAGTGAGCGCAGATAAGTTCCAGTGTTTAGCCTACGTGTGTTGTGGAGTTTAGCACATGTTAACAAAGTAAGTACAGGCACAACAGGTCAGCGATCATTTTAGAAGATGCTTTCTAATTGTAATCCTTCACACTACAGTGTGGAAGCATAGTTTGTTTTTTTGTTTTTTTTTTAAATTTCCAAACAGCCACTGACATATTATGTGTACACTAGCTTGTGTGTACTACAGGAAGTTTAAAAAAGAGAAATACATATATTTTCAATTGATGTGCCTGGTTTCCTCTTACTCTCATGTATGTATAGGAAAGGAATGTCCCATTGGGTCTCAAATATTCACAGGCCATAAAACTTGCTACCAGGAGTGGAGTATTCCAAGTAGCTAAGAGGAACTAAAGGGTTTTTTTTTTATGTGCAAGTATAGAGTGAAGTACCTAATGCGGTAGTGCTGAAGAGCAGGTTGGCATTTAGTGGGAGACCGAGTGGTGTTCTGGTGTCTGGTTACAACTGTTTTGATACCACGTCAGAGCTACAGAGATCATCGTTGTGACGCAACAGGACAACGACAGGAACTTTAGGCCAGAGGGACTGTGCCAGCCAACTCATCATCAACTCCTATCCTTCACCAAGCTCGTAGTAGGGACTGTAAAGACTGAAGTTTGTACAGTATCACAGTCAGGTGAACAAGAATCACAGTTGCAAGAACAAATTAGGGAGTTGCATACTAAACATGAGGAAGCTATGGCTACGATAGATTTTATGTTTATGTTCCCATGGAGAAGCATATTCCCCCATTTTGTGGCGAGCTTGAGAAAGATGGTAGGCCTGTCGATGATTTCACTGAAGATGTCGACCAGATGATAGGAATCAGTCTGACCATGACCAGTATGATTTTATGTCCCTGCTAAGAGGTCTGGCTCTAGAAGAGGCATGTATGTGCAGCAGTGCTGACCTTGATAATGCTAGTGACTAGTTAACCTACCTCAGAGAAGCATTTTCAGACAATCACAGTGTACCCCAACTGTTGCATTGTTTTTACAGCTGTAAACAGCAGGAGGGTGAAGACATAAGAGAATTTTCACATGCCTTGGCGCAAGCCCTTAGCTTGCTACTGAAGTGGTGTCGTAGTTGATGAGAGATTGGCACTAAGGGATCAGTTCATAGAGGGAGTCAGATTCTTCTCTTAGGAGAGAGCTTTGCAGATATGTGCAAAACAACCCAGAATCCTCTGTGATGGAGGTGCGGGAGGAGGCTTATTTGTGGTTTCTAGAGGAGTCCTTAGTTAAAGCCAAAGCTGTAAAGTTGAGAGGTGGTAGTAGTACTAGTCGAGCACAGTGTGCAGCTCATAAAGTGCAAGAACTAATGTCAGTCACTCTGGAGGACGTCCTTAAAGTGATAGCAGAGCCGTGCCATAGTTGAATTAACTAAAGCAGCTAAAGACCTCACAGTACAGAAAAGTAGTACTGCTAGCAGACCGAATTCACAGCCAAAGTATCCGTTGGATGTGCAACCAGTCTGTTTCAAATGTGAGGTTCCAAGGCATATTGCAAAGAACTGCCCACAGAAGTGAAGCATAAGAAATGCAAACCCAGTGTTCTCTAGCTCCCAGGGAAACGAGACCCCCCAGTTGTTGTTCCCCCAGATTGCCTGACTCACCCCATTTACTCAGCTAGTACACAACCCTCCTGTGATCAATTATTGCAGTGTGTTATTGGAACATGTCCTCTAGTAGAGCTCAAGATTTGCAATGTTGTTACTCCTTACCTGTTGGAGAATAATAATCAAGTGAGTACTCTTACGGAGCAATTTTTCTGAATGCATTTATATGGGGAAGATGAGGATATGTTGCCCACTATAGGTTGTGTTAAATTGACAGCCACTAATGGGCTCAATACACCATACCCTGGGTATCTCGAGCTGGAGGTTGAGGCAATGGGCCTAAAAATTCTATTTGTAATCCTTTACACTACAGTGTTGGCGGCATTTGTATTCTGTATAGCTACAGCACCTCTACTTAACACTCATGTTGTAATCTGATCTAGAAAGTTGCCAGCCCTTTTAAAATATTAGGTTTATAGTATAATAGTTGAATTAAACAGACACAGCTTTAATCGCAATTATTTTCATGACGATTAATCTTAAACCAAAAAATGAGCTCACTGAGAGCTGTAGTTCTTTTTACAGACACACCCAGTAAAACTGCTTGATCAATTCTTGATAGCCACTGACCTATAGGATCAATAGACTAGTACAACCAAATAACCTTTAATGTGTTGCTTTACTGCAACGCATTTTAGAATTGAGATGTTAGTGTGTTCTGTTCTTGAAAAGGTTACAAAAGCAGCTGGATAAAGCTTTGATTGACATGCTAGTCATGGACTAGAATCTAATATGGTTATAATAAATTAATTCAGGACAAGTGCAGCATAATACATTTTTTAAATTAACATTAGTATAAAAATGTGGGTTCTTTGTTTTATTCTTAGACATATGATGGTGCCTCAATAATGCTTAACATTAACCTGCAATAAAGAACAGGACCAGCTATTCTCTTGTACTAATTCTGAAGTTTGCATCTTTATTTTATATTTGAATGTTTAACAGCTGACTGGGGATTTAGGAACAACACCCTCCCAGGGCAAGGCCTTCACCAAAGGCATGACCATGGCCAGTGACTTGGGCAGGTCGGCGGTGTTCTACACGACGCTTGGGGCAGACACTTGGGACTGAGCGGTCTGCATGTGGACGAGTCTAAGTCCTGCACAGTCACGCAGGTGATGACGTTTGCCTATTGGCTCACGCCGCAGCTGGAAGGTGGGGCTAAGGAAGGGGAGGAAGGATTAAACCACAAGATGAGCAACAGCAGGGAAACTGTTAGGAAGGATTTCATAATGGATTTAAAAAGACTTGAGTTGCAGTGGAGCAGCAGGTGGAACAGCAGGGGTGTGAGAGGTCACGGCAAGGGCACCTGGTGGGCGGGACCTAGGCATCGGTGTCGTCCTCGTCCTCTTGAGTCGCTGGGGATGGTGATGTTGCTGACAGCCAGGCCGGGCGTGAGATGATGATCGGCTGTGACAGGTCGCCGATGCCTTGCATGGCGGAGGAAACAGGCCTGGGACAAAGGGGCACGTCAACACTCAACACACACCGCACACTCGAGTGAACACACAGCCTATCACCAAATTGTGATGCCAAAGAGCCATCCAGCACTTGTTAGAACAGTTGTACCCACTATGCAGACCGACATACTAGACCAGTAGGTCTCAGTTCCAGTTCTAGGGTTTCCTTGCGTTGTATTAGTGTGGGGTTTTAGCCTTAATGCTAACCATGTCGTCCATGTCCTCTCTAAGGTTCTTGATGTACGCACTGGGGAACTCCTTGGCCCTGGCTCCCATCTCAGCCTCACACTCCTTGCGAGACCTGAAGCAGCCAATGAACACTTTGCGGTCATTGAGCATCATGCCATTAAGTTTCTCAATGGCTCTCTCCGAAGCCTCGCCGCTCTCAAAGTGTACAAAGCCGTAGCCCTTAGAGCCGTTCTCATCACAAATCACCTTGCAGGAAAGGAATGGCAAAGTTGCAGAATGTGTCATAAAGGGCTCCGCAGTCAATAGACTTGTCCAGGTTTTTGAGGAAGATGTTGCCAATTCTGCTCTTCCTCAGAAAGGGGTCTTTCTGGGACCACATAATGCGCATAGGCCTGCCTTTGATGACGTTAAAGTTCATCATATCCAAAGCACGCTCAGCATGGCTGCTGAAGGTTCACATATGCATATCCAGGTGAGCAACTGGTCATCATGTCCCCACACACTCGGATGGAGACAATTAGACCAGCAGGGCTCAGTTTCTCGAATAGCATGGCCTCCGTAACGTCTGAATGAAGATCACCTACGTACAACAAGGCCATCGGAGCACTTGGAGCACTCGGATTCATCTTTGTGAGGGACGTCGTTGAACCTTTCTGGAAATCGTAGGTGAAAGTAGTAAATGAACAAAATAAAATATTAAACGACTTAACCAAATAATCTAAATACACAAATTATACAACAGTTTTCCAAAAAGCAACAACAATTCAACAGAGCCAGGGAAGTGTCGATTGACCAAAGCGATCAAAGGAACACTTTAGCTTTAGAATTCAGATGACAGATGACAACTTAGTTGTTACGTAAGAGTTATTTTATGTAAATGTTTATTTTTTAATATTATCCAAATGCCATTTATTTATTTATTTTTATCGTTAATGATTAATTATTCAATTATTTAAACTGATAGCCTTAATAACATGAATGAGAGGCTTGTTTCTCTACTAGCCTATTAACTGTACTAGACTTTAACAATGCCTTACATTTCAAAATATTACCCAGTTAAAGTATTTTCCAAAAATCGTCCATATGCTGGTCACACTGGATCATTTACCACATGGCTCAAAATAAATTCTTTTACATTGATAAGCACAG
This sequence comes from Electrophorus electricus, assembly GCF_041902795.1. Taxonomy (NCBI): domain Eukaryota; kingdom Metazoa; phylum Chordata; class Actinopteri; order Gymnotiformes; family Gymnotidae; genus Electrophorus; species Electrophorus electricus. The sequence goes on along the minus strand of NW_027658627.1, from coordinate 1,920,988 downwards.
CAACATTCATGGCAACAAAAATCTATCACATTAAAGATAGTTAATGGGATTAAATCAGTTTGCCTTGAAGAAGGCATTTGTTCTTTGACGTTAAAAATACTCGCCTGGAATTAAACCTAGTAGAGTTCCACAACGAGGTGCAATTTGTAAAAGGACGTCTTTTTCTCTCAGAGTAAGAAATCTGCAGAAATAAATACATCAGTTAAATTTTTAAATATATAGGTTAAAAATCCAAGTATAAAGAGCAGATATATTATCTGTGCTAATTAATGAATGTATTTAAAGTATACATTTAGTAGGCCTAAAAATATAACTGGTATGTAAATCATATCTAAATATATTTATTTAGAGTAAATTACATGCGACATATTGAAGATTTTGATTTTTTTGGCCCGCTACCACCATACCGCCTCATCGGGAACTGTTACACTTTATTTTTTATTTTTTTTTATTTATATCTTAAAAATAATCACCTGGAATAAACCTAGCCGAGGTCCACAACGAGGTGCAATTTGTAAAAGGACGTTTTTTTTTTCTCTCAGAGTTAGAAATCTGGAGAAATAAATATTTTAATTTATTACCCCCCCATCAGAGGACCTTTAGAGCTTTATTATTAAAAATAAGACAGACAGATGAACAGACAAACGCAAAATGTATATATAATATTTTTAAGTATTCGCCATCTGCACCATTACAGGAATAGTGTGTGTGTGTGTGTGTGTGTGTGTGTGTGTGTGTGTGTGTGTGTGTGTGTGTGTGTGTGTGTGTGTGTGAGTGTGAATGTGAATGTATGTATATGGTTATGTGCGAGTACATGTATGTTGGATTGTATATGTACACGTATTAGAGTGTGATATTTAGCGTTTATGGATTGGCTCTGTATGGATTTTATCAAAGGTGTCCAGTCTAGATTATTGGTTCTGTTATTGATTAATTCTGAGAATTATTCTATTGATATATAGTCTATTAATAGATTTTTCTATTGGGTGACACTAACATTATTTTTTGTTTTCCAGTTCATGAGTATGTTTTTTTGTTTGTTGTTTTTTTGCAATAATATTTTTATTATATCAATATAATAATGTTATACATAGTATCCTGTCCTATTGGTTGATGATCTGTCTCCTAGGAGACATAAAGATGGTGTTGGATGGATATGGTTATTTAAAGCATGGGATATGTTGGTGATGACAACTTGCCAAAATTGCTTGATAGATGTGCTCTGCCGAGTGGTATGAATGTAATCGTCAGATGTGTTTTGAGTAAAGTATGTACAGATTGCTGAGCTTGTGAAACCAATTTTAAACATCCAATGTGTAGTATAATGTACTCTGTATTATTTTGTACTGAATGCATTGTAGGTTAGTGTTCCTGTCATGTGGTAATGATTATTACACATTTTAATCCAAACTGCGGCATCGGGGGCTGGTAATAAATCTTCCTCCCATTGTCTCGATGGGAGAGTAACTGTGATATTTGATTTCACTATTATTTTGTATATCTTAGATAATAGGTTTTTTGTATTAGGAATGTTTATAAATTCTGATATGGATGTAGGTATCGGAATTGATTTTTGAACACATAGGTGATCTTAGCTGATGGTATTGTAGGAATTGGGGGCTTTCTATACCATATTTTGGGGCTAGTTGTGGGCATGACATGAAAGAAGTCTTATGATAAATATGTTTAAGGTGTGTAATGCCTTTTTCTATCCAAGATGTAAAGTTTAATATTTTTGTTCATGGTAAATTCTGGATTTTTCCAAATGGGAGAATGACTAGTTTGTGTGAGTGTGGAGTTTGATATCTTGTGGAATTTCCACCAGACTGTTAGTGTCATGGCCACCTTCAAACTGTTGAAACATGGATATTTTTGAATATGAGTCTGGGCACATTTGAAACACCTGCCGCAAACATTACTGACATTATATCTTGTTTATGTGATTGGCTGTGTTTCTCTAGCCACAAGTACTTTTTGATTTATTTATTTTTTAATTTGGTAATTTTATATATAACAGCAACAAATGACATCTTAAGTTTTATGACAAAATGTGCAAACAAGCTGGCCTGAGAGGTGTGTAGCGGGATATGACTCAGTGCATCTCTGGTGCTGCTTTTGATGAGTACAGTGTCATGAGTGTGTCTGTCCAGCAGTGCAAAGAGGAGATACAGCTTCTTCTCCCAGAGGTTTCCGATAAATATGTAGATATGTTAGTATGTAATAGAAAGACAGCTGCCCATCCTCATAGTCTAGGTACATGCCCACATTCCTGGGCAATTGTGTCAGGGGCAGAGGGGTCTCAGGCTTGGTGCAGGTGTACAACTTCTGGATGCTCCTCCAGAGCACCCAGAAACCCTCACAGTGGGTTTCTCAACTTGCTCAGACTCAAATCTGAATATCGGCGTCCGAAAGGTCTTAGAGAGGAACAAAAAACACAACTCATTTGATTAAATTGTTCCAGTATAAATATGGTTATCAAACATGCTTTTAAAAATACACTTCCATGGAGATGGTGCCCTACAGGGTAGTGTTGGAACAGTGTGTACAGGCTTAGTGTCATGTTGTGGCCCCGCCCCCTCCTCAAACATCTTGGTGTGTGTGTGTTCGTCTGTGTTGCCACACCCTCTCGTGTCGTTCACCTGTTCTCTGTTATGTGTAATCGGCTTGGGTGTATATATGTCTCGTGTGTCATAGTACGTGTGTTGGTGTTTGAGATGTGCATAGTGTTTGAGCTTTGTTGTATGTTTTGCATGTTTGCAAAAATAAAAGTGCGTTTCATCGTGCCTCGTCCCCGCATCCTGCTTATCCTCGCAACGTCACAACTAGACCACTTTAGATGTAACTTAGAACCTCCAGTGACCTCTGTATGTGTTTCTTTAGTTGTATGAGCTCCACTGGAGGACTCTGAATAGTTGACAATGGAAGAGGGGTATATCAGATTCACCCCTTCTGCCTCGGTGTGACAGATTAACACACTGCATTAACATTTAGAAATAAAAACATATGGTAAACACAGTCTAGAAAATATTACCATGTAACAATTCATTCAGTATATGAACTGTTTTCTGTGTCCTTATGTCTATAAATTAAAAGTAATAAAACATTTAAATGATAAATAAATTACATAAAATGTATAAATGTTCACAAATAAGAAACTACATTGGTCTGCAATTTTCTCCACAGATTCAAGGAACTCATGAAAGTTGGAAGCTATAGAAACATAATACAGAATTATAGACTGACTGATGTGTGAGCAGAAAGATCACTGTGATGTTCTCATATCTAAAGCACTCAAAGCATTGATGTTATGTAAATGAACTTTGATCTGATTGGTTTAAGGAAATAGATTCACCTACTTTGAAGTTCAAGTTTTTATCAAAAGGTTAGAACTGGTTGACTATACTTTGTCTGTTCTGCAACAGGAAATTTAAACATTTATATCCAAAGTATTACACGATAGAAATCAATTCAAGACTAACCGTTATTGACCGCTAGATGGCGGAAGATACGAAGAAATAAATGAGTCCAGATCCTCCTGCCCGACTTTACGGTGAGACTCTGCTTTTACGTCATTAAAACGCTAAAGAAAAAAGGCCGCCATATTTGTAGTTCCACAACGTGAAAAGGCGTCATTTTGTATGCCAACGAATGAATAAACACCATGCCATGCCTTGAAGACGACGAAATTGCAATCTATTTAGCTAGCCATAAGAATAAGAATAGCTGTTTGATTTACATACTCACAAATATATTGCATGTACATACATCTACATTTCAGTCGATCAAAATGTTTCACGTACTTAGAACCGCAACTTTATGTTACAGTGGTCATATCAGAGATATAATATAAAATATAAAACGCAATAGGTGTCGTGTTCTGTAATAGAACATTTTAACATTTATATCCATATTACACTGCAGAAATCAATTCAAGACTGTAGAGTCGTCGTACCAAATGACGTAAACTCAATATAAACCGCTGACTTAATTTAATGAACAGTATTAAGATAATGAGTGAGTACAGCGAGTCTCATCTTACTGATGCCTGTTCTAACTGAACATAGGCAGACTCCTGCATGCTGACTGGTCTAGTCACCAAACACCTGCAGCTATGGCAGCTCGTAGCAGGCAAACAGGACAGTCATTTATTCAAATGATTTACACTGACAACAGTTCTGGAATGTTACCCCTGCTGACATCAGAATTAATAAGATTCAAGTTCAGCAAATGTTAGCGCATTTGACAATGGGACAGAGACGGAGCAGGACGAAAATCCACCCTCTGCCGACTGAACAAGAGCAGCAGAGGATGAGCAATGACTGGCCCATTAGACCAATCTTGAAGCGTGTGGAATTCTGTATAGAAAGTGCGTTATAAGTATAAAGTGTTACAGTAAGTGTTTTGGCCCCTGACTGCCATTAGGACAAGCCAAGACAACCGCTCACTACGTTAGCTTATCTACTTGTTAAATCAGCCTGAAATTAAGATACAGATAAAAGTGTTGATTTTTATACTAACATTTTAACAACTTGAGCCAAAGTATTCAGAATGTAAATGTTTGGTCTAGCAGGTATGGCCCACAACTGATGCAGAGAGTGCATGACATGGCAGAGGGGATTCATGTTGGCAAAATGCCCTCCTACGAATTAGTCTCAAATACTGAAGCAAAAAAGAGGCCGAATTCACCTGATGGAAGTAAGTCTAAAAGGGCTTCTTGATGATGTTACCCTGGTGACTTGCATACTTTCCAGATGCTCAACAACCATTAAAAGTAGTGCATTGCTAAAAACTACTACTTGTTGTGCTGGAGGTGTTGAAAATATGGTTTCCTTGTCATTGTCAGTTTGATTTTATAAGGTTCTACCTGGGTATCGATAGGAGCTGAAACTGTGCATTTGTTGCCCCTCTGAGGAGATGAGCCAATGAGGAAGATGCCCGTGTTCAAATTTGGCTCTAGACCACGCTTTGAGCCGGTGCACTTTGTCAACGGTTGAAGTTGCAGCAGCATTGGCGGAGTGGGACGCAATGGTGAGAAGGAGAACGAGAAGGATCTCAGGAGTGAGAAGCTGAACAGCGGCAAGCAGCGAGAGGCTGGAGACAAAGCCTCTCCTCTCCCTTCTCTGACACAAACACAGTCACGTGTTATATACTCACATAATCCAAAATCCAGCATCTTTTATTTGCTGTTAGCTGGCAAAGAGTAATCAGTATAGTCAGATTCCTTTAATGTAAACACTTGGGAAAATTCCTGCTATGAGATCACTTTGGACACAGGGAAGATCTGATATTAAATATTATGACAGGGTGAGGTCATGACTGCTTAAAAAAGTTTATAATGAAGGTCATGAAAGGTCAGTTTTGACTAATTACAAAAAACAGCATGTAAACATTAGAATGGGAAATTCAAGTGGTCTGAGCGAAGCGAACTGCGAACGAGGCATAGACCAGACTAGCCAGGACCAATATTTTGAAAGGGATCAGAGGAGGATGACATCAAGAATAATTCTGATGATCAAGTGGCGCACGGTCAAGCAAATTGCAGCCAGATACAATGCTGTTGCTCCAACTAACATGTCTGAATGCACAGGTCATCGTCCCTTAGCACATTTGGATGACCTGTTCAGATGACCTGTTCGAGTGTCATTGCTGTCTGAGGCAAACAGAACGGCAAGGCTCCAGTGGGCAGAAGAGCAGAAAACTAAACAGTGGAACATCATCTTGTCAGATGTATCCAAAATTCTGTTGCACTATGATGATGGGAGGGTAAGAATTTGGCATAAGCAGCATGAAATAACGAGTCCTTCCTGTCAGGTGTCAGCAGTTCAAGCTGGTAGAGGTGGCATAAAGGTGTGAGGAATGTTTTCTTGGCACACCATGGGTCCTCTGAAATCAGTAGACATTTGAACAGAAGGGCTTACCTATGTACTGCGACCGAGTGCATCCCTTCATGCAGCTGCTTAAACTATGGCAGAAGGACACTTTCAACAAGACAAGAAACCCTGCCACAAGGGTTGTATAATCACGGATTTGTTCCAGTATTAAGACAGCAAATTTTCAATGTTTCCCTGACCTTCACAATCCCCAGATCTTAATCCTATAGAACATCCCTGGGTAAAGGTATAACAGGCAGTTTAGAACATGTCAGTCCCTCCATGTAATTTGAGAGAAAATATCCTATGAAGATTGGACCAATATTCCTGCAGGGTATTTTCAGCATATAGTGGAAACTATGCCAGAAAGAATTGCTGCAGTTCTGGAGGCCAAAGAAGGTCCAACATGCTATTAAATGGGTGTACTTAAGCCAGATACACTGTGTCCTATAATGGGATGTTGCTAGAATGTATGTGGATGTTGTTGGAATGGCCGCAGAGTTGCGGCAGCAGTACAGGTAGTCTGTAATCCTTTCCCCCATCCGAGTGAGTTTGCCCTATTACACGGGGTCGAGTTATGATGTGAATGTTTAATTACACAGGATGGATTGTGGGCGACGGAACCGAACAGCCTTCAGGATTCAAATAGAGAAAGGTGAAACTTCTCCAGCCTTTGAGTTAATCACAGGACTATCGCATAGCAATTAGGGATAACAGAACAGCTTTCGGGGGGTTTGGGTGGGGTGCCTTATCCGCCCCTTTAACAGAGTGGTCACAATTCAAATTTCCCTTCTTCCATTGTTTACAAGGCATTATACATGTGGTTTATTTATAGTGCACGGAGTAATATGCAGCGAGTCTGGTCTGTCTGCTTTGGAAGAGAAACATTTGGCCAAAAGAGCAAGACACAGCCAGGAGGATGATTGGTAAGAGCACATCATAATATGCACCTTAAAGCTGTGCTCTACAGCTAGGTCCTGTTCCATGACTGCATATATAAATTTACTACTGACATTGCCATTTATATCTGGCCATTTACAGTGCACTCTTGCTCAATGCAGCACTTGAAGCTGATTTTCCATTGTGTAGTTATTATGTTCAAGAGATGTTTGACCCGGTCAGGGTGACACACTTTAGTGAGGGCAGCAGTATCCTAGAGGACACTACAGACAGTGACGGAGACATCTCAGAGCGCGAGGTGAGAGGTTGAGTTTTTTGTTACTCTCTCTACGACATACTTTTCATGCCAGGTACTATTGTCCAGTTCAGCCCAATTTAATTTACTGCCTTGTATTATCATATATAAATTGCTGAACATCTTATCACTCAGTTTCAAACATCCCCTCAGCTGTTTTAAGCCATTTCGGTTATTCAGAAGTACTGCTAAATGGATGTGGTGGGAAAATGAGAGCACATCAAACACAGACAGCTTTATGCATTGAGTAGTAAAGAGTAAAAGTTTATTGAGTTTGTAAAGGGAAAGAAATGTGAGTTCCACCTTCCAACTATAACTTTTCTAGGATACGTGATCAGCCATGGTGAAATCACTACGGATGATAAGAAGATCAAAGCCATCTTCCAGTGGCCCATTACTATTATAATTAAAAAACTCCAGAGATTCTTGGGATTTGCAAACTTTTACCGATGCTTCATATGGAATTTTAGCAGCATTGCAGCTCCTCTCACAGCCCTCCTGAAAGGAGCAATGACCAAGTTACTTTGGAATCAGGAGGCTGATCAAGCATTCAGGAAACTGAAAGAAGCTTTTACCACGACTAGCATACGTCGACATCCTGATCCTTCCATTCCATTTGTCGTGGAAGCTGATGCTGCTAACATCGGGGTAGGAGCTGTACTTTCACAACGATACGACAAGTCCAAGTTACAATAGATGATTAAATAGACAAGTGTATATAAAATAGATGATGGAATAAACAAGCCATACAAGACACAGTCATCCCAATGGAATGTCTGTCGGGAAAACATTACCTACCTTGTGCTGTGACCATCTGTTGAAGTGGGCTCATTCTTCGCTGGTTCAGGGCTATGACAAGCGATATTTATAAGTATGTTTCTTCATGTTCAATTTGCAGTCAAAGCAAGATGCCTAAGACCCTACCCACAGGAAAGCTCATGCTTCTTCCCGTACCAGAAAGTCCTTGGTCTCACATCACCTTAGATTGCGTTACTGACCTCTCTGTCCTCACTGTAGTTGATGGATTCTCCAGGGGTGTGTGGTTCATTGTGTTTCCGAGTATGCCTACAGCCTGCCAAACTGTGGAAGCCTTGTTTAACCAGGTGTTCCGTATATTTGGCATCCCAGAGGACATAATATCATATTGGGGACATCAATTCACATCTCGAGTTTGGGCTTCCTATATTGAACACATCGGGGTAGCTATTAGTTTTACATCCACAGTCAAATGGCCAATTCCTACATTGTTTTTATATGAACAATCCATCAGACCGGTCCAAGTTCCTCTTATTGGCAGAAATGGCCCAAAATTCACTTACTAGTTCATCCACTGGCTTGACTCCTTTTTATTGTATTTTAGGTTATCAGCCTCAAATGTCCCATGGACTTCCATATCAGCTGGTTTCCCCGCTGTGGATGAGTGGATGCAGCGGAGCGAAAGGGTATGGGAGGAAACAGATCAGTGTATTGTATGAGTTCTCTGAACGTATAAGGAAATTGCGGACAGGCACAGAGGGGAGAACCCGATATACCAACCTGGTGACAGAGTGTGGCTCTCTACACAGGACTACCGCAAGCCGGGGTCATGTCGCAGGTTAGGTCCCAAGTATATCGGTCCATATGAAATTACCAAGCACATTAATGAAGTCACATATCAACTCAACTTACCTGCTCACTTTTGTGTTTTGAGGTCATTTCATGTGTCCCTTCTTAAGCCTGTTGTTCCTGTTGTGGCCTTTGGATGAGATCACCCCTGAGGTCACTCCTGTATTAAGTATGTTGGTTGCTGTCATTAGAGTGTATTGTTTCTGAAGGTTTTTTTGCATTATGCAATGCCTCTTCGCAGAGTGTGATTTTCAAGAACTTTAGTAAGCAGATGACTTATTTGCATCACCTTTTTTGGTAGGACAAAGCCCATCCATGAGCCAAAGGAAGCTGAGGTAGGCCCCATTCCATGAAAACACAGGGAGTGTGTGAACCAGGATACCAACACAAGCATACATGCAAGCTGACACCTACCCTCCCCTTGTCCAGTGGTTTGGCCAGTAGACAACTAATGAAAAACATTTCAAAAGCGTTTATACAGAAGCCAATGTTCAAATGGCTCTCTGTGCAGTGAGGAAACATATCATAAGGAAGTGCAAATTCCACTAAAGTTTAAGTAGGATCACTGAATTCAAAGTCTAGAGCACTATTACACTATGACTTCTAACAATAGCGTAAAAACAGTAATGTCATTCGTTTTTAGGAAAGGAATGTAAAAGTTTATGAAATATTCTTAAAAAGAGGACAGTTTGATGAGGAGCTTGGTCTTGCACAGCTACCAAAACCCAGGACTGAACTAGGAGTCTTTTGATATTCAATCTAACACTCACCCAGCTGAGCTATTTCAGCTAGTGACTAAATACTTTTGCCTGGTTTCGATCAAAATGTTACCAATGAATGTAGCTCATGTTCATGTCAGAGGAAACTGTCACCTTTATCCCTGGTGAGCTAGTGGCTAGGATTCTCTTTCAAACTTAATTTTTATGTGGAATAAAAAGAAATATGAATACCTCTCTTTATGACCTCCTAATGCTCATGGATACCAAGTCCAGTATGCATACAAACATCGTCAGTATACTAGGAATACAGAGTTTGAAAAATGTTTGTCAGAAGCATCTGAGCTTTATTGCTGGTGGGTGAGTGGCTAGGATTCAACACTTTCACCACTGCGACTTGGGCTTGATTCCTGGTCAGGGGAAGCTCTTTTTGCTCACTTAAAAAAGAAGCTTGTATGTGAAAAAACAAACTTCCTTTGAGTCAGATTTTAACTGACAGACTAAGGATAACAGTTTTAAATTCTACAGTCCTCCACTCTACCAACTAAGCTATTGAAGGCAACAGACATGTAATCCCATAAGTCCAAACACCAGTATGTTGGCAAGAAACACGGCCAGTTATGGATGTTTGAATTGTTAAGTTCATTTGACACAAAGAAGAAACATTGCATTGTACGAGTTGGAGATGTTCAACAGATATCTCTTGATTACATTTGGATGCATACTGGACTTTGTGTACAATCAATAACTACTGGTACTAACTCAAAGTATGTTTCCCCCTTCAGTTTTATTTTATGCCAGAATAAAGACTTTCTGTCTTTAGAATTCTACATGACTCAAACTGAGATGCAGCAGATCACTTAGCTAGAACAAAGGGTCTTGTACTACAATAATGACTTTTGCTTTATTGCCCATAAGGTCCACCTCTTTTTTCTTTAACGCTCAGATCATCCCGTAGATGTTAGAATTATTCTAATGAAATTATAATTAACATTTTAAAAAATTCCTTAACATCACTCTTAAAATAACTTTTACCTTACAAATGATTTCTTTACCAGCAAATTTGAGTTGGTATGAATTCATCTATTAATTTTTCGTTATTATTTCATTAAATACATGCCCCCCCCCCCCCCCCGCCCCCTAAAAAAAGAATAACAGTCCAAATGAAAGGTCTAAATGAATCTTTGCAGTAACAACAGTCTTTTATGCTCTTCCAACCACCCCACCTCCCCCCAGTGGACACACCATGCTCCAGTACATGATTCTGGAGTGCTGTGCTATCTGTGCTCCCCACTAACTCTTCCTACCTGCTGGGGTTTCTCCTTCCTGGACCTGCCTTAAAATGCTTAAAATGACAGCACCTTGCCCTCCATTTACCTGCAACATTCTGCACTGTCACAAACAATATTTATGTGCAGATTAGCAGATGAACCTCACCTGGATGATCCACATTTCATTTCTTTGTACTGTTATAATAATGAGTTACTGTATTTCTACCCAGGTGTTCTATCCAGGTGAACTGTGCTCTGTTTCTATCTCCTATGATGTCTTTGTGTAGGAATGCTGTAGTGTATCTTTCATGCTTACAATTTGTCAGCCATCCTCTACCCAACTCATCTTTGCCCAGGTTTATCCAGGGTTAACCGAAGGAGGATGAGTTCCCTTTTGGATTGGATTATAAAGTGAATTTCATTGGTGAGTACTATATTTTTTGGTATAATCTAATCTTTACAAAGCAGTGACCAGAAAGGAAGAGCTGGATGAGGCTTTGGTCCCCATGATAGTTAGAGACACACAGCCATTTAGCATAGTTGAGGATAAAAGCTTCAGGGACTTGGTAGCAAAATTGGATTCAACTTATATTCTCCTAACTAGGAAGGTATGTGTGGTGACATGGATACATTATGAGAGTAGTATTAAAAATATATATAATTATTTTCTTCCTTCCCTTTAGACTGTAAAGGCCATGGTTGAGGCCAAATGTCAATAAGAGAAAGAGAAGGCCAAAGCTGAGGTCCAGAAAATTCCTGCAATGAGTTTGTCAGCAGATATGTGGACATCTCTTAATGTGGATGCCTTCTTGGCTGTGACCTGCCATTTTATAGATGACAACACATTTCTGAAGTCTACACTACTTGGTGTTGTGAAATTCCTGCAGGCGCATACGGCTGAAAATTTGGCCTGTGTGAAATCCTCTCTTATGGAAGAATGGGGAATAAAATAAAGTCACATGTCTGGTTACTGATGGCACATCTAATATGATTGCCTGTGGAAATAGCTGAAGCTGCCTCATGCGCTTCAAAAAAAAAGAAACTGAGGTTGAAACAAGGTGTTGGAGCGATTAGTAGAACTCAGGGAGCCTGTGGGGGCAGATTTGGCGGGTTTACAAACTGATATTCCTGCGCTGATCTCTGATGTATACAGTAATGTATGTGGGTGACGGTCTATACTATATTCTTTTCACAAGGCAACTGTGGAGCTGTCAGACCTCAGTGGCAGGCATAATCATATCCCAACACATTTCAGACTAAACGATTTGAACTCCCTGGCACTTCCAGACACCTAACTGGCTATAATTTGATGGGGAGGATGCAGGTTGTCTGCATGCCTCTGGAATGGCTTCTTTGACCTATTCACACAGCGATCGAGAGCCTTACACTAATGCCAGAGTCCCTCTGATTTCATACTTTTCTCTGCATTGTCCAAGATTTGTAAACAAGCACAAATCCAGGGGTAAAGTTTTGTAATCAAGAACACACTCTCATGTACTTGGAACATGTCTTAGCAGATTGTGATTTACAAGCAATGTTATAAGCAACACAAGTTCAAACAGGTGGTTTGTTGACAAGGGGTCATTCATCAAACAAAACCCACATGGCCCATATGGGGATCGAACCCATGACCTTGGCGTTATTAGCACCACGCTCTGACCAACTGAGCTAATCGGCCTTTCTCTGTTCATTTCGCAGTTTTTGGTGGAGCACTGAAGGGAACCTTTCCATGAAATTGTAGACTTGGTGTCAACGAGATTACGGCCACTTTTTCGACCGAGCATAGGTGAAAGTTGACACTTATTGTTCCCTCTGACAAATGGTTATTCTGCAGCCAACTTTTGAATTAAACTTCAAAAGCAAATGTGGAGAAGCTTTTGTTAAAGAGCAAATCAGTGCAGTTGTACACAGTGACGAAATCATCAATTGCAAAGTCCACTGAGCTTTATTGCTGCGAGTTACATAGTGCTGTCTATTACACCATGAAATCTGCCATAACAACAAAAATGTAATGTCTGATTCTGTGAGCCAAGGAATATAAACCTTTTAGGGACATATTTAAAATATCAGATTTTCTGCCTGAGCACAGAGTAGGCATTTTTTTCTAGCTTTAACCATACGTCCTCTTTCTTTGGAAATCTGTGTCATTGCTGCATGAATAAGCAAAAAGATTTTGAGCAATTTTTTGTCTGGGTCTAAGGGGCAATTTATTCAAACCAAAAGATGCTATTTTAGCTAGTTTGTCAAATGAACATGTCAAACCTACAGAGACAATGTGTCTAGCTACAGAGCTCTGCAAGGTTTAATTCTTGGAAGTATTTGAAGCCATAGAAAGTTATTCTGTAAGCATTGCTTAACTCAATAAAAAGAGACAGTTAGAGCCAATGGCTGCCAGATCTAACATAGCTCACATTTTATAGTGTTTGCATAGCATATCAGAATCTGCAAGAACTATTCCTGTCATTTCAGGAATAAGCTTTTTTGACTTCACAGCTAGATGAAATATTTAGGGTGGATGCAGGATTTGGTATGATCTCCTAGAGAATTGCCATTCCACTGTGTCTTCAGCTTTTGTCCGATCTGCAAACAAGTCCCACTCTAGGAGAACTAGGTCAAGTGGTAGAGTGCTCTTTTAGTATGTGAGTGTTAGTGGGATTGATGCTCACATTCTCAAGTCTAGAATTTGTAGTTTTTTTCTATGATGAAATCCTTTCTGATAGCAAATGTTTTCGGGACCTGCTAATACGCTTATGCCATGCACACATTACGTGACTTTTGAAGTTTTCAAATTGATGTATGGCTCACACTGCACAACTGTATGTCTTGGAATCTGGAAAGCTTAATTTGTGGTATCTCAGTGGCAGACATAATCAGTGATAAACCACTGATATGTCAACTGGTCTTAACACAGACAGATTTAACTTACTCTGTTGAGACTGTGTCTAACTTAAACCTTTCCTTCAAATAGAAGAGATCCTTGTTGCAGAGGTAATGTTTTTACCTTTATATGGTTTTCCCACTCATAGTCATGCAACACACAAATGCAAACCTCTCACAGACTGTCTCACACACATCCAGTTATTCATCTGAACACATGATGTTTCTGTCTCTGTACCGCTATTAGTTATGCAATGGTTCCTCAATACTAGCACTAACTGAACAGGGTTCTGTATAAATATGATCTTTATAACAGCTGCCATAACAGCAAAAATGTAATGTCTGATTCTGTGAGCCAAGGAATTATTATTGATATTGTGAATATTTAATAACCTCCAATGCCAGCAAATTAAATTTAACAATATTGTGAAAATTGTAAAAGATACTTTATTCATGTCCTCATTGCTAAAGATTGTATCGCTTTATCACAGCGATACGCTAGTTAGCTAGCTAACAGTTGAGGTCAGCGAGTGTCAAACTCGGGGCTATAAACCATTCCTTGTGGAACCATTTCATTGTTCAGCTTTCAACTTTGATCGTTTAGGTGCTGGTAGTTTGTTAGCTAGCTAACTGTTCAGCAATAGAAAACCTACTTTTGTATGATTTAGAGACCCAAATTCACAAACCTGTGGGTTTTCAAATGTATCGTTCTCTCTAAATAAGCAAAATGAGTTAAGCCATTACTACAGCTATCGGACTGTTTGAACTACAATATTCGACTGTTCATTTATTGTTAATTAGATTAAATTAACTTTCATAAACATTCTGTATTAATAGAATGTAGTTTGTAATGACTGATTAACTGTGTATATTCAACATGAAGCTATTCATATAACGTTTCAAGTTTGGTTTATTTGTAACATACATTTATTTGCCACTTTCATTTTTAGGCTGTAAAATGAAAGCTCCTTGCTCACAATCATTGCTATAGTTTGATCAAATTCAGTTATATATATAAACTCCCTATTCAATGGGAAGAAACCAGTTCATGTCATTGTGAATTGCTGGTTCTGTAATCAAAACACTGAGGTTCCATATGAGAACAGAAACTGCTGAGACTGTCCATTCTGTGTGCAGTACAATGGCTTCTAAGAGGTATTGCTGTATTTGAGACATGGTGAGGACATATTTTAGTGAAAGTCTTCCAATGATGCACCCTTACCTGAACCATTTTATGCTGTTGCTGCTGTTAAAAAATGCAGAATGGTGATTATAACGAACCGATCCTTGCACAATATATGGAGCACCTCAACCATGGGGTATCAGCTGGTGTCCCTGTGCTTGATGCATCCAAGACTCAACCAGACACTGAAGATCAAGCAGCTGGCTTCCTTCACTCCCAGAGAGGAAGTAGGTTTTCCATTTGAACTGTTGCCTTCTTAGTTAAGACGTATGCATTGTTGATTGCAGTGCCAGAGCTGTGAAACTGTGCAAGGTAATGCATGTCCAGTGCTGGACTTGGGCAAAGATTGTGAGTGGGTCTTCAAGGGCAAACAGGATCTGATGGCCCACATGTAGTTTGATATTATTCCTAAATAACTAAGTTTACATGGCTATTTGAAAGAAGCTGATCATGTAAGCAGCAAAGACAGAATATCATTCTCTGACTAAGGATTTAGTTGACTCATGTTTAACCCAACTAAACTGTGGTCCTGGCTGATTTTAGTTGGACTATTGAGCCACTGACTCATGCACAGAGTTTTCTGAGTATTTTGCAGTTTCTTACTGTACTGAGTTCTTACTGAGTATAACGTCAACTTTGATACATTTGTTTTCTTTTCACCGAACAAAGCCTTCAACTTTGACTGTGGTGACATGAAATCCAGATGTGCAGAGTGTTTTTTCAGTAATGCATCTTTTGCCCGTGCATTTTGATTGCAGTGTTAGGAGGTCATAACTGCTGATCAGAACTTTGGACAAGAGGGCTTATCCTCATGGCTCTCTGACTTTCATGTACAACAACAAACAATATTTTCTTATTTATTTTTTTCCAGTTGTAACAAACCGTTCTGCTGTTTTTTAACTTCTGTCAAATTTTTAATGGTTGTACAGGACAATTACGATGGAAATTGAGGTGTACAAGTGCCACCTTGAACAGACCTACGAGTTGTGCGGGCCTGTCAGACAGCTAAGCAGTATGACATCCAGCACCAGAACCGACAGCTGCGGGCCCTGCTTTTCAACCACCAGCTCAGATGCAGCCAAGATGCAGACAAAGAATTCATTAAGGTGAGTAATTATTGTCAATGGTTGTCTTAGAATGGTGCTAAAGTGCTTAAGATAGTTTTTGGCGATTCTATAGCCAAGAATTCTCAAGATCACATCTAGCTGCATTCCTGTTGGGTGTGAATGACAGTTGCTCCTTCCCAGTTGATACAAAGTGACGATAGAAAAAAAGGCGTACACGGAACTGGTAGTGAACACTGTCCTTCAAGTGCATATAAGTGCATACAGTGTTTGAGCCTGCAATCCAGTTCATTACCCTGTCCAACAGGCTCCCAGGTTCCCCTCCACATCTTCCTTGTCAGAGATAAAAATTGATATAAAAAAATGGATACTTGAATACTTTTGGTTACTTTTTTGTTCCTGGCTACCATGCTTTTTAAAGCATTGATTATTTCAAACATTGATTTATCTAAGATAAGCAAAGACCTGTTCTCTCTTGCTGCATTTTGTGGGTTTTTTGGGGTTTTTTTGTTTTGTTTTCTTTCCAAATGAAGCTGTTGTTTTCATTTTTGGTGGGTTTCATACTATCCACACCAGCTTCCAGGTTTCTCTCCTTTTACATACCAAGCAATCAGCTTCCTTTCTCTTTGCTACAGAGCACCTCTTTTCTGTCCACACCTGCTTGGCTGGTAGCTCTCAGAAGCCTTGCCTTCCTCACCTGTGCTTTTCTGGTTGCGCTGGCCATATGTGGGTCTGGATGTGACTCTGGAGACACATCCTCTCTCCACAACAGCCCGCACACTCTCAGCGGGGGAATCATCCCACCCAAAGAAGCCCACCAAAGTGACACTGAAGCCAAAGCAAAGAGCATCACCAAAACTGCAAATGTGGAATGACCTGGTGGGTATTCTGCCAGAGAGAGGCAATAGAGAATATCAAGCTGATCTGGTAGTCTGGAAGCAACCACCAGATGGCTGTTGCTTCTGTTGCCCTTTTGACTTCCATCAACATCTACTCAGGCAGTAAAAAGAAATGGTGTACTGGGAGGTAGTAAATCTTGCTAATCAGTACTTGTTTTTGGCCTGTGAAAATACAAACAAACAATACACATATTCAAACACTTCTGAACTACAATTGCTTATCAGGATTTACACAGGCTTATGTTCTTAATAGCTCTTTGCTTACAACTTCATCAAAGCGGTTTTGTTCTACAGTATGTGAAAAGTCTACTTTCCCACACAGTTCACATGAGTCTTGATTCGTCCTGCTGGTTCTTCATGTCTGTGAATGTGAAAAATCTAACTTTTTTGCTTGGCTTCAAGCAGTGATCCTTTGATTGTATCATTCATGATTCATTTAGGATTACAACCAAGTGGTTCAATATCCAGCTAGAGGTGTACTCAAGTGAGGTAATAAAATGAAATTATTGATGTAATAATATGATGGCAGGAATTGTAAAAGACCAAATTAGGCTTCAGAAGTAAGCAGGAAGTGAGAATGACCAAATATGGCCTCTGTGGCAAGTCCAGGATTGAGGCCAGGATACCACCTAAAGGTACAATTAAAAAAAAAAATGGTTTTGTAACTTGATGAAAATGTATAAATATTGAACCCACCTGAGACTGTTAGACATTCTGTGGTCAATACCTCGTCTGTATGCAACATTGAGCTCAGAATAAAGATGGCACCGGCTATTCCCTTCAATTAATTACTTTATTTTCTATTTAAAGTGTACTTGAGAAAAGGACTGGAATGTGGGAAAAATCTAGGAACCACACAAGAATGTCTGGAGATAAAAATTCAAGGCTGCATAGCCATATCTTAATGTGAGAGATCCTCCATTTCAGAGTCTGCTGTGTGAGAGTCCTGTGCCTTTTTTCTCTAGCTTGGAATAGGACTGTTGCTTCTGCTTCTTAAGGTTTTCAATCAACAAGGACGGTGGCTCCACCTGCAATGAACCATGAGCTTGTTATATTGAACTGCACAAGACAGTAAATTAACTCTTGTATTCATTCTGTATGAAGTGCGCCTCACTTGAGATGTCAGCCAAAGTTTAGCAGTAAATATGGTTATCTGCAGTTAAGTGTGTTGCTATTGATAGACATCTTCAGCTAAAAATAAGTCTTCCTTGACCCTAATCCACCAAGCCCAGATACAACACAGACATGCATGTGCTGTAGTTGGCTTCAAAACATTCAATGAACTTGTCAGCAACATGGTCCAGATTCCTGCAGCATGTGACATGCGTCTGCACGCATCCTGCCCCCACAGTCTCTGCCTGGCTCCCCCCACCCTCCTCCACCCCCAGTTTGCTCTCTCATCCTGCCCACCAGCAGCTAATGTCCGCTGCCGCAGCGCAGCACCTCCCACTGTATGCTGCATGCTCCTCTGTGTGCCTGTGGTAAAACCTCACCAAGTTTAGTGTTCTAGCCACTGCACTCCCCTCCCCAACTCACACATCAATCTCAGAGGCAGATGGATTCCTGTCTCCCAGCCGCATCCCAACTTTTTGACCTGTACACATACTTGGATAAATGTTCTCTGTGAATACAAAACAGCAACATTTACAGATGAGGCCGGGCTGTGCTAGCTGAGAGAGACGATATTTGAGCTTGAATCTGACTAGCACATGCACAGAAGCATAGGGTATTATGAAGACTCTGCATGATATCATGACCCAAGGTTGAGCTTACAGTAGGTTGCCATATTGCCTCATATCAAGGGCAGTGTACGTTGGAAGACCATAGCAGAGACGTGTGACCGAACTATGTGCACGAGCGCATAACATGCCACATTCCTTGTTTTCTCCCATTTTTGAGTGAAGCTAATTGATAGTGCCATCTGCCATCTCCTTTTAGAAAGGCAGTGCAGTGCCTTGGCTGTTGATGTGAGTTGTTTTGTCAAAGGAAAGAATTGAAAATGTGAGCGGTGATCTCCATGTAATACTTAGGCTTTAATGCCCTTTACCACTCATTCAGTGCTTGTCTGTGTTTATGTTTTCAGTGTTACAGTGTGATTTTATTTAGGTGAAATTTGTTTTCAGTCTATCTGCAGTAGTGCACTTAAAGGGCCAGGAAGGTTAGTGGAACACATTTGCTCTGCCTCTGACCTCACAATTCCACTGTAACAACAGTGTTCAATTCCGTCATTTAAAAAAAACAAACAAACTTGTTTTGGTTTAAATTTGTTTAAAGATTTGTTTAAATTGTGTGTGCCAGTGTATGTGAGCGTGTTACAGTCTCTCTGACCCTCCACACCCATTAGTGCGTTCTTCCACTAGCTTCTCTCTCGTTCCTGCTTCAATATTCAAGGGAGGATTGAGATCCATTCAGGTAATTTTGCAGTCTTCAAAAAATGCATTGAAAGACATTCCAGTAGCTCAGTGGTGCACCTGCGCTCCACTCTGCTCCCCAGTTCGGAGGATGCCAGCACCTATGTTTAGTCTTTTATGTTTAGTCTATTTTAGTCTGTTTCTCTTTATTTTCTTTGGACTCCAGTGCTTTTTAATAATCTGTTTTGGACATGGTATGGCTGCTCCATTACCCAGGAGCCCATACAAAGGTTCATTTCTGCCTGCCTGCATAACTGCTGGAGGGAGGATTTTATGTCCAGAAAATGTTAAGATGGCAACAGCTCGGTGGGAGACAGTATGTGAGAATCACCTCTTAGGCTCATTTTACTGTTTCTCATGTAGAAGGAATTCCCTCACTATGTTCCCATTCTGAGCATCAAAGCCAACTGGGATGGGGGTTTTGTCACATTCTGAATTCTAGCTCATGTCATATTTTGTCAGCAGTGGCATTGATAGACTCAGGTTCTCAGTACAAATTTACATTCAAGATAAGTTGTCTTTTACATATATATCCCCTCTCCTGCAATCATGGCTAATTAGCTGCATCCGTCATTGTAATTGTTTAATTTTTCATGCTAGTTCATTCACCCTTGTATTAGTGCCATGCATGTGAAACAGACTCTTGAAAGGTTTTCTTTTTGTATCTTGCATGCCT
The DNA here is from genome assembly GCF_041902795.1 of Electrophorus electricus. Classification (NCBI taxonomy): domain Eukaryota; kingdom Metazoa; phylum Chordata; class Actinopteri; order Gymnotiformes; family Gymnotidae; genus Electrophorus; species Electrophorus electricus. Next base: position 1,901,221 of record NW_027658627.1, on the reverse strand, counting down.
AGCATAATAGGACATTCAAAATCCCTTAAATTTTAAACTTTTTTTTTTTATGTATATATCTCCTCAACATTCCCAGTACAACTGCTGTAGAGTCCACGACTCAACTCTTGACTAAAGTCTTCACTCCGAGCGTCTGAGCCGGCTGCTGCGGCATACGCCACGCTGCTCTGTGACCCTCACTCTCCACTCCTCTCCTCTCCCAGCTTTTCCAGATCCCTCAGATGCAGACAGCCCAGCCTGCCGTTCCAATTAACAGCGCTTCCTTTCGACCCGTGTCCGGCCAGCCCATCATGATGTTCCTGACGCCCATGCCCTTCACCTCATCCCAGACCGCACAGTACTACGTACTCCAGTACTACGTGCCTCAGGTACCCAGAGCAGAGAAAAGCGCCTGTGCAAATATGTACACAGTGTAGCAAATGGGTTGAAAATCTGTCTATAAACAGGTTGGCCAGCAATAAATAAACTGCTCCTAAAATGTGTAGATAAAAATATGTTTTATCTTGGAAGCAGAAATGAGAAGTTCTAGTTTAGTTTTTTTTCAGTGTAAAAACTAAATGTTTTTGTATTTTTTGTTTGTTTACTGCTTTGAATATCTCTTTTAGGAGTGTCCTATATGAATGGCCATGTCTGGTGCTAGGCCCTTTACCTCTGCTGTTCTGTTTCATTCTCAGTATCACCACAGTGGCCTTCCTTACGTGGGACATCCCCAGCAGTACTCCGTCCAGCCCACAGGACCCAGTACATTCTACCCTGGGCTCTTTCCTGCAGACTGCCCACTAGCATATGGTGAGTTTGGACTTCGCTTTCTCTACCCCCACCTGGGAAACCTACATGCGTGCTCTCACTGATAAAGAGACCTTTCTTCTGGGTATTCCTGCTGGCTGAAACTGGTTTTTCTTTTGCTCTCTAACTGAAACCAGTGCTTTTTTTTGGTCACCACTAGTGGCAGGGCCTTCATACTATCCTGGCCAGATCATATACACCAAATCTCCATCCATAATAGTGCATACAGCTCAGCAGCCTCCACCCACTAAGAGGGTAAAGAAAACAGTGAGTATTCCCCATGCCTCAGAGGTGAAATTAATTTAATTGTGGATTGACTAGATGCAAATAACTTGCTGTTCGCTAAGATCCGTATCCGAGACCCTAACCAGGATGGCAAGGATATCACAGAGGAGATCATGTCAGGAGTAGGCATTAGCCAGAACACAAGCCCACCAGTGGGACGTCCCTGCACTACCCCTACTGCTCCACAGGTAAGCCATTCAGTCCCACAGCCCGAGCCCCTGATCGGCTGCAGGCCGCTGCTTCGCGTCATCCACTCCACAGGTCAAAGTTCTCTCTCATCTAGTCCTCCCTCATAATAAGCTCTGAGCTGATTGTTTGGTTGTTTGGCTGGCTTTCATTGTCTTGTCCTATTAAAAGCATACATTTAGCATATGCAATCTTTGTCAGTTACAGGAAAAAAAAATACTGTTGGTGGGTTTTTTGTTTGTTTGTTTTACATTCTCCTTACTATAGAATTAACAGTCGACTGTTCGGTGACTTTGCATGCTGAGTTGTAACACTGATTATTAGTATAATTGTGGCAAGAATCAAAATCAACACTAGCTAAAATGACTGAATGCATTGGAATTTATTATTCCAATAGCACAATTTGAATGGGTCTACGGTACCTTAGTGTGTCAGGTCCTGTTATTTCTGTTGAACATTTGATGTTTGGGGGCACATTTTTACATCATTAGGCCTGCAGGCTATGTGATAACGGCTATGCGATAAAAATTGTATTTGTTTCCTTTCCAGTCCAATACAAATTATAAATTACAAATGTATCAAAATGTAATTAAAGTCATATTTCAATTAAATGTATTTAAATACTGTTCAACAATATTTCTACTCATATCTACAGGTGGAACCTAAAGATATGAATGTCAATGAGAGGGATAAGTGTATTGAGGACCTGGAAGCCGTGTTTGCTAAAGTGAGAAAGTCTGCAGTGGAGCAGAGCAATCCTAACGCTTGTTTTCCATAAATTCTCACAATGCTATGAACTATGCATTTCAAGTAGATGTAATTAAATATTGCTTAACACTGTTTCTCTTCATAGTTGGAGGTGAAACTGATTTCTATTATAAAGATGGAATATGGTTCCTGTGAACATGATATGGGCCAACTGATTGAGGAGATGGAATCCACAGTTGCTAGAGTGAGAAAGTCTGCAATGGAGCAGAGCAATCCTAACACTTGTTTTCCATAAATACTAACAATGCAATTAAATATGCATTTCAAGTAGATGTAATTAAATATTGCTCAACACGGTATTTGTGTCTGCAGGCGGCCAAACTGTTAGGATTAGAAGCCGTACTTGCTCGGGAGGATATGGCTGCATAACCACTGATGACAGCAATAAAGAGCATTAAAAATACTCTGACATTTTTCAGTCTAATCCCTGCCTATGTTGTCTGCAACACAGTCAATTATACCATGGATAGTAATTATATCTTATTTTTTTTTGTCTCACAAACATTCTGAATGTAACATTTCCTACAGCTTTAAAAATACAATCACCATACTTGGCACCCACACTATTTTTTCCCTTCATGTCCACTTACATCTATGTAACTTAACAATCACAATTCATTTTTAGACAACCAATTTCCAACCTCTATATATATATCGCTCGGAATTCAACAGACACCTGACTCAAGTATTTTTATTTAAATTTCCTCCATGTTGTTTATAATAGGCCTACAGTAAGAAATCCTTTTAAAGGTGATCGCCATTTCTACCACTGTATACTGTTGAAGCATACAAGTTTTTATTCATTGAGAGATATGTCATTTATGGGGATTAGGTACAGCGTGTTTTGTTCAGGACATTCACGACGATATATGTTCTAAATGGGATTGTAAAATAACTAGCTAGCTAGCCATGTATTTAGACAGAACCTGAATTGTGTTACATGGGGATTTTTATCCTATGTTTTTAAGGCTGCATTATGTACAGCCTAGCATAAATAAATACGCAAGAATGCAGAGCACAAATAGTCCATAGTTTATTTTCCCTTCTATATAAGCCCGCAGGTTCATAGGTGACTAGCTTTTATAATGTCATGTGTAATTTGAGCATAATGGTGGAAACTTCAAAGAACAATATGGAAAAAAAGGAGGGTTGTTTACATAATTGCCCTTGAAAAAGTTTATAAGAATTAAACTCTTGTGTACCCCTCAGACATTCTCCAGAGGGTCCCTCAAAAGCATGTTTATATTTAAGTTGCAATAAAGGACAGGACCAGCTATTCTCTTCAACTAATTCTGATATCAAGTGGAAACAAGTTGTCAGGTTCTGGTCCGCACCGAACCAGGAACGCAGACACAGACACGTACACACATATCCGCACAAATCACCTACCACGACCACTGCTCGGTTCACAATCACACACTTATCAACCATCACGATCACCTGCTTCTAATTAACTCTCTCCCTATTTAAACCCCTCATGTACCATCCTCCAGTGTTTCCCATTTAGCATACTGTGGACTAAAGCTGAGCCTGTCTTCATGAGCTTCCCCACATCTGTGTTTTTAAAACTTTTTGGCAGTGCTTTGTGTGACTAATATCCTGCCTTTTTATCCCTCACCCATGTCTTGCTCAGGTGTCAATATGTCACATAACTAAATTAGTGTTCTATTATTTTCTTAGTTTGTACAAGAAGTACAAATATGTAGCTATCTAACATTTATAATGTGTATTGTATCTTATTTTGTTAACATTAAAATGTAAAACCAAGTGAAAACATTTAAATGTAAAAACAGGTTTGACACTGCTTTGGATCTAGTGAAAATACTAGAAGCTGTCAAAACCATGACCTGAGCAGTTTGCATTTAACACATAGAGAGAGAGACAGAGACGATGTACGACAACAACCAAAGGTATTCAGATCTTAAGGGAATCCTTTCACTTAGTCTTCAATTATGCACTCCATAGATGTCATGAGGGACAGCCTCACAAGAAAGGAGGCCTGGTGCATGGCATGCAGTGGTGCCTATCATGCGAACACAGAGAGAGACAGAGACAAGGTAGCAGACAACAACCAAACGTGTTCAACTGCTGTCAGGTCTTTCTCAGTAAACTTCAGAGAATGAAGTACAGGGCAAGCACTTGAACATGCGCATGTTCTTCCCTGGATACAGACACTTTGCCTCAAAGACAGTTGCCTCACAGGTTTGTTCCAAAATGACTTCCCTTGTCCCTTATTCCCTTATGCAACAGGAATTGAAAAGAAAGGTGTGAGCAAGTATACCCTCCACTGACAAGCTCCTGTTGTTTAAGTGTGAATGGATTCTGTGACTTGAACAAGTCTGCTCCTTCTCTCATCCAATATAGAAACTGCTCACCGAACTACAATAAGTGAACAAGGTGTAATGAACTTGCTGTGAGAATGATCTCAGTAATTAACTCAAAAATGATAGGCTCAGAAGTGTTGATTTTTTTTAAAGTCGGAAGGATTTTGATATTTCAACCTTGCCAGGAGAACTAGCTAGCCTAACCTGGGGGAAACGGATGTGAAATGTCAGTTTAATCGGCAAGGCTCAAGGCAACAGGGTCCTGTCCCTTGACTTAGGTTGATCTAGAGGTATTTCAAGAAACTTCTCAAGCACACTTTAGTGGCAAAAAACAATATTTTCACTTGAACAGGGACCTCTGATTAAAAGTCTGATGCTCTACTGACTGAGCTATTCAGGATAGAAGCAAAGCTTCCTAGCTACTTCAGGAAGGATTCAGGACACGAAAAATAAGTCTCAAGCTTTGATATGGTGTCTGTGTGCCAGTCTTCTCAAGCGACACAAAGGCCCAAATGGTCTGGTTTGGTCATCCTCCCCAATCCAGGACATCGTAACTGACATGACATGTTAAGAGCTTTCCAACAGTGAACTCCTTCAGTGAACGGGGAATGATGACACATCTGTCAGCTAACTCCTTTGGCAGTGTAGTGTTAAAGCATGCTAAGTATCATGTGAGATCCAGTCAGTTTGCATATAATGAATGTTCTTCCTCCTCTTAAAACTCTTTAGCTCTGATGGCAACATCCTATTACAAAGGCCCACTTTGTCTGGTGGTCTGCCTGATCAGGACAAGTGGGAGATGCTAAAACATTTCTAAAATATCACATTGGCAGCAGGCTGTTGTGTTACATTTGCGATCCAGCCATATATATATATATATATATATATATATATATATATATATATATATATATATAATGTGTGTGTGTGTGTGTGTGTGTGTGTGTGTGTGTGTGTGTGTGTGTGTGTGTATAATGGAATGCCATCCCCACCCTCTTGAAACTCTGAAGTTATCATGCCAACAGCACCTAACCCCTTTATTTCTGCCTGAAGATTTGTCCCTGTGTGTACAAGAAATGCCAATAATGGCTCTTTCCATGTTTTAGTGACACTAGCATTCCCACTTTTCTTGAGTGATTCCAGAGGGTAAAAAAATTCCTGACTCTTAAAAACTTCATCTTTTTTGTAAAACAAAAAGAAAGATGAATAACTCGTTTAATGGCCCGTTTCCTCTCATGCATACCCAGTCCAGTATGCATCCAAATGTCATCAGTATAGTAGGACTGCAGACTTTGAAAAATGTTTGTGTCAGGAGAAACATGCAGCTTTGTTCCTGGTGGTCTTGTGGCTAGGATTCAGCGGTCTGACCGCTGCGGCTGATTCGATTCCAGGTCCTGGAAAGTCCTCTTCTTTCGCTCATGTAAAATTGAAGATTTTAGGTGAAAACACAAACTTCCTTCGAGCCGCATTTGAACGGGCAGACCAAGGATTACAGTCTTAACTTCTGCAGTTCTCTGCTGTACCAAATGAGCTATCAGAGGTAACATGAAAGTACTTCCATGGGTCCAAACACCAGTATTTTTTGGATGTTTCAATATTTAAGTTCATTTGACACAAAGAAGAAACATCACATTGTACAAGTTGGAGATGTTCAGCTACCAACAGATATCTCTTTTGATGACATTTCGATACATACTGGACTTTGTGTACATGAATGGAGAAAAGCTATAACTGTTCAGAATAACATTCAGTGCTTTTGGAAGAAATGTCTACAGTGTTGTCATGTAAAGAGAGAAATGAAAGGCTGAAATATCAGAAACATTACAAGTGCAATATACATGTATGCAAAGAAAATTGAGTTCATGTGAACCGCATTAAGATGTCAATCTGCCTGTGGAACATAACACCTCTTAAGAGGCTCGATTTTTGCTCTCAAGCTGCGATGGTTTTGTCATGTTGTCTAAGAGAAGAGGCTTTGGTCGGTGGAGTGAGTCTTTGATAACTAAGATTGTAACTAAGATTGAAACTGCTCACCGCACTACAACGAGTACACAAGGTGTAATGAACTTGCTATGAGAATGATCTCAGTAAGTAACTCAAAAAGGATAGGCTCATCATGATGCATTAGCTAACAGTCAGCACTCATACACAAGTGTGAATGTTCAACATTCATTCAAGAACCTCGAGGTCACAGTCTGAAGTGTGTACAAAAGGAATCTAAAGTAAAGGTGTGAGCAAGTACATCCTCCACTGATAAGAGATGTAAATTAAGACTCGAATTGTAACATTAGAAAAAAGATGTACAGTTCTAACAATTTATTTAAAATGCCACACCTTAAACATGTAAAGTTATTGTTATTTACAATAAATGTATTATAATGCAAAAATAATTAAAAAATATTATTACAATGACATGTCATGAACTATTACACAATTATTTAACAAGGGACAGACTAAATGACTAAATTTAAAATTAAGAAAAGCTTAAACAAATTTTAAACAATACAGAAACTCTACATATAGAATATAAAAAGTTAATAACAACAATCACAATAATAATAATAATCACAATAATAATAATAATCACAACAACAATAATATAGATATTGATAGAACAAGAATAATAAGAATAATAGTAAAAATACAAACAAGGATGACAATAACAATCACAATAATAATAATAAAGTCAGTATCTTCGCCTTTTCTTCTTAGGCTGTTCAGGCATGGGTTCTTCACTTATGTCCACTTCAAAGTGCGGCACGAAGCTGTTGAAAACTGGAGTGGAGAAGCTTTCAGTCACGTGGAACTGTCCATCAGGCTTCACTTCCTCGTGCAGAGTCGGACAGTGGAGCGCCTCCCACAGGCGCTGCTTGATCCTGCGGCCCAGTTCCAGGCTGTAGGGCTTGGCCTGACCGGAGGAACTTCTGAGCATAGGCTCCACCACAGAGTTGTAAATTTTCTGGTACTCCTGCTCTCTGTGACCGTGGATCAGCAGGGGTTCGTCCTTGCTTAGCTGCCCACTGTTGCAGTCAGACACAAGCGTCTCAGAGACAGGCTTAGGGCCCACCCTCATCTGAGGAGTTTTCATGGACTTGGAGGTGCAGCTGTAAGTGTGGTCCAGTCTGGAGCTAAGCACCTGTACTGAGAACTCTGTGCCTACATTCTCAGTACCTTTACATGTTGATGCTAAAACTCCCCCCACCAAGTAATCCCTCAGTCGCTCTGAAGGTATTATGTCCCTTCGGAGGCCATATGGACCTGTAGAGGTACGTTTCCTATTGTTCTGAGACAACAGATTAAACATCACTTCTTAGGCTCATGAACCAAAGAACATTTTACAATTTTTTCATGCTGTCACACTTTAAATCATTAACCTACATCAAAAGTTCTGTATCCTAAGAAAAACATTACCATTTCTGAAGATGGTTTTAGAAGAATGTTTTTGTAGCAAAGTTCTGAAACCACGATTGATATCTTGTTGAAAATTGCCTGATGTTTTGTTTACAGTTGGTTACTGTTACCAATATTCTGCTGAATGCTGGTAAACATTCTAGAATAGCATTAAACCAATCATAAGGCCCTGCAGAATGAGTCAAAATTTCAAACGTATACATAGCTACAATATGTCCTGGAAATAAAACACTGGCAAATTGAATGTTTATCTTATTTAAATGTACACAAAACCAGTTTCCACTGGACTGATTAAAGCATCAATATACAGATAGATCATTTCACTTTACCTTTAGAGTTATCCCAGTAGTAACCTGTTGGCACGTCACGGCCCCGCCCCCTCCTCATGTTTTCGTGTGTGTTCGTCTCTGTGGCCACGCCCTCTCGTGTCGTTCACCTGTTCTGTGTTAGGTGTAATCATCTTGTGTGTATATATGTCTCCTGTGTTGTAGTGCGTGTTGTTGGTGTTTGAGTTGCGAGGTTGTCGTATGTGTTGCGTGTTAGTAAGAGAAATAAAACTGTTTCATCGTGCCTCGTCCCATCTTAAATAATCATTTAAGAGGATTCGAAAGCCTGCTAGATAGTAGACTAAACCACAGGATATTACTAGCCTAATATTAACACACACAGTTAACATAAAAAATGAATATTGATCGTATACAGCTTTTATATATATATATATATATATATATGTATATATATATAATTTTTATTTCATTTTATTTTTTAATGTTTAGTCGTTGGTCATGCTAAACATTGTGTGAAACTTTGTGCACTTTCACTTGCTACTTACAATTGGTCACTTGCTGACACCAGACACGCGCAGAGCAACATAAATGTAGCCAATCAGCGTCCTGAATCTGAAGCCTAATGGCGCTTCATTGATCCACCCAAGAGAACTTTGGTGAACTGCCCTTTACTGTGGAGCTTCCTGAGGTGGGCGCGTAGATAGCTAGTCAAGTTGTGTACTGTGTATTTTGTGTTAGTTTTTCATTTATAGTACCAATGAATTAGTTAAGATAGTGACTAATAGATAGTGCTAGTTAACGTTTAGCTAACGTTAACTTAGTTCTCTAGCTAACCTGGTGGTTTAGATTAGTGGTTCTAGTGAATTGAAGTGGCGAGCGTTCGCTAATTGTTAGCTCGCTATCTTGTTTAGCTAGTAGCTTGTGAACGTTAGCTAGCTAGCTAACCAGCTGTGTGTTTTAGTGGCGGTTCTGGCGAACTGGCTAGATAATAAAAGGCCATTGCATTAACTTTTAAAATGCAAGCCATCTTTTGCAGTAAACAAAAGATTCAAATATTTTTCTAATTATGCATACTGTCCCTTCTATCAGAACAAATTAGAGCTGCAACTAGAGATAATTGTCTTTTATTATTCTGTTGATTTTTAATGCAAATTAAATAATGATTGGCTCTTTCACAGACCCCTAGTAGTATGTGTTAGGTTGTATTGGAATGATTGCAGAAAATGACAACAGTCATACGCAGTACATTTTTTTAGCAGCCTCCACTGGTTAGTGCATCTTCTTTCTTTCACTAATAAAAATAAATATAAGAGAAATAAATACATTTACATGGTTCATCAATATCCTTTTACAATATTCTTTTACTGTATGAAAGACTTCACCAGACCTTGCAGGGGCAGTACGCTTGTACAGAGAAAGTACTCCACACTCATGCATCAGGGAAATCACTGCATTTGCATGTTGAGACCAAGAAATGGTTCTGGTCAGTTTTTATAAAGCAGACACCATAGATGGGTAAGTTCTCAGCAAAGCAGACTTAAAGGTTGCAGTGCTTTGTAGCTTTCATTTGTATTTAAATATATTAAATGCAGTCTGTCATGAAGTTAGAAGAACAGATATAAACTCACTTTTAGGCAGATGTTTTTCTGTTGCTGATTACTGTATCTTCCTATGTTTTCCTTCATAAAAACAGATGAGATCATCAAAAAATCAGCAACTTGAATGTCGGTTGTTGCAATATGTGCATTAAAATATCCTTACAAATGTAAAGGGGGGGGGGGGGGGGGTATCTTCTTTTTCCTGAAGATCTGTGTAAGTGATTGCACTGCTTCTTTGGATTTATTTTTGTTTTAGGCACAGGAAGTTTACTAACCACAACATGAACTGTGCTTTTCCTTTTCTCATCTCCACTAGTCATAATGAAGCAGGTGTACTAGCATGTAATTTTTAAGTTTTTTATTTAAATTTAAATGAATCCTTTAAGTTCTCCTTAGTATTATTAGATTTTACATCTATGTCATGACATCCAGCCTAGTGAGAATTGCAAGGGACCCAAGAGATGGCCAATGTGCTGTTTCATTGTTGTAGTCTTAATAAAGTCTTGGTCTATGTTTTCCTTTATTCAGGTTCTACATAGAAGCACCAGGCACTTCACTATAAAGAAGCATCAGACCAACTACAAGAATCACTGTGCGTAATATAGCACTGTTCCTCAGCTCTAGATTTGAATTAGATAATGCTAAATCTTATTCTTTTTGTCTAGTGATATTATTTACAGGGCACCGATCTCCAAATTTATAATGTACAATTTTCATACATATGGAACATTGTAACTTTGTCTGCCCATTCTCCCTCATTCATCGTTGAGGGATATGGCTTGGCATGTAGATTCTCTTTGTATTTTTATTTTTTTTAACTGAAGTGCAAAGTCATGTAAGAACATCAGCCTACTATCTAATGTAATCTCAATATTATGGTTTCAAGATACAGTCTGAAGTATTCTTATTGAGGTACAGCACTGGTAGTATTATACCCCTAATGAGCGGGTTTAAAAACAAAAATGATGACCACTGCTGGTAGAGGAACAGATATCTGAACTCTTCTAATTTAAGAATATATATTTTTGAAGTTGCTCTTTTAAATTCAGCTAAAACAGGGTACAGTTGTTTGCAAGTGTTTAGTGGCTAGGCAGTGGCTTAAAAAATTTCAGACATGTCTCAGTTTTTCTTCATTTCAAAAAGCACGCTATCATTAAGATGCCTCTTTAGTCTGTGCACCTCAACCTCACTGTTTCCTTCCCTTTATAGGCTTATAGACTACCACACCACTGTGGAACTCACAATAACTCAGGGGACTTTTAACGGTGCGACTTCCTCTTTACATTTTACACAATCAATATTCTTATGTGTTTCACTACTTTGGCACAGGTGTCTGTTTTTGAATGGTGAGTATTGTGTGAGTAATGGTGAGTATTTTTGAATTGTGTGTTTTTGTTCTGCATTTTGTTCATCAGGATGTGCAGTTCTTAAACATTCTGTTGAATATCTGGAATGTTCGTAACTACATTATGACCCATTGCATGTAAATATGCAGTCTTAAGACACTGACAAAGTGCTGTTGTAGTAGCAGAGTTGCAAAATGTACCTACAATCTAAGCTCCTGCTGGATTTAATTTCAGCCCTAACCAAATAGGTAGTCTAGTTCTACTGGGGTCCTTTAATGTTAAACTCTCAGCACTTTTGTTATAAACATGTCTAGCATACATATAACTGGCAGTTCATAATGGACTAGACAATGACATTGTATTGGTGTTTTAGCTTTATGCTCTTTAACATTAGAATATAGATGAAACGGTAAATACCAGGTCAAGTATAGAATGTCAGTCTTAATTGGAGTGTATATAGAACTCTCGCTATACTGGGTAAGCCATATAGTCATCAGTCCATTTGTTTAAAATGTTCTTTGATGTGAAGCTCATATTATTTTGCCCCCACTTACGCAGAACTTGATTGTGAAAATGTGCATTGGAAGAATACAACAGGGGAACTCTCAGTTGTACTTCACATGACTGACACTGTGTAGACTTTAACTAATGTACAGTTGTGTAGATTTAGAGTTGTGTACAATTAGAGCAAGTGACCTAAGCAACATGTATTGCATACACAGTTTGCCTTAACAAACCTATCACTTCATCATGGTCAGAATATTTGTTATAGATACATGTAATGCTTCAGCATTGCTACTAGTTCTAATACACTCAAACTAGTGCACCAGAGTGGGTGATGGTAATGGTACTGTTAGAAGCAAACCTATATGACGGGGGTTGGGCTTCCACACACTGTCCCTTTCTCCCAATTCACAGAGCAGAAATGAGTCCTTTTCAGCCTGTTTTTTTTTTTTTTTACACAACCAATTTCCAACCTCTATATATATATCACTTGGAATTCAACAGGCACCTGTTGCTACTGCACCTTTAAGACGGATGTAAGATAAATGAGCTCCTTTATGATTGGCTGCCCTGTATTGTGCTTCATTCAAAAGGTACTCAGAGCTGAAATGCCTGAGAAAGGCAATTTAAGTGGGTGTGCTAAACCTCTATAGGCTGAATAGGCAGAGATAGGTCAGTAAAGTGTTCTTGTGACATTAGAAATACAAATTTCAATATGGGGGCATTTTTGCAGCTAACTAAAACACTGATATAGTTAAGAATTTTAACATTTAAAATATATATATTAAAAGGAGAATGTTACTTATTTCACTGACTGTAAAACAGTGCATATTGTGTTAAATGGGATTTCCATCCCATGTTAAGGCATGTTATAAAATATAAAATATGCAAGAATGCAGAGCATGAATAGGTCAGTCTTCCATTCTGTATCACATACCTATCCTTGATAACACCGTGGTAACTGGAAAAAAAACAACCCTTTTTACTCAGTTGTCACTACTTCCAATAGACTTCACGCTAATCTCATAGAAGTCCACCCCTTTCCGTGTCCTCCGGAAACTGCACTTCCGTTGTGTTGTGACAGGATTTGTTCCTGAAGTTGTATGCATTTTCTGAATTTGCACCGCATTTCTAAAGTGTGTTACCACTTTGATGAATATGCTTTGTGTATTTGCAGCACGATGGGTTTTCCAGGACACCGTAATTTATGCATGTTTAATTCCATCTTTTATTCACGTACTAAGCCCAACTCTATAGACTAATATTTATAAAACTGAGATAACCATAGAAACGTCTTCATCTGTGCTTGATACTTTCACGGAAAAACGGAACTGCTGCTTGTCAAGCTTGTTTCATCAGGTTTTATATCATCTGTAGTCATAACACTGGGTTTCTCTCTGTGCTCAGTTGTCTTATTCCTATGCCAGTAACATGTTAGCGATATTGCAGTAGTGTGAATTTTTATGTTGCCCGTGATGAAAGGTGACAGCGAATAAAAATCCAAACATTTTTTTGGTTCAGGTCTTTTTAACGGTCATAACCGACATATTTATCTAACAAAAAAATCAGGTTCGTCTAAATGTGTGGAAGAACTGCTGTGTATATTTTTGTTTCCAGTGGCCTGAGTACCTAAAATATGTCACCATTTTAGGAAGCAGGAAAGCACGGCTGCTTACAAACATGACATTAGTAAATTATTTTTGGGATATTTTCATTTATGATTTTCCCCTTTTTGTTGTTTGTTTGCTTTTTTACTTTCATTTTTTGTAGGGACTGTGATATATATTTTGTTATTCGAATGCATAATATAGCTTTGGGGCTCCCACAGACACTTGTGTATATACACATATTAGGGGAGATTTTTTCATTGGTTTGTATATGTTTGTGAAGGAATGCCCATAGTTCTTATGTTTGAGCCACTTTAAAGATATTTTTTGACTTGTATCAGAAAGGAATGCAAGCATTTATTCATATCAACATTTTCCTTGCAGAGTCATTTCAAAGACGATGCAACAGAATAGTTTTGCTTTTCTATTCTGTACTTTGTTTATTGACAGGTAATTCCACCCTCAACTTTTTAGGGGAATATAAATATTCCCCTGCCTGAGCTCCTGAAATTACTACAGCTTATTAAAAAAAAAACCTAATGAAATATGCAATTGCTTATAGTAGATTGTTCAGCCTTTTATATTCCGTTATTCATGACTGGCTAGGCACCCCTGTATGCAATGATATCCGTATTTCAATGATTGTGCTCATTTTTGAGTATCATGTGAGCAAGTAACATCTCAGCAAAAGAAAGGATTCCAAATACGCATTAGTCTTTACAGTAACCTAAGACAACCCTTTTGCATGAAGGGAACTGGTAACTATGCACACCCTCCATAACGTTCAGAAGATATTTAAAGTGCATGACAGTCGAAGCATTATGTGTGCGTGTGCGTGATGTTATTACCGTGACAGTAAAAGCTTACCATTTTTAAACGGGGGCTGATCGACTTTCCATAGGTTCATAGGTGACTAGCTTTTATAATGTCATGTGTAATTTGAGCATAATGGTGGAAACTACAAAGAACAATATGGAAAAAAAGGAGGGTTGTTTCCATAATTGCCCTTGAAAAAATTTATAAGAATTAAACTCTTGTGTACCCCTTAGACGTTCTCCGGAGGGTCCGCGCATTGGGCTGCATTGGGCTCCGGAGGGCTGCGCATTGTGGACCGCTACGTGACACTGACAGAATGGCAGAAGCAAAGCTTCCTCATTCCAGGCACCGTGGTCTTTCTCTTCATGCTGTGCCGTGACATCATTTCAGCTGAGGTGGCCGCCAAGGAGGAGCTGCAGGCCGTGCTGCTCACATGCTTGTACGTGTCTTGCTCCTACATGTGTGAGGAGATCAGTTACCCAGCCAAAGCTTTCCTGGTGGAGGAAAACAAAGGGGCCTTCTGGGCCCGATCCCTGGACATTGCTAACCGCATGAGTGGCAAGATGCTGCAGATTAACAATGACCCGCAGTATTTTTGGCAGGTCTTCACTGACCTGAAGAACATGATGGTTCATTAAAGGATTAAAGAATAAAAGATTTTATTAATTAAACATTTTGTTAAAATGTAATTTAATTTTAGTTAAAAAAAACAAACAAACACATAACTGCAAAGTCAGTTGTTATAATGTGTGATGTAATTTCTCCCCACCTAGTGTTATTACATCTCCTAATCTTACCAAAAATGTGCCACTAGATTTAGTTAGGTTAACTTGATATCAAAGATGTCAAAAGCAGCTTTTAATGTCAGCTGATGCTTGTTGGCATAAGCATTTATAAATGTTCAAGTATGTTTATGTCAATTGTCATTAAGGGCTTATGTGGGAGTCATCTAGCACTCTGAACAGTGCCCTTCAGTAATGTTACCCAAATTTCTTATCTGCACCATCAAATGAGCTCCACTAGACCTAATCTATATGACAGCACTCAAACACAGCCAGTTTGAAGTGGTTCTGCTGTGCCCCACAACTCTAGATATGTCTCCCTATTCTGAGGGAAAACATTTATTTTCACAAAATGAATTCTATACTCAGCTCAGCAGTGAGAATACTGTGAAGTAAGAACTGAAGCCTGAACCAGGCCTAAAAGCTATTTAACTTTGTGGTTCAAGGTGAAGATGCACTGACATGCAAAACAGCTCTCTGATGTATTGTGGTTGGGTGGAATGAGTCTTTGATAACTAAGATTGTAAATAAGATTGAAACTGCTCACTGCACTACAACAAGTACACAAGGTGTAATGAACTTGCTATGAGAATGATCTCAGTAAATAACTCAACAAGGATAGGCTCATCATGAGGCATTAGCTAACATTCGGCACTCATACACAAGGGTGAATGTTCAATTTTCATTCAAGCATCTCATGGTCACAGTCTGTAGTGTGTACAAAAGGAATCTAAAGGAAAGGTGTGAGCAAGTGCATCTTCCACTGATAAGAGATGTAAATTAAGACTCAAATTGTAACGTTAGAAAAAAGATGTACAGTTCTATCAATTTATTTAAGATGCCACACCTTAAACATTTAAAGTTATTGTTATTTACAGTAAATTTATTATAATGCAAAATAATTTTAAAATGTTATTACAATGACATCTCATGAACTATTACACAATTATTTTACAAGGGACAGACTGATTGACTAAATTTAAAATTAAGAAAAGCTTAAACAAATTTTAAACAATACAGAAACTCTACATATAGAATATAAATAGTTAATAACACCAAACACAATAATAAGAAGAATAATAGTAGTAATACAAACAAGGATGACAATAACAATCACAATAATAATAATAAAGTCAGTGTCTTCGGCTTTTCTTCTTAGGCTGTTCAGGCATGGGTTCTCCACTCATGTCCACTTCAAAGTGCGGCACGAAGCTGTTGAAAGTTGGAGTAGAGAAGCTCTCAGTCACGTCGAACTGTCCATCAGGCTTCACTTCCTCTCGCAGAGTCGGACAGAAGAGCGCTTCCCACAGGCGCTGCTTGATCCTGCGGCCCAGTACAAGGCTGTAGGGCTTGGCCTGTCTGGTGGGACTTTAAGTTCAAGTTCAATTTCAAGAGGTTTTATTGTCATTTCAGCTATATACAAGTACACAACAAAAACGAGACAATGTTCCTCCAGGACCATGGTGCAACCTGAAAACAACAGTGCAACAGACAACATGCTACACAAGTGCAAACAGTCCAATATAGTGCAAAATATCATTAAATAAACATTAAATAAACAATAATAAACACAGGACAGGACAAATAAAAAATAGAAAATGAGTAGACAGTGCAATTTAGTACAGTACACAGTACTGGGCATATGTAAAGCGAGTTGTGCATAGCAATCAGTGATATGCTACAGTGAACATAGCAGTCACCGGTAGCAGCCAGAACAGTTCAGAGTACAGTGCTGGTTTAGTACAGTACTCTAGCAGCAAGTAGGATAATGTGCAAGACTGCAACAGGAGTGCATAGTTTATCTGTGTGACGTTTGACTTCAGCACTAGTCCAATGAAAAACAATGTGTGAGTGTGTGTATAGATATGTATTTATGTATGTATGTATGTATGTACGTGTGTGTGTGTGTGTGTGTGTGTGTGTGTGTGAGTGTGAGTGACTGTCTATAAGCATGTATAAAAGTGCCCATTTTGGAATCTGAATTGGAATTGGAGTTAGCCAGAGTTCAGGAGTCTAATGGCTTCTGGGAAGAAGCTGTTGCACAGTCTGGAGGTGCGGGACTGGATGCTGCGGTACCTTCTTCCAGATGGCAAAAGGGTGAACAGTTCATGTGAGGGGTTTGTGGGGTCTTTCACAATGTTGGTGGCTTTCCGGATGCAGCGTGTTAGGTAGATGTTCGTGATGGAGGGAAGAGAGACCTCAATGATCTTCTCAGCTGTTCTCACTATTCTTTGGAGGGTCTTGCGGTCAAAGGTGGTGCAGTTCCCAAACCAGGTAATGATGTAGCTGCTTTTGGCCAATGTTTTTTTAAAAAGAGATAAGGAGATACCAGAACAAAATAGAAAAGCAAATAATAGAGGAAGATGGCATGGGATGGAGGGATGGAGGGATGATAAAAGACAGGGGTAGCAACGGATAATTTATTCTATTCCCTCAGCTATTTAACTAATTCTGAAGTCTGCATTTTTATTTTCTATTTGAATGTTAACTTCACGACTAGCTGATTGGGGATTTAGGAGTGACACTGATTTTGATTCTAGCCACAGTTCTAGTAATAAGCAGAGTTACAACTCTGCATGCAAAGTCACTGAACTTTTGACTGTTAATTCTGTAGTAAGCATAATGCAAAAAATACAACAACATATTTTGTTGTGATTGAAAAACTTACATGTCCTAAATGCATGTGTCGTAAATACATTTACATTAGTATTTTTAATTAATTTCTAACATTCAGAGACATTCAGAGGTGTTTCTATTAGGCCCAGAGTCAGCTAGGTCCCCACTCTCTAATTACTCAATGAACCTCAATGGTCTCCCAATCACATCTTATCTAACGGTTAAAGATCTTGGAGTTATGTATCCCTCCCTCTCGTTCGAAGCTCACGTAAATAAATAATGTTTCTAGGACCACCTTTCTCCATTTTTAAATTGACTTTATTAAGAAAATTCAATTCAATTCAATACAAACACTCCATCACAAAAACCTCACAAACAATATCTACCAGAGGACACAGACTACCTTCACTCTATACATTAATAATTAACAACACAATTTACATCTGTAAATTAGGTATACATCATCCATTTATATGTCCAAAAGAGTCCAGGGAATTTTTCCTCTCATATCAAACGTCTTTAACCTTTTTAACTCACATACAATCTGTTTAAAAACTATTTCTGCAGGTATTATACATTGCTCAATAATCATCTTACATCGTGTTTTCCAAATCTTCGAATTTGTCACATTTGTCCTTCACATTCTCAGTCAAATTCTTATTAAACACTCCATACCTAATACTTTTCCTGTTACGATCCCATTTAAACCCAATACCTTTCATTTTCTCCCAAATTTCAATAGTCCTTGTGCACTGCAGTAATAAATGTTCTATCGTTTCATCGGCTATGCAATTATACATCGGACATTCCTTTGTTGTAACAAAACAACTCCATTTGACAATACATCGTACAGGCAGTCTTCCAACAGATATAAGCCATGCAGTATCTCGAACATTTTCCGAGGTTTCACACATTTTTAACACAGGTTTCACATTCTGTCACTGTCAGACCCTTATAATTGACATTCCCCCAAAATCACGGTCTTGTATTGTTTTACCTATCATTTTATTTGGGGACTTATTCCAATCAATATTAAGATGCCTATATTTAAACAAAAAATCTCCATATACTAATTTAAAATAAGGAGCATGTTTCCTTGACTTGCCTCTTTTCTTTCCACTGATTTACATCTCCTACCCAAATTGCTTTCCGAAATATAGCTTTCGTTACAATTTTGCAAAAGGCATTTTCTAATTTCCGAGTTAACTCAACTCCCCCTAATCCGCCTTTATCTTTCGACTTGTACATAATTTCCCGTTCTGTCACTTCTCTGTTATTTCCCCAAATAAAACGAACACACATTTTATTCAACCTCTTAATACATTTCTCATTCGGAGGGAAAACCGTAGTCAAAAACAACAATTTTGACAAAACAAAGGTCTTAACCTCCTGTTTTCTAGTCTTATAGTTTGACACCCTCCATTTTCCCAATTCTAGTTTAATTTCACACTCCTTCTTCTCCCAATTCCATTCGCTAAATCTACCATTTACTACCATCAAACCTAATATTTTAATTTCAGTTTTTATTTCTACATTTATTGGTACAGGTTGTCCAGCTCCTATCCATACCCCTTCACTTTTACTTTCATTTAATTTCGCTTCAGCCACAACTTCATACTTTTCGAAGTGTCTCTTAACTATATGAAACTCATTTTGATTCTTGACATAAACCGTCACATCATCTGCGTACGCAGATATTTTCCATCTTTCCATAACTAACATTTGAACACCTTGTAATTGCTGATCATTTTTAATTTTATATAATAGTGGGCTAATAGCGATGACATATAATGCAGCAAGACATATAATGCAGACATATAATCCTTCAGTAACCAAACTCCTTATTACTCCTAAACTATCCCACATGTATCTTCCTCTATGATATCATTCAATATTTCTGACATCCTATTAACAATGTGTAGTATAATGTACTCTGTATTATTTTGTACAGAATGCATTGTAGGTTAGTGTTGCTGTCATGTGGTAATGATTATTACACATTTTAATCCAAACTGCGGCGTCGGGGGCTGGTAATAAATCTTCCTCCCATTGTCTCGATGGGAGGGTAACTGTGAGATTTGATTTCACTATTATTTTGTATATCTTAGATTAGGTTTTTTGTATTAAGAATGTTTGTTTATAAATTCTGATATGGATGTAGGTATCGGAATTGATTTTTGAACACATAGGTGATCTTAGCTGATGGTATTATAGGAACTGGGTGCTTTCTATAGCATATTTTGGGGCTAGTTGTGGGCGTGACATGAAAGAAGGCTTATGATAAATATGTTTAAGGTGTGTAATGCCCTTTTCTATCCAAGATGTAAAGTTTAATATTTTTGTTCATGGTAAAGCCTGGATTGTTCCAAATGGGAGAATGACTAGTTTGTGTGAGTGTGGAGTTTGATATCTTGTGGAATTTCCACCAGACTGTTAGTGTCATGGCCACCTTCAAACTGTTGAAACATGGATATTTTTGAATATGAGTCTGGGCACATTTGAAACACCTGCCGCAAACATTACTGACATTATATCTTGTTTATGTGATTGACTGTGTTCATCTAGCCACAAGTACTTTTTGATTTATTTATTTTTTAATTTGGTAATTTTATATATAACAGCAACAACTGACATCTTAAGTTTTATGACAAAATGTGCAAACAAGCTGGCCTGAGAGGTGTGTAGCGGGATATGACTCAGTGCATCTCTGGTGCTGCTTTTGATGAGTACAGTGTCATAAGTGTGTCTGTCCAGCAGCGCAAAGAGGGGATACAGCTTCTTCTCCCAGAGGTTTCCGATAAATATGTAGATATGTTAGTATGTAATAGAAAGACAGCTGTCCATCCTCATAGTCTAGGTACATGCCCACATTCCTGGGCAGTTGTGTCAGGGGCAGAGGGGTCTCAGGCATGGTGCAGGTGTACAACTTCTGGGTGTTCCTCCAGAGCACCCAGAAACCCTCACAGTGGCTTTCTCAACTTGCTCAGACTCAAATCTGAATATCGGCGTCCGAAAGGTCTTAGAGAAGAACAAAAAACACAACACATTTGATTAAATCGTTCCAGTATAAATATGGTTATCAAACATGCTTTTAAAAATATACTTCCATGGAGATGGTGCCCTACAGGGTAGTGTCATGTTGTGGCCCCGCCCCCTCCTCAAAGATCTTGGTGTGTGTGTGTTCGTCTGTGTTGCCACACCCTCTCGTGTCGTTCGCCTGTTCTCTGTTATGTGTAATCAGCTTGGGTGTATATATGTCTCGTGTGTCATAGTATGTGTGTTGGTGTTTGAGATGTGCATAGTGTTTGAGCTTTGTTGTATGTTTTGCATGTTTGCAAAAATAAAAGTGCGTTTCATCGTGCCTCGTCCCCGCATCCTGCTTATCCTCGCAACGTCACAACTGGACCACTTTAGATGTAACTTAGAACCTCCAATGACCTCTGTATGTGTTTCTTTAGTTGTATGAGCTCCCCTGGAGGACTCTGAATAGTTGACAATGGAAGAGGGGTATATCAGATTCACCCCTTCTGCCTCGGTGTGACAGATTAACACACTGCAATAACGTTTAGAAATAAAAACATATGGTAAACACAGTCTAGAAAATATTACCTTGTAACAATTCATTCAGTATATGAACTGTTTTCTGTGTCCTTATGTCTATAAATTAAAAGTAATAAAACATTTAAATGATAAATAAATTACAATAAATGTATAAATGTTCACAAATAAGAAACTACATTGGTCTGCACTTTTCTCCACAGATTCAAGGAACTCATGAAAGTTGGAAGCTATAGAAACACATAATACAGAATTATAGACTGACTGATGTGTGAGCAGAAAGATCACTGTGATGTTCTCATATCTAAAGCACTCAAAGCATTGATGTTATGTAAATGAACTGTGATCTGATTGGTTTAAGGAAATAGATTCACCTACTTTGAAGTTCAAGTTTTTATCAAAAGGTTAGAACTGGTTGACTATACTTTGTCTGTCCTGCAACAGGAAATTTAAACATTTATATCCAAAATATTACGCGATAGAAATCAGTTCAAGACTACCCGTTATTGACCGCTAGATGGGGAAAGATACGAAGAAATAAATGAGTCCAGCTCCTCCTGCCCGACTTTACGGTGAGACTCTACTTTTACGTCATTAAAACGCTAAAGAAAAAAGGCCGCCATATTTGTAGTTCCAAACGTGAAAAGGCGTCATTTTGTATGCCGAAGAATGAATAAACACCATGCCATGAAGACGACGAAATTGCAATTTATTTAGCTAGCCATAAGAATAAGAATAGCTGTTTAATTTACATAATCACAAATATATTGCATGTACATACAGCTACATTTCAGTCGATCAAAAATGTTTCACGTATTTATAACCGCAACTTTATGTTACAGTGGTCATATCAGAGATTTACCAATATAAAACGCAACAGGTGTCGTGTTCTGTAATAGACCATTTTAACATTTATATCCATATTACACATAACCAAGGTGTAATATAACCATATGTACTGAACAGACATAAACAGCCTGTGTATTGTGAAAATACATGTATGTGTCTTCTACAGCAATTACTGTGCCGTGCACACTTTAAGTTTAGCATGAAGTGTTTGCTTTTTCCAAAGCAAGTAATATTAAATTATTCTCATAGAATAAATTTCACAAAGACATGGGCTTCTCGGGTGACCGTAGAAATATGTTTTTTTTTTGTATTTAATTTCTTTAATGCTAATCGTATGTAGGTTACCACTGCTAAGCTTCACCAATGTCAAGGTAAGACCTCGAAAGGACGCAGAAAATTATTTTAATAACAGCTTCTGCTGATTTATTCAATAACTGTATGACACCGTTTGAGTGTACGTACCGACTGAAAACAAACTCAAATTATTAGGGACACTCTTACTGCGTCTCCACATTGAAACATATCAGTTAGTTAGCTAGGCTGGCTAACTAGCTTAGCTTTATTAGCTAGCTAAGCTAATGGCGAAGAGGATTACGTTAAAGAACCCCCGGTCTACAGTTGTGCACATACAGGAAAATTAATGAATAGCATGGTAATACACGCATTTATTTGAACAGTTATGTAGCTAATATGCATTTGTAGTATGTGCGCCTGGCGTAGAAATGAGTCTTTGTTAGCCCATTAAGGCTATCTTAGCTAGGCTAGTCCGAGCAAGCTAAGTGCTGGTTGCTATGACAACGGGCTTGGTGTATTTTGCGAGCTTGTCAGCTACATAAGACAAGTGTTTATCGCTTTACTGCTGCGGTGAACTGTTATTATTGTAACACTCTGCTAATGCCAGATGTGTAGAATAACTCACTAGTGATGTTTACTTCGAGACTTTGGCAGTTTTAAGATGGATAGAAAGCGAATGAGCCAGCTAGCTGTCCTAGCTAACATGCAACCTTCTGTACATCCCGGGTACTCCCAGCCCTTATCAGGACCTCACAGTTCCCTTTGAGAACTCCCTGGTATCACGATCATAACTTTGGACAACCAGTTGTCATTCTCAACTCATGTTTCAGATTTCCCCTTTGTAACATACGAAGGATTCGGCCCTTTCTTTCGCAGGAAGCTACCCGGGTGCTTGTGTGGTCTCTTGTGATCTCAAAGCTAAACTACTGCAACTTACTACTTGCTGGTCTAGTAGTACTCTAGTACTTATTGTTTATTGCACTTATCAATGTTTAAGGTAGACTTTATGTATTTTGTACTTCTTGTTAGGAACTGGTTCAAAGTGACAAGTCCTTCAGTTTCGATCTCCTCCAAGTTACCCTCTGCCCTCTGTCCTCTGTAGCTGGATCTGGGGAAGTCAAGAGACACTGACACCAAGGTAGTGAATGAAGAGAGTTCAACTTTATTGAGGAAAGCACAGAGTATATATGTGTCCTATATCTACTATCTAAATCTACAGAATGACGGGGAAAAGTGAGGCATGTTCTAAGGGTCTGTGTAGAAAGGAAAGAGACAAGGTTATTAAAAATTAGATGTTCTTGGCATGAACGACCCACGAGCTGTTCCCGTACCCGCCATGAGGTACTCCTGTGCTTAAAGAGAGACAGGAAGAGAAAGAAAGAGAAAGGGAGGGGTAAAGGAGACAAGAAGAAGGAGTGGAAGACCTCAGGCGACCAGCTCGCGGTCAAGCCGCCATGTCATGGCTGATAGGCAGAGACCTTTTGTTGGATGCCTGAAGACAGAAAGGCTCCAGTATCTAACAATAATAATAATAACAATAGATGTAATATATATATATATATATATATATATATATATATATATATATATATATACACAAATAAAATGTTTCTCTCATACTCAAGGTCACAGAAACCCTAGAGACAGGAGTCACTGCTGAATAAAAACAAACCATAGAGGGCATGAGTTCATGCTGGATTTATATTTATGGCATTTAGCTGACACATTTTTATCCAAAGCAACTTACAATTATGACTGAGTACAACTTGAGCAATTGAGGGTTAAGAGCCTTACTCAGGGGCCCAGCAGTGGTAAGTTGGCAGTGGGGGGGCTTGAAGCAGCAGCCTTCTGATACCTTAACCACTGAGCTACCACTGGAGAAAAAAAAAAAAGAAAAAAAAAAAAAAGCTAACCCTAGCAGACCAGCTGTACTGTCCATCCTGCTCTCCAATGTCTGTTCCCTGGTCAACAGGTCAACTCTAGCATAGCACCCAACGCGAGTGTAGAGACTGTTGTGCTTTAGTTTTCATAGAACTGTGGCTCAGTGACAGAATTCCTGACACTGAGGTAACAAAATGAAATTATTTATGTAATAACATGATGGAAGGAAGTGTAAAAGACCAAATTAGGCTGCATGTAGACATCTGAAAATCAGTAAGCAGGTAATTGTTTTATTCCTAAGAAATGTTATCTCGAAAAATGTACTGTACTTTAAGAATATTGGATGTTATAAAGTGATTTATTTGAGTATGCCAGTGTGGATTCTCCCGCGGGCCCGCTAGGGGGCGAAGTGCAGCATAAAGTTGGCCCTAAGATGCAGTAACCGTTAGTGAGCAAAGATAGCCATCAAGCTAGGATAGCTAACGTTAGCTAGTTAACTATTCATCCCATTAAATCACGCTTTTAATACTGTAAATGCTGTAATAATGTAAATAATTGTATATTTCCTCATTTATACATTTTGTAGCAGAATTATGATCGTAGCTAGTCCATGCTAGAAGCCACTGAAGCAACGCTTAGCTTCCAGCGCATAGCTGCCCCCAAACAACTCCACACACACATCAGCTAAAATAAGCCTCTTTTATTCCATGATGTCTAAAGGTATCGGCGATCAAATCATTTATATGGCTGCATAAGTTTCACCAAACGGCGTCAAACTATCTGCCTAACGGAAACGCAGTTTGACAGTTCAGACCTTTAAATGGTTAAAGGGTCTAACCTAGGTTAGCTATTTTAGCTACCTAACGAGGTAAGATAAGGAACGGGGTGTTTGCAGTTGTTCATTTTTAGACCTTCCTGTGTGGTCCGTTTTCAGATATTACAGTTACGTTAACAATATTGTGAAAATTGTAAAGGATACTTTATTCATGTCCTCATTGTTAAAAATTGTATCGCTTTATCACAGCGATAAGCTGGTTAGCTAGCTAATAGTTGAGGTCAGTGAGTGTCTAACTCGGGGCTATAAACCCTTCCTTGTGGAACCATTTCATTGTTCATCTTTCAACTTTGATCGTTTAGGTGCTGGTAGTTTGTTAGCTAGCTAACTGTTCAGCAATAGAAAACCTACTTTTGTATGATTTAGAGACCCAAATTCACAAACCTGTGGGTTTTCAAATTTATCGTTCTCTCTAAATAAGCAAAATGAGGTAAGCCATTACTACAGCTATCGGACTGTTTGAACTACAATATTCGACTGACATTTATTGTTAGTTAGATTAAATTAACTTTCATAAATATTCTTAATTAATAGAATGTAGTTTTTAATGACTGATTAACTGTATATTTAACAGGAAGCTATTTATATAAAGTTTCAAGTTTGGTTTATTTGTCACATACATTTATTTGTCACTTTCATTTTTAGGCTGTAAAATGAAAGATCCTTGCTCACAATCATTGCTACAGTTTGATCAAATTCAGTTATATATATAAACTCCCTATTCAATAGGAAGAAACCAGTTCATGTCATTGTGAATTGCTTTTTCTGTAATCAAAACACTGAGGTTCCATATGGGAACAGAAACTGCTGGGACTGTCCATTCTGTGTGCAGTACAATGGCTTCTAAGAGGTATTGCTGTATTTGAGACATGGTGAGGACATATTTTAGTGAAAGTCTTCCAATGATGCACCCTTAACTGAACCATTTTATGCTGTTGCTGCTGTTAAAAAATGCGGAATGGTGATTATAACGAACCGATCCTTGCACAATATATGGAGCACCTCAACCATGGGGTATCAGCTGGTGTCCCTGTGCTTGATGCATCCAAGACTCAACCAGACACTGAAGATCAAGCAGCTGGCTTCCTTCACTCCCAGAGAGGAAGTAGGTTTTCCATTTGAACTGTTGCCTTCTTAGTTAAGACGTATGCATTGTTGATTGCAGTGCCAGAGCTGTGAAACTGTGCAAGGTAATGCATGTCCAGTGCTGGAATTAAGATAATAGCTCTAAATAGTCTCTGACTTGGGCAGAGATTGTGAGTGGGTCTTCAAGGGCAAACAGGATCTGATGGCCCACATGTAGTTTGATGTTATTCCTAAATAACTAAGTTGACTAAGTTTACATGGCTATTTGAAAGAAGCTGATCATGTAAGCAGCAAAGACAGAATATCATTCTCTGACTAAGGATTTAGTTGACTCATGTTTAGCCCAACTAAACTGTGGTCCTGGCTGATTTTAGTTGGACTATTGAGCCACTGACTCATGCACAGAGTTCTCTGAGTATTTTGCAGTTTCTTAGTCTACTGAGTTCTTACTGAGTATAACGCCAACTTTGATGCATTTGTTTTCTTTTTTCTTGCAGTGTTAGGAGGTCATAACTGCTGATCAGAACTTTGGACAAGAGGGCTTATCCTCATAGCTGACTGACTTTCATGTACAACAAACAATCTTTTCTTATTTATTTTTTTCCAGTTGTAACAAACCGTTCTGCTGTTTTTTAACTTCTGTCAAATTTTTAATGGTTGTATAGGACAATTACGATGGAAATTGAGGTGTACAAGCACCACCTTGAACAGACCTACGAGTTGTGCGTGCCTGTCAGACCGCTGAGCAGTATGACATCCAGCACCAGAACTGACAGCTGCGGGCCCTGCTTTTCAACCACCAGCTCAGATGCAGCCAAGATGCGGACAAAGCATTCATTAAGGTGAGTAATTATTGTCAATGGTTGTCTTAGAATGGTGCTAAAGTGCTTAAGATACTTTTTGGCGATTCCATAGCCAAGAATTCTCAAGGTCACAACTAGCTGCATTCCTGTTGGGTGTGAATGACAGTTGCTCCTTCCCGGTTGATACAAAGTCACGATAGAAAAAAAGGCGTACACAGAACTGCAGTGAACACTGTCCTTCAAGTGCATACAGTGTTTGAGCCTGCAATCCAGTTCATTACCCTGTCCAACAGCCTCCCAGGTTCCCCTCCACATCTTCCTTGTCAGAGATGAAAATTGATATAAAAAAAATGGGGAACAGTTGAAATGACTGAGCCAATACACTGCACATTTCATCTTGAATACTTTTGGTTACTTTTTTGTTCCTGGGTACCATGCTTTTTAAAGCATTGATTATTTCAAACATTGATTTATCTAAGATAAGCAAAGACCTGTTCTCTCTTGCTGCATTTTGTGGGGGTTTTTTTTTGTTTTTTTTTGTTTTGTTTTCTTTCCAAATGAAGCTGTTGTTTTCATTTTTGGTGGGTTTCATACTATCCACACCAGCTTCCAGGTTTCTGTCCTTTTACATACCAAGCAATCAGCTTCCTTTCTCTTTGCTACAGAGCACCTCTTTTCTGTCCACACCTGCTTGGCTGGTAGCTCTCAGAAGCCTTGCCTTCCTCACCTGTGCTTTTCTGGTTGCGCTGGCCATATGTGGGTCTGGATGTGACTCTTTCCCACACAGTTCACATGAGTCTTGATTCGTCCTGCTGGTTCTTCATGTCTGTGAATGTGAAAAATCTAACTTTTTTGCTTGGCTTCAAGCAGTGATCCTTTGATTGTATCATTCATGATTCATTTAGGATTACAACCAAGTGGTTCAATATCCAGCTAGAGGTGTACTCAAGTGAGGTAATAAAATGAAATTATTAATGTAATAATATGATGGCAGGAATTGTAAAAGACCAAATTAGGCTTCAGAAGTAAGCAGGAAGTGAGAATGACCAAATATGGCCTCTGTGGCAAGTCCAGGATTGAGGCCAGGATACCACCTAAAGGTACAATTTAAAAAAAAAATGGTTTTGTAACTTGATGAAAATGTATAAATATTGAACCCACCTGAGACTGTTAGACATTCTGTGGTCAATACCTCGTCTGTATGCAACATTGAGCTCAGAATAAAGATGGCACCGGCTATTCCCTTCAATTAATTACTTTATTTTCTATTTAAAGTGTACTTGAGAAAAGGACTGGAATGTGGGAAAAATCTAGGAACCACACAAGAATGTCTGGAGATAAAAATTCATGGCTGCATAGCCATACCTTAATGTGAGAGATCCTCCATTTCAGAGTCTGCTGTGTGAGAGTCCTGTGCCTTTTTTCTCTAGCTTGGAATAGGACTGTTGCTTCTGCTTCTTAAAGTTTTCAATCAACAAGGACGGTGGCTCCACCTGCAATGAACCATGAGCTTGTTATATTGAACTGCACAAGACAGTAAATTAACTCTTGTATTCATTCTGTATGAAGTGCGCCTCACTTGAGATGTCAGCCAAAGTTTAGCAGTAAATATGGTTATCTGCAGTTAAGTGTGTTGCTATTGATAGACATCTTCAGCTAAAAATAAGTCTTCCTTGACCCTAATCCACCAAGCCCAGATACAACACAGACATGCATGTGCTGTAGTTGGCTTCAAAACATTCAATGAACTTGTCAGCAACATGGTCCAGATTCCTGCAGCATGTGACATGCGTCTGCACGCATCCTGCCCCCACAGTCTCTGCCTGGCTCCCCCCACCCTCCTCCACCCCCAGTTTGCTCTCTCATCCTGCCCACCAGCAGCTAATGTCCGCCGCCGCAGCGCAGCACCTCCCACTGTATGCTGCATGCTCCTCTGTGTGCCTGTGGTAAAACCTCGCCAAGTTTAGTGTTCTAGCCACTGCACTCCCCTCCCCAACTCACACATCAATCTCAGAGGCAGATGGATTCCTGTCTCCCAGCCGCATCCCAACTTTTTGACCTGTACACATACTTGGATAAATGTTCTCTGTGAATACAAAACAGCAAAATTTGTCTAGTGTACCGGAGACCGCTTGGAAGTTTTGTAGACAGATGAGGCCGGGCTGTGCTAGCTGAGAGAGACGATATTTGAGCTTGAATCTGACTAGCACATGCACAGAAGCATAGGGTATTATGAAGGCTCTGCATGATATCGTGACCCAAGGTTGAGCTTACAGTAGGTGGCCATATTGCCTCATATCAAGGGCAGTGTACGTTGGAAGACCATAGCAGAGACGTGTGACCGAACTATGTGCACGAGCGCATAACATGCCGCATTCCTTGTTTTCTCCCATTTTTGAGTGAAGCTAATTGATAGTGCCATCTGCCATCTCCTTTTAGAAAGGCAGTGCAGTGCCTTGGCTGTTGATGTGAGTTGTTTTGTCAAAGGAAAGAATTGAAAATGTGAGCGGTGATCTCCATGTAATACTTAGGCTTTAATGCCCTTTACCACTCATTCAGTGCTTGTCTGTGTTTATGTTTTCAGTGTTACAGTGTGATTTTATTTAGGTGAAATTTGTTTTCAGTCTATCTGCAGTAGTGCACTTAAAGGGCCAGGAAGGTTAGTGGAACACATTTGCTCTGCCTCTGACCTCACAATTCCACTGTAACAACAGTGTTCAATTCCATCATTTAAAAAAAAAACAAAACTTGGTTTGGTTTAAATTTGTTTAAAGATTTGTTTAAATTGTGTGTGCCAGTGTATGTGAGCGTGTTACAGTCTCTCTGACCCTCCACACCCATTAGTGCGTTATTCCACTAGCTTCTCTCTCGTTCCTGCTTCAATATTCAAGGGAGGATTGAGATCCATTCAGGTAATTTTGCAGTCTTCAAAAAATGCATTGAAAGACATTCCAGTAGCTCAGTGGTGCACCTGCGCTCCACTCTGCTCCCCAGTTCGGAGGATGCCAGCACCTATGCTTAGTCTTTTATGTTTAGTCTTTTTTAGTCTGTTTCTCTATATTTCCTTTGGACTCCAGTGCTTTTTAATAATCTGTTTTGGACATGGTATGGCTGCTCCATTACCCAGGAGCCCATACAAAGGTTCATTTCTGCCTGCCTGCATAACTGCTGGAGGGAGGATTTTATGTCCAGAAAATGTTAAGATGGCAACAGCTCGGTGGGAGACAGTATGTGAGAATCACCTCTTAGGCTCATTTTACTGTTTCTCATGTAGAAGGAATTCCCTCACTATGTTCCCATTCTGAGCATCAAAGCCAACTGGGATGGGGGTTTGTCACATTCTGAATTCTAGCTCATGTCATATTTTGTCAGCATTGGCTTTGATAGACTCAGGTTATCGGTACAAATTTACATTCAAGATTAGTTGTCTTTTACATATATATCCCCTCTCCTGCAATCATGGCTAATTAGCTGCATCCATCATTGTAATTGTTTAATTTTTCATGCTAGTTCATTCACCCTTGTATTAGTGCCATGCATGTGAAACAGACTCTTGAAAGATTTTTCTTTTTGTATCTTGCATGCCTAGCATAACAGGACATTCAAAATCCCTTGAAAATGTTAAACTTTTTTTTTTATGTATATATCTCCTCAAAATTCCCAGTACAACTGCTGTAGAGTCCACGACTCAACTCTTGACTAAAGTCTTCACTCCGAGCGTCTGAGCCGGCTGCTGCGGCATACGCCACGCTGCTCTGTGACCCTCACTCTCCACTCCTCTCCTCTCCCAGCTTTTCCAGATCCCTCAGATGCGGACAGCCCAGCCTGCCATTCCAATTAACAGCGCTTCCTTTCGACCCGTGTCCGGCCAGCCCATCATGATGTTCCTGACGCCCATGCCCTTCACCTCATCCCAGACCGGCCAGTACTACGTACTCCAGTACTATGTGCCTCAGGTACCCAGAGCAGAGAAAAACGCCTGTGCAAATATGTACACAGTGTAGCAAATGGGTTGAAAATCTGTCTATAAACAGGTTGGCCAGCAATAAATAAACTGCTTCTAAAATGTGTAGATAAAAATATGTTTTATCTTGGAAGCAGAAATGAGAAGTTCTAGTTTAGTTTTTTTTCAGTGTAAAAACTAAATGTTTTTGTATTTTTTGTTTGTTTACTGCTTTGAATATCTCTTTTAGGAGTGTCCTATATGAATGGCCATGTCTGGTGCTAGGCCCTTTACCTCTGCTGTTCTGTTTCATTCTCAGTATCACCACAGTGGCCTTCCTTACGTGGGACATCCCCAGCAGTACTCCGTCCAGCCCACAGGACCCAGTACATTCTACCCTGGGCTCTTTCCTGCAGACTGCCCACTAGCATATGGTGAGTTTGGACTTCGCTTTCTCTACCCCCACCTGGGAAACCTACATGCGTGCTCTCACTGATAAAGAGACCTTTCTTCTGGGTATTCCTGCTGGCTGAAACTGGTTTTTCTTTTGCTCTCTAACTGAAACCAGTGCTTTTTTTTGGTCACCACTAGTGGCAGGGCCTTCATACTATCCTGGCCAGATCATATACACCAAATCTCCATCCATAATAGTGCATACAGCTCAGCAGCCTCCACCCACTAAGAGGGTAAAGAAAACAGTGAGTATTCCCCATGCCTCAGATGTGAAATTAATTTAATTGTGGATTGACTAGATGCAAATAACTTGCTGTTCGCTAAGATCCGTATCCGAGACCCTAACCAGGATGGCAAGGATATCACAGAGGAGATCATGTCAGGAGTAGGCATTAGCCAGAACACAAGCCCACCAGTGGGACGTCCCTGCACTACCCCTACTGCTCCACAGGTAAGCCGTTCAGTCCCACAGCCCGAGCCCCTGATCGGCTGCAGGCCGCTGCTTCGCGTCATCCACTCCACAGGTCAAAGTTCTCTCTCATCTAGTCCTCCCTCATAATAAGCTCTGAGCTGATTGTTTGGTTGTTTGGCTGGCTTTCATTGTCTTGTCCTATTAAAAGCATACATTTAGCATATGCAATCTTTGTCAGTTACAGGAAAAAAAAATACTGTTGGTGGGTTTTTTGTTTGTTTGTTTTACATTCTCCTTACTATAGAATTAACAGTCGACTGTTCGGTGACTTTGCATGCTGAGTTGTAACACTGATTATTAGTATAATTGTGGCAAGAATCAAAATCAACACTAGCTAAAATGACTGAATGCATTGGAATTTATTATTCCAATAGCACAATTTGAATGGGTCTACGGTACCTTAGTGTGTCAGGTCCTGTTATTTCTGTTGAACATTTGATGTTTGGGGGCACATTTTTACATCATTAGGCCTGCAGGCTATGTGGTAACGGCTATGCGATAAAAATTGTATTTGTTTCCTTTCCAGTCCAATACAAATTATAAATTACAAATGTATCAAAATGTAATTAAAGTCATATTTCAATTAAATGTATTTAAATACTGTTCAACAATATTTCTACTCATATCTACAGGTGGAACCTAAAGATATGAATGTCAATGAGAGGGATAAGTGTATTGAGGACCTGGAAGCCGTGTTTGCTAAAGTGAGAAAGTCTGCAGTGGAGCAGAGCAATCCTAACGCTTGTTTTCCATAAATTCTCACAATGCTATGAACTATGCATTTCAAGTAGATGTAATTAAATATTGCTTAACACTGTTTCTCTTCATAGTTGGAGGTGAAACTGAATTCTATTATAAAGATGGAATATGGTTCCTGTGAACATGATATGGGCCAACTGATTGAGGAGATGGAATCCACAGTTGCTAGAGTGAGAAAGTCTGCAATGCAGCAGAGCAATCCTAACACTTGTTTTCCATAAATACTAACAATGCAATTAAATATGCATTTCAAGTAGATGTAATTAAATATTGCTCAACACGGTATTTGTGTCTGCAGGCGGCCAAACTGTTAGGATTAGAAGCCGTACTTGCTCGGGAGGATATGGCTGCATAACCTCTGATGACAGCAATAAAGAAATACTCTGACATTTTTCAGTCTAATCCCTGCCTATGTTGTCTGCAACACAGTCAATTATACCATGGATAGTAATTATATCTTATTTTTTTTTGTCTCACAAACATTCTGAATGTAACATTTCCTACAGCTTTAAAAATACAATCACCATACTTGGCACCCACACTATTTTTTCATGTCCACTTACATCTATGTAACTTAACAATCACAATTCATTTTTAGACAACCAATTTCCAACCTCTATATATATATCGCTCGGAATTCAACAGACACCTGACTCAAGTATTTTTATTTTAATTTCCTCCATGTTGTTTATAATAGGCCTACAGTAAGAAATCCTTTTAAAGGTGATCGCCATTTCTACCACTGTATACTGTTGAAGCATACAAGTTTTTATTCATTGAGAGATATGTCATTTATGGGGATTAGGTACAGCGTGTTTTGTTCAGGACATTCACGACGATATATGTTCTAAATGGGATTGTAAAATAACTAGCTAGCTAGCCATGTATTTAGACAGAACCTGAATTGTGTTACATGGGGATTTTTATCCTATGTTTTTAAGGCTGCATTATGTACAGCCTAGCATAAATAAATACGCAAGAATGCAGAGCACAAATAGTCCATAGTTTATTTTCCCTTCTATATAAGCCCGCAGGTTCATAGGTGACTAGCTTTTATAATGTCATGTGTAATTTGAGCATAATGGTGGAAACTTCAAAGAACAATATGGAAAAAAAAGGAGGGTTGTTTACATAATTGCCCTTGAAAAAGTTTATAAGAATTAAACTCTTGTGTACCCCTCAGACATTCTCCAGAGGGTCCCTCAAAAGCATGTTTATATTTAAGTTGCAATAAAGGACAGGACCAGCTATTCTCTTCAACTAATTCTGATATCAAGTGGAAACAAGTTGTCAGGTTCTGGTCCGCACCGAACCAGGAACGCAGACATAGACACGTACACACATATCCGCACAAATCACCTACCACGACCACTGCTCGGTTCACAATCACACACTTATCAACCATCACGATCACCTGCTTCTAATTAACTCTCTCCCTATTTAAACCCCTCATGTACCATCCTCCAGTGTTTCCCATTTAGCATACTGTGGACTAAAGCTGAGCCTGTCTTCATGAGCTTCCCCACATCTGTGTTTTTAAAACTTTTTGGCAGTGCTTTGTGTGACTAATATCCTGCCTTTTTATCCCTCACCCATGTCTTGCTCAGGTGTCAATATGTCACATAACTAAATTAGTGTTCTATTATTTTCTTAGTTTGTACAAGAAGTACAAATATGTAGCTATCTAACATTTATAATGTGTATTGTATCTTATTTTGTTAACATTAAAATGTAAAACCAAGTGAAAACATTTAAATGTAAAAACAGGTTTGACACTGCTTTGGATCTAGTGAAAATACTAGAAGCTGTCAAAACCATGACCTGAGCAGTTTGCATTTAACACATAGAGAGAGAGACAGAGACGATGTACGACAACAACCAAAGGTATTCAGATCTTAAGGGAATCCTTTCACTTAGTCTTCAATTATGCACTCCATAGATGTCATGAGGGACAGCCTCACAAGAAAGGAGGCCTGGTGCATGGCATGCAGTGGTGCCTATCATGCGAACACAGAGAGAGACAGAGACAAGGTAGCAGACAACAACCAAACGTGTTCAACTGCTGTCAGGTCTTTCTCAGTAAACTTCAGAGAATGAAGTACAGGGCAAGCACTTGAACATGCGCATGTTCTTCCCTGGATACAGACACTTTGCCTCAAAGACAGTTGCCTCACAGGTTTGTTCCAAAATGACTTCCCTTGTCCCTTATTCCCTTATGCAACAGGAATTGAAAAGAAAGGTGTGAGCAAGTATACCCTCCACTGACAAGCTCCTGTTGTTTAAGTGTGAATGGATTCTGTGACTTGAACAAGTCTGCTCCTTCTCTCATCCAATATAGAAATTGCTCACCGAACTACAATGAGTGAACAAGGTCTAATGAACTTGCTGTGAGAATGATCTCAGTAATTAACTCAAAAAGGATAGGCTCAGAAGTGATTTTTTTTTTTTTTAAGTAGGAAGGATTTTGATATTTCAAGCTTGCCAGCAGAACTAGCTAGCCTAACCTGGGATGACAGCCAATGCACAGCATCACAGCTGGGGGAAACGGATGTGAAATGTCAGTTTAATCGGCAAGGCTCAAGGCAACAGGGTCCTGTCCCTTGACTGAGGTTGATCTAGAGGTATTTCAAGAAACTTATCAAGCGCACTTTAGTGGCAAAGAACAATATTTTCACTTGAACAGGGACCACAGATTAAAAGTCTGATGCTCTACTGACTGAGCTATTCAGGAGAGAAGCAATATCAGAAACATTACAAGTGCAATGTACATGTATGCAAAGAAAATTGAGTTCATGTGTATCGCATTAAGATGTCAATCTGCCTATGGAACATAACACCTCTTACGAGGCTCGATTTTTGCTCTCAAGCTGCGATGGTTTTGTCATGTTGTCTAAGAGAAGAGGCTTTGGTCGGTGGAGTGAGTCTTTGATAACTAAGATTGTAACTAAGATTGAAACTGCTCACCGCACTACATCGAGTACACAAGGTGTAATGAACTTGCTATGAGAATGATCTCAGTAAGTAACTCAAAAAGGATAGGCTCATCATGATGCATTAGCTAACAATCGGCACTCATACACAAGTGTGAATGTTCAACATTCATTCAAGCATCTCGAGGTCACAGTCTGTAGTGTGTACAAAAGGAATCTAAAGAAAAGGTTTGAGCAAGTGCATCCTCCACTGATAAGAGATATAACTTTAGACTCCAATTGTAACATTAGAAAAAAGATGTACATACAGTCCATTTGTTTAAAATGTTCTTTGATGTGAAGCTCATATTATTTTGCCCCCACTTACGCAGAACTTGATTGTTGGAAGAATACAACAGGGGAACTTTCAGTTGTACTTCACATGACTGACACTGTGTAGACTTTAACTAATGTACAGTTGTGTAGCTTTAGAGTTGTGTACAATTGGAGCAAGTGACCTAAGCAACATGTATTGCATACACAGTTTGCCTTAACAAACCTATCACTTCATCATGGTCAGAATATTTGTTATAGATACATGTAATGCTTCAGCATTGCTACTAGTTCTAATACACTCAAACTAGTGCACCAGAGTGGGTGATGGTAATGGTACTGTTAGAAGCAAACCTATATGACTGGGGTTGGGCTTCCACACACTGTCCCTTTCTCCCAATTCACAGAGCGGAAACGACTCGTTTTCAGCCTGTTTTTTTTTTTTTTTACACAACCAATTTCCAACCTCTCTATATATATCGCTTGGAATTCAACAGGCACCTGTTGCTACTGCACCTTTAAGACGGATGTAAGATAAATGAGCTCCTTTATGATTGGCTGCCCTGTATTGTGCTTCATTCAAAAGGTACTCAGAGCTGAAATGCCTGAGAAAGGCAATTTAAGTGGGTGTGCTAAACCTCTATAGGCTGAATAGGCAGAGATAGGTCAATAAAGTGTTCTTGTGACATTAGAAATACAAATTTCAAAAGGGGCATTTTTGGCAGCTTAACTGACATAGTTAAGAATTTTAACATTTAAAATATATATATTAAAAGGAGAATGTTACTTATTTCACTCTGACTGTAAAACAGTGCATATTTTGTTAAATGGGATTTCCATCCCATGTTTTTAAGGCTGCCTTATGTATAAATAAATATGCAAGAATGCAGAGCATGAATAGGTCAGTCTTCCATTCTGTATCACATACCTACCCTTGATAACACCGTGGTAACTGGAAAAAAAACAACCCTTTTTACTCAGTTGTCACTACTTCCAATAGACTTCACGCTAATCTCATAGAAGTCCGCCCCTTTCCGTGTCCTCCGGAAACTGCACTTCCGTTGTGTTGTGACAGGATTTGTTCCTGAAGTTGTATGCGTTTTCTAAATTTGTACCGCATTTCTAAAGTGTGTTACCACTTTGATGAATATGCTTTGTGTATTTGCAGCACGATGGGTTTTCCAGGACACCGTAATTTATGCATGTTTAATTCCATCTTTTATTCACGTACTAAGCCCAACTCTATAGGCTAATATTTATGAAACCGAGATAACCATAGAAACGTCTTCATCTGTGCTTGATAGTTTCACGGAAAAACGGAACTGCTGCTTGTCAAGCTTGTTTCATCAGGTTTTATATCATCGTCATGACGTGTTTGAATTGATCCCAGGCATATGCAGTCCTCATCAAAATCCATGCATGTCCTAGGCTGTGAGTAAGGTATGTTCTCTCTCTGGTCACAGTTGGCAAATAAATTATGCATATAGATTGTGGGGAAAACACTTTAGCACGTGTTCTCCAAAGAAGTGTCTTAATATGAGCTATCTAGCTAGTTCCAATGTCAACTGTAATCATAACACTGGGTTTCTCTCTGTGCTCAGGTGTCTTATTCGCATGCCAGTAACATGTTAGCGATATTGCAGTAGTGTGAATTTTTATGTTGCCCGTGATGAAAGGTGACAGCGAATAAAAATCCAAACATTTTTTTTTGTTCAGGTCTTTTTAACGGTCATAACCGACACATATTTATCTAACAAAAAATCAGGTTCCTCTAAATGTGTGGAGGAACTGCTGTGTATATTTTTGTTTCCAGTGGCCTGAGTACCTAAAATATGTCACCATTTTAGGAAGCAGGAAAGCAGGGCTGCTTACAAACATGACATTAGTAAATTATTTTTGGGATATTTTCATTTATGATTTTCCCCTTTTTGTTGTTTGTTAGCTTTTTTACTTTCATTTTTTGTAGGGACTGTGATATATATTTTGTTATTTGAATGCATAATATAGCTTTGGGGCTCCCACAGACACTTGTGTATATACACATATTAGGGGAGATTTTTTCATTGGTTTGTATATGTTTTTGAAGGAATGCACATAGTTCTTATGTTTGAGCCACTTTAAAGATATTTTTTGACTTGTATCAGAAAGGAATGCAAGCATTTATTCATATCAACATTTTCCTTGCAGAGTCATTTCAAAGACGATGCAACAGAATAGTTTTGCTTTTCTATTCTGTACTTTGTTTATTGACAGGTAATTCCACCCTCAACTTTTTAGGGTGCCTCCCCATAATTGCTCAGCTCTTCTGTGTAATAAAAGCAGGATTGGTTTGTATATCACATTGGTGTAGGTCATTTTCACTTGTTATATAAAGAACATTCTAATGGCTTTGGGGGAGACAAACCAAATTAGTCCTTTATAATTGTAATTATATATTACTTTGCTTCATTAGAAGTTTGTGATTATTCCTGTTATTCATCAACTTAGATACCGTGATTTACTGGGGTAGGTCAAATTAAAAGATAATTGCCTGCTTATATTAGGTAAAGAAAGTTTTTTATGTCATAGTTTTCACTTACTATGATTGGGACAATACATCTTTTACATGAGGATGGATTTTATCAAAGCATGCTACATTTGTTACTGTTTTCACTTGAACAAGGAAAATCATACTCAAAACAGATATATAAGTGGACAGTCAGGGTGAAATAAGTAACATTCTCCTTTTAATGTTATATTTTAAAAAAATATTAAAGGTCTTAAGTATGTCAGTGTTTTCGTTAGTCTTTTGGCCAATGTTTTTTTTAAAAAGAGATAAGGAGATACCAGAACAAAATAGAAAAGCAAATAATAGAGGAAGATGGCATGGGATGGAGGGATGGAGGGATGATAAAAGACAGGGGTAGTAACGGATAATTTATTCTATTCTCTCAGCTATTCTCTTTAACTAATTCTGAAGTCTGCATCTTTATTTTCTATTTGAATGTTAACTTTACGACTAGCTGATTGGGGATTTAGGAACGACACTAGCGTTGATTTTGATTCTAGCCACAGTTCTAGTAATAAGCAGTGTTACAACTCTGCATGCAAAGTCACTGAACAGTTGACTGTTAATTCTGTAGTAAGCATAATGCAAAAAATACAACAACATATTTTGTTGTGATTGAAAAAATTACGTCCTAAATACATGCGTTGTAAATACATTGACATTAGTATTTTTAATTAATTTCTAACATTCAGAGACATTCAGAGGTATTTCTATTAAGCCCAGAGTCAGCTACGTCTCCACTCTCTAATTACTCAATGAACCTCAATGGTCTCCCAATCACATCTTCTCTAACAGTTAAAGATCTTGGAGTTATGGATCCCAGTCTCTCGTTCGAAGCTCACGTAAATAAATAATGTTTCTAGGACCCCCTTTCTCCACCTTAGAAACATTTCAAAAATTAGGAGCATGCTCTCCACACATAATGCAGAAAAGGTAGTCCATGCATTTATTGCTTCAATATTGGACTACTGTAATCCCTTACTATCTAGCTGTGCTATTAAGTGCCTAAAGTGCCTAGCGAGTTCAAAATGCAGCAGCCATAGTTCTTAATAGAGCTAGAAAATTTGATCACATCAATCATATCTTAGCTACTTTACTTTGGCTCCCAGTAAAATTTCGTATTGATTATAAACTACTTTTAATAATTCCAAATGTGCATTAGACTTTACAGTAACCTAAGACAACCCTTTTGCATGAAGGGAACTGGTAACTATGCTCACACTCCATAATGTGCAAAAGATATTTAAAGTGTTGGACAGTCGAAGCATTATGTGTGCGTGTGCGTGATGTTATTAACGTGACAGTAAAAGCTTACCATTTTTAAATGGGGGCTGATCGACTTTCCACTTATGCAAGACTTATGTCAAGAGTACATGTCAAAAATTAGAGACGAAATGAGGTGCTAAATGCCGCAATTAGGCATACAGCAGTCAAAGGCAATTTGGAAACACACTTAGAAAACAAAGATCATGATCTTTGATCATGATCAAACTTTCAAAAAGCTTATCAACGTGACGAGAATGTGAGGTTTAGGTTCATCTATAGTGTTACAGTATCAATGTGAAATATGGATATCGAGGTCAGCATCACGTAAGAATGTATGTGTGAAACATCTTTGTCGCCATAAATGTTGTGTTGTTACATAATTAAGCAGTCCATCCAGTTTCATTTACTTGATTTATTAGCAACCTGTGTCCACTGTCTAACTCAAGTATTTTTATTTTTATTTCCTCCATGTTGTTTATAATAGGCCTACAGTAAGAAATCCTTTTAACTGATTAATAATTAAAAAATATCTTTCTTGACTATAAGAATATAGCTTAACCACTAGAAAGATTAAACATCCAGTGAGTGTAATCCTGGCATGTTAATGTAAAAGGCAGCTCCTACTGGATTTGGGGAAAGATTAGTAAAAGATTTCAAGTATCTGCAAAGCAGAAAACTGCCTATTCAACAGGCATAAATGATGTGCTACCGAAGTAGTTGTGTTATTTGCATAGTCTAATTAATATCATTAGATCAAGTTCTATATTACCTATATTGTTATATTACAATTTTGCTTTTGCTTTTTTGCTTCACAATTGTTACACATAATTGCTGCACCTGATACGAGTATAGGAATTTCAATTTATTCATACTGGATATAAGAATCATTAATGGCTGCTGAGTGAAGCACTTTCATTGAAAATTCATCCACCAATTTTTTTTTTAATTTTTTTTTATTTTTTTATATAACCAGAAACAGGGCACATCAGCCAGGAATACATTCCAGCTCTGTTTTAGAACACTGGCTGTGATTCATTACATTTTGGCAATTGTGAAAACAAACTGGATGATACTTCTAAAAGTAATTGTGTTTGCAGTTTATTTGCATTTAAATCTTATTTAAATCTTGAACCAAAAATGTATCAGAGAGCTCTAGTGTTTTTCACAGACACACACCCAATTAAACTGTGCTTGACCATTTCTTGCCCTCTATATCATTCTCTGCAGTTTACTGAGAAAGACCTGACACTGGGTAATGCCATTGTCTATTCGAAGGCCAAAACAACAACAATCTTGGTTATCAAAGATTCACTCCACCCTGACCACAGCCTCTTCTTTTAGAAGCTATGAAAAAACCACCATCGCAGCTTGTGAGCACAAATCTAGCCTCTTAAAAATACTCGCCTGGAATTAAACCTAGTAGAGTTCCACAACGAGGTGCAATTTGTAAAAGGACGTCTTTTTCTCTCAGAGTTAGAAATCTGCAGAAATAAATACATCAGTTAAATTTTTAAATATGTAGGTTAGAAATCCAAGTATAAAGAGCAGATATATTATCTGTGCTAATTAATAAATGTATTTAAAGTATACATTTAGTAGGCCTAAAAATATAACTCGTATGTAAATCATATCTAAATATTTTTATTTAGAGTAAATTACATGCGACATTTTGAAGATTTTGATTTTTTGGCCTGCTACCACCACACCGCCTCATCGGGAACTGTTAGACTTTATTTTTTATTTATTTTTATTTATAACTTAAAAATAATCACCTGGAATGTAAACCTAGCCGAGGTCCACAACGAGGTGCAATTTGTAAAAGGACGTTTTTTTTCTCTCAGAGTTAGAAATCTGGAGAAATAAATATATGAATTTATTACCCCCCATCAGTGGACCTTTAGAGCTTTATTATTAAAAATAAGACAGACAGATGAACAGACAAACGCAAAATGTATATATAATATTTTTAAGTATTCGCCATCTGCACCATTACAGGAATAATGTGTGTGTGTGTGTGTGTGTGTGTTTGTGTGTTGTGTGTGTGTGTGTGTGTGTGTGTGTGTGTGTGTGTGTGTGTGTATGTATGTATGTATATATCTATGTATATGGTTATGTGTTTGTACATGTATGTTGGATTGTATATGTACACGTATTAGAATGTGATATTTATCGTTTATGGATTGGCTCTGTATGGATTTTATCAAAGGTGTCCAGTCTAGATTATTGGTTCTGTTATTGATTAATTCTGAGAATTATTCTATTGATATATATACTCTATCAATAGATTTTTCTATTGGGTGACACTAATATTATTTTTTGTTTTCCAGTTCATGAGTATGTTTTTTTGTTTGTTGTTTTTTTGCAAGAATATTTTTATTATATCAATATAATAATGTTATACATAGTATCCTGTCATATTGGTTGATGATATGTCTCCTAGGAGACATAAAGATGGTGTTGGATGGATATGGTTATTTAAAGCATGGGATATGTTGGTGATGCACTATATTGGACTGTTTGCACTTGTGTAGCATGTTGTCTGTTGCACTGTTGTTTTTATGTTGCACCATGGCCCTGGAGGAACGTTGTCTCGTTTTTGTTGTGTACTTGTATATATACCTGAAATGACAATAAAACCACTTGAACTTGAACTCGAACTTGATGACGACTTGCCAAAATTGCTTGATAGGTGTGCTCTGCCACGTGGCGTGAATGTAATCGTCAACTGTGATTTGAGTAAAGTATGTACAGATTGCTGAGCTTGTGAAACCAATTTTAAACATCCAATGTGTAGTATAATGTACTCTGTATTATTTTGTACTGAATGCATTGTAGGTTAGTGTTGCTGTCATGTGGTAATTATTATTACACATTTTAATCCAAACTGCAGCGTCGGGGGCTAGTAATAAATGTTCCTCCTATTGTCTCGATGGGAGAGTAACTGTGAGATTTGATTTCACTATTATTTTGTATATCTTAGATAATAGGTTTTTTGTATTAAGAATGCTTGTTTATAAATTCTGATAAGGATGTAGGTATCGGAATTGATTTTTGAACACATAGGTGATCTTAGCTGATGGTATTGTAGGAACTGGGGGCTTTCTATAGCATATTTTGGGGCTAGTTGTGGGCGTGACATGAAACAAGTCTTAGGATAAATATGTTTAAGGTTTGTAATGCCTTTTTCTATCCAAGATGTAAAGTTTAATATTTTTGTTCATGGTAAAACCTGGATTGTTCCAAATGGGAGAATGAATAGTTCGTGTGAGTGTGGAGTTTGATATCTTGTGGAATTTCCACCAAACTGTTAGTGTCATGGCCACCTTCAAACTGTTGAAACATGGATATTTTTGAATATGAGTCTGGGCACATTTGAAACACCTGCCGCAAACATTACTGACATTATATCTTGTTTATGTGATTGGCTGTGCTTCTCTAGCCACAAGTACTTTTTGATTTATTTATTTTTTAATTTGGTAATTTTATATATAACAGCAACAAATGACATCTTAAGTTTTATGACAAAATGTGCAAACAAGCTGGTCTGAGAGGTGTGTAGCGGGATATGACTCAGTGCATCTCTGGTGCTGCTTTTGATGAGTACAGTGTCATAAGTGTGTCTGTCCAGCAGCGCAAAGAGGGGATACAGCTTCTTCTCCCAGAGGTTTCCGATAAATATGTAGATATGTTAGTATGTAATAGAAAGACAGCTGTCCATCCTCATAGTCTAGGTACATGCCCACATTCCTGGGCAATTGTGTCAGGGGCAGAGGGGTCTCAGGCATGGTGCAGGTGTACGACTTCTGGGTGCTCCTCCAGAGCACCCAGAAACCCTCACAGTGGGTTTCTCAACTTGCTCAGACTCAAATCTCAATATCGGCATCCGAACCGTCTTAGAGAGGAACAAAAAACACAACTCATTTGATTAAATTGTTCCAGTATAAATATGGTTATCAAACATGCTTTTAAAAATATACTTCCATGGAGATGGTGCCCTACAGGGTAGTGTTGGAACAGTGTGTACAGGCTTAGTGTCATGTTGTGGCCCCGCCCCCTCCTCAAACATCTTGGTGTGTGTGTGTTCGTCTGTGTTGCCACACCCTCTCGTGCCGTTCACCTGTTCTCTGTTATGTGTAATCGGCTTGGGTGTATATATGTCTCGTGTGTCATAGTACGTGTGTTGGTGTTTGAGATGTGCATAGTATTTGAGCTTTGTTGTATGTTTTGCATGTTTGCAAAAATAAAAGTGCGTTTCATCGTGCCTCGTCCCCGCATCCTGCTTATCCTCGCAACGTCACTACTAGACCACTTTAGATGTAACTTAGAACCTCCAGTGACCTCTGTATGTGTTTCTTTAGTTGTATGAGCTCCACTGGAGGACTCTGAATAGTTGACAATGGAAGAGGGGTATATCAGATTCACCCCTTCTGCCTCGGTATGACAGATTAACACACTGCATTAACGTTTAGAAATAAAAACATATGGTAAACACAGTCTAGAAAATATTACCTTGTAACAATTCATTCAGTATATGAACTGTTTTCTGTGTCCTTATGTCTATAAAGTAAAAGTGATAAAACATTTAAATGATAAATAAATTACAATAAATGTATAAATGTTCACAAATAAGAAACTACATTGGTCTGCACTTTTCTCCACAGATTCAAGGAACTCATGAAAGTTAGAAGCTATAGAAACACATAATACAGAATTATAGACTGACTGATGTGTGAGCAGAAAGATCACTGTGATGTTCTCATATCTAAAGCACTCAAAGCATTGATGTTATGTAAATGAACTGTGATCTGATTGGTTTAAGGAAATAGATTCACCTACTTTGAAGTTCAAGTTTTGATCAAAAGGTTAGAACTGGTTGACTATACTTTGTCTGTTCTGCAACAGGAAATTTAAACATTTATATCCAAAGTATTACGCGATATAAATCAAGTCAAGACTACCCGTTATTGACCGCTAGATGGCGGAAGATACGAAGAAATAAATGAGTCCAGATCCTCCTGCCCGACTGTACGGTGAGACTCTGCTTTTACGTCATTAAAACGCTAAAGAAAAAAGGCCGCCATATTTGTAGTTCCACAACGTGAAAAGGCGTCATTTTGTATGCCAACGAATGAATAAACACCATGCCATGCCTTGAAGACGACGAAATTGCAATCTATTTAGCTAGCCATAAGAATAAGAATAGCTGTTTGATTTACATTCTCACAAATATATTGCATGTACATACATCTACATTTCAGTCGATCAAAATGTTTCACGTACTTAGAACCGCAACTTTATGCTACAGTGGTCATATCAGAGATATAATATAAAATATAAAACGCAATAGGTGTCGTGTTCTGTAATAGAACATTTTAACATTTATATCCATATTACACTGCAGAAATCAATTCAAGACTGTAGAGTCGTCGTACCAAATGACGTAAACTCAATATAAACCGCTGACTTAATTTAATGAACAGTATTAAGATAATGAGTGAGTACAGCGAGTATTGTCTTACTGATGCCTGTTCTAACTGAACATAGGCAGACTCCTGCGGGACCTAGGCATCGGCTGCCAGATCGAACATAGCTCACATTTTATAGTGTTTGCATAGCATATCAGAATTTGGTATGATCTCCTAGAGAATTGCCATTCC
Organism: Electrophorus electricus; assembly: GCF_041902795.1. Taxonomy (NCBI): domain Eukaryota; kingdom Metazoa; phylum Chordata; class Actinopteri; order Gymnotiformes; family Gymnotidae; genus Electrophorus; species Electrophorus electricus. Next base: position 1,856,259 of record NW_027658627.1, on the reverse strand, counting down.
ACTGTGTCTTCAGCTTTTGTCCGATCTGCAAACAAGTCCCACTCTAGGAGAACTAGCTCAAGTGGTAGAGTGCTCTTTTAGTATGTGAGTGTTACTGGGATTGATGCTCACATTCTCAAGTCTAGAATTTGTAGTTTTTTTCTATGATGAAATCATTTCTGATAGCAAATGTTTTTGGGACCTGCTGATATGCTTATGCCATGCACACATTACGTGACTTTCAAATTTTCAAATTGATGTATGGCTCACACTGCACAACTCTATGTCTTGGAATCTGGAGTCCTTAATTTGTGGTATCTCAGTGGCAGGCATAATCAGTGATAAACCACTGATATGTCAACTGGTCTTAACACAGACAGATTTAACTTACTCTGTGGAGACTGTGTCTAACTTAAACCTTTCCTTCAAATAGAAGAGATCCTTGTTGCAGAGGTAATGTTTTTACCTTTATATGGTTTTTCCACTCATAGTCATGCAACACACACAAATGCAAACCTCTCACAGACTGTCTCACACACATCCAGTTATTCATCTGAACACATGATGTTTCTGTCTCTGTACCGCTATTAGTTATGCAATGGTTCGTCAATACTAGCACTAACTGAACAGCGTTCTGTATAAATATGATCTTTATAACAGCTGCCATAACAGCAAAAATGTAATGTCTGATTCTGTGAGCCAAGGAATTATTATTGATATTGTGAATATTTAATAACCTCCAATGCCAGCAAATTAAATTTTCACAATATTGTGAAAATTGTAAAGGATACTTTATTCATGTCCTCATTGTTAAAAATTGTATCGCTTTATCACAGCGATAAGCTGGTTAGCTAGCTAATAGTTGAGGTCAGTGAGTGTCTAACTCGGGGCTATAAACCCTTCCTTGTGGAACCATTTCATTGTTCATCTTTCAACTTTGATCGTTTAGGTGCTGGTAGTTTGTTAGCTAGCTAACTGTTCAGCAATAGAAAACCTACTTTTGTATGATTTAGAGACCCAAATTCACAAACCTGTGGGTTTTCAAATTTATCGTTCTCTCTAAATAAGCAAAATGAGGTAAGCCATTACTACAGCTATCGGACTGTTTGAACTACAATATTCGACTGACATTTATTGTTAGTTAGATTAAATTAACTTTCATAAATATTCTTAATTAATAGAATGTAGTTTTTAATGACTGATTAACTGTATATTTAACAGGAAGCTATTTATATAAAGTTTCAAGTTTGGTTTATTTGTCACATACATTTATTTGTCACTTTCATTTTTAGGCTGTAAAATGAAAGATCCTTGCTCACAATCATTGCTACAGTTTGATCAAATTCAGTTATATATATAAACTCCCTATTCAATAGGAAGAAACCAGTTCATGTCATTGTGAATTGCTTTTTCTGTAATCAAAACACTGAGGTTCCATATGGGAACAGAAACTGCTGGGACTGTCCATTCTGTGTGCAGTACAATGGCTTCTAAGAGGTATTGCTGTATTTGAGACATGGTGAGGACATATTTTAGTGAAAGTCTTCCAATGATGCACCCTTAACTGAACCATTTTATGCTGTTGCTGCTGTTAAAAAATGCGGAATGGTGATTATAACGAACCGATCCTTGCACAATATATGGAGCACCTCAACCATGGGGTATCAGCTGGTGTCCCTGTGCTTGATGCATCCAAGACTCAACCAGACACTGAAGATCAAGCAGCTGGCTTCCTTCACTCCCAGAGAGGAAGTAGGTTTTCCATTTGAACTGTTGCCTTCTTAGTTAAGACGTATGCATTGTTGATTGCAGTGCCAGAGCTGTGAAACTGTGCAAGGTAATGCATGTCCAGTGCTGGAATTAAGATAATAGCTCTAAATAGTCTCTGACTTGGGCAGAGATTGTGAGTGGGTCTTCAAGGGCAAACAGGATCTGATGGCCCACATGTAGTTTGATGTTATTCCTAAATAACTAAGTTGACTAAGTTTACATGGCTATTTGAAAGAAGCTGATCATGTAAGCAGCAAAGACAGAATATCATTCTCTGACTAAGGATTTAGTTGACTCATGTTTAGCCCAACTAAACTGTGGTCCTGACTGATTTTAGTTGGACTATTGAGCCACTGACTCATGCACAGAGTTCTCTGAGTATTTTGCAGTTTCTTAGTCTACTGAGTTCTTACTGAGTATAACGCCAACTTTGATGCATTTGTTTTCTTTTTTCTTGCAGTGTTAGGAGGTCATAACTGCTGATCAGAACTTTGGACAAGAGGGCTTATCCTCATAGCTGACTGACTTTCATGTACAACAAACAATCTTTTCTTATTTATTTTTTTCCAGTTGTAACAAACCGTTCTGCTGTTTTTTAACTTCTGTCAAATTTTTAATGGTTGTATAGGACAATTACGATGGAAATTGAGGTGTACAAGCACCACCTTGAACAGACCTACGAGTTGTGCGTGCCTGTCAGACCGCTGAGCAGTATGACATCCAGCACCAGAACTGACAGCTGCGGGCCCTGCTTTTCAACCACCAGCTCAGATGCAGCCAAGATGCGGACAAAGCATTCATTAAGGTGAGTAATTATTGTCAATGGTTGTCTTAGAATGGTGCTAAAGTGCTTAAGATACTTTTTGGCGATTCCATAGCCAAGAATTCTCAAGGTCACAACTAGCTGCATTCCTGTTGGGTGTGAATGACAGTTGCTCCTTCCCGGTTGATACAAAGTCACGATAGAAAAAAAGGCGTACACAGAACTGCAGTGAACACTGTCCTTCAAGTGCATACAGTGTTTGAGCCTGCAATCCAGTTCATTACCCTGTCCAACAGGCTCCCAGGTTCCCCTCCACATCTTCCTTGTCAGAGATGAAAATTGATATAAAAAAAATGGGGAACAGTTGAAATGACTGAGCCAATACACTGCACATTTCACCTTGAATACTTTTGGTTACTTTTTTGTTCCTGGCTACCTTGCTTTTTTAAGCATTGATTATATCAAACACTGATTTATCTAAGATGAGCAAAGACCTGTTCTCTCTTGCTGCATTTTGTTGGGTTTTTTGTTTTTTTTTCCAAATGAAGCTGTTGTTTTCATTTTTGGTGGGTTTCATACTATCCACACCAGCTTCCAGGTTTCTGTCCTTTTACATACCAAGCAATCAGCTTCCTTTCTCTTTGCTACAGAGCACCTCTTTTCTGTCCACACCTGCTTGGCTGGTAGCTCTCAGAAGCCTTATCTTCCTCACCTGTGCTTTTCTGGTTGCGGTGGCCATATGTGGGTCTGGATGTGACTCTGGAGACACATCCTCTCTCCACAACAGCCCGCACACTCTCAGCGGGGGAATCATCCCATCCAAAGAAGCCCACCAAAGTGACACTGAAGCCAAAGCAAAGAGCATCACCAAAACTATGCAAATGTGGAATGACCTGGTGGGTCTTCTGCCAGAGAGAGGCAATAGAGAATATCAAGCTGATCTGGTAGTCTGGAAGCAACCACCAGATGGCTGTTGCTTCTGTTGGCCTTTTGACTTCCATCAACATCTACTCAGGCAGTAAAAAGAAATGGTGTACTGGGAGGTAGTAAATCTTGCTAATCAGTACTTGTTTTTGGCCTGTGAAAATACAAACAAACAATACACATATTCAAACACTTCTGAACTACAATTGCTTATCAGGATTTACACAGGCTTATGTTCTTAATACCTCTTTGCTTACAACTTCATCAAAGCGGTTTTGTTCTACAGTATGTGCAAAGTCTACTTTCCCACACAGTTCACATCAGTCTTGGTTCGTCCTGCTGGTTCTTCATGTCTGTGAATGTGAAAAATCAAACTTTTTTGCTTGGCTTCAAGCAGTGATCCTTTGATTGCATCATTCATGATTCATTTAGGATTACAACCAAGTGGTTCAAAATCCAGCCAGAGGTGTACTCAAGTGAGGTAATAAAATGAAATTATTAATGTAATAATATGATGGCAGGAATTGTAAAAGACCAAATTAGGCTTCAGAAGTAAGCAGGAAGTGATAATGACCAAATATGGCCTCTGTGGCAAGTCCGGGATTGAGGCCAGGATACCACCTAAAGATACAATTTTAATAAAAAATGGTTTTGTAACTTGATGAAAATGTATAAAGATTGAACCCACCTGAGACTGTTAGACATTCTGTGGACAATACCTCGTCTGTATGCAACATTGAGCTCAGAATAAAGATGGCACCGGCTATTCCCTTCAATTAATTACTTTATTTTCTATTTAAAGTGTACTTGAGAAAAGGACTGGAATGTGGGAAAAATCTAGGAACCACACAAGAATGTCTGGAGATAAAAATTCAAGGCTGCATAGCCATACCTTAATGTGAGAGATCTTCCATTTCAGAGTCTGCTGTGTGAGAGTCCTGTGCCTTTTTTCTCTAGCTTGGAATAGGACTGTTGCTTCTGCTTCTTAAGGTTTTCAATCAACAAGGACGGTGGCTCCACCTGCAATGAACCATGAGCTTGTTATATTGAACTGCACAAGACAGTAAATTAACTCTTGTATTCATTCTGTATGAAGTGCGCCTCACTTGAGATGTCAGCCAAAGTTTAGCAGTAAATATGGTTATCTGCAGTTAAGTGTGTTGCTATTGATAGACATCTTCAGCTAAAAATAAGTCTTCCTTGACCCTAATCCACCAAGCCCAGATTCAACACAGACATGCATGTGCTGTAGTTGGCTTCAAAACATTCAATGAACTTGTCAGCAACATGGTCCAGATTCCTGCAGCATGTGACATGCGTCTGCACGCATCCTGCCCCCACAGTCTCTGCCTGGCTCCCCCCACCCTCCTCCACCCCCAGTTTGCTCTCTCATCCTGCCCACCAGCAGCTAATGTCCACCGCCGCAGCGCAGCACCTCCCACTGTATGCTGCATGCTCCTCTGTGTGCCTGTGGTAAAACCTCGCCAAGTTTAGTGTTCTAGCCACTGCACTCCCCTCCCCAACTCACACATCAATCTCAGAGGCAGATGGATTCCTGTCTCCCAGCCGCATCCCAACTTTTTGATCTGTACACATACTTGGATAAATGTTCTCTGTGAATACAAAACAGCAACATTTGTCTAGTGTACCGGAGACCTCTTGTAAGTTTTGTAGACAGATGAGGTCAGGCTGTGCTAGCTGAGAGAGACGATATTTGAGCTTGAATCTGACTAGCACATGCACAGAAGCATAGGGTATTATGAAGGCTCTGCATGATATCGTGACCCAAGGTTGAGCTTACAGTAGGTTGCCATATTGCCTCATATCAAGGGCAGTGTACGTTGGAAGACCATAGCAGAGACGTGTGACCGAACTATGTGCACGAGCGCATAACATGCCGCATTCCTTGTTTTCTCCCATTTTTGAGTGAAGCTAATTGATAGTGCCATCTGCCATCTCCTTTTAGAAAGCCAGTGCAGTGCCTTGGCTGTTGATGTGAGTTGTTTTGTCAAAGGAAAGAATTGAAAATGTGAGCGGTGATCTCCATGTAATACTTAGGCTTTAATGCCCTTTACCACTCATTCAGTGCTTGTCTGTGTTTATGTTTTCAGTGTTACAGTGTGATTTTATTTAGGTGAAATTTGTTTTCAGTCTATCTGCAGTAGTGCACTTAAAGGGCCAGGAAGGTTAGTGGAACACATTTGCTCTGCCTCTGACCTCACAATTCCACTGTAACAACAGTGTTCAATTCCATCATTTAAAAAAAAACAAAACTTGGTTTGGTTTAAATTTGTTTAAAGATTTGTTTAAATTGTGTGTGCCAGTGTATCTGAGCGTGTTACAGTCTCTCTGACCCTCTACACCCATTAGTGCGTTCTTCCACTAGCTTCTCTCTCGTTCCTGCTTCAATATTCAAGGGAGGATTGAGATCCATTCAGGTAATTTTGCAGTCTTCAAAAAATGCATTGAAAGACATTCCAGTAGCTCAGTGGTGCACCTGCGCTCCACTCTGCTCCCCAGTTCGGAGGATGCCAGCACCTATGTTTAGTCTTTTATGTTTAGTCTTTTTTAGTCTGTTTCTTTTTATTTCCTTTGGACTCCAGTGCTTTTTAATAATCTGTTTTGGACATGGTATGGCTGCTCCATTACCCAGGAGCCCATACAAAGGTTCATTTCTGCCTGCCTGCATAACTGCTGGAGGGAGGATTTTATGTCCAGAAAATGTTAAGATGGCAACAGCTCGGTGGGAGACAGTATGTGAGAATCACGTCTTAGGCTCATTTTACTGTTTCTCATGTAGAAGGAATTCCCTCACTGTGTTCCCATTCTGAGCATCAAAGCCAACTGGGATGGGGGTTTTGTCACATTCTGAATTCTAGCTCATGTCATATTTTGTCAGCATTGGCTTTGATAGACTCAGGTTATCGGTACAAATTTACATTCAAGATTAGTTGTTTTTTACATATATATCCCCTCTCCTGCAATCATGGCTAATTAGCTGCATCCGTCATTGTAATTGTTTAATTTTTCATGCTAATTCATTCACCCTTGTATTAGTGCCATGCATGTGAAACAGACTCTTGAAAGGTTTTCTTTTTGTATCTTGCATGCCTAGCATAATAGGACATTCAAAATCCCTTAAATTTTAAACTTTTTTTTTTTATGTATATATCTCCTCAACATTCCCAGTACAACTGCTGTAGAGTCCACGACTCAACTCTTGACTAAAGTCTTCACTCCGAGCGTCTGAGCCGGCTGCTGCGGCATACGCCACGCTGCTCTGTGACCCTCACTCTCCACTCCTCTCCTCTCCCAGCTTTTCCAGATCCCTCAGATGCAGACAGCCCAGCCTGCCATTCCAATTAACAGCGCTTCCTTTCGACCCGTGTCCGGCCAGCCCATCATGATGTTCCTGACGCCCATGCCCTTCACCTCATCCCAGACCGCCCAGTACTACGTACTCCAGTACTACGTGCCTCAGGTACCCAGAGCAGAGAAAAGCGCCTGTGCAAATATGTACACAGTGTAGCAAATGGGTTGAAAATCTGTCTATAAACAGGTTGGCCAGCAATAAATAAACCGCTCCTAAAATGTGTAGATAGAAATATGTTTTATCTTGGAAGCAGAAATGAGAAATTCTAGTTTAGTTTTTTTCAGTGTAAAAACTAAATGTTTTTGTATTTTTTGTTTGTTTACTGCTTCGAATATCTCTTTTAGGAGTGTCCTATATGAATGGCCATGTCTGGTGCTAGGCCCTTTACTTCTGCTGTTCTGTTTCATTCTCAGTATCACCACAGTGGCCTTCCCTACGTGGGACATCCCCAGCAGTACTCCGTCCAGCCCACAGGACCCAGTACATTCTACCCTGGGCTCTTTCCTGCAGACTGCCCACTAGCATATGGTGAGTTTGGACTTCCCTTTCTCTACCCCCACCTGGGAAACCCACACGCGTGCTCTCACCGATAAAGAGACCTTTCTTCTGGGTATTCCCGCTGGCTGAAACTGCTTTTTCGTTTGCTCTCTAACTGAAACCAGTGCTTTTTTTTGGTCACCACTAATGGCAGGGCCTTCATACTATCCTGGCCAGACCATATACACCAAATCTCCATCCATAATATTGCATACAGCTCAGCAGCCTCCACCCACTAAGAGGGTAAAGAAAACAGTGAGTATTCCCCCTGCCTCAGAGGTGAAATTAATTTAATTGTGGATTGACTTAATAGATGCAAATAACTTGCTGTTCGCTAAGATCCGTATCCGAGACCCTAACCAGGATGGCAAGGATATCACAGAGGAGATCATGTCAGGAGTAGGCATTAGCCAGAACACAAGCCCACCAGTGGGACGTCCCTGCACTACCCCTACTGCTCCACAGGTAAGCCATTCAGTCCCGCAGCCCGAGCCCCTGATCGGCTGCAGGCCGCTGCTTCGCGTGATCCACTCCACAGGTTAAAGTACTCTCTCATCTAGTCCTCCCTCATAATAAGCTCTGAGCTGATTGTTTGGTTGTTTGGCTGGCTTTCATTCTCTTGTCCTATTAAAAGCATCATACAATCAGCAACAAAATCTGATGGTGTAGTTTGATTTCCGGCCATTCTCTCTTCCTTCTTCAGTGATTCGGTCACACCGTTGACCCTCCTCCGTCATATTTGACTGGTTCCAGTAGCTTGTGTGATTGTGGCTGTTCTGATTTAAGAAGGCTTCTCAGATGTGTTTTGATGTTCCGACTTGCCGTGCCTATTCTTTCGTCTGCCTCCATCTTAGTTCTCCCTCACAGCCACTCGAATCCTCCTGATCTTCCCTCGTGTTCCCTCAACACAGACAGCCCACGCAAAGGCCCTGTAAGAAGGATTCAGCCAAACCCTGAGCACCTCAGCTCCTCTGAGGAAAGGCTTCTCTGTAAAGGGAACACTCACTACTGCGCCGTTGCACTTACTTTGTGTCCTCTTTCCCTAAATGTTAACAGTGTTCCTCTTTCCTCTCTTTCTCTATTTCTCCTGCCCATTTATTTAAGCACCCCATGCTTGTCTGCTATCTCTTGCTGTCTTTGTGTCTTCACCCCCCCCCCCCACCTCCACACACACACACATTTTGTGCCTTTGCGGCTGGATCTTTTGCCCTCTTGTGCTTTCTCATTTCATCTCTCTCTCTCTTTGCCTCTTTCTCTTCTCACTTCTCTAATTATGCTGTGCTGTGCTGTGCTGTGCTGTGCTCACCCCCCCCCCCCATTGCCATTCCCCTTCTTCTGCATGTGTGTGCAGTATCTCTCTCTCTCTTTCTCTCTCCCTCTCTCTCTCCATCTTTTCCGTCTTTTGCTAGTTTTTATGTCCACACCCTCATTATCCTCGCATTTTCTACCTCAAATCCCAGCAGCTGAACAGCCAGGTAGCAGAGCAGGGGAATGTCAATGTCGGCCTGGCCCTGGAGGCCCACTGTCCGGCGAAGGCTGCAAGTCCAGCAGCCGGAGAGGCGGTTGCCTCAGGCACGCTGACGCCCTCGTTGCCTTCCAGCACTGCTGCTCCTTCAGGCCTCACTCTCCCAGGCCAGGCTGTTATAGAGGCAGTCCAGGCCTGTGGAGCCTCCACTGGGGCAGAGCTGAAAGAGACTGGGAAGGAGCCAGAGGTCTTGCTGGAGGATAAAGTGGAGCCCATTTTACAGTCCAATCTTAGGCAAAGCTTGAGTCAAGGTAAATAACCACATGCATGACATGCTATGTTAGGACACTAAAAAGACACCAGACTGATTTGTTATGATTTACAGCTATTAGTTTATCCAACACCTGGAAGAAGCCAAAAGAGGACACTCCTGTGGGGCAGGCCCAGTGTCCTGACAGAGAGGTGATTCCTCTCTCCAGGTGCTCACTGTACCCCTCTCTGCATGCAGAGCCAGAGCTGAAGGATGGGAAGAGGCAGTATGATAGAGACTTCCTGTTGGCCTTCCAGTTCATGCCTGCGTGCATGCAGAAGCCAGAGGGGCTTCCTCCCATCTCTGATGTGGTACTGGACAAGGTAAGCCTGCTAAAACATTGGCCTTAGGGGACCTTTAAAACCATTCCATGGAGAGGGGCTGATGGACTTCGACTTGACTCTGTTGTTTTCTAGATCAAACAAAACAAGCTGCCCCTGCAGCAGGTGGGCCCTCGCATTATCGCCAGAGACCCAGGCTTCAACCCAGCCTCTGCAGACTTCAGCAGGGCAATTCCTGGAGGCAGGGGTGCACCGGTGGGTCTCTCCGCTCATCCCTTCTCTTCTGTCACAAATGAATGAGCGCCTGGTCATCTTATGTGACCGAGGTCTTTGTGACATTGTTACCGCCCATAATAAAGAGCACCCATTCGTTGCTTCAGCTGCTCAGTGTAGGCCCGAGACGGCTGCCTCCCCGCAAGATCATTACCAACGTGTCCGTGAATGACGAGGTGCAGCTGAAGAAGGCTGAGAATGCCTGGAAACCTGGCAGGAAAAGGGAGAACACCCAGAACCCCGAGACCCAGAAAACTCAGGTCAGCACCTCACTCCGCTGTGCCCTGTTTTCAGATTTCAGAGTCACAGCCTGTTATGGTGGTCTTGAAAGCTACTTAATTTTTTTTGCGATATGCTCTTCAAGAATTGGATATTTAAATTATAGAGTCGTTGTTTAATTGGGTGGGTGTGCGGGGAGTGTGCACGAATGTAGCTATGCAGGGGGACATTGGTTTCTAGTGTAAACAGGGGGTGTGATGATACTGAGGACCAGATCTTGTGTGCTTGTTGTTCCTTGTGTTGATTGTGGTGTTGATTTTGGTGAGAGAGTATTGTAGATATTGTAGTGTATTCTGTGGATGATCTTGTATATATTATAGGTTAACACCCAGTGGTTGTGTTAAAAATATTCTTGCAAATTTGTGTGCAATTCAGCATTTGGAGAGATTGACAGATCTTCATTGCATTGTCTGGTCGGTAGGGTTATTATTGGATCAGATTTGGTTATTATGTATATATTTTTTTTGTTTGTAGGAGTTATATATTGATTAAATCTAAAATTCTTGTAGCTGGTTCTAATGGGTTTTCTTTTAATTTGAATTTGGAGCACATGAGGGGTTTTAGTTGATAAGATTTGATAAACTGTTTGCTGCCAGTGCTACACTTCTCGGAAAGTGTGATTGATGTATGATGCCTTTATCGGTCTATATAGCAAAGTTGAGTGATTTTTGTTCATGAGGAAGTTCCAAATGGCAGAGTAAATATTTGGTGAAAGTGAGGAGTTAGTCATTATGTGGAAGAACTGCTGAATTTAACAAAAGATTGGGATCTTTGTAATGGAAAGCTTAGTCGGTAGTCTGTTTTCCTCTCCAGGAGCTTTTCCAGAAGGTGCGCAGTATCCTGAACAAACTGACACCGCAGATGTTTAACCAGCTGATGAAGCAGGTGATGGACCTCACCATCGACACAGAGGAGCGCCTCAAAGGCGTGGTTGATCTGGTTTTTGAAAAAGCCATCGATGAGCCCAGCTTCTCTATGGTCTATGGCAATATGTGCAGCTGCCTGGCTATGGTGAGTAACATGTTCCCATACATTGCTGCTGAAGTTCCATACAAAGGCAAATGCCACACAGAAGTGAACTCTGTTTGAACCACTCTAAACTGACATGGAGCTTTAATCAGCTTCTATTTAGTAACAGAACTCTCAACACTGTCTTATACCCAAGTGTTTCTCCTACATGTCTTTCCTGTGTAGTTAAAAGTGCCCATGGCAGACAAGCCCACCAGCACTGTGGGTTTCCAAAAGCTGCTGCTGAACCGCTGTCAGAAGGAGTTTGAGAAGGACAAGGTCAACGATGATGTTTTGGAGAAGCTGCGGCACCAGCTGGAAGCGGCCACTTCAGTAAGCAGCACTCCTGTCTAGTTTACCCGACTCACCAACCCACAGATCAGGAGAAAGGGGACTGAAATCGGCAGCAGTGCTGGGAGGCGGCCTGGTCGTTATCGGGTCCAAACGCGCTGTTTCTTGCTTTTGTCTTTGTTCTGGTTACTCCTCGCAAGGCCAGCGAGCGGGAGAGGCTGGAGGAGGATCTGGAGGAGGCGAAGGACAAGGCCCACAGGAGGTCCATCGGTAACATCAAGTTCATCGGGGAGCTGTTCAAGCTGCACATGCTGTCAGAGGCCATCATGCACGACTGTGTGGTCAAGCTGTTCATGAACCACAGCGAGGAGAGCCTGGAGCGTCTGTGCCACCTCCTCACAGCCATCGGCAAAGACCTGGACTTGGAGAAGGCCAGGGTAAGCAGGCCGCGGGCCTGGTCTGGGTTGATTTAATATTCTCAGCAGATGCTCAGCACTTGCATCGGTTTATCTTTAATATGTCATGTAAAGATTTACGGCGCATGTGTAGATGAGTGCTAGTGTGCAGTGCAGCGGCTGTGCGGATTTTGTCCAGATTTGGTCTGTGTTGCGTTTTTCACAACAAGTACTTTACACATCGAAACTGGATGAAGAAGTTTTGGATATTGTATATTGACTGTCAATTTTGTCTCTAGTAGGAATGGCAGTTGTGATGTTGACAGTTCAGTCACCAACTAGTGTGACAGTTATTTGTGTTCAAGTTTCTTGTTCTTTTTTATTTTGTTTTTTTTTCCATGCACGCTTTTAACCAAAAAACAAGCATGTTGAAATGTTGTTTATAAAAGTTTTGCCGTCAGTGTTTTCTGTTGCTTGCCTGTTGCCTGCACTCTGACTACAGGGTAGCCAACTAATTAGGATCATCATCTATAGTGCGACTAGCATGCTGTGCTGATATCAGTGTATTATTAGGCCTTGGCAATGATTTTGAAAGTGTCCAAGTTCATGTTGTTTAGTGAAGTTGTTAGTGTGGTTGTTAGCTCTGCTCCTACTACAGCTGACAAAATGAAAGGCTTTTATTGAGGACTGGTCAGCTGTTAGAAGGTTTTGCTCTCACAGCCTCCTCCACGTTTGCCGCCTCCTGCTGCTGCACCCTGGATTCCCCAAAGCCAAGCGCAGCTGATGACAGCACAGCTACACCCACAGTGGCAGTGAACTGCTTTACAGCACTGACCAACGTGCAAGGCAGCAGGGTTTACATAAGAGTCATAAACGTCTTGCGACATGAGTTCAGCTGAGAGCACACCTGATCGAATCGAAAGGTGAAGAATATCTGAAATTTGTCGACGTTTCTCTTACACTCTCTCTCTCTCTCTCTCTCTCTCTCTCTCTCTCTCAGCCAAAAATGGATCATTACTTTAAATATATAGAAAAGACAGTGAAGGAGAGGAGGGGTTCTTCACGCATTCGGTTCCTGCTCCAGGACGTCATTGACCTGCGACTGGTTAGAGACTCTGCCTGTGTTTGTGTTTGCCATTCCAGCGCATGGTGATGCAAAAGTATGCATCTGCTGATTTTGCTTTTCTAGAATAACTGGGTGTCGCGGCGAGCTGACCACGGGCCCAAGACCATCGAGCAGATTCATAAGGAGGCCAAACTTGAGGAGCAGGAGGAGCAGAGGAAGGTGCACCAGCAGCTGCTGTCCAAGCACAACAAGAGGCAAAGGTGTGGCCCTCAATTCCGTGACAGCCTTTTTCACCTGGCTGTGTGAGGCCGAGGACAAGTCCAAGGACAATCGACAAGAGGATGGACACATTTGCCAACGTGTGCTAAAAGACAATGCAATAATTCAAAAAAAATAATAAAACTGTGTGACAAAGAAACAAGTTCTGACTCTAATGTATTTTTGCTTTTTCCTTTATGAACTGCAGACAAAACTATATTTAACATTTGCAGATGTTCAAAAGAAAAGACAGAGGTGAATATAGAAATAATATTATTTATTTTTTATTTTATTCTTCCTTGGCTTCTCGTGAATTCAGATAGGCTCTGCCCATTAGATTTCACTTTTTTGTTTGTTTGTTTTTTAATTTCTTTTTGCTAATTTCAAACCTGTCCTAGGATTTTCACACAATCTGAGTGAAATTGGTGTCAAAATATTTGCAAGAGTCTGAATCTCAATAATTATTTAAACAAAAACCTGACATAAAAAATACAGTTGTCCTATTCCAGTCTAATATTAGTAGTACAAATTAGTAGTACAAAGGTCAGGCTTTAACTTTAACTTTAACTAGCTGTCACTCCTGAAGGACATGTTCAGATTTCATGAAATTTAAAAGACTTATACCAGTATTGACTTTGAGGTAGCTTACCAAATGTAGCAGTTTTGTCAATATGGGGCATTATAATATTGCAAATAACTGTTTCTCAACGACTGCTCTTCTGATCAAGATGAAATTTTGCATACTGCTTCTGTAAGCAAGCTGAAGGATTCCTAAGGATGACTCAAACATTGGCTAATGTTTTTCAAGTAATTGGCTAATCATAGAACTGGCTTCAGTGGACTGCTATAACGTTGATTCTTGTAGAAATTACTTTAAATTTAAATATCCTACTACTTTTTATGTTGCTGATGAACTGTAACACACTAGTCGTAGGACCTTTCTCCAATCTTCACAAATTTGGTATCAAAATATTGATGAGACTGAAACATGTTGATATTTGTATGGTATATGGCCCCTACATACCTATCAATCCTTCCAAGGTGTACTGATTCATTCAAAACAGCTGAAAAAAAATTAAGACTTCTTTGAGTAATTCTTATGAAACTTGACATGAGTATTGATTTATGGACTTTGAGCTAGCATGGCAATTATAGGACATTTTTGCCAACAGCCCCTCTGACATATGAAAAGGTATTTAAAAAAAGAAAAATGAGTCAATCCCATTGTGTACCAATTGTGCATGAGAAATGCAGTTTATACAGTGCAATACTTTGTGACTATTTCATAAAAAAAGTTCAATACGTTTTGTAAATCTTTTTTTAGCCTGATTTTTGATACCTAAATTAGTTGGGCAAATGCACCTTTCAAACAAGTCAGTGACCTTTTGATCTAGAGATACCTTTTAAATGTAAAAAATGCAGATCTTCTTGTAAATAATGATCAAAAATATGTGTATTTAACTATCAATCCCCAAGAGCAGGATTTTTATTAATAGGCTAAAACTTAGCCATAGAGTGTTAGATTATCACCAAACTTCAATGGTGTATATGAACATACTGTGAATGCAAGTACATTTGGGGTGAACTGACATTGTGGGGGAACTATATTTCTTAGTCATGTCGAATCAGAAAAATAATGTTTATATAAAGCAGTTCAGCAGAGAAAATTGAGAGATTGGTTTCAAAATACAACATTCCTGGAAACAAAATGTCAAAACCAACCACAAAGGCTGGTGAACTTAATATGGCATGTCATCAGCAACCAAGTTGTGCAGATGTGATAAAATGATTGGACCCTTTAATTGCCACCTGCAGCTATAATAAATGTAATTCTAATGTATGTCATGAATTCCCTAGATGAAGGAATTTAGACATTTCAATAGCAACACACCTCCCTTGATGGAATGACTGGGTACAGAAATTAGTTGACCAGAAAGGCCAGAAAAATAGCACAACCACAGCCTTCAAACCAGACAACAAAGCTGCTTAATGCTGACAGTTTTATTTTTTTTTCAAATACAAAATACAGACTCACTCTCAATAAATAACCATTTGATGAACTAATGCAGAATATAAATTAAGACACTGACACAAGCTTTACTGTAGTTACTAAGCATTTAGGTTTGGGTGTTTTTAGGACTTGGTGGGATGGTTACGAGAAAATATTGGCATATTAGATAAGCAGAAAAATACTATGGATGGGTTCAACACATGATGTGCGTACGAGAATTATGGAAATCGGGTCAGCTTTGGAATAGAGAGGAGCGTTAGGCACATACTAATAATATTAATACATTTTCAGAGACACACAATATCCATCCTGCCAAGGACAGGCAGTGATCAGTGAACCAGGCAGCCAGTAAGAGAAATAAAATCACCAAGAAAGTCAGGCTTTTTGCTGTTTGTTTTCAAAAAAATGTCCTTGACAGAACACAAGATATGACTGAATGAGCAAAGTTACATTTATATAGAGCCTTTCAAAGAACATACAATGCTTGAACTAATAACAGACACCTGTTCATTTCAACACAATGGGAGAAATTACTCTGCTCACAGAGCTTAGTAACGCCTTAGAGGAAAATTGGCTGCTGCACTTTAAAACACTGAGCGTTATTCTTAAAACACATAAAAGGTGCAAGATCACACGTTGTCGTGTGAGCACCTCAGTCGTAAAAAGGGCTGAGTTGTCATGAATACGCTATGATCAGGAGTAGTCGGCCGTACTGCTGCGGCATCCGGTCAAATCAACCGTCCTCTAAGAATCAGCGCAGTACTAGTTTTGGTAATAGCAGCATCTATGGACATAAACGGCGGCGAAACGGATGGTTTCTTTCTCGTCAACTTTATAGTCCATCACACCTGCTCCTATAGATCGGGATAAAATCTCCATACCAAAACCTCTGTGCATTGGCATGATGAAAATTTAGAGCGCGCAAATCCTTCACTTCTGAAACAGCAGAAATTATGTAATTTTACGCAGATTAAAAAAAAAAACCTCAACGCTAAAGACTGCTGTTGACGGAGTTTTAATGTAAATATAGTAGGTTGGGGAAGTGTAACGATGAGCAGTGTGTGGAAAAGAGTGAGATTTATTAGGGGCAAATCCAAAGTCCAGGGTCAAATTATTAACATGGAGAGTCCGAGAATTCATGATAAACTAAAGTAAAGAAAAGTGCACGAAGACAAACCAGGGATGCAGGCTATAACATTGGGGCGAGGATAAACATTCAGGCTTATATTCACATGCACGGAAGCCTCGATTAACAAACAGCAGCTGGACTTACAATAAATAGCAACAAGACTAAACTAAAACAGGGCTTAAAAACATGGTCACATGAGCATTAAACCAGACACAAGTGCAAATTATGAGGGGTGCAGAAAACGAAACGAAGGAATGGAACCACAACAAGGGAGTAAATCAAAATAAAGACACTAGACAGGGAAACCGTGGAGACATGAACGCTAGGAGGGTGGTCAGTGGTGACAGGAAGCTTGTTTCAGTCATGGATGTCTTTGGCTAAATGAATGCAACTAAAATGCTTTCCTCATGTGTCCTAATAACCAAATAATAACCAAGTTCTTCTTTATTTCTAAATAATATGGCTTTCAGAAATTGTATAACTGCTTGTGTTATATTACTTTCTTTTATTCAGAAACACAGGAGACTCAGGTGAAAAGTGTGATGGAAATTATACACTTATTATTATATCCTAAAACTTGTCTCACCTAATCGTAGTCATTAGTTTATTAGATAAATGCATACCTATTTTTCTGTTTGTGTTTCAGATGTTCCATTCCTTTTCTTTTCTTTGAAAGAAAAATTCCTTAACTTAATCAAAGACTAGGATTAAAAATAATAATAATAATAAAATCATAGACAGGTCAGCTGAGCCCACTCCCTTGTCGTAATGTCCCCATATTGACAGTTAAATACCACATATTAAATACAATAGAGACTGGAGTGTCTTGTTTTTCTCTGAACATTCCACAGTGCATCTAGAATTTTAATAGTTGTTTATTTCTGCTCAGTTTTTCTGCTCTTATTTTAATTTGTTTTTGTCTTAAGGAGAAAAAAAAGGCGACAAACGAGACCTGTGACCCCAGGGGGAAATCGTGGATCAGATGCCTCACACCAAGTCACTGTGTAAACAACACCAGGTTCATGTTTTAGTGTGAGGAATGAGTGCAGGAGTGTTTTGAAAGAGCAAATACAAACACTAACAAGAAGAGAACAAAGAAAACAGGAAGGAGAAGCTCCTTTCCTTTTTGAGTTACTTACTGAGTTCATTCTCATAGCAAGTTCATTACACCTTGTGTACTTGTTGTAGTGCAGTTAGCTGTTTCTATATTGGCTGAGAGAAGGAGCAGACCTGTTCCATTTACATTTAAACAACAGAATCTTGTCAGTGGAGGATGTACTTTCTCAAACCTTTTTAACTGGTATCTCGCCTCTGTGTCTCTCTGTGTTCGCAGGACAGGGACCACTGCACGCCTCGCACCAGAACACCTTTCCAGTGATGACTCCCCTCGTGTGGAATTAGTTCACAGCTGTTTAGTCTTATACTTATCCACAACTAGGATTAGTCCATTTACTATTTCTTAGAAGTGGGGATCAAGAACATTGGAAGACGTGAGTAGTTTTTTGGAGCAATACAGATCAATACATAAAAACAGGCAAATGACCTGGTTATACCCAAATACATCCATAAACATATCAAACAAAGTAATGCTTAGGTATGAATTTTCTTGACTTCGTGACCTATTATGAAGCTTAACTTGTTATGAAGTGACACATGTGATAATGTTCACACATTTAGCTGCAATTCTTTGTTTAACTTCAGAGGGTTAAATGGAGCTCACTCAGATGATGGTGTTGACTGCTTCAAGGATTTTCACTAGAAGTTATATAACTGCAAGTTATATTACCAATGTCTAAGTGTATGCAGCGCAGAATTCTTTATTCGTCATGTAATACATGTCCTATTTAATTCTACAAGATAAACAGGTTGGAAAATATTTGTGTAAAATAGATTATGATTATTTTTGGAACATAAAGCCATGCAAACATTGTAAGTGGACATCAAGGAAAAATATAAAATAAAAGAATAGTATAGCATACAGTTACAGGGTATTCCTGTTTTCATTGATTACTAGGGAAGCTCTTTGTCTCCCTCTTGTGGCCATTGTTGTCTGAGCCAACAACCATATCAACATAAGTGACATGAAGTTATAGAAAGTTATAGAAAATTAAAACTAAAACGTATTTTTATAAACACGATTTGACAGTGTGTTTTACATATTCTGGTTGAATATGACATTTATGTGTACAAGATTATAAAAAACACAATCATACATTTACCTGATACTTATATCCAAAGTGACTTACGAGTGAGTATATCTTGAGCAATTGAGGGTTAAGGGCCTTGCTCAGTGAACCAACAGTGGCAACTTGGCAGCAGTAGGGCTGGAACTGGTAAGCTTCTGACTACATGTCAAGTATCTTAACCACTGAGCTACCACTGATCACTGCTGGGGGTAACCATAAATGTTAGAATTTAAAATGTTGGATACTAAACTATTTAAAAAAACATTTTGGAACATTTATTTATTTCATTTCCCCTAACCTTTGACAGCACGGCTAGTCCAGACCTCTGTATATGCATCTTCTTACCCCTTCTCTCTGCACACAAAAAATAAAACGCATTGAGAAGAGACTAATTGCCCAAAGGATAAAAAATAAAATGACATATATAATGATAAAAGGAAAAGGTAAATAGATAACAGTAGATGTGTTAATATAAAATCAAAAGTCATCTAAACAGAACTCAATGCAATAAGTGTGTTTTGAGATGTTTTTGTTTTGCTGTTGTTTTTTTTTTTTTTTTTTTTTTTTTGCTTTCAAGTGCTAATGCCATTATGAGTTGCTAGACCATGAAGACATTTAAAGACATTTAAAGAATAATAAAATAATTAGATTTTGCTGTAAAAGACAGATGTCATGTTCACACTGCACAACTGCACTGCTTAATGTGAGCAGACATCTGGCAGACACGCTTATCTATAGCAACTTACAGTTTCAACTATATTACAGAGCTAGGTCCATATAGCAGTAGGAGTTTGATTCAGTTCAGTTTAGCTCACTCAGGCTTTCATTTCTGTTGTCTTGTCTTCAGGTTTTGTTTCATTGTCCCTAATAAGTCCAACTTGTGCTTGTCTACTCATGTCTCACTGTCCTTCTTTGCTTGATGTCACAACTTCATTGATACCTAAAGTGAATGTTGGAAATATCACATGTTCTTTGAGTAGGAACCAAACATCATTGCTCTAATACACTGGACTGATAGTGGACTCTGCTGAGGTACACCTACCCCTGATGTCGTGATGTTACTGAGCCTCATCCTGTCTCAGATGCCTTGGCTATTCCCATCATCCCCTGATGTCCCCTGTTGTAGCCCACACCACCTCCACCCCAACCAACTACTCTCTGTTGCCCTTAATGGACGTTCTCTTGCGACTTGGGTCTCAGACACATGCACACTATCGGGACAAGACTAGAACCTCCAGAAAGTTGGACTAAACATTAAATGCTTATTTCATTTTTTAATTTATGTCTCTCTTTAAACAGCCAGAGGAGGATGGGACCCCCTTTGAGTCTTGGTTCCTCTTGACGTTTCTTCCTCATGCTCTAGGGAGCTTTTCCTTGCCACTGTCACCCTTGGCTTGCTTACTGGGGGCTTGGACTTGGACATTTGAAAAGCTGCTTTGTAATAGCACCTGTTGTAAATAAAATAAAATAAAATACAATTTTAAAAAGTACTTTATAAATAAATTTTGAGTATTTGATTTTTATATGTAATCTTAAAATTCATAAGATAACTAAAATTTGTTTTTTAATCATTCCATTTTTTTCACGTAAAACAAAAATATAATTTGGATAGTCCCAATAATCTAGTAAAATCAAATCTCATCATTACAGTGCCAACAACACATCAACATCACCAGACTTCAAAGCACTTGTCTGAGAGGAAGATTTGTATGCCTGTAATTCTGTTGTTGAAGAGCCTATAAAATCAAAATAGGCTTTTAAATTTGAAATTTTAAACTCAAATAAATACAGCCTTATTTTAAATGCCTAAACACACACACACACAGTTACCTCACAGTGTGAATATTGTTGTTGGTGGAGACAGTATCATAGATCCTCTTTGCTGACACATCAATGATGTCATTGTGACTGAGGCTGAAATTAGATGGATTATAATTACCACATTGTTCAGGATTCCCAAACACACCTCCCTCTACTAAATCACCGTGTAGCAGTACAAACACCTGTAGATTTATATATCAATGAATTAAATTAATGAACGAATGAATGAATAAACGAATGACTGAATTAGCAAATGAATGAATAAGCAAAGCAATAAATAGTATATTTGTGTCAGTGGACCTGAGTCATTAATGGCCAGATAATTATGCATTTTGACATTTTAAACAAAATATCAATTCTTTCATTTCTTGTACAAATGACTTGTTATTTATCAAGCATGAAACTGTAAATCATAAAGAGTCTGTTATGCCTTATTTCTCTTTTTAATGAGAACATGTGTTTCTACAAGCAGTCTGGATATTCTGTAGACCACAGAGGTCCATCCTGCCAAGTACAGGCAGTGATCAGTGAACCAGGCAGCCAGTGAGAGAGGTCGTCATTTCCAAATAAAATCACCAAGAAAATCAGGCTTTTTGCTGTTTGCTTTTGAAAAATTAAGTCCTTGAAGGAACACAGGATATGACTGAATGAGCAAAGTTACATTTATATAGAGCCTTTCAAGGAACATACAATGCTTTACAATGAACACACACAGCTTCTATGTTCAGTCACCCTGCCGGATTTTGTGTTAAATTGTGAGAAAAAGAATAAAATGTGTTATGTTCTATGTTAGTGTTCACTGTGCACTCAACAATCAAGACTCTCTACACATCCCTCCTCCCGCTTGTCCACTCACTCCAGGATGTGGGCTTTGTGCTGGTGTGGGAACAGCATCTGCAGGCAGTGGTCAGTGAGCTGACAGTGGCTAAGGTCCAGTTCTGACAGCCCTTCAGAATGTTCCAGAAACAGTGCCAGTGACCTACAGGCCTGGTCCAGCCGGGTCTGACTGAGGATCACCATCTTACCCAGAGCCCAGGAGAGAGCCACAGCGCATCTCACTCACTCCACATCAGTCCCCACACAGACAAGAGACAGGAACTGGAGCAGCATGGCTTTATTGCTGCTGAACACACTCAACATTCTCCAACATGTAGAGTCACAAAACACTAACACACTCACATAACTACTAACATTAATGCTATTTACACACATTTTGTTTCAAATGATAAAATTATTTTCCTTTTTCCAGAATGTTTCCCTAGTTTGTGTGGTGTTGAGTCAGTGGCTTACTGAAGGGTGACTGTGTGTAAAATGGGGAAGAGTTGCCCTCACAGCCGTGTAGAGTGAGCTGTGTGTGTGTGTGTGTGTGTGTGTGTGTGTGTGTGTGTGTGTGTGTGTGTGTGTGTGTGTGTGTGTGTGTGTGTGAGAGCTCGCTCTCTGGATGACCATGGAGACGACTCTGCAGTCCTCAGTGCTCAGAGTCAGTGTGTGTTTCTGTGTGTCTGCTGTGAGGTCCAGAGCAGAACAGCAGGAGAAATCCAGTCTGTGCTGCAGAGCGAAGAGCAGATCTGCTGCTGCTGCCCCCTGCTGTAGTTCAGAGACACTGTAGCAGTGGAGCAGCCTCAGCAACAGCAGCCTGTCAACACGGAGAAAACAAAACACACACAGACAGTGGCAGGGCAATTAATTTCAGGTTAATATAAATATTTCACCTAAATTTAACAATTTCCTCCAGAAAGTCATTTTATTCTGAAGTAAATATCCATGGATATTGCTGATTACCTGACAGGAGTCTCAATAAAACCTAAATGATGCTGGCACAAAATGACTTTTGAGGAAACTCGTGAAAAACACATAAACGTACATAAACGTTTATATAACACTCCCTAAACAGACCAGTTCTGTGTTAAAATTCTGATTGTGAGAAAAGTTCAAGCCTGAGACGGGAGACGTGTTAGAGCAGTGGCTCAATGCTCTCCAGCTCCGCCTTTGGTATGGAGGTGAAAAGCAGGCTGAGAGAGACTGCTGTGCAGTGCTGGAGGGTGAAGCGCAGGGCAGCACAGTGGACAGAGTCCAGCTCTCTGCTGTTCAGGTTGATGCAGTTCTCTGCTGAACTCAGCAAGCTGGACACACAGTGACCAGAGCCAGTCTGATAGATCTCTCTGAAGATGGACAGTACAAAGCTGGAGCTCAGCCTGGGGAGAACACACACACACACAGACACACATTTCCAGGTCTCATGCTGTACAGTATAATTAAAGTGTTTGGACTGTTACTAACTGTGTGAACAATCTGAGCCACACAACACATGACTGTATTTTCTGATCTGAAGTCTGGCCAGTACAGGCAGAAGGTCTCTGGGGTTTTGCTACTTAATGTTGGGGATGTGTAGTGATCCGATGAGCTGGTTGAAGCTCGTCTACTTTGCCGTAACGTCACCCATTCGCCTTGCTGTCTGGATGCGTACTTCTAGTGCTAGAGTCTTCTCTGTCAGACTAACAATTCATCTACACTTCTCACAGATAAAACTGCTACTAATGACGAAGAATAAACATGCTGCATTCAGTGCTCTGAACCAGAACATAAGTCATGATGAAAAGCAAAATGTTAACATTACTTATGTTTGTGGTAGTTCCTTAGATATAGTTTGTGATGATAAAGTAGCTTTCCATGGAATTTACCAGTTTCCAGGTAGAAAGTAATTAAATACAACGAAAAATTTGTTAAACAGATAGAGAGCAGTAAGAGCTAGTATGCTGAAACAGTTTCAAAAACAGGAAGCTTCCTTATGAAGGAAAGAGGTTGTTATGAACCTCACCATTTTGACAGCGAGTATTAACCATGGCTATAAAACCATGTGAATAATTCAGTTATGGGATTAATCCACAAAATAGCACATCAAATCTAATTATTTGGCCAGTACAGGGTTATGCAATATTCCTTCATCTCAGCAAAATGCAATAGCTTGACTTCCTTAACTGATTAATAATTAAAAAATATCTTTCTTGACTATAAGAATATATCTTACCCATTAGACAGATTAAACATCCAGTGAGTGTGTATCCTGGCATGTTAATGTAAAAGGCAGCTCCTACTGGATTTGGGGAAAGATTAGTAAAAGATTTCAAGTATCTGCAAAGCAGAAAACTGCCTATTCAACAGGCATGAATGATGTGCTACCGAAGTAGTTGTGTTATTTGCATAGCCTAATTAATATGCATGCAGATCATGTTCTATAGAACCTATATTGTTATATTAAAATTTCACTATTGCTTTTTTGCTTCACAATTGTTACACATAATTGCTGCACCCGATACAAGGATAGGAATTCCAATTTATTCATACTGGACAGAAGAATCATTAATGGCTGCTGAGTGAAGCACTTTCATTGAAAATTCATCCACCAATTTAATTTTTTTTTTATTTTTTTATTTTTTGTAACCACATCAGCCAGGAATACATTCCAGCTCTGTTTTAGAACACTGGCTGTGATTCATTACATTTTGGCAATTGTGAAAAGAAACTGGATGATACTTCTAAAAGTAATTGTGTTTGCAGTTTATTTGCACAGTTACATAAACAACACTGGTAGCATAGTCAACTGGCTTGATGGTTTTCCAGTGCACGACACTATGTTACCAGGGCTGGCCCAAGCCTGTGTGGGGCCCTATGCAGAAATCTTAGCTGCCACTGACATAACACAGGTAAAAAATCAAATAGAAATAAATACATGGTCTTTGGCACCCTCTTGGTGGCTTTAGCAGGCTCTTGTTTTGCTTATATGGCAGGACAATTGTTCTGCTGTTATCCTACCTATAGAGCAGTCCTATTTAGATTTAATGCATATATGTACATCAGCGTTAGCCCAGGTTTCTGGTGTTTATTTTAGATGCATTTTTGGTTGTATATATTATAATTAGGCTACTGTGGACAATTTAATACCATATAGCTACAGCACCTGTACTTCACACACATGTAGTAATCGGATCTAGAAAGTTGCCAACCCTATTAAAATATTAGGTTTATAGTATAATATTTGAATTAAACAGACAAAGCGTTAATCACAATCATTTGCATGATGATTAAATCTTGAACCAAAAATGTATCAGAGAGCTCTAGTTTTTTTTACAGACACACACCCAATAAAACTGTGCTTGACCATTTCTTGCCCTCTATATCATTCTCTGCAGTTTACTGAGAAAGACCTGACACTGGGTAATTCCATTGTCTATTCGAAGGCCAAAACAACAACAATCTTGCTTATCAAAGACTCACTCCACCCTGACCACAGCCTCTTCTTTTAGAAGCCATGAGAAAACCACCATTGCAGCTTGAGAGCACAAATCAAGCCTCTTAAGAGGTGTTATGTTCCACAGGCAGATCGATATCTCAATGCGGTCCACATGAAAGCAATTTTCTTTCCATGAGTGCAAATTGCACTTTTAATGCCTGATATTTCAGCCACTCATTTCTCTCACTACATGACAAAACTCTCGAAACTTTTCTCCAAAAGCACTGAATGTTATTCTAACCATTTATGGCCTTTCTCCATTCATGTACACAAAGTCCAGTATGATTCCAAATGTCATCAAAAGATATATCTGTTTGTAGCTGAACAACTTATACAATGCGATCTTTCTTCTTTGTGTCAAATGAACTTAACAATTGAAACATCCAAAACTGGCTGTGTTTCTTGCCAACATACTGGTGTTTGGACATGTGGGATTACTTGCATGTCGCTTTCAATAACTCAGTTGGTAGAGTAGAAGTTAAAACTGTCATCCTTAGGCTGTCGGCTCAACTCCAACTCACACAAACTTTATGTTTTAATGCAGAATCTGTCATTTTATATGAGCATAAAAAGAGGTTTTTCCCTGACCAGGAATCGAACCGGGTCCGCGGGGGTGAACACGCCGAATCCTAACCACTAGACAACCAGGGACAAAGCTACTGAGTTTACATGACAAGATCATTTTTCAAAGTCTGCACTCCTACTATTCTGACAATGTTTGGATGCATAGTGGACTTGGTATGCATGAGTGGAAAAAGGCCATAAAGCGAGTTATTTATCTTTCTCTTTGTTCTACAAAAAAATGAAGTTTGCAAGAGTCAGGGCTCTTTTTTACCATCTGGGAAAAGAGGGAACGCTGGTGTCACTAACACATGGAAAGAGCTGTTATAGTATTCCCCATTTGTCTCCTTAATGTTTCTGACATTTTAGCCACTCATTTCTCTCTCTACATGAAAACACTCTAGAAAACTTTCTCCAAAAAATACGGAATGTTATTCTAAGTACTCAGAAAATAGTCTTTTCCTCCCCCTTCTGACGCGTGAACTTATAGACGCCCTTGATTGCACGGTGTCTCTGTAATTGACAGGGGAGAGAGCGTATGCCACTCCCTCTCTCCCTAAGAGTACAGCCAATTATGCTCTTCTAGACTTCCGGCCACAAATGGCTGTGACACCATCAGTTTCAAAGTTAAACAAAACTCCTATAGTACTAATAAAAGCTTCACACTCACCTCAGCTGGGACATGGCAGACACTGAAGGAAACTCCTCACTTCATTCTCTTCATCTGACCAGTCATTAAGCTCCACTGGTTTCTTCACTGTTTGGAGTTTCAGCACTTCTAGCACTTGTAATATTAGAATAGAATCCCTTTATTTACTAAAGGTACACAGAAATGTACACCGGTACACAGAAACTTACTGTATGTAAGAGTGCAATAGTTCAAAGCTGTATTAGTGCAGATAAATACAACTACAGTGCCATTGCAGCTTTTAATGCTGTTTCAGTATCAGGGTCTTCAGGAAGGCTCCACCTGGCAACCCTGAAGTGCCTTGCTATGCTTAAAACTACACACACACACACACACACACACACACACACACAAACAAACACAAACACTTAACAAGGTGAGTTCTGCTTATTTGTTATTGGAGATTTGTTAAGAAGGCTGATCGCCATTTAAAATTAGGTTTCACAAACTGTAATTGTTACACTGGTGAGTTTGAGGTAGAGATGCACTTTCATTAATACTGCTTACACTTTGTTTCTTTACAACACGCATGGACGTGTTGAAGCATCTCATAAGCATGGAACACTAATACTCAGAGCACTGGAAGGTTGAAAACAGAAGCTATCTGGCTCACACAATGTTTTAAATGTGCCAAGGGAAATTCCAAGTGTGGCCATCCTTGAGTGGAGTGGAAGATAAATATGTTTTTTTTGTATTTCAAAGCGGCTGTAAGAGTATAACAGGCAGTTTAGAACATGTCAGTCCCTCCATGTAATTTGAGAGAAAATATCCTATGAAGATTGGACCAAGATTCCTGCAGAGTATTTTCAGCACATAGTGGAAACTATGCCAGAAAGAATTGCTGCAGTTCTGGAGGCCAAAGAAGGTCCAACATGCTATTAAATGGGTGTACTTAAGCCCACTGTGTCCTATAATAGGATATTGCTGGAATGTATGTGGATGTTGTTGGAATGGCCGCAGAGTTGCGGCAGCAGTACAGGTAGTCTGTGATCCTTTCCCCATCCGAGTGAGTTTGCCCTATTGCACGGGGTCGAGTTGTGATGTGAATGTTTAATTACACAGGATGGATTGTGGGCGACAGAACCGAACAGCCTTCAGGATTCAAGTAGAGAAAGGGGAAACTTCTCCAGCCTTTGAGTTAATCACAGGACTATTGCATAGCAATTAGGGATAACAGAACAGCTTTCGGGGGGGTTTGGGTGGGTTGCCTTATCCGCCCCTTTAACAGAGTAGTCACAATTCAAATTTCCCTTCTTCCATTGTTTACAAGGCATTATACATGTGGTTTATTTATAGTGCACGGAGTAATATGCAGCAAGTCTGGTCTGTCTGCTTTGGAAGAGAAACATTTGGCCAAAAGAGCAAGACACAGCCAGGAGGATGATTGCTAAGAGCACATCATAATATGCACCTTAAACCTGTGCTCTACAGCTAGGTCCTGTTCCATGACTGCATATATAAATTTACTACTGACATTGCCATTTATATCTGGCCATTTACAGTGCACTCTTGCTCAGTGCAGCACTTGAAGCTGATTTTCCATTGTGTAGTTATTATGTTCAAGAGATGTTTGACCCGGTCAGGGTGACACACTTTAGTGAGGGCAGCAGTATCCTAGAGGACACTACAGACAGTGACGGAGACATTTCAGAGCGCGAGGTGAGAGGTTGAGTTTTTTGTTACTCTCTCTACGACATACTACATACTGTTATGCTGTGACTATAGAAACATAAAGCAAAGTAAAATAAAGCAAAGTAAATTTCCACAAAATGAAGTAAGGTAAATTCCCACAACATTTCCCCCCTTTATTCTATATCACACATTATCACACATTTATTCAGCAAATAGCACTACGATGTCTTCGTGTGGATCACCAGCACCGCCCATCTTGGGGAGCAGAATGTCTTCACTGAGCTGCGGTTGGTCATTGGCATGGCCGCTGAGTGCTGGCATGGTGAACACACTAGAAAGATGTCTGACACGCAATGACAAAAAAGGAGGTAAACACAGAAGAAGAAGAAAAAGAAGAAGAATGAGTAGCAGAATGGGCAACGCTACAGCCGCTACTGGAACTGTAGGCTGCGGAGTGAAGGCAGATCACATATGATTCATATAATCAGTAATATTAGCGCTGAGATCTGGAATGTAAAAACAGCAGGAAGTGTTAATCATTTTGCACACTCCTCCTTCCTTCATGGTTAGGAGATTTAATACCATTCTATGTTGAAGCACTGCTGCCCTTATCACTTGTTGTTCTATCTTTAAGGCACTTATTGCTGCTAAGGTGTCATTAACTACTTGCAGTAACTGATAAGCTAAGCCATTGATCTTTTGCAGGGCTGCTACTGTGCCACCGCCCAGGAAAAGGGACCAACCAATGGTTTCACCCGGAGTGGTCCATGGGTCCCTCAGAATTCTACCACAATAGTCTGTGCTGGTTATGTCTCTCCTCACCCTGTGCTGCTTGGCATGGGGAAGTGTATACACCTGCATCCTTGGGCGCACTACAGCTGGATAACAACAACCAGTCCAGTTCTGTGGCAATTCACCATAGGCCACCGAACCACCGACCCACATTACATTCCAATACCCCTGCAGGGTTGTCATGGAGCAATTCCACAGGGAACTGCTATTGGAGTCACTGCAAGTGCCATTGCTGTGCACCTGCACATAATCGATGCATCTGGACCAGACTTCCGGCACCTGCTGCTTCATCTGCTATACAAATATCTCACCCTTACTAGCTGCCACATGCAGCATCATTTTCGGTGGTGCGGGGTTAGTGGGACTGGGACAGTTTGAGGTCTGGTTAATAACCTGGCACATAGAGATTGTCATATTCACTTCTCCTACGTCTGCGTTTTTCAGAGGGATCACAGTCCTTGGAACACTGGTGTGCTGGCACACCAGGTACTCTTGCTCGATATGTTGGGCATGCACAATGGCTGACATACACGCTGTATTTTGTTGGCATTTAGCTGCTAATCATTCTGCTTCAGTGGCGTTGGGACCCTGAAATGGTAACAAGTCTTCTCATAAGTCATGGGATTCTTCATCCATATTAATATTCAGTCTATGTTCTGACTGTGTTAGCTGTGTCTGATTTTCTCTACCGTCTCTTGACGGTTCCGAGTGTCGAAAGGGTAGGCCTTGCCGTTAACACCCTACTCAACACAGTTCCGACCTAGTCTGTTTGGGTGCTGCTGCTTGGAGTTGGGGCTGGTGTCGGAGCCTTCTTACAGTGTGTATGATGTACCCAGGTTCCTCGTCCTTCTATTTTGACAGCAGTGTGGGTTGTTAACAGGAGGTTCTAGTTGTCTCCACCTGGTGCCTTCAGTGGCGGTAGCCCCTGACTGAATTTCCCGTAATGTGGCCTGCGGGGTAGCAGCGGTTTCCTGTATTGCTTGCACAGCGGTTTTAGTTGCAGCTGCCTTTGCTACTCTATCTGCAAAAGTATTCCCCTTACTGATTTGGTCTTCTGTAGTCCTGTGAGCTGCACACTTAACAACTGCAATTGTCTTTGGCAGCGAAATGGCTTCTAGCAAGATGGTGATGTCTAATATATTTACCCGAGCTTGTCAGGAATTGCCTATGTTTCCATATGGCTCCAAAATCATTAACAGTTTTGTCTGCAGCTAGTTTGCATGCTTCCGTCAGTGCTACTAGTTCAGCAGCCTGCGCTGAATAGGAGGATGGTAATACTTCTGTTTTAAGTATTTCATGATCTGTTACTACCGCGTATGCTCCCTATTGACCCCTGTGTCATCCCTGCATGCTGACCCATCCACATAGAGGCATAGGTCTGAGTTACTTATGGCTTCTTCAAAGAGATCAACCCGCGGTATATATACTTCAGCTAAGACTGCTGTGCAGTCTTGTGGATCTCCATCCTCCTCCGTAGGAAGGAGTGTAGCTGGGTTCAGTGTTATACACCTTTTGACAGTTATATTAGGCATATCTAAGAGGGTGGTGTGGTATCTCAGCTACCACTGGGCTGATAAGTGTGACACTCTTTGGTCCTGCAGTATTCGGTGTAATGCGTGTGGGACTAAAACAGTAAGAGGGGAGTATGCCACTATGGTTTAGGTAGCGAAATTATGGCTTGTGGTCGGTTTTGAGTTAGCTTGTGTGTATTTCCCCCTTTAATGATATGCCCCAAGAACGTCACTTCCTCCTTACAATTCTGTAATTTTGCTCTACTAGGTCAGTTACATGTATGTTACATCTGAAATATTTCCATGAGCTTTTATGCAACATACTAAACAAAGGTTAGGAACAGGCTAAGTCAAATCAGGCCAACTCTCAGCAGGTCAAAAGTACTTAAGACTGCAATCTATGATCTAGTATTTTATCAAATTTTATCATAATTGTAACACAGGGAGGCTTGGCAGGATACAAAAGAGGAGCAATGATGCATACAACGATGTTTATTTAGAGACATGGAAGACAACGTAGCACTAAGGCTATCGTGGGATCAAACACTGACAACGTTAACGTTTACACAAAGGACTTATATGCGCAAACAATAACAACACAATGAAGGGCAGCCGTGAAACACAAGGGACCATGGCCACACGGATGAACACACACACACACACACACACACAAGCAAACACACGGGGAGACGTTTGGGGGGGGGCGTACCGTGACAAGAATATGTTCACACATGCTCGCTCGCTCGCTCTCTCTCTCTCTCTCTCCCCATCCTTTCAGCCTTTGGGTTTCAATAATACCCCCAGGGCAGACAGAGCCACTATTCAAGCAATGTAATATTCTTTAATATTCTACTCTGGCTCCTCCTACCTCTGCAATGACATCCTCAGCTTTTATTTCAGTGGGTGGCGTGTGATGTCATAATGCAGCCGCATCAATTAAGCGATTATGATGTAGTCAAAGAGCAGATTTTTCAAATGAACAATTTCTGTGACCCATTTTTAGACTACAGATCACAGATAACGGGTACACTAAATTTATTATGGGTCAGTGCGGTAGTTACAATTGCAATCCAAGACGCAAGGAACATGTTCCTTCTGAGAAATATGAAAAGGAAAAGCACGGGATATTTGGTAAATATGGGAAAAAGAAAAACAAAAAAACACGAGCCCAGATCCCTGCCAGAATAGAGGATGACTTCTTGGATGAACTGTGTGTGTGTGTGTGTGTGTTTGTCTGAGAGAGAGAGATCTACGTAGAAGTGTTCTAAGTATCTATACAACGCTAATAAGACATTTTCTGTTACTTTTTAAACAGATACTAGACCAAAGTATTTATTGAAAAATGACTTGCCTACTGAGAGAACTGAATCAGCCATGGTAAGTAAAGTAGAACCAAGACAAATGATTTAAAGCCATACTGAGGCAAGGGACAAAAGCCACAAAAAATGGAAAAACAGCTATGGTGAACAGTGATGCTAATTTAATGCTTGTACTTAAGTACACTGAAATGTCTCTGAATATAAATTACAAATGCATTTCAACAAATGTTGGAGAAATTAATTAAAAACACTAATGTCAATTTATTTAGAATATATTTAGGACACATACATTTAGCATATGCAATCTTTGTCAATTACAGGAAAAAAAAATACTGTTGGTGGGTTTTTTGTTTGTTTGTTTTACATTCTCCTTACTATAGAATTAACAGTCGACTGTTCGGTGACTTTGCATGCTGAATTGTAACACTGATTATTAGTATAATTGTGGCGAGAATCAAAATCAACACTAGCTAAAATGACTGAATGCATTGGAATTTATTATTCCAATAGCACAATTTGAATGGGTCTACGGTACCTTAGTGTGTCAGGTCCTGTTATTTCTGTTGAACATTTGATGTTTGGGGGCACATTTTTACATCATTAGGCCTGCAGGCTATGTGATTACGGCTATGCGATAAAAATTGTATTTGTTTCCTTTCCAGTCCAATACAAACTATAAATTCCAAATGCATCAAAATGTAATTAAAGTCATATTTCAATTAAATGTATTTAAATACTGTTCAACAATATTTCTACTTATATCTACAGGTGGAACTGAAGTCTTTCAAAAAGATAGAACCTCCAGATATGAATTTCAAGATGATGCTTCCTGAAAAGACTCCTTTGAATCAGATTTACGATGACAATGACTGGGATGAATGTATTGAGGACCTGGAAGCCATGTTTGCTAGAGTGAGAAAGTCTGCAGTGGAGCAGAGCAATCCTAACACTTGTTTTCCATAAATTCTCACAATGCTATGAACTATGCATTTCAAGTAGATGTAATTAAATATTGCTTAACACTGTTTCTCTTCATAGTTGGAACTGAAACTGAATTCTTTCATAAAGATGCAATATGATTTCTGTGAACATGATATGGGCCAACTGATTGAGGAGATGGAATCCACAGTTGTTAGAGTGAGAAAGTCTGCAATGCAGCAGAGCAATCCTAACACTTGTTTTCCATAAATACTAACAATGCAATTAAATATGCATTTCAAGTAGATGTAATTAAATATTGCTCAACACGGTATTTGTGTCTGCAGGTATTAGACGCCGTACTTGCTAGGGAGGATATGGATGCATAATCTCTGACGACAGCAATAAACAGCATTAAAAATACTCTGACATTTTTCAGTCTAATCCTTGCCTATCTTGTCTGCAACACAGTCAATTATACCATGGATAGTAATTATATGTTATTTTTTTTGTCTCAGAAACATTCTGAATGTAATATTTCCTACAGCCTTTAAGATACAATCACCATACTTGGCACCCACACTATTTTTTCCCTCGATGTCCACTTACATCTGTGTGGCTTAACAATCACAATTCATTTTTACACAACCAATTTCCAACTTCTATATATATATATCGCTCGGAATTCAACAGACACCTGTTGCTACTGCACCTTTGAGACGGATGTAAGATAAATGAGCTCCTTTATGATTGGCTGCCCTGTATTGTGCTTCATTCAAAAGGTACTCAGAGCTGAAATGCCTGAGAAAGGCAATTTAAGTGGGTGTGCTAAACCTCTATAGGCTGAATAGGCAGAGATAGGTCAATAAAGTGTTCTTGTGACATTAGAAATACAAATTTCAAAAGGGGCATTTTTGGCAGCTTAACTGACATAGTTAAGAATTTTAACATTTAAAATATATATATTAAAAGGAGAATGTTACTTATTTCACTCTGACTGTAAAACAGTGCATATTGTGTTAAATGGGATTTCCATCCCATGTTTTTAAGGCTGCCTTATGTATAAATAAATAGGCAAGAGTAGGTCAGTCTTCCATTCTGTATCACATACCTACCCTTGATAACACCGTGGTAACTGGAAAAAAAACAACCCTTTTTACTCAGTTGTCACTACTTCCAATAGACTTCACGCTAATCTCATAGAAGTCCACCCCTTTCCGTGTCCTCCGGAAACAGCACTACCGTTGTGTTGTGACAGGATTTGTTCCTGAAGTTGTATGCATTTTCTAAATTTGCACCGCATTTCTAAAGTGTGTTACCACTTTGATGAATATGCTTTGTGTATTTGCAGCACGATGGGTTTTTCAGGACACCGTAATTTATGCATGTTTAATTCCATCTTTTATTCACGTACTAAGCCCAACTCTATATAAAAAATTATTTTTGGGATATTTTCATTTATGATTTTCCCCTTTTTGTTGTTTGTTTGCTTTTTTACTTTCATTTTTTGTAGGGTAGCTTTGGGGCTCCCACAGACACTTGTGTATATAAACATATTAGGGGAGATTTTTTCATTGGTTTGTATATGTTTGTGAAGGAATGCACATAGTTCTTATGTTTGAACCACTTTAAAGATATTTTTTGACTTGTATCAAAAAGGAATGCAAGCATTTATTCATATCAACATTTTCCTTGCAGAATCAATTCAAAGACGATGCAACAAAATAGTTTTGCTTTTCTATTCTGTACTTTGTTTATTGACAGGTAATTCAAGCCTCAACTTTTTAGGGTGCCTCCCCATAATTGCTCAGCTCTTCTGTGTAATAAAAGCAGGATTGGTTTGTATATCACATTGGTGTAGGTCGTTTTCACCTGTTATATAAAGAACATTCTAATGTCTTTGGGGGAAACGAACCAAATTAGTCCTTTATAATTGTAATTATATATTACTTTGCTTCATTAGAAGTTTGTGATTATTCCTGTTTTTCATCAACTTAGGTACCGTGATTTACTGGGGTAGGTCAAATTAAAAGATAATTGCCTGCTTATATTAGGTAAGCAAAGTTTTTTATGTCATAGTTTTCACTTACTATGATTGGGACAATACATCTTTTACATGAGGATGGATTTTATCAAAGCTTATATGGATCTGTATGCCATGCATAGGACGCTTATGCTTTATTTAGTTCACTAAATACAAGCAGTTCATTTTTGTTTTAAATGTTGATGTTCCACCTGCTCCATCAGACCCTCTGCTTTGACACTATGTCCACCTGGTGTACATCAGTAAGCACAGCCTATAACAAGGTATGTCTTAGCCACTTGTAATCTTCTAAGCATTAACTTTCACAACATTTTTATGACAATGTTAGTCTTTATAGTTTCCATAACTAGGTGCTTCACTGAAATCAGCTCCAGTGTTTCATGTTGATGTCTTTCATTTTTCATACATAGTCATGTATATATTTGTGACATGCTACATTTGTTACTGTTTTCACTTGAACAAGGAAAATCATACTCAAAACAGATATATAAGTGGACAGTCAGGGTGAAATAAGTAACATTCTCCTTTTAATGTTATATTTAAAAATAATATTAAAGGTCTTAAGTATGTCAGTGTTTTCGTTAGTCTTTTGGCCAATGTTTTTTTTAAAAAGAGATAAGGAGATACCAGAACAAAATAGAAAAGCAAATAATAGAGGAAGATGGCATGGGATGGAGGGATGGAGGGATGATAAAAGACAGGGGTAGTA
Source organism: Electrophorus electricus (assembly GCF_041902795.1). NCBI lineage: Eukaryota > Metazoa > Chordata > Actinopteri > Gymnotiformes > Gymnotidae > Electrophorus > Electrophorus electricus. The sequence continues at coordinate 1,821,675 of NW_027658627.1, read as the reverse complement.
ACGGATAATTTATTCTATTCTCTCAGCTATTCTCTTTAACTAATTCTGAAGTCTGCATCTTTATTTTCTATTTGAATGTTAACTTTACGACTAGCTGATTGGGGTTTAGGAACGACACTAGCGTTGATTTTGATTCTAGCCACAGTTCTAGTAATAAGCAGTGTTACAACTCTACATGCAAAGTCACTGAACAGTTGACTGTTAATTCTGTAGTAAGCATAATGCAAAAAATACAACAACATATTTTGTTGTGATTGAAAAAATTACGTCCTAAATACATGCGTTGTAAATACATTGACATTAGTATTTTTAATTAATTTCTAACATTCAGAGACATTCAGAGGTGTTTCTATTAAGCCCAGAGTCAGCTAGGTCTCCACTCTCTAATTACTCAATGAACCTCAATGGTCTCCCAATCACATCTTCTCTAACAGTTAAAGATCTTGGAGTTATGGATCCCAGTCTCTCGTTCGAAGCTCACGTAAATAAATAATGTTTCTAGGACCCCCTTTCTCCACCTTAGAAACATTTCAAAGATTAGGAGCATGCTCTCCACACATAATGCAGAAAAGGTAGTCCATGCATTTATTACTTCAATATTGGACTACTGTAATCCCTTATTATCTAGCTGTGCTATTAAGTGCCTAAAGTGCCTAGCGAGTTCAAAATGCAGCAGCCATAGTTCTTAATAGAGCTAGAAAATTTGATCACATCAATCATATCTTAGCTACTTTAATTTGGCTCCCAGTAAAATTTCGTATTGATTATAAACTACTTTTAATCATTCCAAATGTGCATTAGACTTTACAGTAACCTAAGACAACCCTTTTGCATGAAGGGAACTGGTAACTATGCTCACCCTCCATAATGTGCAAAAGATATTTAAAGTGTAGGACAGTCGAAGCATTATGTGTGCGTGTGCGTGATGTTATTAACGTGACAGTAAAAGCTTACCATTTTTAAACGGGGGCTGATCGACTTTCCACTTATGCAAGACTTATGTCAAGAGTACATGTCAAAAATTAGAGACAAAATGAGGTGCTAAATGCCGCAATTAGGCATACAGCAGTCAAAGGCAATTTGGAAACACACTTAGAAAACAAAGATCATGATCTTTGATCATGATCAAACTTTCAAAAAGCTTATCAACGTGACGAGAATGTGAGGTTTAGGTTCATCTATAGTGTTACAGTATCAATGTGAAATATGGATATCGAGGTCAGCAGCACGTAAGAATGTATATGTGTGAAACATCTTCGTCGCCATAAATGTTGTGTTGTTACATAATTAAGCAGTCCATCCAGTTTCATTTACTTGATTTATTAGCAACCTGTGTCCACTGTCTAACTCAAGTATTTTTATTTTTATTTCCTCCATGTTGTTTATAATAGGCCTACAGTAAGAAATCCTTTTAACTGATTAATAATTAAAAAATATCTTTCTTGACTATAAGAATATAGCTTAACCACTAGAAAGATTAAACATCCAGTGAGTGTGTATCCTGGCATGTTAATGTAAAAGGCAGCTCCTACTGGATTTGGGGAAAGATTAGTAAAAGATTTCAAGTATCTGCAAAGCAGAAAACTGCCTATTCAACAGGCATAAATGATGTGCTACCGAAGTAGTTGTGTTATTTGCATAGCCTAATTAATATCATTAGATCAAGTTCTATATTACCTATATTGTTATATTACAATTTTGCTTTTGCTTTTTTGCTTCACAATTGTTACACATAATTGCTGCACCTGATACAAGGATAGGAATTTCAATTTATTCATACTGGATATAGGAATCATTAATGGCTGCTGAGTGAAGCACTTTCATTGAAAATTCATCCATCAATTTTTTTTTTTTTTTTTTTTTTTTTTTTTGTAACCAGAAAAAGGGCACATCAGCCAGGAATACATTCCAGCTCTGTTTTAGAACACTGGCTGTGATTCATTACATTTTGGCAATTGTGAAAAGAAACTGGATGATACTTCTAAAAGTAATTGTGTTTGCAGTTTATTTGCACAGTTACATGAACAACACTGGTAGCATAGTCAACAGGCTTGATGGTTTTCCAGTGCACGACACCATGATACCAGGGCTGGCCCAAGCCTGTGTGGGGCCCTATGCAGAAATCTGAGCTGCCACTGACATAACATTGGTAAAAAACAAATAGAAATAAATACATGGTCTTTGGCACCCTCTTGGCGGCCTTAGCAGGCTCTCATTTTGCTTATATGGTGGGACAATTGTTCTGCTGTTATCCTACCTATTGAGCAGTCCTACCTAGATTTAATGCACTTATGTACATCACCCTTAGTCCAGGTTTCTGGTGTTTATTTTAGATGCATTTTTAGTTGTATATATTATAATTAGGCTACTGTGGACAATTGTATACCGTATAGCTACAGCACCTGTACTTCACACACATGAAGTAATCGGATCTAGAAGGTTGCAAACCCTATTAAAATATTAGGTTTATAGTATAATATTTGAATCAAACAGACAAAGCATTAATCACAATCATTTGCATGATGATTAAATCTTGAACCAAAAATGTATCAGAGAGCTGTAGTGTTTTTCACAGACACACACCCAATTAAACTGTGCTTGACCATTTCTTGCTCTCTATATCATTCTCTGCAGTTTACTGAGAAAGACCTGACACTGGGTAATGCCATTGTCTATTCGAAGGCCAAAACAACAACAATCTTGGTTATCAAAGATTCACTCCACCCTGACCACAGCCTCTTCTTTTAGAAGCTATGAAAAAACCACCATCGCAGCTTGTGAGTACAAATCTAGCCTCTTAAAAATACTCGCCTGGAATTAAACCTAGTAGAGTTCCACAACGAGGTGCAATTTGTAAAAGGACGTCTTTTTCTCTCAGAGTTAGAAATCTGCAGAAATAAATACATCAGTTAAATTTTTAAATATGTAGGTTAGAAATCCAAGTATAAAGAGCAGATATATTATCTGTGCTAATTAATGAATGTATTTAAAGTATACATTTAGTAGGCCTAAAAATAGAACTTGTATGTAAATCATATCTAAATATTTTTATTTAGAGTAAATTACATGCGACATATTGAAGATTTTGATTTTTTTGGCCCGCTACCACCACACCGCCTCATCGGGAACTGTTACACTTTATTTTTTATTTATTTTTATTTATAACTTAAAAATAATCACCTGGAATGTAAACTTAGCCGAGGTCCACAACGAGGTGCAATTTGTAAAAGGACGTTTTTTTTCTCTCAGAGTTAGAAATCTGGAGAAATAAATATATGAATTTATTACCCCCCATCAGTGGACCTTTAGAGCTTTATTATTAAAAATAAGACAGACAGATGAACAGACAAACGCAAAATGTATATATAATATTTTTAAGTATTCGCCATCTGCACCATTACAGGAATGATGTGTGTGTGTGTGTGTGTGTGTGTGTGTGTGTGTGTGTGTGTGTGTGTGTGTGTGTGTATGTATGTATGTATGTATCTATGTATATGGTTATGTGTGAGTACATGTATGTTGGATTGTATATGTACACGTATTAGAGTGTGATATTTATCGTTTATGGATTGGCTCTGTATGGATTTTATCAAAGGTGTCCACTCTAGATTATTGTTTCTGTTATTGATTAATTCTGAGAATTATTCTATTGATATATATAATCTATCAATAGATTTTTCTATTGGGTGACACTAATATTATTTTTTGTTTTCCAGTTCATGAATATGTTTTTTTGTTTGTTGTTTTTTTGCAAGAATATTTTTATTATATCAATATAATAATGTTATACATAGTATCCTGTCATATTGGTTGATGATATGTCTCCTAGGAGACATAAAGATGGTGTTGGATGGATATGGTTATTTAAAGCATGGGATATGTTGGTGATGCACTATATTGGACTGTTTGCACTTGTGTAGCATTTTGTCTGTTGCACTGTTGTTTTTATGTTGCACCATGGCCCTGGAGGAACGTTGTCTCGTTTTTGTTGTGTACTTGTATATATACCTGAAATGACAATAAAACCACTTGAACTTGAACTCGAACTTGATGACGACTTGCCAAAATTGCTTGATAGGTGTGCTCTGCCACGTGGCATGAATGTAATTGTCAACTTTGATTTGAGTAAAGTATGCACAGATTGCTGAGCTTGTGAAACCAATTTTAAACATCCAATGTGTAGTATAATGTACTCTGTATTATTTTGTACTGAATGCATTGTAGGTCAGTGTTGCTGTCATGTGGTAATTATTGTTACACATTTTAATCCAAACTGCAGCGTCATGGGCTAGTAATAAATGTTCCTCCTATTGTCTCAATGGGAGAGTAACTGTGAGATTTGATTTCACTATTATTTTGTATATCTTAGATAATAGGTTTTTTGTATTAAGAATGTTTGTTTATAAATTCTGATATGGATGTAGGTATCGGAATTGATTTTTGAACACATAGGTGATCTTAGCTGATGGTATTGTAGGAACTGGGGGCTTTCTATAGCATATTTTGGGGCTAGTTGTGGGCGTGACATGAAACAAGTCTTAGGATAAATATGTTTAAGGTTTGTAATGCCTTTTTCTATCCAAGATGTAAAGTTTAATATTTTTGTTCATGGTAAAGCCTGGATTGTTCCAAATGGGAGAATGAATAGCTCGTGTGAGTGTGGAGTTTGATATCTTGTGGAATTTCCACCAAACTGTTAGTGTCATGGCCACCTTCAAACTGTTGAAACATGGATATTTTTGAATATGAGTCTGGGCACATTTGAAACACCTGCCGCAAACATTACTGACATTATATCTTGTTTATGTGATTGGCTGTGCTTCTCTAGCCACAAGTACTTTTTGATTTATTTATTTTTTAATTTGGTAATTTTATATATAACAGCAACAAATGACATCTTAAGTTTTATGACAAAATGTGCAAACAAGCTGGTCTGAGAGGTGTGTAGCGGGATATGACTCAGTGCATCTCTGGTGCTGATTTGATGAGTACAGTGTCATAAGTGTGTCTGTCCAGCAGCGCAAAGAGGAGATACAGCTTCTTCTCCCGGAGGTTTCCGATAAATATGTAGTTATGTTAGTATGTAATAGAAAGACAGCTGCCGATCCTCATAGTCTAGGTACATGCCCGCATTCCTGGGCAATTGTGTCAGGGGCAGAGGGTTCTCAGGCTTGGTGCAGGTGTACGACTTCTGGGTGCTCCTCCAGAGCACCCAGAAACCCTCACAGTGGGTTTCTCAACTTGCTCAGACTCAAATCTCAATATCGGCATCTGAACCGTCTTAGAGAGGAACAAAAAACACAACTCATTTGATTAAATTGTTCCAGTATAAATATGGTTATCAAACATGCTTTTAAAAATATACTTCCATGGAGATGGTGCCCTACAGGGTAGTGTTGGAACAGTGTGTACAGGCTTAGTGTCATGTTGTGGCCCCGCCCCCTCCTCAAAGATCTTGGTGTGTGTGTGTTCGTCTGTGTTGCCACACCCTCTCGTGCCGTTCACCTGTTCTCTGTTATGTGTAATCGGCTTGGGTGTATATATGTCTCGTGTGTCATAGTACGTGTGTTGGTGTTTGAGATGTGCATAGTATTTGAGCTTTGTTGTATGTTTTGCATGTTTGCAAAAATAAAAGTGCGTTTCATCGTGCCTCATCCCCGCATCCTGCTTATCCTCGCAACGTCACAACTAGACCACTTTAGATGTAACTTAGAACCTCCAGTGACCTCTGTATGTGTTTCTTTAGTTGTATGAGCTCCAATGGAGGACTCTGAATAGTTGACAATGGAAGAGGGGTATATCAGATTCACCCCTTCTGCCTCGGTGTGACAGATTAACACACTGCATTAACGTTTAGAAATAAAAACATATGGTAAACACAGTCTAGAAAATATTACCTTGTAACAATTCATTCAGTATATGAACTGTTTTCTGTGTCCTTATGTCTATAAATTAAAAGTAATAAAACATTTAAATGATAAATAAATTAAAATGAATGTATAAATGTTCACAAATAAGAAACTACATTGGTCTGCACTTTTCTCCACAGATTCAAGGAACTCATGAAAGTTGGAAGCTATAAAAACACATAATACAGAATTATAGACTGACTGATGTGTGAGCAGAAAGATCACTGTGATGTTCTCATATCTAAAGCACTCAAAGCATTGATGTTATGTAAATTAACTGTGATCTGATTGGTTTAAGGAAATAGATTCACCTACTTTGAAGTTCAAGTTTTTATCAAAAGGTTAGAACTGGTTGACTATACTTTGTCTGTCCTGCAACAGGAAATTTAAACATTTATATCCAAAGTATTACGCGATAGAAATCAATTCAAGACTACCCGTTATTGACCGCTAGATGGGGAAAGATACGAAGAAATAAATGAGTCCAGATCCTCCTGCCCGACTTTACGGTGAGACTCTGCTTTTACGTCATTAAAACGCTAAAGAAAAAAGGCCGCCATATTTGTAGTTCCAGAACGTGAAAAGGCGTCATTTTGTATGCCGAAGAAAGAATAAATACCATGCCATGCCTTGAAGACGACGAAATTGCAATTTATTTAGCTAGCCATAAGAATAAGAATAGCTGTTTAATTTACATAATCACAAATATATTGCATGTACATACAGCTACATTTCAGTCGATCAAAAATGTTTCACGTATTTATAACCGCAACTTTATGTTACAGTGGTCATATCAGAGATTTACCAATATAAAACGCAACAGGTGTCGTGTTCTGTAATAGAACATTTTAACATTTATATCCATATTACACATAACCAAGGTGTAATATAACCATATGTACTGAACAGACATAAACAGCCTGTGTATTGTGAAAATACATGTATGTGTCTTCTACAGCAATTACTGTGCCGTGCACACCTTAAGTTTGGCATGAAGTGTTTGCTTTTTCCAAAGCAAGTAGTATTAAATTATTCTCATAGAATAAATTTCACAAAGACATGGACTTCTCAGTTGACCGTAGAAAGATGGTTTTCTTTTTGTATTTAATTTCTTTAATGCGAATCATATGTAGGTTACCACTGCTAAGCTTCACCACTGTCAAGATAAGACCTCGAAAAGACGCAGAAATTTATTTTAATAACAGCTTCTGCTGATTTATTCAATAACTGTATGACACCGTTTGAGTGTACGTACCGACTGAAAACAAACTCAAATTATTAGAGACACTCTTACTGCGTCTCCACATTGAAACATATCAGTTAATTAGCTAGGCTGGCTAACTAGCTTAGCTTTATTAGCTAGCTAAGCTAATGGCGAAGAGGATTACGTTAAAGAACCCCCGGTCTACAGTTGTGCACATACAGGAAAATTAATGAATAGCATGGTAATACACGCATTTATTGGAACAGTTATGTAGCTAATATGCATTTGTAGTATGTGCGCCTGGCGTAGAAATGAGTCTTTGTTAGCCCATTAAGGCTAGCTTAGCTAGGCTAGTTCGAGCAAGCTATTGTTGGTTGCTATGACAACGGGCTTGGTGTATTTTGCGAGCTTGTCGGCTACATAAGACAAGTGTTTATCGCTTTGCTACTGCGATGAAATGTTATTATTGTAACACTCTGCCAATGCCAGATGTGTAGAATAATTCACTAGTGATGTTTACTTCGAGACTTTGACAGTTTTAAGATGGATAGAAAGCGAATGAGCCAGCTAGCTGTCCAAGCTAACATGCAACCTTCTGTACATCCTGGGTACTCCCAGCCCTTATCAGGACCTCACAGTTCCCTTTGAGAACTCCCTGGTATCACGATCATAACTTTGGACAACCAGTTGTCATTCTCAACTCATGTTTCAAATCATGTTTCAGATTTCTCCCTTGTAACATACGAAGGATTTGGCCCTTTCTTTCGCAGGAAGCTACCCAGGTGTTTTTGCGGTCTCTTGTGATCTCAAAGCTAAACTACTGCAACGAGCCACGAGCTGTTCCCTTGCCCGCCATTAGCCACTCCTGTCCTTAAAGAGAGACGGAGAGAGAGAAAGAGAAAGGGAGGGGTAAAGGAGACAGGAAGAGGGAGCGGATGACCTAGGGCGACCAGCTTGTGGTCAAGCCGCCATGTCATGGCTGATAGGCAGAGACCTTGCGTTGGGTGCCTGAATAGAGAAAGGCTCCAGTATCTAACACTTCTAGGCATCAGCAGTAATCCCTGTATTTCTACAGTATTCTAGATCATTGCTATATTGGACTCTAACCTATTGGACTGGCTAGGATGTATTCTATGAATAAATAACAAAGCACTTTTGTAAGTCGCTCTGGATAAGAGTGTCTGCTAAATGGAGTAAATGTAAATGTCCAAGGAAAGCCGACACTAGCAGGCAAACCGAGCATTGCACAGGCCATATTTGAAATTCCCACAATGCTTTTCTCACCGAGCGTATGTCCGGGCAATAACGTCAGTTGGTCCTATTATCAGCATGAGGAGAGTCTTTCATATCAATAAATTCTGACAACACTTTGAAAGTGATAAGCAGTGGTTAGCTCGAAAGTTATTCATAAACAAGCACGTTGAAAATTACGAAACAAGAGACTTAGATCAGCTGTTGTCTCTATCGATGGTGTGGGTGACCCATGTGTTCTTAGGATGCAGGTAGGGTCTAACGCCTTCTGTGCTGAGTTGCTGTTTCCATATTTTAAAAATAGAACGCATTGTTAAACGGCATCTGTAATAGTTAAGGAAAGTGCGTTATAAGTATAAAGTGTTACAGTAAGTGTTTTGGCCCCTGACTGCCATTAGGACAAGCCAAGACAACCACTCACTACGTTAGCTTATCTACTTGTTAAATCAGCCTGAAATTAAGATACAGATAAAAGTGTTGATTTTTATATTAACATTTTAACAACTTCAGCCAAAGTATTCAGAATGTAAATGTTTGGCCTAGCAGGTATGTCCCACAACTGATGCAGAGAGTGCATGTCATGGCAGAGGGGATTCATGTTGGCAAAATGCCCTCCTACAAATTAGTCTCAAATACTGAAGCAAAAAAGAGGCCAAATTCATCTGATGGAAGTAAGTCTAAAAGGGCTTCTTGATGATGTTACCCTGGTGACTTGCATTCTTTCCAGATGCTCAACAACCACTAAAAGTAGTGCATTGCTAAAAACTTCTACTTGTTGTGCTGGAGGTGTTGAAAATATGGTTTCCTTGTCATTGTCAGTCTGATTTTATAAGGTTCTACGTGGGTATCGATAGGAGCTGAAACTGTGCATGTGTTGCCCCTCTGAGGAGATGAGCCAATGAGGAAGATGCCCGTGTTCAAATTTGGCTCTAGACCACGCTTTGAGCTGGTGCACTTTGTCAGCGGTTGAAGTTGCAGCAGCATTGGCGGAGTGGGACGCAATGGTGAGAAGGAGAACGAGAAGGATCTCAGCAGTGAGAAGCTGAACAACGGCAAGCAGCGGGAGGCCGGAGACAAAGCCTCTCCTCTCCCTTCTCTGACACAAACACAGTCACGTGTTATATACTCACATAATCCAAAATCTAGCATCTTTTATTTGCTGTTAGCTGGCGAAGAGTAATCAGTATAGTCAGATTCCTTTAATGTAAACACTTGGGAAAATTCCTGGCATGAGATCACTTTGGACACAGGGAAGATCTGATAGTAAATATTATGACAGGGTGAGGTCATGACTGCTTAGAAAAGTTTATAATGAAGGTCATGAAAGGTCAGTTTTGACTAATTGCAAAAAACGCCATGTAAACATTAGAATGGGAAAATCAAGCGGTCTGAGCGAAGCTAACTGCGAACGAGGCATGGAACAGACTAGCCAGGACCAATATTTTGAAAGGGATCAGAAGAGGATGACATCAAGAATCATTCTGATGATCATGTGGCGCATGGTCAAGCAAATTGCAGCCAGATACAATGCTGTTGCTCCAACTAACATGTCTGAAGGCACACCATGGGTCCTCTGAAATCAGTAGATGTTTGAACAGAAGGGCTTACCTATGTATTGTGACCAAGTGCATCCCTTCATGCAGCTGCTTAAACTATGGCAGAAGGACACTTTCAACAAGACAAGAAACCCTGCCGCAAGGGTTGTATAATCACGGATTTGTTCCAGTATCAAGACAGCAAATTTTCAATGTTTCCCTGGCCTTCACAGTCCCCAGATCTTAATCCTATAGAACATCCCTGGGTAAAGGTATAACAGGCAGTTTAGAACATGTCAGTCCCTCCAAGTAATTTAAGAGAAAATATCCTATGAAGATTGGACCAAGATTCCTGCAGAGCATTTTCAGCATATAGTGGAAACTATGCCAGAAAGAATTGCTGCAGTTCTGGAGGCCAAAGAAGGTCCAACATGCTATTAAATGGGTGTACTTAAGCCAGATACACTGTGTCCTATAATAGGATGTTGCTGGAATGTATGTGGATGTTGTTGGAATGGCCGCAGAGTTGCAGCAGCAGTACAGGTAGTCTGTGATCCTTTCCCCCATCCGAGTGAGTTTGCCCTTTTACACGGGGTCGAGTTATGATGTGAATGTTTAATTACACAGGATGGATTGTGGGTGACAGAACCGAACAGCCTTCAGGATTCAAATAGAGAAAGGTGAAACTTCTCCAGCCTTTGAGTTAATCACAGGACTATTGCATAGCAATTAGGGATAACAGAACAGCTTTCGGGGGGGTTTGGGTGGGTTGCCTTATCCGCCCCTTTAACAGAGTAGTCACAATTCAAATTTCCCTTCTTCCATTGTTTACAAGGCATTATACATGTGGTTTATTTATAGTGCACGGAGTAATATGCAGCGAGTCTGGTCTGTCTGCTTTGGAAGAGAAACATTTGGCCAAAAGAGCAAGACACAGCCAGGAGGATGATTGGTAAGAGCACATCATAATATGCACCTTAAAGCTGTGCTCTACAGCTAGGTCCTGTTCCATGACTGCATATATAAATTTACTACTGACATTGTCATTTATATCTGGCCATTTACAGTGCACTCTTGCTCAATGCAGCACTTGAAGCTGATTTTCCATTGTGTAGTTATTATGTTCAAGAGATGTTTGACCCGGTCAGGGTGACACACTTTAGTGAGGGCAGCAGTATCCTAGAGGACACTACAGACAGTGACGGAGACATCTCAGAGCGCGAGGTGAGAGGTTGAGTTTTTTGTTACTCTCTCTACGACATACTTTTCATGCCAGGTACTATTGTCCAGTTCAGCCCAATTTAATTTACTGCCTTGTATTATCATATATAAATTGCTGAACATCTTATCACTCAGTTTCAAACATCCCCTCAGCTGTTTTAAGCCATTTCGGTTATTCAGAAGTACTGCTAAATGGATGTGGTGGGAAAATGAGAGCACATCAAACACAGACAGCTTTATGCATTGAGTAGTAAAGAGTAAAAGTTTATTGAGTTTGTAAAGGGAAAGAAATGTGAGTTCCACCTTCCAACTATAACTTTTCTAGGATACGTGATCAGCCATGGTGAAATCACTACGGATGATAAGAAGATCAAAGCCATCTTCCAGTGGCCCATTACTATTATAGTTAAAAAACTCCAGAGATTCTTGGGATTTGCAAACTTTTACCGATGCTCTCACAGCCCTCCTGAAAGGAGCAATGACCAAGCTACTTTGGAATCAGGAGGCTGATCAAGCATTCAGGAAACTGAAAGAAGCTTTTACCACGACTAGCATACGTCGTCATCCTGATCCTTCCATTCCATTTGTCGTGGAAGCTGATGCTGCTGTACTTTCACAACGATACGACAAGTCCAAGTTACAATAGATGATTAAATAGACAAGTGTATATAAAATAGATGATGGAATAAACAAGCCATACAAGACACAGTCATCCCAATGGAATGTCTGTCGGGAAAACATTACCTACCTTGTGCTGTGACCATCTGTTGAAGTGGGCTCATTCTTCGCTGGTTCAGGGCTATGACAAGCGATATTTATAAGTATGTTTCTTCATGTTCAATTTGCAGTCAAAGCAAGATGCCTAAGACCCTACCCACAGGAAAGCTCATGCTTCTTCCCGTACCAGAAAGTCCTTGGTCTCACATCACCTTAGATTGCGTTACTGACCTCTCTGTCCTCACTGTAGTTGATGGATTCTCCAGGGGTGTGTGGTTCATTGTGTTTCCGAGTATGCCTACAGCCTGCCAAACTGTGGAAGCCTTGTTTAACCAGGTGTTCCGTATATTTGGCATCCCAGAGGACATAATATCATATTGGGGACATCAATTCACATCTCGAGTTTGGGCTTCCTATATTGAACACATCGGGGTAGCTATTAGTTTTACATCCACAGTCAAATGGCCAATTCCTACATTGTTTTTATATGAACAATCCATCAGACCGGTCCAAGTTCCTCTTATTGGCAGAAATGGCCCAAAATTCACTTACTAGTTCATCCACTGGCTTGACTCCTTTTTATTGTATTTTAGGTTATCAGCCTCAAATGTCCCATGGACTTCCATATCAGCTGGTTTCCCCGCTGTGGATGAGTGGATGCAGCGGAGCGAAAGGGTATGGGAGGAAACAGATCAGTGTATTGTATGAGTTCTCTGAACGTATAAGGAAATTGCGGACAGGCACAGAGGGGAGAACCCGATATACCAACCTGGTGACAGAGTGTGGCTCTCTACACAGGACTACCGCAAGCCGGGGTCATGTCGCAGGTTAGGTCCCAAGTATATCGGTCCATATGAAATTACCAAGCACATTAATGAAGTCACATATCAACTCAACTTACCTGCTCACTTTTGTGTTTTGAGGTCATTTCATGTGTCCCTGTTGTTCCTGTTGTGGCCTTTGGATGAGATCACCCCTGAGGTCACTCCTGTATTAAGTATGTTGGTTGCTGTCATTAGAGTGTATTGTTTCTGAAGGTTTTTTTGCATTATGCAATGCCTCTTCGCAGAGTGTGATTTTCAAGAACTTTAGTAAGCAGATGACTTATTTGCATCACCTTTTTTGGTAGGACAAAGCCCATCCATGAGCCAAAGGAAGCTGAGGTAGGCCCCATTCCATGAAAACACAGGGAGTGTGTGAACCAGGATACCAACACAAGCATACATGCAAGCTGACACCTACCCTCCCCTTGGCCAGTGGTTTGGCCAGTAGACAACTAATGAAAAACATTTCAAAAGCGTTTATACAGAAGCCAATGTTCAAATGGCTCTCTGTGCAGTGAGGAAACATATCATAAGGAAGTGCAAATTCCACTAAAGTTTAAGTAGGATCACTGAATTCAAAGTCTAGAGCACTATTACACTATGACTTCTAACAATAGCGTAAAAACAGTAATGTCATTCGTTTTTAGGAAAGGAATGTAAAAGTTTATGAAATATTCTTAAAAAGAGGACAGTTTGACGAGGAGCTTGGTCTTGCACAGCTACCAAAACCCAGGACTGAACTAGGAGTCTTTTGATATTCAATCTAACACTCACCCAGCTGAGCTATTTCAGCTAGTGACTAAATACTTTTGCCTGGTTTCGATCAAAATGTTACCAATGAATGTAGCTCATGTTCATGTCAGAGGAAACTGTCACCTTTATCCCTGGTGAGCTAGTGGCTAGGATTCTCTTTCAAACTTAATTTTTATGTGGAATAAAAAGAAATATGAATACCTCTCTTTATGACCTCCTAATGCTCATGCATACCAAGTCCAGTATGCATACAAACATCGTCAGTATACTAGGAATACAGAGTTTGAAAAATGTTTGTCAGAAGCATCTGAGCTTTATTGCTGGTGGGTGAGTGGCTAGGATTCAACACTTTCACCACTGCGACTTGGGCTTGATTCCTGGTCGGGACGCTCTTTTTGCTCACTTAAAAAAGAAGCTTGTATGTGAAAAAACAAACTTCCTTTGAGTCAGATTTTAACTGACAGACTAAGGATAACAGTTTTAAATTCTACAGTCCTCCACTCTACCAACTAAGCTATTGAAGGCAACAGACATGTAATCCCATAAATCCAAACACCAGTATGTTGGCAAGAAACACGGCCAGTTATGGATGTTTGAATTGTTAAGTTCATTTGACACAATGTGTACAATCAATAACTACTGGTGCTAACTCAAAGTATGTTTCCCCCTTCAGTTTTATTTTATGCCAGAATAAAGACTTTCTGTCTTTAGAATTCTACATGACTCAAACTGAGATGCAGCAGATCACTTAGCTAGAACAAAGGGTCTTGTACTACAATAATGACTTTTGCTTTATTGCCCATAAGGTCCACCTCTTTTTTCTTTAACCCTCAGATCATCCCGTAGATGTTAGAATTATTCTAATTAAATTATAATTAACATTTAAAAAAATTCCTTAACATCACTCTTAAAATAACTTTTACCTTACAAATGATTTCTTTACCAGCAAATTTGAGTTGGTATGAATTTATCTATTAATTTTTCGTTATTATTTCATTAAATACATCCCCCCCCTGCCCCCTAAAAAAAGAATAACAGTCCAAATGAAAGGTCTAAATGAATCTTTGCAGTAACAACAGTCTTTTATGCTCTTCCAACCACCCCACCTCCCCCCAGTGGACACACCATGCTCCAGTACATGATTTTGGAGTGCTGTGCTATCTGTGCTCCCCACTAACTCTTCCTACCTGCTGGGGTTTCTCCTTCCTGGACCTGCCTTAAAATGCTTAAAATGACAGCACCTTGCCCTCCATTTACCTGCAACATTCTGCACTGTCACAAGCAATATTTATGTGCAGATTAGCAGATGAACCTCACCTGGATGATCCACATTTCATTTCTTTGTACTGTTATAATAATGAGTTACTGTATTTCTACCCAGGTGTTCTATCCAGGTGAACTGTGCTGTTTCTATCTCCTATGATGTCTTTGTGTAGGAATGCTGTAGTGTATCTTTCATGCTTACAATTTGTCAGCCATCCTCTATCCAACTCATCTTTGCCCAGGTTTATCCAGGGTTAACCGAAGGAGGATGAGTTCCCTTTTGAGTCTGACACCTTCCAAGTCCCTTCCACCATTCCAGTGAGTTTTTCCTACTGTCACCCTTGCCAATGTCATTTGGCTTATTTATCAGTTGTCACAAGGTGTTAACGTTATTATGCACATGTATATAAAATGTGTATATACATAAATATATATATATATATATATATATATATATATATATATATATATATATATATATATATATATATATATATATATATATATATATATATTGCATTATTCTCTGCACCTTACATGTTATTTGCAGTTTGGATTGGATTATAAAGTGAATTTCATTGGTGAGTACTATATTTTTTGGTGACAAACTATAATCTTATCTTTACAAAGCAGTGACCAGAAAGGAGACCTTTGGTCTCCATGATAGTTAGAGACACACAGCCATTTAGCTTAGTTGAGGATAAAAGCTTCAGGGACTTGGTAGCAAAATTGGATTCAACTTATATTCTCCCAACTAGGAAGGTATGTGTGGTGACATGGATACATTATGAGAGTAGTATTAAAAATATATATAATTATTTTCTTCCTTCCCTTTAGACTGTAAAGGCCATGGTTGAGGCCAAATGTCAACAAGAGAAAGAGAAGGCCAAAGCTGAGGTCCAGAAAGTTCTTGCAATGAGTTTGACAGCAGACATGTGGACATCTCTTAATGTGGATGCCTTCTTGGCTGTGACCTGCCATTTTATAGATGACAACACATTTCTGAAGTCTACACTACTTGGTGTTGTGAAATTCCTGCAGGCGCATACGGCTGAAAATTTGGCCTGTGTGAAATCCTCTTTTATGGAAGAATGGGGAATAAAATAAAGTCACATGGTTACTGATGGCACATCTAATATGATTGCCTGTGGCAAATAGCTGAAGCTGCCTCATGCACTCTGCATTGCTCACACCCTGAATATAGTTGTTTAAAAGGCTCTTGAACTAACCCCAGTACTATCTGCCATTTGTACAAAGTCAAGGAAGCTGGTGGGCTATTTTAGAAGCAGCACAACTGCCAAAGTTAGTAACATTATTTTCACATTGTTTACATATTGTTTTATATTGCTACATGTGTAACGTTTACTGTTTTATTGTTAAAGGAGATGTGGGACCTTGTTCAAGAGCATATGGGAAAAAAAAAAAAAAAACTGAGGTTGAAACAAGGTGTTGGAGCGATTAGTAGAACTCAGGGAGCCTGTGGGGGCAGATTTGGCAAGCTTACAAACTGACATTCCTGCGCTGACCTCTGATGTGTACAGTAATGTTTGTGGGTGCCTTTCTATACTGTATTCTTTTCACAAGGCCACTGTGCAGCTGTCAGAAGAGAAAAAGGTATCTGGTTCAAAGTGGTGCCATTATTGAAAATGGTTTAAAAAATCTTTCTGGAAGAGGCACAGGGCACATATGGAGATCAAACCCATGACCATGGCATTATTAGCACCCCACTCTGACCAACTGAGCTAATCGGCCTTTCTCAGTTCCTTTTGCAGTTCTCGGTGCAGCAGGGAAGGGAACCTTTCCATGAAATTGTAGACTTGGTGTCAACAAGATTACGGCCACTTTTCGACCGAGCATAGGTGAAAGTTGACACATATTGTTCCCTCTGACAAATGGTTATTCTGCAGCCAACTTTTGAATTAAACTTCAAAAGCAAATGTGCAGAAGCTTTTGTTAAAGAGCAATTCAGTGCAGTTGTACACAGTGACGAAATCATCAATTGCAAAGTCCACTGAGCTTTATTGTTGCGAGTTACATAGTGCTGTCTATAACACCATGAAATCTGCCATAACAACAAAAATGTAATGTCTGATTCTGTGAGCCAAGGAATATAAACCTTTTAGGGGCATATTTAAAATATCAGATTTTCTGCCTGAGCACAGAGTAGGCATTTTTTTCTAGCTTTAACCATACGTCCTCTTTCTTTGGAAATCTGGGTCATTGCTGCATGAATAAGCAGAAAGATTTTGAGCAATTTTTTTGTCTGGGTCTAAGGGGCAATTTATTCAAACCAAAAGATGCTATTTTAGCTAGTTTGTCAAATGAACATGTCAAACCTACAGAGACAATGTGTCTAACTACAGAGCTCTGCACTGTTTAATTCTTGGAAGTATTTGAAGCCATAGAAAGTTATTCTGTAAGCATTGCTTAACTCATTAAAAAGAGACAGTTAGAGCCAACGGCTGCCAGATCGAACATAGCTCACATTTTATAGTGTTTGCATAGCATATCAGAATCTGCAAGAACTATTCCTGTCATTTCAGGAATAAGCTTTTTTGACTTCACAGCTAGATGAAATATTTAGGGTGGACACAGGATTTGGTATGATCTCCTAGAGAATTGCCATTCCACTGTGTCTTCAGCTTTTGTCTGATCTGCAAACAAGTCCCACTCTAGGAGAACTAGCTCAAGTGGTAGAGTGCTCTTTTAGTATGTGAGTGTTAGAGGGATTGATGCTCACATTCTCAAGTCTAGAATTTGTAGTTTTTTTCTATGATGAAATCATTTCTGATAGCAAATGTTTTCAGGACCTGCAGATATGCTTATGCCATGCACACATTACGTGACTTTTGAAGTTTTCAAATTGATGGATGGCTCACACTGCACAACTGTATGTCTTGGAATCTGGAGTGCTTAATTTGTGGTATCTCAGTGGCAGGCATAATCAGTGATAAACCACTGATATGTCAACTGGTCTTAACACAGACAGATTTAACTTACTCTGTGGAGACTGTGTCTAACTTAAACCTTTCCTTCAAATAGAAGAGATCCTTGTTGCAGAGGTAATGTTTTTACCTTTATATGGTTTTTCCACTCATAGTCATGCAACACACACAAATGCAAACCTCTCACAGACTGTCTCACACACATCCAGTTATTCATCTGAACACATGATGTTTCTGTCTCTGTACCGCTATTAGTTATGCAATGTTTCGTCAATACTAGCACTAACTGAACAGCGTTCTGTATAAATATGATCTTTATAACAGCTGCCATAACAGCAAAAATGTAATGTCTGATTCTGTGAGCCAAGGAAGTATTATTGATATTGTGAATATTTAATAACCTCCAATGCCAGCAAATTAAATTTTCACAATATTGTGAAAATTGTAAAGGATACTTTATTCATGTCCTCATTGCTAAAGATTGTATCGCTTTATCACAGCGATAAGCTAGTTAGCTAGCTAATAGTTGAGGTCAGCGAGTGTCAAACTCGGGGCTATAAACCATTCCTTGTGGAACCATTTCATTGTTCAGCTTTCAACTTTGATCGTTTAGGTGCTGGTAGTTTGTTAGCTAGCTAACTGTTCAGCAATAGAAAACCTACTTTTGTATGATTTAGAGACCCAAATTCACAAACCTGTGGGTTTTCAAATTGATCGTTCTCTCTAAATAAGCAAAATGAGTTAAGCCATTACTACAGCTATTGGACTGTTTGAACTACAATATTCGACTGTTCATTTATTGTTAATTAGATTAAATTAACTTTCATAAACATTCTGTATTAATAGAAAGTAGTTTTTAATGACTGATTAACTGTGTATATTCAACATGAAGCTATTCATATAAAGTTTCAAGTTTGGTTTATTTGTAACATACATTTATTTGTCACTTTCATTTTTAGGCTGTAAAATGAAAGATCCTTGCTCACAATTTTATATATATATATATATATTACACATACACACTCCCTATTCAATGGGAAGAAACCAGTTCATGTCATTGTGAATTGCTGGTTCTGTAATCAAAACACTGAGGTTCCATATGGGAACAGAAACTGCTGGGACTGTCCATTCTGTGTGCAGTACAATGGCTTCTAAGAGGTATTGCTGTATTTGAGACATGGTGAGGACATATTTTAGTGAAAGTCTTCCAATGATGCACCCTTAACTGAACCATTTTATGCTGTTGCTGCTGTTAAAAAATGCAGAATGGTGATTATAACGAACCGATCCTTGCACAATATATGGAGCACCTCAACCATGGGGTCTCAGCTGGTGTCCCTGTGCTTGATGCTCCCAAGACTCAACCAGACACTGAAGATCAAGCAGCTGGCTTCCTTCACTCCCAGAAAGGAAGTAGGTTTTCCATTTGAACTGTTGCCTTCTTAGTTAAGACGTATGCAGGGTTTATTGCAACGCCAGAGTTGTGAAACTGTGCAAGGTAATGCATGTCCAGTGCTGGAATTAAGATAATAGCTCTAAATAGTCTCTGATTTGGGCAGAGATTGTGAGTGGGTCTTCAAGGGCAAACAGGATCTGATGGCCCACATGTAGTTTGATATTATTCCTAAATAACTAAGTTGACTAAGTTTACATGGCTATTTGAAAGAAGCTGATCATGTAAGCAGCAAAGACAGAATATCATTCTCTGACTAAGGATTTAGTTGACTCATGTTTAGCCCAACTAAACTTTGGTCCTGGCTGATTTTAGTTGGACTATTGAGCCACTGACTCATGCACAGAGTTCTCTGAGTATTTTGCAGTTTCTTACTCTACTGAGTTCTTACTGAGTATAACGCCAACTTTGATGCATTTGTTTTCTTTTCACCGAACAAAGCCTTCAACTTTGACTGTGGTGACATGAATTCCAGATCTGCAGTGTATTTTTTTAGTAATGCATCTTTTGCCCGTGCATTTTGATTGCAGTGTTAGGAGGTCATAACTGCTGATCAGAACTTTGGACAAGAGGGCTTATCCTCATGGCTCACTGACTTTCATGTACAACAAACAATCTTTTCTTATTTATTTTTTTCCAGTTGTAACAAACCGTTCTGCTGTTTTTTAACTTCTGTCAAGTTTTTAATGGTTGTATAGGACAATTACGATGGAAATTGAGGTGTACAAGCGCCACCTTGAACAGACCTACGAGTTGTGCGTGCCTGTCAGACCGCTGAGCAGTATGACATCCAGCACCAGAACCGACAGCTGCGGGCCCTGCTTTTCAACCACCAGCTCAGATGCAGCCAAGATGCGGACAAAGCATTCATTAAGGTGAGTAATTATTGTCAATGGTTGTCTTAGAATGGTGCTAAAGTGCTTAAGATACTTTTTGGCGATTCCATAGCCAAGAATTCTCAAGGTCACAACTAGCTGCATTCCTGTTGGGTGTGAATGACAGTTGCTCCTTCCCGGTTGATACAAAGTCACGATAGAAAAAAAGGCGTACACAGAACTGCAGTGAACACTGTCCTTCAAGTGCATACAGTGTTTGAGCCTGCAATCCAGTTCATTACCCTGTCCAACAGGCTCCCAGGTTCCCCTCCACATCTTCCTTGTCAGAGATGAAAATTGATATAAAACAAATGGGGAACAGTTGAAATGACTGAGCCAATACACTGCACATTTCACCTTGAATACTTTTGGTTACTTTTTTGTTCCTGGCTACCATGCTTTTTTAAGCATTGATTATCTCAAACATTGATTTATCTAAGATAAGCAAAGACCTGTTCTCTCTTGCTGCATTTTGTGGGTTTTTTTGTTTTTTTTTGTTTTGTTTTCTTTCCAAATGAAGCAGTTGTTTTCATTTTTGGTGGGTTTCATACTATCCACACCAGCTTCCAGGTTTCTGTCCTTTTACATACCAAGCAATCAGCTTCCTTTCTCTTTGCTACAGAGCACCTCTTTTCTGTCCACACCTGCTTGGCTGGTAGCTCTCAGAAGCCTTGCCTTCCTCACCTGTGCTTTTCTGGTTGCGGTGGCCATATGTGGGTCTGGATGTGACTCTGGAGACACATCCTCTCTCCACAACAGCCCGCACACTCTCAGCGGGGGAATCATCCCACCCAAAGAAGCCCACCAAAGTGACACTGAAGCCAAAGCAAAGAGCATCACCAAAACTATGCAAATGTGGAATGACCTGGTGGGTCTTCTGCCAGAGAGAGGCAATAGAGAATATCAAGCTGATCTGGTAGTCTGGAAGCAACCACCAGATGGCTGTTGCTTCTGTTGGCCTTTTGACTTCCATCAACATCTACTCAGGCAGTAAAAAGAAATGGGGTACTGGGAGGTAGTAAATCTTGCTAATCAGTACTTGTTTTTGGCCTGTGAAAATACAAACAAACAATACACATATTCAAACACTTCTGAACTACAATTGCTTATCAGGATTTACACAGGCTTATGTTCTTAATAGCTCTTTGCTTACAACTTCATCAAAGCGGTTTTGTTCTACAGTATGTGAAAAGTCTACTTTCCCACACAGTTCACATGAGTCTTGATTCGTCCTGCTGGTTCTTCATGTCTGTGAATGTGAAAAATCTAACTTTTTTGCTTGGCTTCAAGCAGTGATCCTTTGATTGTATCATTCTTGATTCATTTAGGATTACAACCAAGTGGTTCAATATCCAGCTAGAGGTGTACTCAAGTGAGGTAATAAAATGAAATTATTAATGTAATAATATGATGGCAGGAATTGTAAAACACCAAATTAGGCTTCAGAAGTAAGCAGGAAGTGAGAATGACCAAATATGGCCTCTGTGGCAAGTCCAGGATTGAGGCCAGGATACCACCTAAAGATACAATTAAAAAAAAAAAAAATGGTTTTGTAACTTGATGAAAATGTATAAATATTGAACCCACCTGAGACTGTTAGACATTCTGTGGTCAATACCTCGTCTGTATGCAACATTGAGCTCAGAATAAAGATGGCACCGGCTATTCCCTTCAATTAATTACTTTATTTTCTATTTAAAGTGTACTTGAGAAAAGGACTGGAATGTGGGAAAAATCTAGGAACCACACAAGAATGTCTGGAGATAAAAATTCAAGGCTGCATAGCCATACCTTAATGTGAGAGATCCTCCATTTCAGAGTCTGCTGTGTGAGAGTCCTGTGCCTTTTTTCTCTAGCTTGGAATAGGACTGTTGCTTCTGCTTCTTAAGGTTTTCAATCAACAAGGACGGTGGCTCCACCTGCAATGAACCATGAGCTTGTTATATTGAACTGCACAAGACAGTAAATTAACTCTTGTATTCATTCTGTATGAAGTGCGCCTCACTTGAGATGTCAGCCAAAGTTTAGCAGTAAATATGGTTATCTGCAGTTAAGTGTGTTGCTATTGATAGACATCTTCAGGTAAAAATAAGTCTTCCTTGACCCTAATCCACCAAGCCCAGATACAACACAGACATGCATGTGCTGTAGTTGGCTTCAAAACATTCAATGAACTTGTCAGCAACATGGTCCAGATTCCTGCAGCATGTGACATGCGTCTGCACTCATCCTGCCCCGACAGTCTCTGCCTGGCTCCCCCCACCCTCCTCCACCCCCAGTTTGCTCTCTCATCCTGCCCACCAGCAGCTAATGTCCACCGCTGCAGCGCAGCACCTCCCACTGTATGCTGCATGCTCCTCTGTGTGCCTGTGGTAAAACCTCGCCAAGTTTAGTGTTCTAGCCACTTCCCTCCCCAACTCACACATCAATCTCAGAGGCAGATGGATTCCTGTCTCCCAGCCGCATCCCAACTTTTTGACCAGTACACATACTTGGATAAATGTTCTCTGTGAATACAAAACAGCAACATTTGTCTAGTGTACCGGAGACCTCTTGGAAGTTTTGTAGACAGATGAGGCCGGGCTGTGCTAGCTGAGAGAGACGATATTTGAGCTTGAATCTGACTAGCACATGCACAGAAGCATAGGGTATTATGAAGGCTCTGCATGATATCGTGACCCAAGGTTGAGCTTACAGTAGGTGGCCATATTGCCTCATATCAAGGGCAGTGTACGTTGGAAGACCATAGCAGAGACGTATGACCGAACTATGTGCACGAGCGCATAACATGCCGCATTCCTTGTTTTCTCCCATTTTTGAGTGAAGCTAATTGATAGTGCCATCTGCCATCTCCTTTTAGAAAGCCAGTGCAGTGCCTTGGCTGTTGATGTGAGTTGTTTTGTCAAAGGAAAGAATTGAAAATGTGAGCGGTGATCTCCATGTAATACTTAGGCTTTAATGCCCTTTACCACTCATTCAGTGCTTGTCTGTGTTTATGTTTTCAGTGTTACAGTGTGATTTTATTTAGGTGAAATTTGTTTTCAGTCTATCTGCAGTAGTGCACTTAAAGGGCCAGGAAGGTTAGTGGAACACATTTGCTCTGCCTCTGACCTCACAATTCCACTGTAACAACAGTGTTCAATTCCGTCATTTAAAAAAAAACAAAACTTGGTTTGGTTTAAATTTGTTTAAAGATTTGTTTAAATTGTGTGTGCCAGTGTATGTGAGCGTGTTGAAGTCTCTCTGACCCTCCACACCCATTAGTGCGTTCTTCCACTAGCTTCTCTCTCGTTCCTGCTTCAATATTCAAGGGAGGATTGAGATCCATTCAGGTAATTTTGCAGTCTTCAAAAAATGCATTGAAAGACATTCCAGTAGCTCAGTGGTGCACCTGCGCGCCACTCTGCTCCCCAGTTCGGAGGATGCCAGCACCTATGTTTAGTCTTTTATGTTTTGTCTTTTTTAGTCTGTTTCTCTTTATTTCCTTTGGACTCCAGTGCTTTTTAATAATCTGTTTTGGACATGGCATGGCTGCTCCATTACCCAGGAGCCCATACAAAGGTTCATTTCTGCCTGCCTGCATAACTGCTGGAGGGAGGATTTTATGTCCAGAAAATGTTAAGATGGCAACAGCTCGGTGGGAGACAGTATGTGAGAATCACGTCTTAGGCTCATTTTACTGTTTCTCATGTAGAAGGAATTCCCTCACTATGTTCCCATTCTGAGCATCAAAGCCAACTGGGATGGGGGTTTGTCACATTCTGAATTCTAGCTCATGTCATATTTTGTCAGCAGTGGCATTGATAGACTCAGGTTATCAGTACAAATTTACATTCAAGATAAGTTGTCTTTTACATATATATCCCCTCTCCTGCAATCATGGCTAATTAGCTGTATCCGTCATTATAATTGTTTAATTTTTCATGCTAGTTCAGTCACCCTTGTATTAGTGCCATGCATGTGAAACAGACTCTTGAAAGGTTTTCTTTTTGTATCTTGCATGCCTAGCATAATAGGACATTCAAAATCCCTTGAAAATTTTAAACTTTTTTTTTTTATGTATATATCTCCTCAACATTCCCAGTACAACTGCTGTAGAGTCCACGACTCAACTCTTGACTAAAGTCTTCACTCCGAGCGTCTGAGCCGGCTGCTGCGGCATACGCCACGCTGCTCTGTGACCCTCACTCTCCACTCCTCTCCTCTCCCAGCTTTTCCAGATCCCTCAGATGCAGACAGCCCAGCCTGCCATTCCAAGTAACAGCGCTTCCTTTCGACCCGTGTCCAGCCAGCCCATCATGATGTTCCTGACACCCATGCCCTTCACCTCATCCCAGACCGCCCAGTACTACGTACTCCAGTACTACGTGCCTCAGGTACCCAGAGCAGAGAAAAGCGCCTGTGCAAATATGTACACAGTGTAGCAAATGGGTTGAAAATCTGTCTATAAACAGGTTGGCCAGCAATAAATAAACTGCTCCTAAAATGTGTAGATAAAAATATGTTTTATCTTGGAAGCAGAAATGAGAAGTTCTAGTTTAGTTTTTTTTCAGTGTAAAAACTAAATGTTTTTGTATTTTTTGTTTGTTTACTGCTTTGAATATCTCTTTTAGGAGTGTCCTATATGAATGGCCATGTCTGGTGCTAGGCCCTTTACCTCTGCTGTTCTGTTTCATTCTCAGTATCACCACAGTGGCCTTCCTTACGTGGGACATCCCCAGCAGTACTCCGTCCAGCCCACAGGACCCAGTACATTCTACCCTGGGCTCTTTCCTGCAGACTGCCCACTAGCATATGGTGAGTTTGGACTTCCCTTTCTCTACCCCCACCTGGGAAACCCACATGCGTGCTCTCACCGATAAAGAGACCTTTCTTCTGGGTATTCCCGCTGGCTGAAACTGGTTTTTCGTTTGCTCTCTAACTGAAACCAGTGCTTTTATTTGGTCACCACTAGTGGCAGGGCCTTCATACTATCCTGGCCAGACCATATACACCAAATCTCCATCCATAATAGTGCATACAGCTCAGCAGCCTCCACCCACTAAGAGGGTAAAGAAAACAGTGAGTATTCCCCCTGCCTCAGAGGTGAAATTAATTTAATTGTGGATTGACTTAATAGATGCAAATAACTTGCTGTTCGCTAAGATCCGTATCCGAGACCCTAACCAGGATGGCAAGGATATCACAGAGGAGATCATGTCAGGAGTAGCCATTAGCCAGAACACAAGCCCACCAGTGGGACGTCCCTGCACTACCCCTACTGCTCCACAGGTAAGCCATTCAGTCCCACAGCCCGAGCCCCTGATCGGCTGCAGGCCGCTGCTTCGCGTGATCCACTCCACAGGTCAAAGTACTCTCTCATCTAGTCCTCCCTCATAATAAGCTCTGAGCTGATTGTTTGGTTGTTTGGCTGGCTTTCATTGTCTTGTCCTATTAAAAGCGTCATACAATCAGCAACAAAATCTGATGGTGTAGTTTGATTTCCGGCCATTCTCTCTTCCTTCTTCAGTGATTCGGTCACACCGTTGACCCTCCTCCGTTATATTTGACTGGTTGCAGTAGCTTGTGTGATTGTGGCTGTTCTGATTTAAGAAGGCTTCTCAGATGTTTGTCTGTAAAGGGAACACTCACTACTGCGCCGTTGCACTTACTTTGTGTCCTCTTTCCCTAAATGGTAACAGTGTTCCTCTTTCCTCTCTTTCTCTATTTCTCCTGCCCATTTATTTAAGCACCCCATGCTTGTCTGCTATCTCTTGCTGTCTTTGTGTCTTCACCCCCCCCCCCCCCCCACCTCCACACACACACACATTTTGTGCCTTTGCGGCTGGATCTTTTGCCCTCTTGTGCTTTCTCATTTCATCTCTCTCTCTCTTTGCCTCTTTCTCTACTCACTTCTCTAATTATGCTGTGCTGTGCTGTGCTGTGCTGTGCTGTGCTGTGCTCACCCCCCCACCCTCATTGCCATTCCCCTTCTTCTGCATGTGTGTGCAGTATCTCTCTCTCTCTCTCTCTCTCTCTCTCTCTCTCTCTCTCTCTCTTTCTCTCTCTCTCTCTATCTCTCTCTCTCCATCTTTTCTGTCTTTTGCTAGTTTTTATGTCCACACCCTCATTATCCTCGCATTTTCTACCTCAAATCCCAGCAGCTGAACAGCCAGGTAGCAGAGCAGGGGAATGTCAATGTCGGCCTGGCCCTGGAGGCCCACTGTCCGGCGAAGGCTGCAAGTCCAGCAGCCGGAGAGGCGGTTGCCTCAGGCACGCTGACGCCCTCATTGCCTTCCAGCACTGCTGCTCCTTCAGGCCTCACTCTCCCAGGCCAGGCTGTTATAGAGGCAGTCCAGGCCTGTGGAGCCTCCACTGGGGCAGAGCTGAAAGAGACTGGCGAGGAGCCAGAGGTCTTGCTGGAGGATAAAGTGGAGCCCATTTTACAGTCCAAGCTTAGGCAAAGCTTGAGTCAAGGTAAATAACCACATGCATGACATGCTATGTTAGGACACTAAAAAGACACCAGACTGATTTGTTATGATTTACAGCTATTAGTTTATCCAACACCTGGAAGAAGCCAAAAGAGGACACTCCTGTGGGGCAGGCCCAGTGTCCTGACAGAGAGGTGATTCCTCTCTCCAGGTGCTCACTGTACCCCTCTCTGCATGCAGAGCCAGAGCTGAAGGATGGGAAGAGGCAGTATGATAGAGACTTCCTGTTGGCCTTCCAGTTCATGCCTGCCTGCATGCAGAAGCCAGAGGGGCTTCCTCCCATCTCTGATGTGGTACTGGACAAGGTAAGCCTGCTAAAACATTGGCCTTAGGGGACCTTTAAAACCATTCCATGGAGAGGGGCTGATGGACTTCGACTTGACTCTGTTGTTTTCTAGATCAAACAAAACAAGCTGCCCCTGCAGCAGGTGGGCCCTCGCATTATCGCCAGAGACCCAGGCTTCAACCCAGCCTCTGCAAACTTCAGCAGGGCAATTCCTGGAGGCAGGGGTGCACCGGTGGGTCTCTCCGCTCATCCCTTCTCTTCTGTCACAAATGAATGAGCGCCTGGTCATCTTATGTGACCGAGGTCTTTGTGACATTGTTACCGCCCATAATAAAGAGCACCCATTCGTTGCTTCAGCTGCTCAGTGTAGGCCCGAGACGGCTGCCTCCCCGCAAGATCATTACCAACGTGTCCGTGAATGACGAGGTGCAGCTGAAGAAGGCTGAGAATGCCTGGAAACCTGGCAGGAAAAGGGAGAACACCCAGAACCCCGAGACCCAGAAAACTCAGGTCAGCACCTCACTCCGCTGTGCCCTGTTTTCAGATTTCAGAGTCACAGCCTGTTATGGTGGGCTTGAAAGCTACTTAATTTTTTTTGCGATATGCTCTTCAAGAATTGGATATTTAAATTATAGAGTCGTTGTTTAATTGGGTGGGTGTGCGGGGAGTGTGCACGAATGTAGCTATGCAGGGGGACATTGGTTTCTAGTGTAAACAGGGGGTGTGATGATACTGAGGACCAGATCTTGTGTGCTTGTTGTTCCTTGTGTTGATTGTGGTGTTGATTTTGGTGATAGAGTATTGTAGATATTGTAGTGTATTCTGTGGATGATCTTGTATATATTATAGGTTAACACCCAGTGGTTGTGTTAAAAATATTCTTGCAAATTTGTGTGCAATTCAGCATTTGGAGAGATTGACAGATCTTCATTGCATTGTCTGGTCGGTAGGGTTATTATTGGATCAGATTTGGTTATTATGTATATATTTTTTTTGTTTGTAGGAGTTATATATTGATTAAATCTAAAATTCTTGTAGCTGGTTCTTATGGGTTTTCTTTTAATTTGAATTTGGAGCACATGAGGGGTTTTAGTTGATAAGATTTGATAAACTGTTTGCTGCCAGTGCTACACTTCTCGGAAAGTGTGATTGATGTATGATGCCTTTATCGGTCTATATAGCAAAGTTGAGTGATTTTTGTTCATGAGGAAGTTCCAAATGGCAGAGTAAATATTTGGTGAAAGTGAGGAGTTAGTCATTATGTGGAAGAACTGCTGAATTTAACAAAAGATTGGGATCTTTGTAATGGAAAGCTTAGTCGGTAGTCTGTTTTCCTCTCCAGGAGCTTTTCCAGAAGGTGCGCAGTATCCTGAACAAACTGACACCGCAGATGTTTAACCAGCTGATGAAGCAGGTGATGGACCTCACCATCGACACAGAGGAGCGCCTCAAAGGCGTGGTTGATCTGGTTTTTGAAAAAGCCATCGATGAGCCCAGCTTCTCTATGGTCTATGGCAATATGTGCAGCTGCCTGGCTATGGTGAGTAACATGTTCCCATACATTGCTGCTGAAGTTCCATACAAAGGCAAATGCCACACAGAAGTGAACTCTGTTTGAACCACTCTAAACTGACATGGAGCTTTAATCAGCTTCTATTTAGTAACAGAACTCTCAACACTGTCTTATACCCAAGTGTTTCTCCTACATGTCTTTCCTGTGTAGTTAAAAGTGCCCATGGCAGACAAGCCCACCAGCACTGTGGGTTTCCAAAAGCTGCTGCTGAACCGCTGTCAGAAGGAGTTTGAGAAGGACAAGGTCAAGGATGATGTTTTGGAGAAGCTGCGGCACCAGCTGGAAGCGGCCACTTCAGTAAGCAGCACTCCTGTCTAGTTTACCCGACTCACCAACCCACAGATCAGGAGAAAGGGGACTGAAATCGGCAGCAGTGCTGGGAGGCGGCCTGGTCGTTATCGGGTCCAAACGCGCTGTTTCTTGCTTTTGTCTTTGTTCTGGTTACTCCTTGCAAGGCCAGCGAGCGGGAGAGGCTGGAGGAGGATCTGGAGGAGGCGAAGGACAAGGCCCACAGGAGGTCCATCGGTAACATCAAGTTCATCGGGGAGCTGTTCAAGCTGCACATGCTGTCAGAGGCCATCATGCACGACTGTGTGGTCAAGCTGTTCATGAACCACAGCGAGGAGAGCCTGGAGCGTCTGTGCCACCTCCTCACAGCCATCGGCAAAGACCTGGACTTGGAGAAGGCCAGGGTAAGCAGGCCGCGGGCCTGGTCTGGGTTGATTTAATATTCTCAGCAGATGCTCAGCACTTGCATCGGTTTATCTTTAATATGTCATGTAAAGGTTTACGGCGCATGTGTAGATGAGTGCTAGTGTGCAGTGCAGCGGCTGTGCGGATTTTGTCCAGATTTGGTCTGTGTTGCGTTTTTCACAACAAGTACTTTACACATCGAAACTGGATGAAGAAGTTTTGGATATTGTATATTGACTGTCAATTTTGTCTCTAGTAGGAATGGCAGTTGTGATGTTGACAGTTCAGTCACCAACTAGTGTGACAGTTATTTGTGTTCAAGTTTCCTGGTCTTTTTTATTGTATTTTTTTTTCTCCATGCACGTTTTTAACCAAAAAACAAGCATGTTGAAATGTTGTTTATAAAAGTTTATAAAAGCCTGCACTCTGACTACAGGGTAGCCAACTAATTAGGATCATCATCTATAGTGCGACTAGCATGCTGTGCTGATATCAGTGTATTATTAGGCCTTGGCAATGACTTTAAAAGTGTCCAAGTTCATGTTGTTTAGTGAAGTTGTTAGTGTGGTTGTTAGCTCTGCTCCTACTGCAGCTGACAAAATGAAAGGCTTTTATTCAGGACTGGTCAGCTGTTAGAAGGTTTTGCTCTCACAGCCTCCTCCACGTTTACCACCTCCTGCTGCTGCACCCTGGATTCCCCAAAGCCAAGTGCAGCTGATGACAGCACAGCTACACCCACAGTGGCAGTGAACTGCTTTACAGCACTGACCAACGTGCAAGGCAGCAGGGTTTACATAAGAGTCATAAACGTCTTGTGACATGAGTTCTGCTGAGAGCACACCTGATCGAATCGAAAGGTGAAGAATATCTGAAATTTGTCGACGTTTCTCTTACACTCTCTCTCTCTCTCTCTCTCTCTCTCTCTCTCTCTCTCTCTCAGCCAAAAATGGATCATTACTTTAAATATATAGAAAAGACAGTGAAGGAGAGGAGGGGTTCCTCACGCATTCGGTTCCTGCTCCAGGACGTCATCGACCTGCGACTGGTTAGAGACTCTGCCTGTGTTTGTGTGTTTGTGTTTGCCATTCCAGCGCATGGTGATGCAAAAGTATGCATCTGCTGATTTTGCTTTTCTAGAATAACTGGGTGTCGCGGCGAGCTGACCACGGGCCCAAGACCATTGAGCAGATTCATAAGGAGGCCAAACTTGAGGAGCAGGAGGAGCAGAGGAAGGTGCACCAGCAGCTGCTGTCCAAGCACAACAAGAGGCAAAGGTGTGGCCCTCAATTCCATGACAGCCTTTTTCACCTGCCTGTGTGAGGCCGAGGACAAGTCCAAGGACAATCGACAGGAGGATGGACACATTTGCCAATGTGTGCTAAAAGACAATACAAGAATTCAAAAAAATAATAAAACTGTGTGACAAAGAAACAAAAGTTCTGACTCTAATGTATTTTTGCTTTTTCCTTTATGAACTGCAGACAAAACTATATTTAACATTTGCAGATGTTCAAAAGAAAAGACAGAGGTGAATATAGAAATAATATTATTTATTTTTTATTTTATTCTTCCTTGGCTTCTCCTGAATTCAGATAGGCTCTGCCCATTAGATTTCACTTTTTTGTTTGTTTGTTTGTTTTATTTTTTTGCTAATTTCAAACCAGTCCTAGGATTTTCACACAATCGGAGTGAAATTGGTGTCAAAATATTTGCAAGAGTCTGAATCTCAATAATTATTTAAACAAAAACCTGACATAAAAAATACAGCTGTCCTCTTCCAGTCTAATATTAGTAGTACAAATTAGTAGTACAAAGGTCAGGCTTTAACTTTAACTTTAACTAGCTGTCACTCCTGAACGACATGTTCAGATTTCATGAAATTTAAAAGACTTATACCAGTATTGACTTTGAGGTAGCTTACCAAATGTAGCAGTTTTGTCAATATGGGGCATTATAATATGCAAATAACTGTTTCTCAATGACTGCTCTTCTGATCAAGATGAAATTTTGCATACTGCTTCTGTAAGCAAGCTGAAGGATTCCTAAGGATGACTCAAACATTGGCTAATGTTTTTCAGGTAATGGGCTAATCATAGAACTGGCTTCAGTGGACTTCTATAACGTTGATTCTTGTAGAAATAACTTTAAATTTAAATATCCTACTACTTTTTATGTTGCTGATGAACTGTAACGCACTAGTCGTAGGACCTTTCTCCAATCTTCCCAAATTTGGTATCAAAATGTTGATGAGACTGAAACATGTTGATATTTGTATGGAGTATGGCCCCTACATACCTATCAATCCTTCCAAGGTGTACTGATTCATTCAAAACAGCTGGAAAAAAATTAAGACTTCTTTGAGTAATTCTTATGAAACTTGACATGAGTATTGATTTATGGACTTTGAGCTAGCATGGGAATTATAGGACATTTTTGCCAACAGAGCCCCTCTGACATATGAAAAGGTATTTAAAAAAAGAAAAATGAGTCAATCCCATTGTGTACCAATTGTGCATGAGAAATGCAGTTTATACAGTGCAATACTTTGTGACTATTTCATAAAAAAAGTTCAATACGTTTCGTAAACCTTTTTTTAGCCTGATTTTTGATACCTAAATTAGTTGGGCAAATGCACCTTTCAAACAAGTCAGTGACCTTTTGATCTAGAGATACCTTTTAAATATAAAAAATGCAGATCTTCTTGTAAATAATGATCAAAAATATGTGTATTTAACTATCAATCCCCAAGAGCAGGATTTTTATTAATAGGCTAAAATTTGCCATAGAGTGTTAGATTATCACCAAACTTCAATGGTGTATATGAACATACTGTGAATGCAAGTACATTTGGGGTGAACTGACCTTCTGGGGAAACTATATTTCTTAGTCATGTCGAATCAGAAAAATAATATTTATATAAAGCAATTCAGCAGAGAAAATTGAGAGATTGGTTTCAAAATACAACATTCCTGGAAACAAAACCTCAAAACCAACCACAAAGGCTGGTGAATTTAATATGGGATGTCATCAGCAACCAAGTTGTGCAGATGTGATAAAATGATTGGACCCTTTACTTGCCACCTGCAGCTATAATAAATGTAATTCTAATGTATGTCATGAATTCCCTAGATGAAGGAAGTTAGACATTTCAATAGCAACACACCTCCCTTGATGAAATGACTGGGTACAGAAATTAGTTGACCAGAAAGGCCAGAAAAATAGCACAACCACAGCCTTCAAACCTGACAACAAACCTGCTTAATGCTGACAGTTTTTTTTTTTTTCAAATACAAAATACAGACTCACTCTCAATAAATAACCATTTGATGAACTAATGCAGAATATAAATTAAGACAGTGACACAAGCTTTACTTTAGTTACTAAGCATTTAGGTTTGGGTGTTTTTAGTACTTGGTGGGATGGTTACGAGAAAATATTGGCATATTAGATAAGCAGAAAAATACTATGGATGGGTTCAACACATGATGTGCGTACTCGTTTGACTTTGGATCTATTGGATCACGCCAATAACTGTTGAAAAGAAAAATGACCACCTGAATGCTAAAACATATAATGGAAATAAATGTCTTATGCAATACGAGAATTATGGAAATCGGGTCATCTTTGGAATAGAGAGAAGCGTTAGGCACATACTAATAATATTAATACATTTTCAGAGACACACAATATCCATCCTACCAAGGACAGGCAGTGATCAGTGAACCAGGCAGCCAGTAAGAGAAATAAAATCACCAAGAAAGTCAGGCTTTTTGCTGTTTGTTTTCAAAACAATGTCCTTGACAGAGCACAAGATATGACTGAATGAGCAAAGTTACATTTATATAGAGCCTTTCAAAGAACATACAATGCTTGAACTAATAACAGACACCTGTTCATTTCAACACAATGGGAGAAATTACTCTGCTCACAGAGCTTAGTAACGCGTTAGATCAAAATTCGCTGCTGCTCTTTAAAACACTGAGCGTTTTTCTTAAAACACATAAAAGGTGCAAGATCACGCGTTGTCGTGTGAGCACCTCAGTCGTAAAAAGGGCTGAGTTGTCATGAATACGTTATGATCAGGAGTAGTCGGCCGTACTGCTGCGACATCCGGTCAAATCAACTGTCCTCTAAGAATCAGCGCAGTACTAGTTTTGGTAATAGCAGCATCTATGGACATAAACGGCGGCGAAACGGATGGTTTCTTTCTCGTCAACTTTATAGTCCATCACACCTGCTCCTATAGATCGGGATAAAATCTCCATACCAAAACCTCTGTGCATTGGCATGATGAAAATTTAGAGCACGCAAATCCTTCACTTCTGAAACAGCAGAAATTATGTAATTTTACACAGATTAAAAAAACCCTCAACGCTAAAGACTGCTGTTGACGGAGTTTTAATGTAAATATAGTAGGTTGGGGAAGTGTAACGATGAGCAGTGTGTGGAAAAGAGTGAGATTTATTAGGGGCAAATCCAAAGTCCAGGGTCAAATTATTAACATGGAGAGTCCGAGAATTCATGATAAACTAAAGTAAAGAAAAGTGCACGAAGACAAACCAGGGATGCAGGCTATAACATTGGGGCGAGGATAAACATTCAGGCTTATATTCACATGCACGGAAGCCTCTATTAACAAACAGCAGCTGGACTTACAATAAATAGCAACAAGACTAAACTAAAACAGGGCTTAAAAACATGGTCAAATGAGCATTAAACCAGACACAAGTGCAAATTATGAGGGGTGCAGAAAACGAAACGAAGGAATGGAACCACAACAAGGGAGTAAATCAAAATAAAGACACTAGACAGGGAAACCGTGGAGACATGAACGCTAGGAGGGTGGTCAGTGGTGACAGGAAGCTTGTTTCAGTCATGGATGTCTTTGGCAAAATGAATGCAACTAAAATGCTTTCCTCATGTGTTCTAATAACCAAATAATAACCAAGTTCTTCTTTATTTCTAAATAATATGCCTTTCGGAAATTGTATAACTGCTTGTGTTATATTACTTTCTTTTATTCAGAAACACAGGAGACTCAGGTGAAAAGTGTGATGGAAATTATACACTTATTATTATATCCTAAAACTTGTCTCACCTAATCGTAGTCATCAGTTTATTAGATAAATGCATACCTATTTTTATGTTTGTGTTTCACATGTTCCATCCCTTTTCTCTTCTTTGAAAGAAAAATTCCTTAACTTAATCAAAGACTAGGATTAAAAAAATAAAATAAAATAAAATCATAGACAGGTCAGCTGAGCCCACTCCCTTGTCGTAATGTCCCCATATTGACAGTTAAATACCACATATTAAATACAATAGAGACTGGAGTGTCTTGTTTTTCTCTGAACATTCCACAGTGCATCTAGAATTTTAATAGTTGTTTATTTCTGCTCAGTTTTTCTGCTCTTATTTGAATTTGTTTTTGTCTTAAGGAGAAAAAAAAGGCGACAAACGAGACCTGTGACCCCAGGGGGAAATCATGGATCAGATGCCTCACACCAAGTCACTGTGCAAACAACACCAGGTTCATGTTTTAGTGTGAGGAATGAGTGCAGGAGTGTTTTGAAAGAGCAAATACAAACACTAACAAGAAGAGAACAAAGAAAACAGGAAGGAGAAGCTCCTTTCCTTTTTGAGTTACTTACTGAGATCATTCTCATAGCAAGTTCATTACACCTTGTGTACTTGTTGTAGTGCAGTTTGCTGTTTCTATATTGGCTGAGAGAAGGAGCAGACCTGTTCCATTTACATTTAAACAACAGAATCTTGTCAGTGGAGGATGTACTTTCTCAAACCTTTTTAACTGGTATCTCGCCTCTGTGTCTCTCTGTGTTCGCAGGACAGGGACCACTGCACGCCTCGCACCAGAACACCTTTCCAGTGATGACTCCCCTCGTGTGGAATTAGTTCACAGCTGTTTAGTCTTATACTTATCCACAACTAGGATTAGTCCATTTACTATTTCTTACAAGTGGGGATCAAGAACATTGGAAGATGTGAGTAGTTTTTTGGAGCAATACAGATCAATACATAAAAACAGGCAAATGACCTGGTTATACTCAAATACATCCATAAACATATCAAACAAAGTAATGCTTAGGTATGAATTTTCTTGACTTCGTGACCTATTATGAAGCTTAACTTGTTATGAACTGACACGTGATAATGTTCACACATTTAGCTGCAATTCTTTGTTTAACTTCAGAGGGTTAAATGGAGCTCACCCAGATGATGGTGTTGACTGCTTCAAGGATTTTCACTAGAAGTTATATAACTGCAAGTTATATTACCGATGTCTAAGTGTATGCAGCGCAGAATTCTTTATTCGTAATGTAATACATGTCCTATTTAATTCTACAAGATAAACAGGTTGGAAAATATTTGTGTAAAATAGATTATGATTATTTTTGGAACATAAAGCCATGCAAACATTGTAAGTGGACATCAAGGAAAAATATAAAATAAAAGAATAGTATAGCATACAGTTACAGGGTATGCCTGTTTTCATTGATTACTAGGGAAGCTCTTTGTCTCCCTCTTGTGGCCATGGTTGTCTTAGCCAACAACCATATCAGCATAAGTGACATGAAGTTACAGAAATTAATTAAAACTAAAACGTATTTTTATAAACACGATTTGACAGTGTGTTTTACATATTCTGGTTGAATATGACATTTATGTGTACAAGATTATAAAAAACACAATCATACATTTACCTGATACTTATATCCAAAGTGACTTACGAGTGAGTATAACTTGAGCAATTGAGGGTTAAGGGCCTTGCTCAGAGAACCAACAGTGGCAACTTGGCAGCAGTAGGGCTGGAACTGGTAAGCTTCTGACTACATGTCAAGTATCTTAACCACTGAGCTACCACTGATCACTGCTGGGGGTAACCATAAATGTTAGAATTTAAAATGTTGGATACAAAACTATTTAAAAAAACATTTTGGAACATTTATTTATTTCATTTCCCCTAACCTTTGACAGCACAGCTAGTCCAGACCTCTGTATATGCATCTTCTTACCCCTTCTCTCTGCACACAAAAAATAAAACGCATTGAGAAGAGACTAATTGCCCAAAGGATAAAAAATAAAATGACATATATAATGATAAAAGGAAAAGGTAAATAGATAACAGTAGATGTGTTAATATAAAATCAAAAGTCATCTAAACAGAACTCAATGCAATAAGTGTGTTTTGAGATGTTTTTGTTTTGCTGTTTTTTTTTGTTTTTTTTTTGCTTTCAAGTGCTAATGCCATCATGAGTTGCTAGACCATGAAGACATTTAAAGACATTTAAAGAATAATAAAATAATTTGATTTTGCTGTAAAAGACAGATGCCATGTTCACACTGCACAACTGCACTGCTTAATGTGAGCAGACATCTGGCAGACACGCTTATCTATAGCAACTTACAGTTTCAACTATATTACAGAGCTAGGTCCATATAGCGGTAGGAGTTTGATTCAGTTCAGTTCAGCTCACTCAGGCTTTCATTTCTGTTTTCTTGTCTTCAGGTTTTGTTTCATTGTCCCTAATAGGTCCAACTTGTGCTTGTCTACTCATGTCTCACTGTCCTCCTTTGCTTGATGTCACAACTTCATTGATACCTAAAGTGAATGTTGGAAATATCACATGTTCTTTGAGTAGGAATCAAACATCATTGCTCTAATACACTGGACTGATAGTGGACTCTGCCGAGGTACACCTACCCCTGATGTTGTGATGTTACTGAGCCTCATCCTGTCTCAGATGCCTTGGCTACTCCCATCATCCCCTGATGTCCCCTGTTGTAGGCCACACCACCTCCTCCCCAACCAGCTACTCTCTGTTGCCCTTAATGGACGTTCTCTTGCGACTTGGGTCTCAGACACATGCACACAAGTCTAGAACCTCCAGAAAGTTGGACTAAACATTAAATGCTTATTTCATTTTTTAATTTATGTCTCTCTTTAAACAGCCAGAGGAGGATGGGACCCCCTTTGAGTCTTGGTTCCTCTCGACGTTTCTTCCTCATGCTCTAGGGAGCTTTTCCTTGCCACTGTCACCCTTGGCTTGCTTACTGGGGGCTTGGACTTGGACATTTGAAAAGCTGCTTTGTAATAGCACCTGTTGTAAATAAAATAAAATAAAATAAAATTTTAAAAAGTACTTTATAAATAAATTTTGAGTATTTGAGTATTATATGTAATCTTAAAATGTATAAGATAACTAAAATTTGTTTTTTAATCATTACATTTTTTCACTTAAAACAAAAATATAATTTGGATAGTCCCAATAATCTAGAAAAATCAAATCTCATCATTACAGTGCCAACAACACATCAACATCACCAGACTTCAAAGCACTTGTCTGAGAGGAAGATTTGTATGCCTGTAATTCTGTTGTTGAAGAGCCTATAAAATCAAAATAGGCTTTTAAATTTGAAATTTTAAACTCAAATAAATACAGCCTTATTTTAAATGCCTAAACACACACACACACACAGTTACCTCACAGTGTGAATATTGTTGTTGGTGGAGAAAGTATCATAGATCCTCTTTGCTGACACATCAGTGATGTCATTGTGACTGAGGTTGAAATTAGATGGATTATAATTACCACATTGTTCAGGATTCCCAAACACACCTCCCTCTACTAAATCACCGTGTAGTAGTACAAACACCTGTAGATTTATAGATCAATGAATTAAAGTAATGAACGAATGAATTAATAAACGAATGATTGAATTAGCAAATGAATGAATAAGCAAAGCAATAAATAGTATATTTGTGTCAGTGGACCTGAGTCATTAATGGCCAGATAATTATGCATTTTGACATTTTAAACAAAATATCATTTCTTTCAGTTCTTGTACACATGACTTGTTATCTATCAGGCATGAAACTGTAAATCATAAAGAGTCTGTTATGCCTTATTTCTCTTTTTAATGAGAACATGTGTTTCTACAAGCAGTCTGGATATTCTGTAGACCACAGAGATCCATCCTGCCAAGTACAGGCAGTGATCAGTGATCCAGGCAGCCAGTGAGAGAGGTCGTCATTTCCAAATAAAATCACCAAGAAAATCAAGCTTTTTGCTGTTTGCTTTTGAAAAATAAAGTCCTTGAAGGAACACAGGATATGACTGAATGAGCAAAGTTACATTTATATAGAGCCTTTCAAGGAACATACAATGCTTTACAATGAACACACACAGCTTCTACATTCAGTCACCCTGCCGGATTTTGTGTTAAATTGTGAGAAAAAGAGTAAAATGTGTTATATCTATGTTAGTGTTCACTGTGCACTCAACAATCAAGACTCTCTACACATCCCTCCTCCCGCTTGTCCACTCACTGCAGGATGTGGGCTTTGTGCTGGTGTGCGAACAGCAGCTGCAGGCAGTGGTCAGTGAGCTGACAGTGGCTAAGGTCCATTTCTGAAAGCCCTTCAGAATGTTCCAGAAACAGTGCCAGTGACCTACAGGCCTGGTCCAGCCGGGTCTGACTGAGGATCACCATCTTACCCAGAGCCCGGGAGAGAACCACAGCGCGTCTCACACACTCCACATCAGTCCCCACACAGACAAGAGACAGGAACTGGAGCAGCATGGCTTTATTGCAGCTGAACACAATCAACGTTCACCAACATGTAGAGTCACAAAACACTAACACACTCACATAACTACTAACATTAATGCTATTTACACACATTTTGTTTCAAATGATAAAATTATTTTCCTTTTTCCAGAATGTTTCCCTACTTTGTGTGGTGTTGAGTCAGTGGCTTACTGAAGGGTGACTGTGTGTAAAATGGGGAAGAGTTGCCCTCACAGCCGTGTAGAGTGAGATGTGTGTGTGTGTGTGTGTGTGTGTGTGTGTGTGTGTGTGTGTGTGTGTGTGTGTGTGTGTGTGTGTGTGTGTGTGTGAGAGCTCGCTCTCTGGATGACCATGGAGACGACTCTGCAGTCCTCAGTGCTCAGAGTCAGTGTGTGTTTCTGTGTGTCTGCTGTGAAGTCCAGAGCAGAGCAGCAGGAGAAATCCAGTCTGTGCTGCAGAGCGAAGAGCAGATCTGCTGCTGCTGCCCCCTGCTGTAGTTCAGAGACACTGTAGCAGTGGAGCAGCCTCAGCAACAGCAGCCTGTCAACATGGAGAAAACAAAACACACACAGACAGTGGCAGGGCAGTTAATTTCAGGTTAATATAAATATTTCACCTAAATTTAACAATTTCCTCCAGAAAGTCATTTTATTCTGAAGTAAATATTCATGGATATTGCTGATTACCTGACAGGAGTCTCAGTAAAACCTAAGTGATGCTGGCACAAAATGACTTTTGAGGAAACTCGTGAAAAACACATAAACGTACATAAACGTTTATATAACACTCCCTAAACAGACCAGTTCTGTGTTAAAATTCTGATTGTGAGAAAAGTTCAAGCCTGAGACGGGAGACGTGTTAGAGCAGTGGCTCAATGCTCTCCAGCTCCGCCTTTGGTATGGAGGTGAAAAGCAGGCTGAGAGAGACTGCTGTGCAGTGCTGGAGGGTGAAGCGCAGGGCAGCACAGTGGACAGAGTCCAGCTCTCTGCTGTTCAGGTTGATGCAGTTCTCTGCTGAATTCAACAAGCTGGACACACAGTGAGCAGAGCCAGTCTGATAGATCTCTCTGATGATGGACAGTACAAAGCTGGAGCACAGCCTGGGGAGAAGGCACACACACACACACACACAAAAAAAAACACAGACACAGACACACATTTCCAGGTCTCATACTGTACAGTATAATTAAAGTGTTTGGACTGTTACTAACTGTGTGAACAATCTGAGCCACACAACACATGAATGTATTCTCTAACCTTCTGATCTGAAGTCTGGCCAGTACAGGAAGAAGGTCTCTGGGATTTTGTTACTTAATGTTGGGGATGTGTAGTGGTCCCATGAGCTGGTGGAAGCTCGTCTACTTTGCCGTAACGTCACCCTTTCGCCTTGCTGTCTGGATGCGTACTGTCTGTCAGACTAGCAATTCATCTACACTTCTCACAGATAAAACTGCCACTAATGACGAAGAATAAACATGCTGCATTCAGTGCTCTGAAGCAGAACATAAGTCATGATGAAAAAGCATAATGTTAACATTACTTATGTTTGTGGTAGTTCCTTAGATATAGTTTGTGATGATAAAATAGTTTTCCATGGAAGTTGCCAGTTTCCAGGTAGAAAGTAGTTAAATCCAACAAAACATTTGTTAAACAGATAGAGAGCAGTAAGAGCTAGTATGCTGAAACTACCTGTTTCAAAAACAGGAAGCTTCCTTATGAAGGAAAGAGGTTCTTATGAACCTCAGCATTTTGACAGCAAGTATTAACCATGGCTATAAAACCATGTGAATAATTCAGTTATGGGATTAATCCACAAAATAGAACATCAAATCTAATTATTTGGCCAGTACAGGGTTATGCAATATTCCTTCATCTCAGCAAAATGGAATAGCTTGACTTCCTTAACTGATTAATAATTTAAAAATATCTTTCTTGACTATAAGAATATAGCTTACCCATTAGAAAGATTAAACATCCAGTCAGTTTGTATCCTGGCATGTTAATGTAAAAGGCAGCTCCTACTGGATTTGGGGAAAGATTAGTAAAAGATTTCAAGTATCTGCAAAGCAGAAAACTGCCTATTCAACAGGCATGAATGATCTGCTACCGAAGTAGTTGTGTTATTTGCATAGCCTAATTAATATCATTAGATCATGTTCTATATTACCTATATAGTTATATTAAAATTTTGCTATTGCTTTTTTGCTTCACAATTGTTACACATAATTGCTGCACCTGATACAAGGATAGGAATTTCAATTTATTCATACTGGATATAAGAATCATTAATGGCTGCTGAGTGAAGCACTTTCATTGAAAATTCATCCACCAATTTTTTTTTTTTTTTTTTTTTTGGAACTAGAAACAGGGCACATCAACCAGGAATACATTCCAGGTCTGTTTTAGAACACTGGCTGTGATTCATTACATTTTGGCAATTGTGAAAAGAAACTGGATGATACTTCTAAAAGTAATTGTGTTTGCAGTTTATTTGCACAGTTACATGAACAACACTGGTAGTATAGTCAACAGGCTTGATGGTTTTCCAGTGCACGACACTGTGATACCAGGGCTGGCCCAAGCCTGTTTGGGGCCCTATGCAGAAATCTGAGCTGCCACTGACATAACATAGGTAAAAAACAAATAGAAATAAATACATGGTCTTTGGCACCCTCTTGGCGGCCTTAGCAGGCTCTCATTTTGCTTATACGGCGGGACAATTGTTCTGCTGTTATCCTAGCTATTGAGCAGTCCTACCTAGATTTAATGTACTTATGTACATTACCCTTAGTCCAGGTTTCTGGTGTTTATTTTAGATGGATTTTTGGTTGTATATATTATAATTAGGCTACTGTGGACAATTGTATACCGTATAGCTACAGCACCTGTACTTCACACACATGTAGTAATTGGAACTAGAAAGTTGCCAACCCTATTAAAATATTAGGTTTATAGTATAATATTTGAATTAAACAGACAAAGCATTAATCACAATAATTTGCATGATGATTAAATCTTGAACCAAAAATGTATCAGAGAGCTGTAGTGTTTTTTACAGTCACACACCCAATAAAACTGTGCTTGACCATTTCTTGCCCTCTATATCATTCTCTGCAGTTTACTGAGAAAGACCTGACACTGGGTAATGCCATTGTCTATTCGAAGGCCAAAACAACAACAATCTTGGTTATCAAAGACTCACTCCACCCTGACCACAGCCTCTTCTTTTAGAAGCCATGAGAAGACCACCATCGCAGCTTGAGAGCACAAATGTAGCCTCTTAAGAGGTGTTATGTTCCACAGGCAGATCGATATCTCAATGAGGTCCACATGAAAGCAATTTTCTTTCCATGAGTGCAAATTGCACTTTTAATGCCTGATATTTCAGCCACTCATTTCTCTCACTACATGACAAAACTCTCGAAACTTTTCTCCAAAAGCACTGAATGTTATTCTAACCATTTATGGCCTTTCTCCAATCATGTACACAAAGTCCAGTATGATTCCAAATGTCATCAAAAGATATATCTGTTTGTAGCTGAACAACTTATACAATACGATCTTTCTTTTTTGTGTCAAATGAAATTAACAATTGAAATATCCAAAACTGGCTGTGTTTCTTGCCAACATACTGGTGTTTGGACATGTGGGATTACTTGCATGTCGCTTTCAATAACTCAGTTGGTAGAGTAGAAGTTAAAACTGTCATCCTTAGGCTGTCGGCTCAACTCCAACTCACACAAACTTTATGTTTTAATGCAGAATCTGTCATTTTATATGAGCATAAAAAAAGGCTTTTTCCTGACCGGGAATCGAACCCGGGCTGCAGCGATGAAAGCTCCGAATCCTAACCAGACAACCAGGGACAAAGCTACTGAGTTTATATGACAAGACCATTTTTCAAAGTCTGCACTCCTACTATTCTGACAATGTTTGGATGCATACTGGACTTGGTATGCATGAGTGGAAAAAGGCCATAAAGCGAGTTATTCATCTTTCTCTTTGTTCTACAAAAAAATGAAGTTTGCAAGAGTCAGGGCTCTTTTTTACCATCTGGGAAAAGAGGGAACGCTGGTATCACTAACACATGGAAAGAGCTGTTATATATTCCCCATTTGTCTCCTTAAAGCTTCTGACATTTTAGCCACTCATTTCTCTCTCTACATGAAAACACTCTAGAAAATTTTCTCCAAAAAATACGGAATGTTATTCTAACTACTCAGAAAATAGTATTTTCCTCCCCCTTCTGACGCGTGAACTTATAGACGCCCTTGATTGCACGGTGTCTCTGTAATTGACAGGGGAGAGAGCGTATGCCACTCCCTCTCTCCCTAAGAGTACAGCCAATTATGCTCTTCTAGACTCTTGGCCACAAATGGCTGTGACACCATCAGTTTCAAAGTTAAACACAACTCCTATAGTACTAATAAAAGCTTCACACTCAGCTCAGCTGGGGCATGGCAGACACTGAAGGAAACTCCTCACTTCACTCTCTTCATCTGACCAGTCATTAAGCTCCACTGGTTTCTTCACTGTTTGGAGTTTCAGCACTTCTAGCACTTGTAATATTAGAATAGAATCCCTTTATTTACTAAAGGTACACAGAAATGTACACCGGTACACAGAAACTTACTGTATGTAAGAGTGCAATAGT
Organism: Electrophorus electricus; assembly: GCF_041902795.1. Classification (NCBI taxonomy): domain Eukaryota; kingdom Metazoa; phylum Chordata; class Actinopteri; order Gymnotiformes; family Gymnotidae; genus Electrophorus; species Electrophorus electricus. The sequence continues at coordinate 1,778,456 of NW_027658627.1, read as the reverse complement.
TCAAAGCTGTATTAGTGCAGATAAATACAACTACAGTGCCATTGCAGCTTTTAATGCTGTTTCAGTATCAGGGTCTTCAGGAAGGCTCCACCTGGCAACCCTGAAGTGCCTTGCTATGCTTAAAACTACACACACACACACACACACACACACACACACACACACACAAACACAAACACTTAACAAGGTGAGTTCTGCTTATTTGTTATTGGAGATTTGTTAAGAAGGCTGATCGCCATTTAAAATTAGGTTTCACAAACTGTAATTGTTACACTGGTGAGTTTGAGGTAGAGATGCACTTTCATTAATACTGCTTACACTTTGTTTCTTTACAACACGCATGGACGTGTTGAAGCATCTCATAAGCATGGAACACTAATACTCAGAGGTTGAAAACAGAAGCTATCTGGCTCACACAATGTTTTAAATGTGCCAAGGGAAATTCCAAGTGTGGCCATCCTTGAGTGGAGTCGAAGATAAATATGTTTTTTTTGTATTTCAAAGCGGCTGTAAGAGTATAACAGGCAGTTTAGAACATGTCAGTCCCTCCATGTAATTTGAGAGAAAATATCCTATGAAGATTGGACCAAGATTCCTGCAGAGTATTTTCAGCACATAGTGGAAACTATGCCAGAAAGAATTGCTGCAGTTCTGGAGGCCAAAGAAGGTCCAACATGCTATTAAATGGGTGTACTTAAGCCCACTGTGTCCTATAATAGGATGTTGCTGGAATGTATGTGTATGTTGTTGGAATGGCCGCAGAGTTGCGGCAGCAGTACAGGTAGTCTGTGATCCTTTCCCCCATCCGAGTGAGTTTGCCCTATTGCACGGGGTCGAGTTATGATGTGAATGTTTAATTACACAGGATGGATTGTGGGCGACAGAAACGAACAGCCTTCAGGATTCAAGTAGAGAAAGGTGAAACTTCTCCAGCCTTTGAGTTAATCACAGGACTATTGCATAGCAATTAGAGATAACAGAACAGCTTTCGGGGGGGTTTGGGTGGGTTGCCTTATCCGCCCCTTTAACAGAGTAGTCACAATTCAAATTTCCCTTGTTCCATTGTTTACAAGGCATTATACATGTGGTTTATTTATAGTGCACGGAGTAATATGCAGCGAGTCTGGTCTGTCTGCTTTGGAAGAGAAACATTTGGCCAAAAGAGCAAGACACAGCCAGGAGGATGATTGCTAAGAGCACATCATAATATGCACCTTAAAGCTGTGCTCTACAGCTAGGTCCTGTTCCATGACTGCATATATAAATTTACTACTGACATTGCCATTTATATATCTGGCCATTTACAGTGCACTCTTGCTCAGTGCAGCACTTGAAGCTGATTTTCCATTGTGTAGTTATTATGTTCAAGAGATGTTTGACCCGGTCAGGGTGACACACTTTAGTGAGGGCAGCAGTATCCTAGAGGACACTACAGACAGTGACGGAGACATCTCAGAGCGCGAGGTGAGAGGTTGAGTTTTTTGTTACTCTCTCTACGACATACTTTTCATGCCAGGTACTATTGTCCAGTTCAGCCAAATTTAATTTACTGCCTTGTATTATCATATATAAATTGCTGAACATCTTATCACTCAGTTTCAAACATCCCCTCAGCTGTTTTAAGCCATTTCGGTTATTCAGAAGTACTGCTAAATGGATGTGGTGGGAAAATGAGAGCACATCAAACACAGACAGCTTTATGCATTGAGTAGTAAAGAGTAAAATTTTTTTTGAGTTCTGTCCCCTGTATAACAGAGTAAAAGGACTGACGCGCAGTACGGTCCCCCTCCCCTTATACAGAGAACAGAAGAAAGAGAAAAAAAAGAAAAACGACTCCTACAGAGTATCGGCTAATTCATGTTTTGGTTAGCCTGAGCGCTGAAGGCTTCTTCTATCTCTATGGTTAGAACGGTATGTGAGCAGCTGGTGTACCTGACTCACATGCTTATCTGCAGACTGTTATGCTGTGACTATAGAAACATAAAGCAAAGTAAAATAAAGCAAAGTAAATTTCCACAAAATGAAGTAAGGTAAAGTAAGGTAAATTCCCACAACATTTCCCCCCTTTATTCTATATCACACATTATCACACATTTATTCAGCAAATAGCACTACGATGTCTTCATGTGGATCACCAGCACCGCCCATCTTGGGGAGCAGAATGTCTTCACTGAGCTGCGGTTGGTCATTGGCATGGCCGCTGAGTGCTGGCATGGTGAACACACTAGAAAGACGTCTGACACGCAATGACAAAAAAGGAGGTAAACACAGAAGAAGAAGAAAAAGAAGAAGAATGAGTAGCAGAATGGGCAACGCTACAGCCGCTACTGGAACTGTAGGCTGCGGAGTGAAGGCAGATCACATAAGATTCATATAATCAGTAATATTAGTGCTGAGATCTGGAATGTAAAAACAGCAGGAAGTGTTAATCATTTTGCACACTCCTCCTTCCTTCATGGTTAGGAGATCTAATACCATTCTATGTTGAAGCACTGCTGCCCTTATCACTTGTTGTTCTATCTTTAAGGCACCTATTGCTGCTAAGGTGTCATTAACTACTTGCAGTAACTGATTAGCTAAGCCAATGATCTTTTGCAGGGCTGCTACTGTGCCACCGCCCAGGAAAAGGGACCAACCAATGGTTTCACCCAGAGTGGTCCATGGGTCCCTCAGAATTCTACCACAATAGTCTGTGCTGGTTATGTCTCTCCTCACCCTGTGCTGTTTGGCATGGGGAAGTGTATACACCTGCGTCCTTGGGCGCACTACAGCTGGATAACAACAACCAGTCCAGTTCTGTGGCAATTCACCATAGGCCACCGAACCACCGACCCACATTACATTCCAATACCCCTGCAGGGTTGTCATGGAGCAATTCCACAGGGAACTGCTATTGGAGTCACTGCAAGTGCCATTGCTGTGTACCTGCACATAATCGATGCATCTGGACCAGACTTCCGGCACCTGCTGCTTCATCTGCTATACAAATATCTCACCCTTACTAGCTGCCACATGCAGCATCATTTTCGGTGGTGCGGGGTTAGTGGGACTGGGACAGTTTGAGGTCTGGTTAATAACCTGGCACATAGAGATTGTCATATTCACTTCTCCTTCGTCTGCGTTTTTCAGAGGGATTACAGTCCTTGGAACACTGGTGTGCTGGCACACCAGGTACTCTTGCTCGATATGTTGGGCATGCACAAGGGCTGACATACACGCTGTATTTTGTTGGCATTTAGCTGCTAATCATTCTGCTTCAGTGGCGTTGGGACCCTGAAATGGTAACAAGTCTTCTCATAAGTCATGGGATTCTTCATCCATATTAATATTCAGTCTATGTTCTGACTGTGTTAGCTGTGTCTGATTTTCTCTACCGTCTCTTGACGGTTCCGAGTGTCGAAAGGGTAGGCCTTGCCTTTAACACCCTACTCAACACAGTTCCGACCTAGTCTGTTGGGTGCTGCTGCTTGGAGTTGGGGCTGGTGTCGGAGCCTTCTTACAGTGTGTGTGATGTACCCAGGTTCCTCGTCCTTCTATTTTGACAGCAGTGTGGGTTGTTAACAGGAGGTTCTAGTTGTCTCCACCTGGTGCCTTCAGTGGCGGTAGCCCCTGACTGAATTTCCCGTAATGTGGCCTGCGGGGTAGCAGCGGTTTCCTGTATTGCTTGCACAGCGGTTTTAGTTGCAGCTGCCTTTGCTACTCTATCTGCAAAAGTATTCCCCTTGCTGATTTGGTCTTCTGTAGTCCTGTGAGCTGCACACTTAACAACTGCAATTGTCTTTGGCAGCGAAATGGCTTCTAGCAAGATGGTGATGTCTAATATATTTACCCGAGCTTGTCAGGAATTGCCTATGTTTCCATATGGCTCCAAAATCATTAACAGTTTTGTCTGCAGCTAGTTTGCATGCTTCCGTCAGTGCTACTAGTTCAGCAGCCTGTGCTGAATAGGAGGATGGTAATACTTCTGTTTTAAGTATTTCATGATCTGTTACTACCGCGTATGCTTCCCTATTGACCCCTGTGTCGTCCCTGCATGCTGACCCATCCACATAGAGGCATAGGTCTGGGTTACTTATGGCTTCTTCAAAGAGATCAACCCGCGGTATATATACTTCAGCTAAGACTGCTGTGCAGTCTTGTGGATCTCCATCCTCCTCCGTAGGAAGGAGTGTATCTGGGTTCAGTGTTATACACCTTTTGACAGTTATATTAGGCATATCTAAGAGGGTGGTGTGGTATCTCAGCTACCACTGGGCTGATAAGTGTGACACTCTTTGGTCCTGCAGTATTCGGTGTAATGCGTGTGGGACTAAAACAGTAAGAGGGGAGTATGCCACTATGGTTTAGGTAGCGAAATTATGGCTTGTGGTCGGTTTTGAGACAGCTTGTGTGTATTTCCCCCTTTAATGATATGCCGCAAGAACGTCACTTCCTCCTTACAATTCTGTAATTTTGCTCTACTAGGTCAGTTACATGTATGTTACATCTGAAATATTTCCATGAGCTTTTATGCAACATACTAAACAAAGGTTAGGAACAGGCTAAGCCAAATCAGGCTAACTCTCAGCAGGTCAAAAGTACTTCAGACTGCAAACTATGATCTAGTATTTTATCAAATTTTATCATAATTGTAACGCAGGGAGGTCTGGCAGGATACAAAAGAGGAGCAATGATGCATACAACGATGTTTATTTAGAGACATGGAAGACAACGTAGCACTAAGGCTATCGTGGGATCAAACACTGACAACGTTAACGTTTACACAAAGGACTTATATACGCAAACAATAACAACACAATGAAGGGCAGCCGTGAAACACAAGGGAGCATGGCCACACGGATGAACACACACACACACACACACACAAGCAAACACACACGGGGAGACGTTTAGGGGGGGGCGTACCGTGACAAGAATATGTTCACACATGCTCGCTCGCTTGCTCTCTCTCTCTCTCTCTCCCCATCCTTTCAGCCTTTGGGTTTCAATAATACCCCCAGGGCAGACAGAGCCACTATTCAAGCAATGTAATATTCTGTAATATTCTACTCTGGCTCCTCCTACCTCTGCAATGACATCCTCAGCTTTTATTTCAGTGGGTGGCGTGTGATGTCATAATGCAGCCGCATCAATTAAGCGATTATGATGTAGTCAAAGAACAGATTTTTCAAATGAACAATTTCTGTGACCCATTTTTAGACTACAGATCACAGATAACAGGTACACTAAATTTATTATGGGTCAGTGCGGTAGTTACAATTGCAATCCAAGACGCAAGGAACATGTTCCTTCTGAGATATATGAAAAGGAAAAGCACGGGATATTTGGTAAATATGGGAAAAAGAAAAACGAAAAAACACGAGCCCAGATCCCTTCCAGAATAGAGGATGACTTCTTGGATGAACTGTGTGTGTGTGTGTGTCTGTCTGAGAGAGAGAGATCTACGTCGAAGTGTTCTAAGTATCTATACAACGCTAATAAGACATTTTCTGTTACTTTTTAAACAGATACTAGACCAAAGCGTTTAATGAAGAAGGACTTCACTACCGAGAGAACTCAATCAGCCATAGTAAGTAAAGTAGAACCAAGACAAATGATTTAAAGCCATACTGTGGCAATGGACAAAAGCCACAAAAAATGGAAAAACAGCTATGGTGAACAGTGATGCTAATTGAATGCTTGTATTTAAGTACACTGAAATGTCTCTGAATATAAATTACAAATGCATTTCAACAAATGTTCGAGAAATTAATTAAAAACACTAATGTAAATGTATTTAGAATATATTTAGGACACATACATTTAGCATATGCAATCTTTGTCAGTTACAGGAAAAAAAAATACTGTTGGTGGGTTTTTTGTTTGTTTGTTTTACATTCTCCTTACTATAGAATTAACAGTCGACTGTTCGGTGACTTTGCATGCTGAGTTGTAACACTGATTATTAGTATAATTGTGGCAAGAATCAAAATCAACACTAGCTAAAATGACTGAATGCATTGGAATTTATTATTCCAACAGCACAGTTTGAATGGGTCTACGGTACCTTAGTGTGTCAGGTCGTGTTATTTCTGTTGAACATTTGATGTTTGAGGGCACATTTTTACATCATTAGACCTGCAGGCTATGTGATAACGGCTATGCGATAAAAATTGTATTTGTTTCCTTTCCAGTCCAATACAAATTATAAATTACAAATGTATCAAAATGTAATTAAAGTCATATTTCAATTAAATGTATTTAAATACTGTTCAACAATATTTCTACTCATATCTACAGGTGGAACCTAAAGATATGAATATCATTGAGAGGGATAAGTGTATTGAGGACCTGGAAGCCGTGTTTGCTAAAGTGAGAAAGTCTGCAGTGGAGCAGAGCAATCCTAATGCTTGTTTTCCATAAATTCTCACAATGCTATGAACTATGCATTTCAAGTAGATGTAATTAAATATTGCTTAACACTGTTTCTCTTCATAGTTGGAGGTGAAATTGAATTATTTCATAAAGATGCAGTATGATACCTGTGAACATGATATGGGCCAACTGATTGAGGAAATGGAATCCACAGTTGTTAGAGTGAGAAAGTCTGCAATGCAGCAGAGCAATCCTAACACTTGTTTTCCATAAATACTAACAATGCAATTAAATATGCATTTCAAGTAGATGTAATTAAATATTGCTCAACACGGTATTTGTGTCTGCAGGTATTAGACGCCGTACTTGCTAGGGAGGATATGGCTGCATAACCTCTGACGACAGCAATAAACAGCATTAAAAATACTCTGACATTTTTCAGTCTAATCCTTGCCTATGTTGTCTGCAACACAGTCAATTATACCATGGATAGTAATTATATGTTATTTTTTTTGTCTCAGAAACATTCTGAATGTAACATTTCCTACAGCCTTTAAGATACAATCACCATACTTGGCACCCACACTATTTTTTCCCTCGATGTCCACTTACATCTGTGTGGCTTAACAATCACAATTCATTTTTACACAACCAATTTCCAACTTCTATATATATATATCGCTCGGAATTCAACAGACACCTGTTGCTACTGCACCTTTGAGACGGATGTAGGATAAATGAGCTCCTTTATGATTGGCTGCCCTGTATTGTGCTTCATTCAAAAGGTACTCAGAGCTGAAATGCCTGAGAAAGGCAATTTAAGTGGGTGTGCTAAACCTCTATAGGCTGAATAGGCAGAGATACGTAAATAAAGTGTTCTTGTGACATTAGAAATACAAATTTCAAAAGGGGCATTTTTGGCAGCTTAACTGACATAGTTAAGAATTTTAACATTTAAAATATATATATTAAAAGGAGAATGTTACTTATTTCACTCTGACTGTAAAACAGTGCATATTTTGTTAAATGGGATTTCCATCCCATGTTTTTAAGGCTGCCTTATGTATAAATAAATATGCAAGAATGCAGAGCATGAATAGGTCAGTCTTCCATTCTGTATCACATACCTACCCTTGATAACACCGTGGTAACTGGAAAAAAAACAACCCTTTTTACTCAGTTGTCACTACTTCCAATAGACTTCACGCTAATCTCATAGAAGTCCGCCCCTTTCCGTGTCCTCCGGAAACAGCACTACCGTTGTGTTGTGACGGGATTTGTTCCTGAAGTTGTATGCGTTTTCTGAATTTGCACCGCATTTCTAAAGTGTGTTACCACTTTGATGAATATGCTTTGTGTATTTGCAGCACGATGGGTTTTCCAGGACACCGTAATTTATGCATGTTTAATTCCATCTTTTATTCACGTACTAAGCCCAACCCTATAGGCTAATATTTATAAAACCGAGATAACCATAGAAACGTCTTCATCTGTGCTTGATACTTTCACGAAAAAACGGAACTGCTGCTTGTCAAGCTTGTTTCATCAGGTTTTATATCATCGTCATGACGTGTTTGAATTGATCCCAGGCATATGCAGTCCTCATCAAAATCCATGCATGTCCTAGGCTGTGAGTAAGGTATGTTCTCTCTCTGGTCACAGTTGGCAAATAAATTATGCATATAGATTGTGGGGAAAACACTTTAGCACGTGTTCTCCAAAGAAGTGTCTTAATATGAGCTATCTAGCTAGTTCCAATGTCAACTGTAGTCATAACACTGGGTTTCTCTCTGTGCTCAGGTGTCTTATTCGCATGCCAGTAACATGTTAGCGATATTGCAGTAGTGTGAATTTTTATGTTGCCCGTGATGAAAGGTGACAGGAAATAAAAATCCAAACATTTTTTTTGTTCAGGTCTTTTTAACGGTCATAACCGACACATATTTATCTAACAAAAACATCAGGTTCCTCTAAATGTGTGGAAGAACTGCTGTGTATATTTTTGTTTCCAGTGGCCTGAGTACCTAAAATATGTCACCATTTTAGGAAGCAGGAAAGCAGGGCTGCTTACAAACATGGCATTAGTAAATTATTTTTGGGATATTTTCATTTATGATTTTCCCCTTTTTGTTGTTTGTTTGCTTTTTTACTTTCATTTTTTGTAGGGACTGTGATATATATTTTGTTATTTGAATGCATAATATAGCTTTAGGGCTCCCACAGACACTTGTGTATATAAACATATTAGGGGAGATTTTTTCATTGATTTGTATATGTTTGTGAAGGAATGCACATAGTTCTCATGTTTGACCCACTTTAAAGATATTTTTTGACTTGTATCAGAAAGGAATACAAGCATTTATTCATATCAACATTTTCCTTGCAGAGTCATTTCAAAGATGATGCAACAGAATAGTTTTGCTTTTCTCTTCTGTACTTTGTTTATTGACAGGTAATTCCACCCTCAACTTTTTAGGGTGCCTCCCCATAATTGCTCAGCTCTTCTGTGTAATAAAAGCAGGATTGGTTTGTATATCACATTGGTGTAGGTCATTTTCACCTGTTATATAAAGAACATTCTAATGGCTTTGGGGGAGACGAACCAAATTAGTCCTTTATAATTGTAATTATATATTACTTTGCTTCATTAGAGGTTTGTGATTATTCCTGTTATTCATCAAGTTAGGTACCGTGATTTACTGGGGTAGGTCAAATTAAAAGATAATTGCCTGCTTATATTAGGTAAAGAAAGTTTTTTATGTCATAGTTTTCACTTACTATGATTGGGACAATGCATCTTTTACATGAGGATGGATTTTATCAAAGCTTATAGGGATCTGTATGCCATGCATAGGACGCTTATGCTTTATTTAGTTCACTAAATACAAGCAGTTCATTTTTGTTTTAAATGTTGATGTTCCACCTGCTCCATCAGACCCTCTGCTTTGACACTATGTCCACCTGGTGTACATCAGTAAGCACAGCCTATAACAAGGTATGTCTTAGCCACTTGTAATCTTCTAAGCATTAACTTTCACAACATTTTTATGACAATGTTAGTCTTTATAGTTTCCATAACTAGGTGCTTAACTGAAATCAGCTCCAGTGTTTCATGTTGATGTCTTTCATTTTTCATACATAGTCATGTATATATTTGTGACATGCTACATTTGTTACTGTTTTCACTTGAACAAGGAAAATCATACTCAAAACAGATATATAAGTGGACAGTCAGGGTGAAATAAGTAACATTCTCCTTTTAATGTTATATTTAAAAAAAATATTAAAGGTCTTAAGTATGTCAGTGTTTTCGTTAGTCTTTTGGCCAATGTTTTTTTTTTAAAGAGATAAGGAGATACCAGAACAAAATAGAAAAGCAAATAATAGAGGAAGATGGCATGGGATGGAGGGATGGAGGGATGATAAAAGACAGGGGTAGTAACGGATAATTTATTCTATTCTCTCAGCTATTCTCTTTAACTAATTCTGAAGTCTGCATCTTTATTTTCTATTTGAATGTTAACTTTACGACTAGCTGATTGGGGATTTAGGAACGACACTAGCGTTGATTTTGATTCTAGCCACAGTTCTAGTAATAAGCAGTGTTACAACTCTGCATGCAAAGTCACTGAACAGTTGACTGTTAATTCTGTAGTAAGCATAATGCAAAAAATACAACAACATATTTTGTTGTGATTGAAAAAATTACGTCCTAAATACATGCGTTGTAAATACATTGACATTAGTATTTTTAATTAATTTCTAACATTCAGAGACATTCAGAGGTATTTCTATTAAGCCCAGAGTCAGCTAGGTCTCCACTCTCTAATTACTCAATGAACCTCAATGGTCTCCCAATCACATCTTCTCTAACAGTTAAAGATCTTGGAGTTATGGATCCCAGTCTCTCGTTCGAAGCTCACGTAAATAAATAATGTTTCTAGGACCCCCTTTCTCCACCTTAGAAACATTTCAAAGATTAGGAGCATGTTCTCCACACATAATGCAGAAAAGGTAGTCCATGCATTTATTACTTCAATATTGGACTACTGTAATCCCTTACTATCTAGCTGTGCTATTAAGTGCCTAAAGTGCCTAGCGAGTTCAAAATGCAGCAGCCATAGTTCTTAATAGAGCTAGAAAATTTGATCACATCAATCATATCTTAGCTACTTTACTTTGGCTCCCAGTAAAATTTCGTATTGATTATAAACTACTTTTACTAATTCCAAATGTGCATTAGACTTTACAGTAACCTAAGACAACCCTTTTGCATGAAGGGAACTGGTAACTATGCTCACCCTCTATAATGTGCAAAAGATATTTAAGGTGTAGGACAGTCGAAGCATTATGTGTGCGTGTGTGTGATGTTATTAACGTGACAGTAAAAGCTTACCATTTTTAAAAGGGGGCTGATCGACTTTCCACTTATGCAAGACTTATGTCAAGAGTACATGTCAAAAATTAGAGACGAAATGAGGTGCTAAATGCCGCTATTAGGCATACAGCAGTCAAAGGCAATTTGGAAACACACTTAGAAAACAAAGATCATGATCTTTGATCATGATCAAACTTTCAAAAAGCTTATCAACGTGACAAGAATGTGAGGTTTAGGTTCATCTATAGTGTTACAGTATCAATGTGAAATATGGATATCGAGGTCAGCATCACGTAAGAATGTATATGTGTGAAACATCTTCGTCGCCATAAATGTTGTGTTGTTACATAATTAAGCAGTCCATCCAGTTTCATTTACTTGATTTATTAGCAACCTGTGTCCACTGTCTAACTCAAGTATTTTTATTTTAATTTCCTCCATGTTGTTTATAATAGGCCTACAGTAAGAAATCCTTTTAACTGATTAATAATTTAAAAATATCTTTCTTGACTATAAGAATATAGCTTAACCACTAGAAAGATTAAACATCCAGTGAGTGTGTATCCTGGCATGTTAATGTAAAAGGCAGCTCCTACTGGATTTGGGGAAAGATTAGTAAAAGATTTCAAGTATCTGCAAAGCAGAAAACTGCCTATTCAACAGGCATAAATGATGTGCTACCGAAGTAGTTGTGTTATTTGCATAGCCTAATTAATATCATTAGATCAAGTTCTATATTACCTATATTGTTATATTACAATTTTGCTTTTGCTTTTTTGCTTCACAATTGTTACACATAATTGCTGCACCTGATACAAGGATAGGAATTTAAATTTATTCATACTGGATATAAGAATCATTAATGGCTGCTGAGTGAAGCACTTTCATTGAAAATTCATCCACCAATTTTTTTTTTTAATTTTTTTTTTTTACCAGAAACAGGACACATCAACCAGGAATACATTCCAGCTCTGTTTTAGAACACTGGCTGTGATTCATTACATTTTGGCAATTGTGAAAACAAACTGGATGATACTTCTAAAAGTAATTGTGTTTGCAGTTTATTTGCACAGTTACATGAACAACACATGTAGTAATCGGATCTAGAAAGTTGCCAACCCTATTAAAATATTAGATTTATAGTATAATATTTGAATTAAACAGACAAAGCATTAATCACAATCATTTGCATGATGATTAAATCTTGAACCAAAAATGTATCAGAGAGCTGATACACACCCAATTAAACTGTGCTTGACCATTTCTTGCCCTCTATATCATTCTCTGCAGTTTACTGAGAAAGACCTGACACTGGGTAATTCCATTGTCTATTCGAAGGCCAAAACAACAACAATCTTGGTTATCAAAGATTCACTCCACCCTGACCACAGCCTCTTCTTTTAGAAGCTATGAAAAAACCACCATCGCAGCTTGTGAGCACAAATCTAGCCTCTTAAAAATACTCGCCTGGAATTAAACCTAGTAGAGTTCCACAACGAGGTGCAATTTGTAAAAGGACGTCTTTTTCTCTCAGAGTTAGAAATCTGCAGAAATAAATACATCAGTTAAATTTTTAAATATGTAGGTTAGAAATCCAAGTATAAAGAGCAGATATATTATCTGTGCTAATTAATAAATGTATTTAGAGTATACATTTAGTAGGCCTAAAAATATAACTCGTATGTAAATCATATCTAAATATTTTTATTTAGAGTAAATTACATGCGACATATTGAAGATTTTGATTTTTTTGGCCCGCTACCACCACACCTCCTCATCGGGAACTGTTACACTTTATTTTTTATTTATTTTTATTTATAACTTAAAAATAATCACCTGGAATGTAAACCTAGCCGAGGTCCACAACGAGGTGCAATTTGTAAAAGGACGTTTTTTTTCTCTCAGAGTTAGAAATCTGGAGAAATAAATAGATGAATGTATTACCCCCCATCAGTGGACCTTTAGAGCTTTATTATTCAAAATAAGACAGACAGATGAACAGACAAACGCAAAATGTATATATAATATTTTTAAGTATTCGCCATCTGCACCATTACAGGAATAATGTGTGTGTGTGTGTGTGTGTGTGTGTGTGTGTGTGTGTGTGTGTGTGTGTGTGTGTGTGTGTATGTATGTATGTATCTATGTATATGGTTATGTGTGAGTACATGTATGTTGGATTGTATATGTACACGTATTAGAGTGTGATATTTATCGTTTATGGATTGGCTCTGTATGGATTTTATCAAAGGTGTCCACTCTAGATTATTGGTTCTGTTATTGATTAATTCTGAGAATTATTCTATTGATATATATATACTCTATCAATAGATTTTTCTATTGGGTGACACTAATATTATTTTTTGTTTTCCAGTTCATGAGTATGTTTTTTTGTTTGTTGTTTTTTTGCAAGAATATTTTTATTATATCAATATAATAATGTTATACATAGTATCCTGTCATATTGGTTGATGATATGTCTCCTAGGAGACATAAAGATGGTGTTGGATGGATATGGTTATTTAAAGCATGGGATATGTTGGTGATGCACTATATTGGACTGTTTGCACTTGTGTAGCATGTTGTCTGTTGCACTGTTGTTTTTATGTTGCACCATGGCCCTGGAGGAACGTTGTCTCGTTTTTGTTGTGTACTTGTATATATACCTGAAATGACAATAAAACCACTTGAACTTGAACTCGAACTTGATGACGACTTGCCAAAATTGCTTGATAGGTGTGCTCTGCCATGTGGCGTGAATGTAATCGTCAACTGTGATTTGAGTAAAGTATGTACAGATTGCTGAGCTTGTGAAACCAATTTTAAACATCCAATGTGTAGTATAATGTACTCTGTATTATTTTGTACTGAATGCATTGTAGGTCAGTGTTGCTGTCATGTGGTAATTATTGTTACACATTTTAATCCAAACTGCAGGGTCATGGGCTAGTAATAAATGTTCCTCCTATTGTCTCGATGGGAGAGTAACTGTGAGATTTGATTTCACTATTATTTTGTATATCTTAGATAATAGGTTTTTTGTATTAAGAATGTTTGTTTATAAATTCTGATATGGATGTAGGTATCGGAATTGATTTTTGAACACATAGGTGATCTTAGCTGATGGTATTGTAGGAACTGGGGGCTTTCTATAGCATATTTTGGGGCTAGTTGTGGGCGTGACATGAAACAAGTCTTAGGATAAATATGTTTAAGGTTTGTAATGCCTTTTTCTATCCAAGATGTAAAGTTTAATATTTTTGTTCATGGTAAAGCCTGGATTGTTCCAAATGGGAGAATGAATAGTTCGTGTGAGTGTGGAGTTTGATATCTTGTGGAATTTCCACCAAACTGTTAGTGTCATGGCCACCTTCAAACTGTTGAAACATGGATATTTTTGAATATGAGTCTGGGCACATTTGAAACACCTGCCGCAAACATTACTGACATTATATCTTGTTTATGTGATTGGCTGTGCTTCTCTAGCCACAAGTACTTTTTGATTTATTTATTTTTTAATTTGGTAATTTTATATATAACAGCAACAAATGACATCTTAAGTTTTATAACAAAATGTGCAAACAAGCTGGCCTGAGAGGTGTGTAGCGGGATATGACTCAGTGCATCTCTGGTGCTGCTTTTGATGAGTACAGTGTCATGAGTGTGTCTGTCCAGCAGCGCAAAGAGGGGATACAGCTTCTTCTCCCGGAGGTTTCCGATAAATATGTAGATATGTTAGTATGTAATAGAAAGACAGCTGCCCATCCTCATAGTCTAGGTACATGCCCGCATTCCTGGGCAATTGTGTCAGGGGCAGAGGGGTCTCAGGCTTGGTGCAGGTGTACGACTTCTGGGTGCTCCTCCAGAGCACCCAGAAACCCTCACAGTGGCTTTCTCAACTTGCTCAGACTCAAATCTCAATATCGGCATCCGAACCGTCTTAGAGAGGAACAAAAAACACAACTCATTTGATTAAATTGTTCCAGTATAAATATGGTTATCAAACATGCTTTTAAAAATATACTTCCATGGAGATGGTGCCATACAGGGTAGTGTTGGAACAGTGTGTATAGGCTTAGTGTCATGTTGTGGCCCCGCCCCCTCCTCAAACATCTTGGTGTGTGTGTGTTCGTCTGTGTTGCCACACCCTCTCGTGTCGTTCACCTGTTCTCTGTTATGTGTAATCGGCTTGGGTGTATATATGTCTCGTGTGTCATAGTACGTGTGTTGGTGTTTGAGATGTGCATAGTGTTTGAGCGTTGTTGTATGTTTTGCATGTTTGCAAAAATAAAAATGCGTTTCATCGTGCCTCGTCCCCGCAACCTGCTTATCCTCGCAACGTCACAACTAGACCACTTTAGATGTAACTTTGAACCTCCAGTGACCTCTGTATGTGTTCCTTTAGTTGTATGAGCTCCACTGGAAGACTCTGAATAGTTGACAATGGAAGATCAGATTCACCCCTTCTGCCTCGGTGTCAAAGATTAACACACTGCATTAACGTTTAGAAATAAAAACATATGGTAGACACAGTCTAGAAAATATTACCTTGTAACAGTTCATTCAGTATATGAACTGTTTTCTGTGTCCTTATGTCTATAAATTAAAAGTAATAAAACATTTAAATGATAAATAAATTACATAAAATATATAAATGTTCACAAATAAGAAACTACATTGGTCTGCACTTTTCTCCACAGATTCAAGGAACTCATGAAAGTTGGAAGCTATAGAAACACATAATCTGATTGGTTTAAGGAAATAGATTCACCTAGTTTGAAGTTCAAGTTTTTATCAAAAGGTTAGAACTGGTTGACTATACTTTGTCTGTTCTGCAACAGGAAATTTAAACATTTATATCCAAAGTATTACACGATAGAAATCAATTCAAGACTAACCGTTATTGACCGCTAGATGGCGGAAGATACGAAGAAATAAATGAGTCCAGATCCTCCTGCCCGACTTTACGGTGAGACTCTGCTTTTACGTCATTAAAACGCTAAAGAAAAAAGGCCGCCATATTTGTAGTTCCACAACGTGAAAAGGCGTCATTTTGTATGCCAACGAATGAATAAACACCATGCCATGCCTTGAAGACGACGAAATTGCAATCTATTCAGCTAGCCATAAGAATAAGAATAGCTGTTTGATTTACATACTCACAAATATATTGCATGTACATACATCTACATTTCAGTCGATCAAAATGTTTCAGGTACTTAGAACCCCAACTTTATGTTACAGTGGTCATATCAGAGATATAATATAAAATATAAAACGCAATAGGTGTCGTGTTCTGTAATAGAACATTTTAACATTTATATCCATATTACACTGCAGAAATCAATTCAAGACTGTAGAGTCGTCGTACCAAATGACGTAAACTCAATATAAACCGCTGACTTAATTTAATGAACAGTATTAAGATAATGAGTGAGTACAGCGAGTCTCATCTTACTGATGCCTGTTCTAACTGAACATAGGCAGACTCCTGCATGCTGACTGGTCTAGTCACCAAACACCTGCAGCTATGGCAGCTCGTAGCAGGCAAACAGGACAGTCATTTATTCAAATGATTTACACTGACAACAGTTCTGGAATGTTACCCCTGCTGACATCAGAATTAATAAGATTCAAGTTCAGCAAATGTTAGCGCATTTGACAATGGGACAGAGACGGAGCAGGACGAAAATCCACCCTCTGCCGACTGAACAAGAGCAGCGGAGGATGAGCAATGACTGGCCCATTAGACCAATCTTGAAGCGTGTGGAATTCTGTATAGAAAGTGCGTTATAAGTATAAAGTGTTACAGTAAGTGTTTTGGCCCCTGACTGCCATTAGGACAAGCCAAGACAACCGCTCACTACGTTAGCTTATCTACTTGTTAAATCAGCCTGAAATTAAGATACAGATAAAAGTGTTGATTTTTATACTAACATTTTAACAGCTTGAGCCAAAGTATTCAGAATGTAAATGTTTGGTCTAGCAGGTATGGCCCACAACTGATGCAGAGAGTGCATGACATGGCAGAGGGGATTCATGTTGGCAAAATGCCCTCCTACGAATTAGTCTCAAATACTGAAGCAAAAAAGAGGCCGAATTCACCTGATGGAAGTAAGTCTAAAAGGGCTTCTTGATGATGTTACCCTGGTGACTTGCATACTTTCCAGATGCTCAACAACCATTAAAAGTAGTGCATTGCTAAAAACTACTACTTGTTGTGCTGGAGGTGTTGAAAATATGGTTTCCTTGTCATTGTCAGTTTGATTTTATAAGGTTCTACCTGGGTATCGATAGGAGCTGAAACTGTGCATTTGTTGCCCCTCTGAGGAGATGAGCCAATGAGGAAGATGCCCGTGTTCAAATTTGGCTCTAGACCATGCTTTGAGCCGGTGCACATTGTCAACGGTTGAAGTTGCAGCAGCATTGGCGGAGTGGGACGCAATGGTGAGAAGGAGAACGAGAAGGATCTCAGGAGTGAGAAGCTGAACAGCGGCAAGCAGCGAGAGGCTGGAGACAAAGCCTCTCCTCTCCCTTCTCTGACACAAACACAGTCACATGTTATATACTCACATAATCCAAAATCCAGCATCTTTTATTTGCTGTTAGCTGGCAAAGAGTAATCAGTATAGTCAGATTCCTTTAATGTAAACACTTGGGAAAATTCCTGCCATGAGATCACTTTGGACACAGGGAAGATCTGATATTAAATATTATGACAGGGTGAGGTCATGACTGCTTAAAAAAGTTTATAATGAAGGTCATGAAAGGTCAGTTTTGACTAATTACAAAAAACAGCATGTAAACATTAGAATGGGAAATTCAAGTGGTCTGAGCGAAGCGAACTGCGAACGAGGCATAGACCAGACTAGCCAGGACCAATATTTTGAAAGGGATCAGAGGAGGATGACATCAAGAATAATTCTGATGATCAAGTGGCGCACGGTCAAGCAAATTGCAGCCAGATACAATGCTGTTGCTCCAACTAACATGTCTGAATGCACAGGTCATCGTCCCTTAGCACATTTGGATGACCTGTTCAGATGACCTGTTCGAGTGTCATTGCTGTCTGAGGCAAACAGAACGGCAAGGCTCCAGTGGGCAGAAGAGCAGAAAACTAAACAGTGGAACATCATCTTGTCAGATGTATCCAAAATTCTGTTGCACTATGATGATGGGAGGGTAAGAATTTGGCATAAGCAGCATGAAATAACGAGTCCTTCCTGTCAGGTGTCAGCAGTTCAAGCTGGTAGAGGTGGCATAAAGGTGTGAGGAATGTTTTCTTGGCACACCATGGGTCCTCTGAAATCAGTAGACATTTGAACAGAAGGGCTTACCTATGTACTGCGACCGAGTGCATCCCTTCATGCAGCTGCTTAAACTATGGCAGAAGGACACTTTCAACAAGACAAGAAACCCTGCCGCAAGGGTTGTATAATCACGGATTTGTTCCAGTATCAAGACAGCAAATTTTCAATGTTTCCCTGACCTTCACAATCCCCAGATCTTAATCCTATAGAACATCCCTGGGTAAAGGTATAACAGGCAGTTTAGAACATGTCAGTCCCTCCATGTAATTTGAGAGAAAATATCCTATGAAGATTGGACCAATATTCCTGCAGGGTATTTTCAGTATATAGTGGAAACTATGCCAGAAAGAATTGCTGCAGTTCTGGAGGCCAAAGAAGGTCCAACATGCTATTAAATGGGTGTACTTAAGCCAGATACACTGTGTCCTATAATGGGATGTTGCTAGAATGTATGTGGATGTTGTTGGAATGGCCGCAGAGTTGCGGCAGCAGTACAGGTAGTCTGTGATCCTTTCCCCCATCCGAGTGAGTTTGCCCTATTACACGGGGTCGAGTTATGATGTGAATGTTTAATTACACAGGATGGATTGTGGGCGACGGAACCGAACAGCCTTCAGGATTCAAATAGAGAAAGGTGAAACTTCTCCAGCCTTTGAGTTAATCACAGGACTATTGCATAGCAATTAGGGATAACAGAACAGCTTTCGGGGGGTTTGGGTGGGGTGCCTTATCCGCCCCTTTAACAGAGTGGTCACAATTCAAATTTCCCTTCTTCCATTGTTTACAAGGCATTATACATGTGGTTTATTTATAGTGCACGGAGTAATATGCAGCGAGTCTGGTCTGTCTGCTTTGGAAGAGAAACATTTGGCCAAAAGAGCAAGACACAGCCAGGAGGATGATTGGTAAGAGCACATCATAATATGCACCTTAAAGCTGTGCTCTACAGCTAGGTCCTGTTCCATGACTGCATATATAAATTTACTACTGACATTGCCATTTATATCTGGCCATTTACAGTGCACTCTTGCTCAATGCAGCACTTGAAGCTGATTTTCCATTGTGTAGTTATTATGTTCAAGAGATGTTTGACCCGGTCAGGGTGACACACTTTAGTGAGGGCAGCAGTATCCTAGAGGACACTACAGACAGTGACGGAGACATCTCAGAGCGCGAGGTGAGAGGTTGAGTTTTTTGTTACTCTCTCTACGACATACTTTTCATGCCAGGTACTATTGTCCAGTTCAGCCCAATTTAATTTACTGCCTTGTATTATCATATATAAATTGCTGAACATCTTATCACTCAGTTTCAAACATCCCCTCAGCTGTTTTAAGCCATTTCGGTGATTCAGAAGTACTGCTAAATGGATGTGGTGGGAAAATGAGAGCACATCAAACACAGACAGCTTTATGCATTGAGTAGTAAAGAGTAAAATTTTATTGAGTTCTGTCCCCTGTATAACAGAGTAAAAGGACTGACGCGCAGTACGGTCCCCCTCCCCTTATACAGAGAACAGAAGAAAGAGAAAAAAAAGAAAAACGACTCCTACAGAGTATCGGCTAATTCATGTTTTGGTTAGCCTGAGCGCTGAAGGCTTCTTCTATCTCTATGGTTAGAACGGTATGTGAGCAGCTGGTGTACCTGACTCACATGCTTATCTGCAGACTGTTATGCTGTGACTATAGAAACATAAAGCAAAGTAAAATAAAGCAAAGTAAATTTCCACAAAATGAAGTAAGGTAAAGTAAGGTAAATTCCCACAACATTTCCCCCCTTTATTCTATATCACACATTATCACACATTTATTCAGCAAATAGCACTACGATGTCTTCATGTGGATCACCAGCACCGCCCATCTTGGGGAGCAGAATGTCTTCACTGAGCTGCGGTTGGTCATTGGCATGGCCGCTGAGTGCTGGCATGGTGAACACACTAGAAAGACGTCTGACACGCAATGACAAAAAAGGAGGTAAACACAGAAGAAGAAGAAAAAGAAGAAGAATGAGTAGCAGAATGGGCAACGCTACAGCCGCTACTGGAACTGTAGGCTGCGGAGTGAAGGCAGATCACATAAGATTCATATAATCAGTAATATTAGCGCTGAGATCTGGAATGTAAAAACAGCAGGAAGTGTTAATCATTTTGCACACTCCTCCTTCCTTCATGGTTAGGAGATCTAATACCATTCTATGTTGAAGCACTGCTGCCCTTATCACTTGTTGTTCTATCTTTAAGGCACCTATTGCTGCTAAGGTGTCATTAACTACTTGCAGTAACTGATTAGCTAAGCCAATGATCTTTTGCAGGGCTGCTACTGTGCCACCGCCCAGGAAAAGGGACCAACCAATGGTTTCACCCAGAGTGGTCCATGGGTCCCTCAGAATTCTACCACAATAGTCTGTGCTGGTTATGTCTCTCCTCACCCTGTGCTGTTTGGCATGGGGAAGTGTATACACCTGCGTCCTTGGGCGCACTACAGCTGGATAACAACAACCAGTCCAGTTCTGTGGCAATTCACCATAGGCCACCGAACCACCGACCCACATTACATTCCAATACCCCTGCAGGGTTGTCATGGAGCAATTCCACAGGGAACTGCTATTGGAGTCACTGCAAGTGCCATTGCTGTGTACCTGCACATAATCGATGCATCTGGACCAGACTTCCGGCACCTGCTGCTTCATCTGCTATACAAATATCTCACCCTTACTAGCTGCCACATGCAGCATCATTTTCGGTGGTGCGGGGTTAGTGGGACTGGGACAGTTTGAGGTCTGGTTAATAACCTGGCACATAGAGATTGTCATATTCACTTCTCCTTCGTCTGCGTTTTTCAGAGGGATTACAGTCCTTGGAACACTGGTGTGCTGGCACACCAGGTACTCTTGCTCGATATGTTGGGCATGCACAAGGGCTGACATACACGCTGTATTTTGTTGGCATTTAGCTGCTAATCATTCTGCTTCAGTGGCGTTGGGACCCTGAAATGGTAACAAGTCTTCTCATAAGTCATGGGATTCTTCATCCATATTAATATTCAGTCTATGTTCTGACTGTGTTAGCTGTGTCTGATTTTCTCTACCGTCTCTTGACGGTTCCGAGTGTCGAAAGGGTAGGCCTTGCCTTTAACACCCTACTCAACACAGTTCCGACCTAGTCTGTTGGGTGCTGCTGCTTGGAGTTGGGGCTGGTGTCGGAGCCTTCTTACAGTGTGTGTGATGTACCCAGGTTCCTCGTCCTTCTATTTTGACAGCAGTGTGGGTTGTTAACAGGAGGTTCTAGTTGTCTCCACCTGGTGCCTTCAGTGGCGGTAGCCCCTGACTGAATTTCCCGTAATGTGGCCTGCGGGGTAGCAGCGGTTTCCTGTATTGCTTGCACAGCGGTTTTAGTTGCAGCTGCCTTTGCTACTCTATCTGCAAAAGTATTCCCCTTGCTGATTTGGTCTTCTGTAGTCCTGTGAGCTGCACACTTAACAACTGCAATTGTCTTTGGCAGCGAAATGGCTTCTAGCAAGATGGTGATGTCTAATATATTTACCCGAGCTTGTCAGGAATTGCCTATGTTTCCATATGGCTCCAAAATCATTAACAGTTTTGTCTGCAGCTAGTTTGCATGCTTCCGTCAGTGCTACTAGTTCAGCAGCCTGTGCTGAATAGGAGGATGGTAATACTTCTGTTTTAAGTATTTCATGATCTGTTACTACCGCGTATGCTTCCCTATTGACCCCTGTGTCGTCCCTGCATGCTGACCCATCCACATAGAGGCATAGGTCTGGGTTACTTATGGCTTCTTCAAAGAGATCAACCCGCGGTATATATACTTCAGCTAAGACTGCTGTGCAGTCTTGTGGATCTCCATCCTCCTCCGTAGGAAGGAGTGTATCTGGGTTCAGTGTTATACACCTTTTGACAGTTATATTAGGCATATCTAAGAGGGTGGTGTGGTATCTCAGCTACCACTGGGCTGATAAGTGTGACACTCTTTGGTCCTGCAGTATTCGGTGTAATGCGTGTGGGACTAAAACAGTAAGAGGGGAGTATGCCACTATGGTTTAGGTAGCGAAATTATGGCTTGTGGTCGGTTTTGAGACAGCTTGTGTGTATTTCCCCCTTTAATGATATGCCGCAAGAACGTCACTTCCTCCTTACAATTCTGTAATTTTGCTCTACTAGGTCAGTTACATGTATGTTACATCTGAAATATTTCCATGAGCTTTTATGCAACATACTAAACAAAGGTTAGGAACAGGCTAAGCCAAATCAGGCTAACTCTCAGCAGGTCAAAAGTACTTCAGACTGCAAACTATGATCTAGTATTTTATCAAATTTTATCATAATTGTAACGCAGGGAGGTCTGGCAGGATACAAAAGAGGAGCAATGATGCATACAACGATGTTTATTTAGAGACATGGAAGACAACGTAGCACTAAGGCTATCGTGCGATCAAACACTGACAACGTTAACGTTTACACAAAGGACTTATATACGCAAACAATAACAACACAATGAAGGGCAGCCGTGAAACACAAGGGAGCATGGCCACACGGATGAACACACACACACACACACACAAGCAAACACACACGGGGAGACGTTTAGGGGGGGGCGTACCGTGACAAGAATATGTTCACACATGCTCGCTCGCTTGCTCTCTCTCTCTCTCTCTCCCCATCCTTTCAGCCTTTGGGTTTCAATAATACCCCCAGGGCAGACAGAGCCACTATTCAAGCAATGTAATATTCTGTAATATTCTACTCTGGCTCCTCCTACCTCTGCAATGACATCCTCAGCTTTTATTTCAGTGGGTGGCGTGTGATGTCATAATGCAGCCGCATCAATTAAGCGATTATGATGTAGTCAAAGAACAGATTTTTCAAATGAACAATTTCTGTGACCCATTTTTAGACTACAGATCACAGATAACAGGTACACTAAATTTATTATGGGTCAGTGCGGTAGTTACAATTGCAATCCAAGACGCAAGGAACATGTTCCTTCTGAGATATATGAAAAGGAAAAGCACGGGATATTTGGTAAATATGGGAAAAAGAAAAACGAAAAAACACGAGCCCAGATCCCTTCCAGAATAGAGGATGACTTCTTGGATGAACTGTGTGTGTGTGTGTGTCTGTCTGAGAGAGAGAGATCTACGTCGAAGTGTTCTAAGTATCTATACAACGCTAATAAGACATTTTCTGTTACTTTTTAAACAGATACTAGACCAAAGCGTTTAATGAAGAAGGACTTCACTACCGAGAGAACTCAATCAGCCATAGTAAGTAAAGTAGAACCAAGACAAATGATTTAAAGCCATACTGTGGCAATGGACAAAAGCCACAAAAAATGGAAAAACAGCTATGGTGAACAGTGATGCTAATTGAATGCTTGTATTTAAGTACACTGAAATGTCTCTGAATATAAATTACAAATGCATTTCAACAAATGTTCGAGAAATTAATTAAAAACACTAATGTAAATGTATTTAGAATATATTTAGGACACATACATTTAGCATATGCAATCTTTGTCAGTTACAGGAAAAAAAAATACTGTTGGTGGGTTTTTTGTTTGTTTGTTTTACATTCTCCTTACTATAGAATTAACAGTCGACTGTTCGGTGACTTTGCATGCTGAGTTGTAACACTGATTATTAGTATAATTGTGGCAAGAATCAAAATCAACACTAGCTAAAATGACTGAATGCATTGGAATTTATTATTCCAACAGCACAGTTTGAATGGGTCTACGGTACCTTAGTGTGTCAGGTCGTGTTATTTCTGTTGAACATTTGATGTTTGAGGGCACATTTTTACATCATTAGACCTGCAGGCTATGTGATAACGGCTATGCGATAAAAATTGTATTTGTTTCCTTTCCAGTCCAATACAAATTATAAATTACAAATGTATCAAAATGTAATTAAAGTCATATTTCAATTAAATGTATTTAAATACTGTTCAACAATATTTCTACTCATATCTACAGGTGGAACCTAAAGATATGAATATCATTGAGAGGGATAAGTGTATTGAGGACCTGGAAGCCGTGTTTGCTAAAGTGAGAAAGTCTGCAGTGGAGCAGAGCAATCCTAATGCTTGTTTTCCATAAATTCTCACAATGCTATGAACTATGCATTTCAAGTAGATGTAATTAAATATTGCTTAACACTGTTTCTCTTCATAGTTGGAGGTGAAATTGAATTATTTCATAAAGATGCAGTATGATACCTGTGAACATGATATGGGCCAACTGATTGAGGAAATGGAATCCACAGTTGTTAGAGTGAGAAAGTCTGCAATGCAGCAGAGCAATCCTAACACTTGTTTTCCATAAATACTAACAATGCAATTAAATATGCATTTCAAGTAGATGTAATTAAATATTGCTCAACACGGTATTTGTGTCTGCAGGTATTAGACGCCGTACTTGCTAGGGAGGATATGGCTGCATAACCTCTGACGACAGCAATAAACAGCATTAAAAATACTCTGACATTTTTCAGTCTAATCCTTGCCTATGTTGTCTGCAACACAGTCAATTATACCATGGATAGTAATTATATGTTATTTTTTTTTGTCTCAGAAACATTCTGAATGTAACATTTCCTACAGCCTTTAAGATACAATCACCATACTTGGCACCCACATTATTTTTTCCCTCGATGTCCACTTACATCTGTGTGGCTTAACAATCACAATTCATTTTTACACAACCAATTTCCAACTTCTATATATATATATCGCTCGGAATTCAACAGACACCTGTTGCTACTGCACCTTTGAGACGGATGTAGGATAAATGAGCTCCTTTATGATTGGCTGCCCTGTATTGTGCTTCATTCAAAAGGTACTCAGAGCTGAAATGCCTGAGAAAGGCAATTTAAGTGGGTGTGCTAAACCTCTATAGGCTGAATAGGCAGAGATACGTAAATAAAGTGTTCTTGTGACATTAGAAATACAAATTTCAAAAGGGGCATTTTTGGCAGCTTAACTGACATAGTTAAGAATTTTAACATTTAAAATATATATATTAAAAGGAGAATGTTACTTATTTCACTCTGACTGTAAAACAGTGCATATTTTGTTAAATGGGATTTCCATCCCATGTTTTTAAGGCTGCCTTATGTATAAATAAATATGCAAGAATGCAGAGCATGAATAGGTCAGTCTTCCATTCTGTATCACATACCTACCCTTGATAACACCGTGGTAACTGGAAAAAAAACAACCCTTTTTACTCAGTTGTCACTACTTCCAATAGACTTCACGCTAATCTCATAGAAGTCCGCCCCTTTCCGTGTCCTCCGGAAACTGCACTTCCGTTGTGTTGTGACGGGATTTGTTCCTGAAGTTGTATGCGTTTTCTGAATTTGCACCGCATTTCTAAAGTGTGTTACCACTTTGATGAATATGCTTTGTGTATTTGCAGCACGATGGGTTTTCCAGGACACCGTAATTTATGCATGTTTAATTCCATCTTTTATTCACGTACTAAGCCCAACTCTATAGGCTAATATTTATAAAACCGAGATAACCATAGAAACGTCTTCATCTGTGCTTGATACTTTCACGAAAAAACGGAACTGCTGCTTGTCAAGCTTGTTTCATCAGGTTTTATATCATCGTCATGACGTGTTTGAATTGATCCCAGGCATATGCAGTCCTCATCAAAATCCATGCATGTCCTAGGCTGTGAGTAAGGTATGTTCTCTCTCTGGTCACAGTTGGCAAATAAATTATGCATATAGATTGTGGGGAAAACACTTTAGCACGTGTTCTCCAAAGAAGTGTCTTAATATGAGCTATCTAGCTAGTTCCAATGTCAACTGTAATCATAACACTGGGTTTCTCTCTGTGCTCAGGTGTCTTATTCGCATGCCAGTAACATGTTAGCGATATTGCAGTAGTGTGAATTTTTATGTTGCCCGTGATGAAAGGTGACAGGAAATAAAAATCCAAACATTTTTTTTGTTCAGGTCTTTTTAACGGTCATAACCGACACATATTTATCTAACAAAAACATCAGGTTCCTCTAAATGTGTGGAAGAACTGCTGTGTATATTTTTGTTTCCAGTGGCCTGAGTACCTAAAATATGTCACCATTTTAGGAAGCAGGAAAGCAGGGCTGCTTACAAACATGGCATTAGTAAATTATTTTTGGGATATTTTCATTTATGATTTTCCCCTTTTTGTTGTTTGTTTGCTTTTTTACTTTCATTTTTTGTAGGGACTGTGATATATATTTTGTTATTTGAATGCATAATATAGCTTTAGGGCTCCCACAGACACTTGTGTATATAAACATATTAGGGGAGATTTTTTCATTGATTTGTATATGTTTGTGAAGGAATGCACATAGTTCTCATGTTTGACCCACTTTAAAGATATTTTTTGACTTGTATCAGAAAGGAATACAAGCATTTATTCATATCAACATTTTCCTTGCAGAGTCATTTCAAAGATGATGCAACAGAATAGTTTTGCTTTTCTCTTCTGTACTTTGTTTATTGACAGGTAATTCCACCCTCAACTTTTTAGGGTGCCTCCCCATAATTGCTCAGCTCTTCTGTGTAATAAAAGCAGGATTGGTTTGTATATCACATTGGTGTAGGTCATTTTCACCTGTTATATAAAGAACATTCTAATGGCTTTGGGGGAGACGAACCAAATTAGTCCTTTATAATTGTAATTATATATTACTTTGCTTCATTAGAGGTTTGTGATTATTCCTGTTATTCATCAAGTTAGGTACTGTGATTTACTGGGGTAGGTCAAATTAAAAGATAATTGCCTGCTTATATTAGGTAAAGAAAGTTTTTTATGTCATAGTTTTCACTTACTATGATTGGGACAATACATCTTTTACATGAGGATGGATTTTATCAAAGCTTATAGGGATCTGTATGCCATGCATAGGACGCTTATGCTTTATTTAGTTCACTAAATACAAGCAGTTCATTTTTGTTTTAAATGTTGATGTTCCACCTGCTCCATCAGACCCTCTGCTTTGACACTATGTCCACCTGGTGTACATCAGTAAGCACAGCCTATAACAAGGTATGTCTTAGCCACTTGTAATCTTCTAAGCATTAACTTTCACAACATTTTTATGACAATGTTAGTCTTTATAGTTTCCATAACTAGGTGCTTAACTGAAATCAGCTCCAGTGTTTCATGTTGATGTCTTTCATTTTTCATACATAGTCATGTATATATTTGTGACATGCTACATTTGTTACTGTTTTCACTTGAACAAGGAAAATCATACTCAAAACAGATATATAAGTGGACAGTCAGGGTGAAATAAGTAACATTCTCCTTTTAATGTTATATTTAAAAAAAATATTAAAGGTCTTAAGTATGTCAGTGTTTTCGTTAGTCTTTTGGCCAATGTTTTTTTTTTAAAGAGATAAGGAGATACCAGAACAAAATAGAAAAGCAAATAATAGAGGAAGATGGCATGGGATGGAGGGATGGAGGGATGATAAAAGACAGGGGTAGTAACGGATAATTTATTCTATTCTCTCAGCTATTCTCTTTAACTAATTCTGAAGTCTGCATCTTTATTTTCTATTTGAATGTTAACTTTACGACTAGCTGATTGGGGATTTAGGAACGACACTAGCGTTGATTTTGATTCTAGCCACAGTTCTACAGTTCTAGTAATAAGCAGTGTTACAACTCTGCATGCAAAGTCACTGAACAGTTGACTGTTAATTCTGTAGTAAGCATAATGCAAAAAATACAACAACATATTTTGTTGTGATTGAAAAAATTACGTCCTAAATACATGCGTTGTAAATACATTGACATTAGTATTTTTAATTAATTTCTAACATTCAGAGACATTCAGAGGTATTTCTATTAAGCCCAGAGTCAGCTAGGTCTCCACTCTCTAATTACTCAATGAACCTCAATGGTCTCCCAATCACATCTTCTCTAACAGTTAAAGATCTTGGAGTTATGGATCCCAGTCTCTCGTTCGAAGCTCACGTAAATAAATAATGTTTCTAGGACCCCCTTTCTCCACCTTAGAAACATTTCAAAGATTAGGAGCATGTTCTCCACACATAATGCAGAAAAGGTAGTCCATGCATTTATTACTTCAATATTGGACTACTGTAATCCCTTACTATCTAGCTGTGCTATTAAGTGCCTAAAGTGCCTAGCGAGTTCAAAATGCAGCAGCCATAGTTCTTAATAGAGCTAGAAAATTTGATCACATCAATCATATCTTAGCTACTTTACTTTGGCTCCCAGTAAAATTTCGTATTGATTATAAACTACTTTTACTAATTCCAAATGTGCATTAGACTTTACAGTAACCTAAGACAACCCTTTTGCATGAAGGGAACTGGTAACTATGCTCACCCTCTATAATGTGCAAAAGATATTTAAGGTGTAGGACAGTCGAAGCATTATGTGTGCGTGTGTGTGATGTTATTAACGTGACAGTAAAAGCTTACCATTTTTAAAAGGGGGCTGATCGACTTTCCACTTATGCAAGACTTATGTCAAGAGTACATGTCAAAAATTAGAGACGAAATGAGGTGCTAAATGCCGCTATTAGGCATACAGCAGTCAAAGGCAATTTGGAAACACACTTAGAAAACAAAGATCATGATCTTTGATCATGATCAAACTTTCAAAAAGCTTATCAACGTGACAAGAATGTGAGGTTTAGGTTCATCTATAGTGTTACAGTATCAATGTGAAATATGGATATCGAGGTCAGCATCACGTAAGAATGTATATGTGTGAAACATCTTCGTCGCCATAAATGTTGTGTTGTTACATAATTAAGCAGTCCATCCAGTTTCATTTACTTGATTTATTAGCAACCTGTGTCCACTGTCTAACTCAAGTATTTTTATTTTAATTTCCTCCATGTTGTTTATAATAGGCCTACAGTAAGAAATCCTTTTAACTGATTAATAATTTAAAAATATCTTTCTTGACTATAAGAATATAGCTTAACCACTAGAAAGATTAAACATCCAGTGAGTGTGTATCCTGGCATGTTAATGTAAAAGGCAGCTCCTACTGGATTTGGGGAAAGATTAGTAAAAGATTTCAAGTATCTGCAAAGCAGAAAACTGCCTATTCAACAGGCATAAATGATGTGCTACCGAAGTAGTTGTGTTATTTGCATAGCCTAATTAATATCATTAGATCAAGTTCTATATTACCTATATTGTTATATTACAATTTTGCTTTTGCTTTTTTGCTTCACAATTGTTACACATAATTGCTGCACCTGATACAAGGATAGGAATTTAAATTTATTCATACTGGATATAAGAATCATTAATGGCTGCTGAGTGAAGCACTTTCATTGAAAATTCATCCACCAATTTTTTTTTTTTATTTTTTTTTTTTACCAGAAACAGGACACATCAACCAGGAATACATTCCAGCTCTGTTTTAGAACACTGGCTGTGATTCATTACATTTTGGCAATTGTGAAAACAAACTGGATGATACTTCTAAAAGTAATTGTGTTTGCAGTTTATTTGCACAGTTACATGAACAACACATGTAGTAATCGGATCTAGAAAGTTGCCAACCCTATTAAAATATTAGATTTATAGTATAATATTTGAATTAAACAGACAAAGCATTAATCACAATCATTTGCATGATGATTAAATCTTGAACCAAAAATGTATCAGAGAGCTGATACACACCCAATTAAACTGTGCTTGACCATTTCTTGCCCTCTATATCATTCTCTGCAGTTTACTGAGAAAGACCTGACACTGGGTAATTCCATTGTCTATTCGAATTCCAAAACAACAACAATCTTGGTTATCAAAGATTCACTCCACCCTGACCACAGCCTCTTCTTTTAGAAGCTATGAAAAAACCACCATCGCAGCTTGTGAGCACAAATCTAGCCTCTTAAAAATACTCGCCTGGAATTAAACCTAGTAGAGTTCCACAACGAGGTGCAATTTGTAAAAGGACGTCTTTTTCTCTCAGAGTTAGAAATCTGCAGAAATAAATACATCAGTTAAATTTTTAAATATGTAGGTTAGAAATCCAAGTATAAAGAGCAGATATATTATCTGTGCTAATTAATAAATGTATTTAGAGTATACATTTAGTAGGCCTAAAAATATAACTCGTATGTAAATCATATCTAAATATTTTTATTTAGAGTAAATTACATGCGACATATTGAAGATTTTGATTTTTTTGGCCCGCTACCACCACACCTCCTCATCGGGAACTGTTACACTTTATTTTTTATTTATTTTTATTTATAACTTAAAAATAATCACCTGGAATGTAAACCTAGCCGAGGTCCACAACGAGGTGCAATTTGTAAAAGGACGTTTTTTTTCTCTCAGAGTTAGAAATCTGGAGAAATAAATAGATGAATGTATTACCCCCCATCAGTGGACCTTTAGAGCTTTATTATTCAAAATAAGACAGACAGATGAACAGACAAACGCAAAATGTATATATAATATTTTTAAGTATTCGCCATCTGCACCATTACAGGAATAATGTGTGTGTGTGTGTGTGTGTGTGTGTGTGTGTGTGTGTGTGTGTGTGTGTGTGTGTGTATGTATGTATGTATCTATGTATATGGTTATGTGTGAGTACATGTATGTTGGATTGTATATGTACACGTATTAGAGTGTGATATTTATCGTTTATGGATTGGCTCTGTATGGATTTTATCAAAGGTGTCCACTCTAGATTATTGGTTCTGTTATTGATTAATTCTGAGAATTATTCTATTGATATATATATACTCTATCAATAGATTTTTCTATTGGGTGACACTAATATTATTTTTTGTTTTCCAGTTCATGAGTATGTTTTTTTGTTTGTTGTTTTTTTGCAAGAATATTTTTATTATATCAATATAATAATGTTATACATAGTATCCTGTCATATTGGTTGATGATATGTCTCCTAGGAGACATAAAGATGGTGTTGGATGGATATGGTTATTTAAAGCATGGGATATGTTGGTGATGCACTATATTGGACTGTTTGCACTTGTGTAGCATGTTGTCTGTTGCACTGTTGTTTTTATGTTGCACCATGGCCCTGGAGGAACGTTGTCTCGTTTTTGTTGTGTACTTGTATATATACCTGAAATGACAATAAAACCACTTGAACTTGAACTCGAACTTGATGACGACTTGCCAAAATTGCTTGATAGGTGTGCTCTGCCATGTGGCGTGAATGTAATCGTCAACTGTGATTTGAGTAAAGTATGTACAGATTGCTGAGCTTGTGAAACCAATTTTAAACATCCAATGTGTAGTATAATGTACTCTGTATTATTTTGTACTGAATGCATTGTAGGTCAGTGTTGCTGTCATGTGGTAATTATTGTTACACATTTTAATCCAAACTGCAGGGTCATGGGCTAGTAATAAATGTTCCTCCTATTGTCTCGATGGGAGAGTAACTGTGAGATTTGATTTCACTATTATTTTGTATATCTTAGATAATAGGTTTTTTGTATTAAGAATGTTTGTTTATAAATTCTGATATGGATGTAGGTATCGGAATTGATTTTTGAACACATAGGTGATCTTAGCTGATGGTATTGTAGGAACTGGGGGCTTTCTATAGCATATTTTGGGGCTAGTTGTGGGCGTGACATGAAACAAGTCTTAGGATAAATATGTTTAAGGTTTGTAATGCCTTTTTCTATCCAAGATGTAAAGTTTAATATTTTTGTTCATGGTAAAGCCTGGATTGTTCCAAATGGGAGAATGAATAGTTCGTGTGAGTGTGGAGTTTGATATCTTGTGGAATTTCCACCAAACTGTTAGTGTCATGGCCACCTTCAAACTGTTGAAACATGGATATTTTTGAATATGAGTCTGGGCACATTTGAAACACCTGCCGCAAACATTACTGACATTATATCTTGTTTATGTGATTGGCTGTGCTTCTCTAGCCACAAGTACTTTTTGATTTATTTATTTTTTAATTTGGTAATTTTATATATAACAGCAACAACTGACATCTTAAGTTTTATGACAAAATGTGCAAACAAGCTGGTCTGAGAGGTGTGTAGCGGGATATGACTCAGTGCATCTCTGGTGCTGCTTTTGATGAGTACAGTGTCATAAGTGTGTCTGTCCAGCAGCGCAAAGAGGGGATACAGCTTCTTCTCCCGGAGGTTTCCGATAAATATGTAGATATGTTAGTATGTAATAGAAAGACAGCTGTCCATCCTCATAGTCTAGGTACATGCCCACATTCCTGGGCAATTGTGTCAGGGGCAGAGGGGTCTCAGGCATGGTGCAGGTGTACGACTTCTGGGTGCTCCTCCAGAGCACCCAGAAACCCTCACAGTGGGTTTCTCAACTTGCTCAGACTCAAATCTCAATATCGGCATCCGAACCGTCTTAGAGAGGAACAAAAAACACAACTCATTTGATTAAATTGTTCCAGTATAAATATGGTTATCAAACATGCTTTTAAAAATATACTTCCATGGAGATGGTGCCCTACAGGGTAGTGTTGGAACAGTGTGTACAGGCTTAGTGTCATGTTGTGGCCCCGCCCCCTCCTCAAACATCTTGGTGTGTGTGTGTTCGTCTGTGTTGCCACACCCTCTCGTGCCGTTCACCTGTTCTCTGTTATGTGTAATCGGCTTGGGTGTATATATGTCTCGTGTGTCATAGTACGTGTGTTGGTGTTTGAGATGTGCATAGTGTTTGAGCGTTGTTGTATGTTTTGCATGTTTGCAAAAATAAAAATGCGTTTCATCGTGCCTCGTCCCCGCAACCTGCTTATCCTCGCAACGTCACAACTAGACCACTTTAGATGTAACTTTGAACCTCCAGTGACCTCTGTATGTGTTCCTTTAGTTGTATGAGCTCCACTGGAAGACTCTGAATAGTTGACAATGGAAGATCAGATTCACCCCTTCTGCCTCGGTGTCAAAGATTAACACACTGCATTAACGTTTAGAAATAAAAACATATGGTAGACACAGTCTAGAAAATATTACCTTGTAACAGTTCATTCAGTATATGAACTGTTTTCTGTGTCCTTATGTCTATAAATTAAAAGTAATAAAACATTTAAATGATAAATAAATTACATAAAATATATAAATGTTCACAAATAAGAAACTACATTGGTCTGCACTTTTCTCCACAGATTCAAGGAACTCATGAAAGTTGGAAGCTATAGAAACACATAATCTGATTGGTTTAAGGAAATAGATTCACCTAGTTTGAAGTTCAAGTTTTTATCAAAAGGTTAGAACTGGTTGACTATACTTTGTCTGTTCTGCAACAGGAAATTTAAACATTTATATCCAAAGTATTACACGATAGAAATCAATTCAAGACTAACCGTTATTGACCGCTAGATGGCGGAAGATACGAAGAAATAAATGAGTCCAGATCCTCCTGCCCGACTTTACGGTGAGACTCTGCTTTTACGTCATTAAAACGCTAAAGAAAAAAGGCCGCCATATTTGTAGTTCCACAACGTGAAAAGGCGTCATTTTGTATGCCAACGAATGAATAAACACCATGCCATGCCTTGAAGACGACGAAATTGCAATCTATTTAGCTAGCCATAAGAATAAGAATAGCTGTTTGATTTACATACTCACAAATATATTGCATGTACATACATCTACATTTCAGTCGATCAAAATGTTTCACGTACTTGGAACCGCAACTTTATGTTACAGTGGTCATATCAGAGATATAATATAAAATATAAAACGCAATAGGTGTCGTGTTCTGTAATAGAACATTTTAACATTTATATCCATATTACACTGCAGAAATCAATTCAAGACTGTAGAGTCGTCGTACCAAATGACGTAAACTCAATATAAACCGCTGACTTAATTTAATGAACAGTATTAAGATAATGAGTGAGTACAGCGAGTCTCATCTTACTGATGCCTGTTCTAACTGAACATAGGCAGACTCCTGCATGCTGACTGGTCTAGTCACCAAACACCTGCAGCTATGGCAGCTCGTAGCAGGCAAACAGGACAGTCATTTATTCAAATGATTTACACTGACAACAGTTCTGGAATGTTACCCCTGCTGACATCAGAATTAATAAGATTCAAGTTCAGCAAATGTTAGCGCATTTGACAATGGGACAGAGACGGAGCAGGACGAAAATCCACCCTCTGCCGACTGAACAAGAGCAGCGGAGGATGAGCAATGACTGGCCCATTAGACCAATCTTGAAGCGTGTGGAATTCTGTATAGAAAGTGCGTTATAAGTATAAAGTGTTACAGTAAGTGTTTTGGCCCCTGACTGCCATTAGGACAAGCCAAGACAACCGCTCACTACGTTAGCTTATCTACTTGTTAAATCAGCCTGAAATTAAGATACAGATAAAAGTGTTGATTTTTATACTAACATTTTAACAGCTTGAGCCAAAGTATTCAGAATGTAAATGTTTGGTCTAGCAGGTATGGCCCACAACTGATGCAGAGAGTGCATGACATGGCAGAGGGGATTCATGTTGGCAAAATGCCCTCCTACGAATTAGTCTCAAATACTGAAGCAAAAAAGAGGCCGAATTCACCTGATGGAAGTAAGTCTAAAAGGGCTTCTTGATGATGTTACCCTGGTGACTTGCATACTTTCCAGATGCTCAACAACCATTAAAAGTAGTGCATTGCTAAAAACTACTACTTGTTGTGCTGGAGGTGTTGAAAATATGGTTTCCTTGTCATTGTCAGTTTGATTTTATAAGGTTCTACCTGGGTATCGATAGGAGCTGAAACTGTGCATTTGTTGCCCCTCTGAGGAGATGAGCCAATGAGGAAGATGCCCGTGTTCAAATTTGGCTCTAGACCATGCTTTGAGCCGGTGCACATTGTCAACGGTTGAAGTTGCAGCAGCATTGGCGGAGTGGGACGCAATGGTGAGAAGGAGAACGAGAAGGATCTCAGGAGTGAGAAGCTGAACAGCGGCAAGCAGCGAGAGGCTGGAGACAAAGCCTCTCCTCTCCCTTCTCTGACACAAACACAGTCACGTGTTATATACTCACATAATCCAAAATCCAGCATCTTTTATTTGCTGTTAGCTGGCAAAGAGTAATCAGTATAGTCAGATTCCTTTAATGTAAACACTTGGGAAAATTCCTGCCATGAGATCACTTTGGACACAGGGAAGATCTGATATTAAATATTATGACAGGGTGAGGTCATGACTGCTTAAAAAAGTTTATAATGAAGGTCATGAAAGGTCAGTTTTGACTAATTACAAAAAACAGCATGTAAACATTAGAATGGGAAATTCAAGTGGTCTGAGCGAAGCGAACTGCGAACGAGGCATAGACCAGACTAGCCAGGACCAATATTTTGAAAGGGATCAGAGGAGGATGACATCAAGAATAATTCTGATGATCAAGTGGCGCACGGTCAAGCAAATTGCAGCCAGATACAATGCTGTTGCTCCAACTAACATGTCTGAATGCACAGGTCATCGTCCCTTAGCACATTTGGATGACCTGTTCAGATGACCTGTTCGAGTGTCATTGCTGTCTGAGGCAAACAGAACGGCAAGGCTCCAGTGGGCAGAAGAGCAGAAAACTAAACAGTGGAACATCATCTTGTCAGATGTATCCAAAATTCTGTTGCACTATGATGATGGGAGGGTAAGAATTTGGCATAAGCAGCATGAAATAACGAGTCCTTCCTGTCAGGTGTCAGCAGTTCAAGCTGGTAGAGGTGGCATAAAGGTGTGAGGAATGTTTTCTTGGCACACCATGGGTCCTCTGAAATCAGTAGACATTTGAACAGAAGGGCTTACCTATGTACTGCGACCGAGTGCATCCCTTCATGCAGCTGCTTAAACTATGGCAGAAGGACACTTTCAACAAGACAAGAAACCCTGCCGCAAGGGTTGTATAATCACGGATTTGTTCCAGTATCAAGACAGCAAATTTTCAATGTTTCCCTGACCTTCACAATCCCCAGATCTTAATCCTATAGAACATCCCTGGGTAAAGGTATAACAGGCAGTTTAGAACATGTCAGTCCCTCCATGTAATTTGAGAGAAAATATCCTATGAAGATTGGACCAATATTCCTGCAGGGTATTTTCAGTATATAGTGGAAACTATGCCAGAAAGAATTGCTGCAGTTCTGGAGGCCAAAGAAGGTCCAACATGCTATTAAATGGGTGTACTTAAGCCAGATACACTGTGTCCTATAATGGGATGTTGCTAGAATGTATGTGGATGTTGTTGGAATGGCCGCAGAGTTGCGGCAGCAGTACAGGTAGTCTGTGATCCTTTCCCCCATCCGAGTGAGTTTGCCCTATTACACGGGGTCAAGTTATGATGTGAATGTTTAATTACACAGGATGGATTGTGGGCGACGGAACCGAACAGCCTTCAGGATTCAAATAGAGAAAGGTGAAACTTCTCCAGCCTTTGAGTTAATCACAGGACTATCGCATAGCAATTAGGGATAACAGAACAGCTTTCGGGGGGTTTGGGTGGGGTGCCTTATCCGCCCCTTTAACAGAGTGGTCACAATTCAAATTTCCCTTCTTCCATTGTTTACAAGGCATTATACATGTGGTTTATTTATAGTGCACGGAGTAATATGCAGCGAGTCTGGTCTGTCTGCTTTGGAAGAGAAACATTTGGCCAAAAGAGCAAGACACAGCCAGGAGGATGATTGGTAAGAGCACATCATAATATGCACCTTAAAGCTGTGCTCTACAGCTAGGTCCTGTTCCATGACTGCATATATAAATTTACTACTGACATTGCCATTTATATCTGGCCATTTACAGTGCACTCTTGCTCAATGCAGCACTTGAAGCTGATTTTCCATTGTGTAGTTATTATGTTCAAGAGATGTTTGACCCGGTCAGGGTGACACACTTTAGTGAGGGCAGCAGTATCCTAGAGGACACTACAGACAGTGACGGAGACATCTCAGAGCGCGAGGTGAGAGGCTGAGTTTTTTGTTACTCTCTCTACGACATACTTTTCATGCCAGGTACTATTGTCCAGTTCAGCCCAATTTAATTTACTGCCTTGTATTATCATATATAAATTGCTGAACATCTTATCACTCAGTTTCAAACATCCCCTCAGCTGTTTTAAGCCATTTCGGTGATTCAGAAGTACTGCTAAATGGATGTGGTGGGAAAATGAGAGCACATCAAACACAGACAGCTTTATGCATTGAGTAGTAAAGAGTAAAATTTTATTGAGTTCTGTCCCCTGTATAACAGAGTAAAAGGACTGACGCGCAGTACGGTCCCCCTCCCCTTATACAGAGAACAGAAGAAAGAGAAAAAAAAGAAAAACGACTCCTACAGAGTATCGGCTAATTCATGTTTTGGTTAGCCTGAGCGCTGAAGGCTTCTTCTATCTCTATGGTTAGAACGGTATGTGAGCAGCTGGTGTACCTGACTCACATGCTTATCTGCAGACTGTTATGCTGTGACTATAGAAACATAAAGCAAAGTAAAATAAAGCAAAGTAAATTTCCACAAAATGAAGTAAGGTAAAGTAAGGTAAATTCCCACAACATTTCCCCCCTTTATTCTATATCACACATTATCACACATTTATTCAGCAAATAGCACTACGATGTCTTCATGTGGATCACCAGCACCGCCCATCTTGGGGAGCAGAATGTCTTCACTGAGCTGCGGTTGGTCATTGGCATGGCCGCTGAGTGCTGGCATGGTGAACACACTAGAAAGACGTCTGACACGCAATGACAAAAAAGGAGGTAAACACAGAAGAAGAAGAAAAAGAAGAAGAATGAGTAGCAGAATGGGCAACGCTACAGCCGCTACTGGAACTGTAGGCTGCGGAGTGAAGGCAGATCACATAAGATTCATATAATCAGTAATATTAGCGCTGAGATCTGGAATGTAAAAACAGCAGGAAGTGTTAATCATTTTGCACACTCCTCCTTCCTTCATGGTTAGGAGATCTAATACCATTCTATGTTGAAGCACTGCTGCCCTTATCACTTGTTGTTCTATCTTTAAGGCACCTATTGCTGCTAAGGTGTCATTAACTACTTGCAGTAACTGATTAGCTAAGCCAATGATCTTTTGCAGGGCTGCTACTGTGCCACCGCCCAGGAAAAGGGACCAACCAATGGTTTCACCCAGAGTGGTCCATGGGTCCCTCAGAATTCTACCACAATAGTCTGTGCTGGTTATGTCTCTCCTCACCCTGTGCTGTTTGGCATGGGGAAGTGTATACACCTGCGTCCTTGGGCGCACTACAGCTGGATAACAACAACCAGTCCAGTTCTGTGGCAATTCACCATAGGCCACCGAACCACCGACCCACATTACATTCCAATACCCCTGCAGGGTTGTCATGGAGCAATTCCACAGGGAACTGCTATTGGAGTCACTGCAAGTGCCATTGCTGTGTACCTGCACATAATCGATGCATCTGGACCAGACTTCCGGCACCTGCTGCTTCATCTGCTATACAAATATCTCACCCTTACTAGCTGCCACATGCAGCATCATTTTCGGTGGTGCGGGGTTAGTGGGACTGGGACAGTTTGAGGTCTGGTTAATAACCTGGCACATAGAGATTGTCATATTCACTTCTCCTTCGTCTGCGTTTTTCAGAGGGATTACAGTCCTTGGAACACTGGTGTGCTGGCACACCAGGTACTCTTGCTCGATATGTTGGGCATGCACAAGGGCTGACATACACGCTGTATTTTGTTGGCATTTAGCTGCTAATCATTCTGCTTCAGTGGCGTTGGGACCCTG
Source organism: Electrophorus electricus (assembly GCF_041902795.1). Classification (NCBI taxonomy): domain Eukaryota; kingdom Metazoa; phylum Chordata; class Actinopteri; order Gymnotiformes; family Gymnotidae; genus Electrophorus; species Electrophorus electricus. The sequence goes on along the minus strand of NW_027658627.1, from coordinate 1,739,669 downwards.
AAATGGTAACAAGTCTTCTCATAAGTCATGGGATTCTTCATCCATATTAATATTCAGTCTATGTTCTGACTGTGTTAGCTGTGTCTGATTTTCTCTACCGTCTCTTGACGGTTCCGAGTGTCGAAAGGGTAGGCCTTGCCTTTAACACCCTACTCAACACAGTTCCGACCTAGTCTGTTGGGTGCTGCTGCTTGGAGTTGGGGCTGGTGTCGGAGCCTTCTTACAGTGTGTGTGATGTACCCAGGTTCCTCGTCCTTCTATTTTGACAGCAGTGTGGGTTGTTAACAGGAGGTTCTAGTTGTCTCCACCTGGTGCCTTCAGTGGCGGTAGCCCCTGACTGAATTTCCCGTAATGTGGCCTGCGGGGTAGCAGCGGTTTCCTGTATTGCTTGCACAGCGGTTTTAGTTGCAGCTGCCTTTGCTACTCTATCTGCAAAAGTATTCCCCTTGCTGATTTGGTCTTCTGTAGTCCTGTGAGCTGCACACTTAACAACTGCAATTGTCTTTGGCAGCGAAATGGCTTCTAGCAAGATGGTGATGTCTAATATATTTACCCGAGCTTGTCAGGAATTGCCTATGTTTCCATATGGCTCCAAAATCATTAACAGTTTTGTCTGCAGCTAGTTTGCATGCTTCCGTCAGTGCTACTAGTTCAGCAGCCTGTGCTGAATAGGAGGATGGTAATACTTCTGTTTTAAGTATTTCATGATCTGTTACTACCGCGTATGCTTCCCTATTGACCCCTGTGTCGTCCCTGCATGCTGACCCATCCACATAGAGGCATAGGTCTGGGTTACTTATGGCTTCTTCAAAGAGATCAACCCGCGGTATATATACTTCAGCTAAGACTGCTGTGCAGTCTTGTGGATCTCCATCCTCCTCCGTAGGAAGGAGTGTATCTGGGTTCAGTGTTATACACCTTTTGACAGTTATATTAGGCATATCTAAGAGGGTGGTGTGGTATCTCAGCTACCACTGGGCTGATAAGTGTGACACTCTTTGGTCCTGCAGTATTCGGTGTAATGCGTGTGGGACTAAAACAGTAAGAGGGGAGTATGCCACTATGGTTTAGGTAGCGAAATTATGGCTTGTGGTCGGTTTTGAGACAGCTTGTGTGTATTTCCCCCTTTAATGATATGCCGCAAGAACGTCACTTCCTCCTTACAATTCTGTAATTTTGCTCTACTAGGTCAGTTACATGTATGTTACATCTGAAATATTTCCATGAGCTTTTATGCAACATACTAAACAAAGGTTAGGAACAGGCTAAGCCAAATCAGGCTAACTCTCAGCAGGTCAAAAGTACTTCAGACTGCAAACTATGATCTAGTATTTTATCAAATTTTATCATAATTGTAACGCAGGGAGGTCTGGCAGGATACAAAAGAGGAGCAATGATGCATACAACGATGTTTATTTAGAGACATGGAAGACAACGTAGCACTAAGGCTATCGTGGGATCAAACACTGACAACGTTAACGTTTACACAAAGGACTTATATACGCAAACAATAACAACACAATGAAGGGCAGCCGTGAAACACAAGGGAGCATGGCCACACGGATGAACACACACACACACACACACACAAGCAAACACACACGGGGAGACGTTTAGGGGGGGGCGTACCGTGACAAGAATATGTTCACACATGCTCGCTCGCTTGCTCTCTCTCTCTCTCTCTCCCCATCCTTTCAGCCTTTGGGTTTCAATAATACCCCCAGGGCAGACAGAGCCACTATTCAAGCAATGTAATATTCTGTAATATTCTACTCTGGCTCCTCCTACCTCTGCAATGACATCCTCAGCTTTTATTTCAGTGGGTGGCGTGTGATGTCATAATGCAGCCGCATCAATTAAGCGATTATGATGTAGTCAAAGAACAGATTTTTCAAATGAACAATTTCTGTGACCCATTTTTAGACTACAGATCACAGATAACAGGTACACTAAATTTATTATGGGTCAGTGCGGTAGTTACAATTGCAATCCAAGACGCAAGGAACATGTTCCTTCTGAGATATATGAAAAGGAAAAGCACGGGATATTTGGTAAATATGGGAAAAAGAAAAACGAAAAAACACGAGCCCAGATCCCTTCCAGAATAGAGGATGACTTCTTGGATGAACTGTGTGTGTGTGTGTGTCTGTCTGAGAGAGAGAGATCTACGTCGAAGTGTTCTAAGTATCTATACAACGCTAATAAGACATTTTCTGTTACTTTTTAAACAGATACTAGACCAAAGCGTTTAATGAAGAAGGACTTCACTACCGAGAGAACTCAATCAGCCATAGTAAGTAAAGTAGAACCAAGACAAATGATTTAAAGCCATACTGTGGCAATGGACAAAAGCCACAAAAAATGGAAAAACAGCTATGGTGAACAGTGATGCTAATTGAATGCTTGTATTTAAGTACACTGAAATGTCTCTGAATATAAATTACAAATGCATTTCAACAAATGTTCGAGAAATTAATTAAAAACACTAATGTAAATGTATTTAGAATATATTTAGGACACATACATTTAGCATATGCAATCTTTGTCAGTTACAGGAAAAAAAAATACTGTTGGTGGGTTTTTTGTTTGTTTGTTTTACATTCTCCTTACTATAGAATTAACAGTCGACTGTTCGGTGACTTTGCATGCTGAGTTGTAACACTGATTATTAGTATAATTGTGGCAAGAATCAAAATCAACACTAGCTAAAATGACTGAATGCATTGGAATTTATTATTCCAACAGCACAGTTTGAATGGGTCTACGGTACCTTAGTGTGTCAGGTCGTGTTATTTCTGTTGAACATTTGATGTTTGAGGGCACATTTTTACATCATTAGACCTGCAGGCTATGTGATAACGGCTATGCGATAAAAATTGTATTTGTTTCCTTTCCAGTCCAATACAAATTATAAATTACAAATGTATCAAAATGTAATTAAAGTCATATTTCAATTAAATGTATTTAAATACTGTTCAACAATATTTCTACTCATATCTACAGGTGGAACCTAAAGATATGAATATCATTGAGAGGGATAAGTGTATTGAGGACCTGGAAGCCGTGTTTGCTAAAGTGAGAAAGTCTGCAGTGGAGCAGAGCAATCCTAATGCTTGTTTTCCATAAATTCTCACAATGCTATGAACTATGCATTTCAAGTAGATGTAATTAAATATTGCTTAACACTGTTTCTCTTCATAGTTGGAGGTGAAATTGAATTATTTCATAAAGATGCAGTATGATACCTGTGAACATGATATGGGCCAACTGATTGAGGAAATGGAATCCACAGTTGTTAGAGTGAGAAAGTCTGCAATGCAGCAGAGCAATCCTAACACTTGTTTTCCATAAATACTAACAATGCAATTAAATATGCATTTCAAGTAGATGTAATTAAATATTGCTCAACACGGTATTTGTGTCTGCAGGTATTAGACGCCGTACTTGCTAGGGAGGATATGGCTGCATAACCTCTGACGACAGCAATAAACAGCATTAAAAATACTCTGACATTTTTCAGTCTAATCCTTGCCTATGTTGTCTGCAACACAGTCAATTATACCATGGATAGTAATTATATGTTATTTTTTTTGTCTCAGAAACATTCTGAATGTAACATTTCCTACAGCCTTTAAGATACAATCACCATACTTGGCACCCACACTATTTTTTCCCTCGATGTCCACTTACATCTGTGTGGCTTAACAATCACAATTCATTTTTACACAACCAATTTCCAACTTCTATATATATATATCGCTCGGAATTCAACAGACACCTGTTGCTACTGCACCTTTGAGACGGATGTAGGATAAATGAGCTCCTTTATGATTGGCTGCCCTGTATTGTGCTTCATTCAAAAGGTACTCAGAGCTGAAATGCCTGAGAAAGGCAATTTAAGTGGGTGTGCTAAACCTCTATAGGCTGAATAGGCAGAGATACGTAAATAAAGTGTTCTTGTGACATTAGAAATACAAATTTCAAAAGGGGCATTTTTGGCAGCTTAACTGACATAGTTAAGAATTTTAACATTTAAAATATATATATTAAAAGGAGAATGTTACTTATTTCACTCTGACTGTAAAACAGTGCATATTTTGTTAAATGGGATTTCCATCCCATGTTTTTAAGGCTGCCTTATGTATAAATAAATATGCAAGAATGCAGAGCATGAATAGGTCAGTCTTCCATTCTGTATCACATACCTACCCTTGATAACACCGTGGTAACTGGAAAAAAAACAACCCTTTTTACTCAGTTGTCACTACTTCCAATAGACTTCACGCTAATCTCATAGAAGTCCGCCCCTTTCCGTGTCCTCCGGAAACAGCACTACCGTTGTGTTGTGACGGGATTTGTTCCTGAAGTTGTATGCGTTTTCTGAATTTGCACCGCATTTCTAAAGTGTGTTACCACTTTGATGAATATGCTTTGTGTATTTGCAGCACGATGGGTTTTCCAGGACACCGTAATTTATGCATGTTTAATTCCATCTTTTATTCACGTACTAAGCCCAACCCTATAGGCTAATATTTATAAAACCGAGATAACCATAGAAACGTCTTCATCTGTGCTTGATACTTTCACGAAAAAACGGAACTGCTGCTTGTCAAGCTTGTTTCATCAGGTTTTATATCATCGTCATGACGTGTTTGAATTGATCCCAGGCATATGCAGTCCTCATCAAAATCCATGCATGTCCTAGGCTGTGAGTAAGGTATGTTCTCTCTCTGGTCACAGTTGGCAAATAAATTATGCATATAGATTGTGGGGAAAACACTTTAGCACGTGTTCTCCAAAGAAGTGTCTTAATATGAGCTATCTAGCTAGTTCCAATGTCAACTGTAGTCATAACACTGGGTTTCTCTCTGTGCTCAGGTGTCTTATTCGCATGCCAGTAACATGTTAGCGATATTGCAGTAGTGTGAATTTTTATGTTGCCCGTGATGAAAGGTGACAGGAAATAAAAATCCAAACATTTTTTTTGTTCAGGTCTTTTTAACGGTCATAACCGACACATATTTATCTAACAAAAGCATCAGGTTCCTCTAAATGTGTGGAAGAACTGCTGTGTATATTTTTGTTTCCAGTGGCCTGAGTACCTAAAATATGTCACCATTTTAGGAAGCAGGAAAGCAGGGCTGCTTACAAACATGGCATTAGTAAATTATTTTTGGGATATTTTCATTTATGATTTTCCCCTTTTTGTTGTTTGTTTGCTTTTTTACTTTCATTTTTTGTAGGGACTGTGATATATATTTTGTTATTTGAATGCATAATATAGCTTTAGGGCTCCCACAGACACTTGTGTATATAAACATATTAGGGGAGATTTTTTCATTGATTTGTATATGTTTGTGAAGGAATGCACATAGTTCTCATGTTTGACCCACTTTAAAGATATTTTTTGACTTGTATCAGAAAGGAATACAAGCATTTATTCATATCAACATTTTCCTTGCAGAGTCATTTCAAAGATGATGCAACAGAATAGTTTTGCTTTTCTCTTCTGTACTTTGTTTATTGACAGGTAATTCCACCCTCAACTTTTTAGGGTGCCTCCCCATAATTGCTCAGCTCTTCTGTGTAATAAAAGCAGGATTGGTTTGTATATCACATTGGTGTAGGTCATTTTCACCTGTTATATAAAGAACATTCTAATGGCTTTGGGGGAGACGAACCAAATTAGTCCTTTATAATTGTAATTATATATTACTTTGCTTCATTAGAGGTTTGTGATTATTCCTGTTATTCATCAAGTTAGGTACCGTGATTTACTGGGGTAGGTCAAATTAAAAGATAATTGCCTGCTTATATTAGGTAAAGAAAGTTTTTTATGTCATAGTTTTCACTTACTATGATTGGGACAATACATCTTTTACATGAGGATGGATTTTATCAAAGCTTATAGGGATCTGTATGCCATGCATAGGACGCTTATGCTTTATTTAGTTCACTAAATACAAGCAGTTCATTTTTGTTTTAAATGTTGATGTTCCACCTGCTCCATCAGACCCTCTGCTTTGACACTATGTCCACCTGGTGTACATCAGTAAGCACAGCCTATAACAAGGTATGTCTTAGCCACTTGTAATCTTCTAAGCATTAACTTTCACAACATTTTTATGACAATGTTAGTCTTTATAGTTTCCATAACTAGGTGCTTAACTGAAATCAGCTCCAGTGTTTCATGTTGATGTCTTTCATTTTTCATACATAGTCATGTATATATTTGTGACATGCTACATTTGTTACTGTTTTCACTTGAACAAGGAAAATCATACTCAAAACAGATATATAAGTGGACAGTCAGGGTGAAATAAGTAACATTCTCCTTTTAATGTTATATTTAAAAAAAATATTAAAGGTCTTAAGTATGTCAGTGTTTTCGTTAGTCTTTTGGCCAATGTTTTTTTTTTAAAGAGATAAGGAGATACCAGAACAAAATAGAAAAGCAAATAATAGAGGAAGATGGCATGGGATGGAGGGATGGAGGGATGATAAAAGACAGGGGTAGTAACGGATAATTTATTCTATTCTCTCAGCTATTCTCTTTAACTAATTCTGAAGTCTGCATCTTTATTTTCTATTTGAATGTTAACTTTACGACTAGCTGATTGGGGATTTAGGAACGACACTAGCGTTGATTTTGATTCTAGCCACAGTTCTAGTAATAAGCAGTGTTACAACTCTGCATGCAAAGTCACTGAACAGTTGACTGTTAATTCTGTAGTAAGCATAATGCAAAAAATACAACAACATATTTTGTTGTGATTGAAAAAATTACGTCCTAAATACATGCGTTGTAAATACATTGACATTAGTATTTTTAATTAATTTCTAACATTCAGAGACATTCAGAGGTATTTCTATTAAGCCCAGAGTCAGCTAGGTCTCCACTCTCTAATTACTCAATGAACCTCAATGGTCTCCCAATCACATCTTCTCTAACAGTTAAAGATCTTGGAGTTATGGATCCCAGTCTCTCGTTCGAAGCTCACGTAAATAAATAATGTTTCTAGGACCCCCTTTCTCCACCTTAGAAACATTTCAAAGATTAGGAGCATGTTCTCCACACATAATGCAGAAAAGGTAGTCCATGCATTTATTACTTCAATATTGGACTACTGTAATCCCTTACTATCTAGCTGTGCTATTAAGTGCCTAAAGTGCCTAGCGAGTTCAAAATGCAGCAGCCATAGTTCTTAATAGAGCTAGAAAATTTGATCACATCAATCATATCTTAGCTACTTTACTTTGGCTCCCAGTAAAATTTCGTATTGATTATAAACTACTTTTACTAATTCCAAATGTGCATTAGACTTTACAGTAACCTAAGACAACCCTTTTGCATGAAGGGAACTGGTAACTATGCTCACCCTCTATAATGTGCAAAAGATATTTAAGGTGTAGGACAGTCGAAGCATTATGTGTGCGTGTGTGTGATGTTATTAACGTGACAGTAAAAGCTTACCATTTTTAAAAGGGGGCTGATCGACTTTCCACTTATGCAAGACTTATGTCAAGAGTACATGTCAAAAATTAGAGACGAAATGAGGTGCTAAATGCCGCTATTAGGCATACAGCAGTCAAAGGCAATTTGGAAACACACTTAGAAAACAAAGATCATGATCTTTGATCATGATCAAACTTTCAAAAAGCTTATCAACGTGACAAGAATGTGAGGTTTAGGTTCATCTATAGTGTTACAGTATCAATGTGAAATATGGATATCGAGGTCAGCATCACGTAAGAATGTATATGTGTGAAACATCTTCGTCGCCATAAATGTTGTGTTGTTACATAATTAAGCAGTCCATCCAGTTTCATTTACTTGATTTATTAGCAACCTGTGTCCACTGTCTAACTCAAGTATTTTTATTTTAATTTCCTCCATGTTGTTTATAATAGGCCTACAGTAAGAAATCCTTTTAACTGATTAATAATTTAAAAATATCTTTCTTGACTATAAGAATATAGCTTAACCACTAGAAAGATTAAACATCCAGTGAGTGTGTATCCTGGCATGTTAATGTAAAAGGCAGCTCCTACTGGATTTGGGGAAAGATTAGTAAAAGATTTCAAGTATCTGCAAAGCAGAAAACTGCCTATTCAACAGGCATAAATGATGTGCTACCGAAGTAGTTGTGTTATTTGCATAGCCTAATTAATATCATTAGATCAAGTTCTATATTACCTATATTGTTATATTACAATTTTGCTTTTGCTTTTTTGCTTCACAATTGTTACACATAATTGCTGCACCTGATACAAGGATAGGAATTTAAATTTATTCATACTGGATATAAGAATCATTAATGGCTGCTGAGTGAAGCACTTTCATTGAAAATTCATCCACCAATTTTTTTTTTTTATTTTTTTTTTTTACCAGAAACAGGACACATCAACCAGGAATACATTCCAGCTCTGTTTTAGAACACTGGCTGTGATTCATTACATTTTGGCAATTGTGAAAACAAACTGGATGATACTTCTAAAAGTAATTGTGTTTGCAGTTTATTTGCACAGTTACATGAACAACACATGTAGTAATCGGATCTAGAAAGTTGCCAACCCTATTAAAATATTAGATTTATAGTATAATATTTGAATTAAACAGACAAAGCATTAATCACAATCATTTGCATGATGATTAAATCTTGAACCAAAAATGTATCAGAGAGCTGATACACACCCAATTAAACTGTGCTTGACCATTTCTTGCCCTCTATATCATTCTCTGCAGTTTACTGAGAAAGACCTGACACTGGGTAATTCCATTGTCTATTCGAAGGCCAAAACAACAACAATCTTGGTTATCAAAGATTCACTCCACCCTGACCACAGCCTCTTCTTTTAGAAGCTATGAAAAAACCACCATCGCAGCTTGTGAGCACAAATCTAGCCTCTTAAAAATACTCGCCTGGAATTAAACCTAGTAGAGTTCCACAACGAGGTGCAATTTGTAAAAGGACGTCTTTTTCTCTCAGAGTTAGAAATCTGCAGAAATAAATACATCAGTTAAATTTTTAAATATGTAGGTTAGAAATCCAAGTATAAAGAGCAGATATATTATCTGTGCTAATTAATAAATGTATTTAGAGTATACATTTAGTAGGCCTAAAAATATAACTCGTATGTAAATCATATCTAAATATTTTTATTTAGAGTAAATTACATGCGACATATTGAAGATTTTGATTTTTTTGGCCCGCTACCACCACACCTCCTCATCGGGAACTGTTACACTTTATTTTTTATTTATTTTTATTTATAACTTAAAAATAATCACCTGGAATGTAAACCTAGCCGAGGTCCACAACGAGGTGCAATTTGTAAAAGGACGTTTTTTTTCTCTCAGAGTTAGAAATCTGGAGAAATAAATAGATGAATGTATTACCCCCCATCAGTGGACCTTTAGAGCTTTATTATTCAAAATAAGACAGACAGATGAACAGACAAACGCAAAATGTATATATAATATTTTTAAGTATTCGCCATCTGCACCATTACAGGAATGATGTGTGTGTGTGTGTGTGTGTGTGTGTGTGTGTGTGTGTGTGTGTGTGTGTGTGTGTGTGTGTGTGTGTGTGTATGTATGTATGTATCTATGTATATGGTTATGTGTGAGTACATGTATGTTGGATTGTATATGTACACGTATTAGAGTGTGATATTTATCGTTTATGGATTGGCTCTGTATGGATTTTATCAAAGGTGTCCACTCTAGATTATTGGTTCTGTTATTGATTAATTCTGAGAATTATTCTATTGATATATATATACTCTATCAATAGATTTTTCTATTGGGTGACACTAATATTATTTTTTGTTTTCCAGTTCATGAGTATGTTTTTTTGTTTGTTGTTTTTTTGCAAGAATATTTTTATTATATCAATATAATAATGTTATACATAGTATCCTGTCATATTGGTTGATGATATGTCTCCTAGGAGACATAAAGATGGTGTTGGATGGATATGGTTATTTAAAGCATGGGATATGTTGGTGATGCACTATATTGGACTGTTTGCACTTGTGTAGCATGTTGTCTGTTGCACTGTTGTTTTTATGTTGCACCATGGCCCTGGAGGAACGTTGTCTCGTTTTTGTTGTGTACTTGTATATATACCTGAAATGACAATAAAACCACTTGAACTTGAACTCGAACTTGATGACGACTTGCCAAAATTGCTTGATAGGTGTGCTCTGCCATGTGGCGTGAATGTAATCGTCAACTGTGATTTGAGTAAAGTATGTACAGATTGCTGAGCTTGTGAAACCAATTTTAAACATCCAATGTGTAGTATAATGTACTCTGTATTATTTTGTACTGAATGCATTGTAGGTCAGTGTTGCTGTCATGTGGTAATTATTGTTACACATTTTAATCCAAACTGCAGGGTCATGGGCTAGTAATAAATGTTCCTCCTATTGTCTCGATGGGAGAGTAACTGTGAGATTTGATTTCACTATTATTTTGTATATCTTAGATAATAGGTTTTTTGTATTAAGAATGTTTGTTTATAAATTCTGATATGGATGTAGGTATCGGAATTGATTTTTGAACACATAGGTGATCTTAGCTGATGGTATTGTAGGAACTGGGGGCTTTCTATAGCATATTTTGGGGCTAGTTGTGGGCGTGACATGAAACAAGTCTTAGGATAAATATGTTTAAGGTTTGTAATGCCTTTTTCTATCCAAGATGTAAAGTTTAATATTTTTGTTCATGGTAAAGCCTGGATTGTTCCAAATGGGAGAATGAATAGTTCGTGTGAGTGTGGAGTTTGATATCTTGTGGAATTTCCACCAAACTGTTAGTGTCATGGCCACCTTCAAACTGTTGAAACATGGATATTTTTGAATATGAGTCTGGGCACATTTGAAACACCTGCCGCAAACATTACTGACATTATATCTTGTTTATGTGATTGGCTGTGCTTCTCTAGCCACAAGTACTTTTTGATTTATTTATTTTTTAATTTGGTAATTTTATATATAACAGCAACAAATGACATCTTAAGTTTTATAACAAAATGTGCAAACAAGCTGGCCTGAGAGGTGTGTAGCGGGATATGACTCAGTGCATCTCTGGTGCTGCTTTTGATGAGTACAGTGTCATGAGTGTGTCTGTCCAGCAGCGCAAAGAGGGGATACAGCTTCTTCTCCCGGAGGTTTCCGATAAATATGTAGATATGTTAGTATGTAATAGAAAGACAGCTGCCCATCCTCATAGTCTAGGTACATGCCCGCATTCCTGGGCAATTGTGTCAGGGGCAGAGGGGTCTCAGGCTTGGTGCAGGTGTACGACTTCTGGGTGCTCCTCCAGAGCACCCAGAAACCCTCACAGTGGCTTTCTCAACTTGCTCAGACTCAAATCTCAATATCGGCATCCGAACCGTCTTAGAGAGGAACAAAAAACACAACTCATTTGATTAAATTGTTCCAGTATAAATATGGTTATCAAACATGCTTTTAAAAATATACTTCCATGGAGATGGTGCCATACAGGGTAGTGTTGGAACAGTGTGTATAGGCTTAGTGTCATGTTGTGGCCCCGCCCCCTCCTCAAACATCTTGGTGTGTGTGTGTTCGTCTGTGTTGCCACACCCTCTCGTGTCGTTCACCTGTTCTCTGTTATGTGTAATCGGCTTGGGTGTATATATGTCTCGTGTGTCATAGTACGTGTGTTGGTGTTTGAGATGTGCATAGTGTTTGAGCGTTGTTGTATGTTTTGCATGTTTGCAAAAATAAAAATGCGTTTCATCGTGCCTCGTCCCCGCAACCTGCTTATCCTCGCAACGTCACAACTAGACCACTTTAGATGTAACTTTGAACCTCCAGTGACCTCTGTATGTGTTCCTTTAGTTGTATGAGCTCCACTGGAAGACTCTGAATAGTTGACAATGGAAGATCAGATTCACCCCTTCTGCCTCGGTGTCAAAGATTAACACACTGCATTAACGTTTAGAAATAAAAACATATGGTAGACACAGTCTAGAAAATATTACCTTGTAACAGTTCATTCAGTATATGAACTGTTTTCTGTGTCCTTATGTCTATAAATTAAAAGTAATAAAACATTTAAATGATAAATAAATTACATAAAATATATAAATGTTCACAAATAAGAAACTACATTGGTCTGCACTTTTCTCCACAGATTCAAGGAACTCATGAAAGTTGGAAGCTATAGAAACACATAATCTGATTGGTTTAAGGAAATAGATTCACCTAGTTTGAAGTTCAAGTTTTTATCAAAAGGTTAGAACTGGTTGACTATACTTTGTCTGTTCTGCAACAGGAAATTTAAACATTTATATCCAAAGTATTACACGATAGAAATCAATTCAAGACTAACCGTTATTGACCGCTAGATGGCGGAAGATACGAAGAAATAAATGAGTCCAGATCCTCCTGCCCGACTTTACGGTGAGACTCTGCTTTTACGTCATTAAAACGCTAAAGAAAAAAGGCCGCCATATTTGTAGTTCCACAACGTGAAAAGACGTCATTTTGTATGCCAACGAATGAATAAACACCATGCCATGCCTTGAAGACGACGAAATTGCAATCTATTTAGCTAGCCATAAGAATAAGAATAGCTGTTTGATTTACATACTCACAAATATATTGCATGTACATACATCTACATTTCAGTCGATCAAAATGTTTCACGTACTTAGAACCGCAACTTTATGTTACAGTGGTCATATCAGAGATATAATATAAAATATAAAACGCAATAGGTGTCGTGTTCTGTAATAGAACATTTTAACATTTATATCCATATTACACTGCAGAAATCAATTCAAGACTGTAGAGTCGTCGTACCAAATGACGTAAACTCAATATAAACCGCTGACTTAATTTAATGAACAGTATTAAGATAATGAGTGAGTACAGCGAGTCTCATCTTACTGATGCCTGTTCTAACTGAACATAGGCAGACTCCTGCATGCTGACTGGTCTAGTCACCAAACACCTGCAGCTATGGCAGCTCGTAGCAGGCAAACAGGACAGTCATTTATTCAAATGATTTACACTGACAACAGTTCTGGAATGTTACCCCTGCTGACATCAGAATTAATAAGATTCAAGTTCAGCAAATGTTAGCGCATTTGACAATGGGACAGAGACGGAGCAGGACGAAAATCCACCCTCTGCCGACTGAACAAGAGCAGCGGAGGATGAGCAATGACTGGCCCATTAGACCAATCTTGAAGCGTGTGGAATTCTGTATAGAAAGTGCGTTATAAGTATAAAGTGTTACAGTAAGTGTTTTGGCCCCTGACTGCCATTAGGACAAGCCAAGACAACCGCTCACTACGTTAGCTTATCTACTTGTTAAATCAGCCTGAAATTAAGATACAGATAAAAGTGTTGATTTTTATACTAACATTTTAACAGCTTGAGCCAAAGTATTCAGAATGTAAATGTTTGGTCTAGCAGGTATGGCCCACAACTGATGCAGAGAGTGCATGACATGGCAGAGGGGATTCATGTTGGCAAAATGCCCTCCTACGAATTAGTCTCAAATACTGAAGCAAAAAAGAGGCCGAATTCACCTGATGGAAGTAAGTCTAAAAGGGCTTCTTGATGATGTTACCCTGGTGACTTGCATACTTTCCAGATGCTCAACAACCATTAAAAGTAGTGCATTGCTAAAAACTACTACTTGTTGTGCTGGAGGTGTTGAAAATATGGTTTCCTTGTCATTGTCAGTTTGATTTTATAAGGTTCTACCTGGGTATCGATAGGAGCTGAAACTGTGCATTTGTTGCCCCTCTGAGGAGATGAGCCAATGAGGAAGATGCCCGTGTTCAAATTTGGCTCTAGACCATGCTTTGAGCCGGTGCACATTGTCAACGGTTGAAGTTGCAGCAGCATTGGCGGAGTGGGACGCAATGGTGAGAAGGAGAACGAGAAGGATCTCAGGAGTGAGAAGCTGAACAGCGGCAAGCAGCGAGAGGCTGGAGACAAAGCCTCTCCTCTCCCTTCTCTGACACAAACACAGTCACATGTTATATACTCACATAATCCAAAATCCAGCATCTTTTATTTGCTGTTAGCTGGCAAAGAGTAATCAGTATAGTCAGATTCCTTTAATGTAAACACTTGGGAAAATTCCTGCCATGAGATCACTTTGGACACAGGGAAGATCTGATATTAAATATTATGACAGGGTGAGGTCATGACTGCTTAAAAAAGTTTATAATGAAGGTCATGAAAGGTCAGTTTTGACTAATTACAAAAAACAGCATGTAAACATTAGAATGGGAAATTCAAGTGGTCTGAGCGAAGCGAACTGCGAACGAGGCATAGACCAGACTAGCCAGGACCAATATTTTGAAAGGGATCAGAGGAGGATGACATCAAGAATAATTCTGATGATCAAGTGGCGCACGGTCAAGCAAATTGCAGCCAGATACAATGCTGTTGCTCCAACTAACATGTCTGAATGCACAGGTCATCGTCCCTTAGCACATTTGGATGACCTGTTCAGATGACCTGTTCGAGTGTCATTGCTGTCTGAGGCAAACAGAACGGCAAGGCTCCAGTGGGCAGAAGAGCAGAAAACTAAACAGTGGAACATCATCTTGTCAGATGTATCCAAAATTCTGTTGCACTATGATGATGGGAGGGTAAGAATTTGGCATAAGCAGCATGAAATAACGAGTCCTTCCTGTCAGGTGTCAGCAGTTCAAGCTGGTAGAGGTGGCATAAAGGTGTGAGGAATGTTTTCTTGGCACACCATGGGTCCTCTGAAATCAGTAGACATTTGAACAGAAGGGCTTACCTATGTACTGCGACCGAGTGCATCCCTTCATGCAGCTGCTTAAACTATGGCAGAAGGACACTTTCAACAAGACAAGAAACCCTGCCGCAAGGGTTGTATAATCACGGATTTGTTCCAGTATCAAGACAGCAAATTTTCAATGTTTCCCTGACCTTCACAATCCCCAGATCTTAATCCTATAGAACATCCCTGGGTAAAGGTATAACAGGCAGTTTAGAACATGTCAGTCCCTCCATGTAATTTGAGAGAAAATATCCTATGAAGATTGGACCAATATTCCTGCAGGGTATTTTCAGTATATAGTGGAAACTATGCCAGAAAGAATTGCTGCAGTTCTGGAGGCCAAAGAAGGTCCAACATGCTATTAAATGGGTGTACTTAAGCCAGATACACTGTGTCCTATAATGGGATGTTGCTAGAATGTATGTGGATGTTGTTGGAATGGCCGCAGAGTTGCGGCAGCAGTACAGGTAGTCTGTGATCCTTTCCCCCATCCGAGTGAGTTTGCCCTATTACACGGGGTCGAGTTATGATGTGAATGTTTAATTACACAGGATGGATTGTGGGCGACGGAACCGAACAGCCTTCAGGATTCAAATAGAGAAAGGTGAAACTTCTCCAGCCTTTGAGTTAATCACAGGACTATTGCATAGCAATTAGGGATAACAGAACAGCTTTCGGGGGGTTTGGGTGGGGTGCCTTATCCGCCCCTTTAACAGAGTGGTCACAATTCAAATTTCCCTTCTTCCATTGTTTACAAGGCATTATACATGTGGTTTATTTATAGTGCACGGAGTAATATGCAGCGAGTCTGGTCTGTCTGCTTTGGAAGAGAAACATTTGGCCAAAAGAGCAAGACACAGCCAGGAGGATGATTGGTAAGAGCACATCATAATATGCACCTTAAAGCTGTGCTCTACAGCTAGGTCCTGTTCCATGACTGCATATATAAATTTACTACTGACATTGCCATTTATATCTGGCCATTTACAGTGCACTCTTGCTCAATGCAGCACTTGAAGCTGATTTTCCATTGTGTAGTTATTATGTTCAAGAGATGTTTGACCCGGTCAGGGTGACACACTTTAGTGAGGGCAGCAGTATCCTAGAGGACACTACAGACAGTGACGGAGACATCTCAGAGCGCGAGGTGAGAGGTTGAGTTTTTTGTTACTCTCTCTACGACATACTTTTCATGCCAGGTACTATTGTCCAGTTCAGCCCAATTTAATTTACTGCCTTGTATTATCATATATAAATTGCTGAACATCTTATCACTCAGTTTCAAACATCCCCTCAGCTGTTTTAAGCCATTTCGGTGATTCAGAAGTACTGCTAAATGGATGTGGTGGGAAAATGAGAGCACATCAAACACAGACAGCTTTATGCATTGAGTAGTAAAGAGTAAAATTTTATTGAGTTCTGTCCCCTGTATAACAGAGTAAAAGGACTGACGCGCAGTACGGTCCCCCTCCCCTTATACAGAGAACAGAAGAAAGAGAAAAAAAAGAAAAACGACTCCTACAGAGTATCGGCTAATTCATGTTTTGGTTAGCCTGAGCGCTGAAGGCTTCTTCTATCTCTATGGTTAGAACGGTATGTGAGCAGCTGGTGTACCTGACTCACATGCTTATCTGCAGACTGTTATGCTGTGACTATAGAAACATAAAGCAAAGTAAAATAAAGCAAAGTAAATTTCCACAAAATGAAGTAAGGTAAAGTAAGGTAAATTCCCACAACATTTCCCCCCTTTATTCTATATCACACATTATCACACATTTATTCAGCAAATAGCACTACGATGTCTTCATGTGGATCACCAGCACCGCCCATCTTGGGGAGCAGAATGTCTTCACTGAGCTGCGGTTGGTCATTGGCATGGCCGCTGAGCGCTGGCATGGTGAACACACTAGAAAGACGTCTGACACGCAATGACAAAAAAGGAGGTAAACACAGAAGAAGAAGAAAAAGAAGAAGAATGAGTAGCAGAATGGGCAACGCTACAGCCGCTACTGGAACTGTAGGCTGCGGAGTGAAGGCAGATCACATATGATTCATATAATCAGTAATATTAGCGCTGAGATCTGGAATGTAAAAACAGCAGGAAGTGTTAATCATTTTGCACACTCCTCCTTCCTTCATTTAATACCATTCTATGTTGAAGCACTGCTGCCCTTATCACTTGTTGTTCTATCTTTAAGGCACCTATTGCTGCTAAGGTGTCATTAACTACTTGCAGTAACTGATAAGCTAAGCCATTGATCTTTTGCAGGGCTGCTACTGTGCCACTGCCCAGGAAAAGGGACCAACCAATGGTTTCACCCGGAGTGGTCCATGGGTCCCTCAGAATTCTACCACAATAGTCTGTGCTGGTTATGTCTCTCCTCACCCTGTGCTGCTTGGCATGGGGAAGTGTATACACCTGCGTCCTTGGGCGCACTACAGCTGGATAACAACAACCAGTCCAGTTCTGTGGCAATTCACCATAGGCCACCGAACCACCGACCCACATTACATTCCAATACCCCTGCAGGGTTGTCATGGAGCAATTCCACAGGGAACTGCTATTGGAGTCACTGCAAGTGCCATTGCTGTGTACCTGCACATAATCGATGCATCTGGACCAGACTTCCGGCACCTGCTGCTTCATCTGCTATACAAATATCTCACCCTTACTAGCTGCCACATGCAGCATCATTTTCGGTGGTGCGGGGTTAGTGGGACTGGGACAGTTTGAGGTCTGGTTAATAACCTGGCACATAGAGATTGTCATATTCACTTCTCCTACGTCTGCGTTTTTCAGAGGGATCACAGTCCTTGGAACACTGGTGTGCTGGCACACCAGGTACTCTTGCTCGATATGTTGGGCATGCACAATGGCTGACATACACGCTGTATTTTGTTGGCATTTAGCTGCTAATCATTCTGCTTCAGTGGCGTTGGGACCCTGAAATGGTAACAAGTCTTCTCATAAGTCATGGGATTCTTCATCCATATTAATATTCAGTCTATGTTCTGACTGTGTTAGCTGTGTCTGATTTTCTCTACCGTCTCTTGACGGTTCCGAGTGTCGAAAGGGTAGGCCTTGCCTTTAACACCCTACTCAACACAGTTCCGACCTAGTCTGTTGGGGTGCTGCTGCTTGGAGTTGGGGCTAGTGTCGGAGCCTTCTTACAGTGTGTGTGATGTACCCAGGTTCCTCGTCCTTCTATTTTGACAGCAGTGTGGGTTGTTAACAGGAGGTTCTAGTTGTCTCCACCTGGTGCCTTCAGTGGCGGTAGCCCCTGACTGAATTTCCCGTAATGTGGCCTGCGGGGTAGCAGCGGTTTCCTGTATTGCTTGCACAGCGGTTTTAGTTGCAGCTGCCTTTGCTACTCTATCTGCAAAAGTATTCCCCTTGCTGATTTGGTCTTCTGTAGTCCTGTGAGCTGCACACTTAACAACTGCAATTGTCTTTGGCAGCGAAATGGCTTCTAGCAAGATGGTCATGTCTAATATATTTACCCGAGCTTGTCAGGAATTGCCTATGTTTCCATATGGCTCCAAAATCATTAACAGTTTTGTCTGCAGCTAGTTTGCATGCTTCCGTCAGTGCTACTAGTTCAGCAGCCTGCGCTGAATAGGAGGATGGTAATACTTCTGTTTTAAGTATTTCATGATCTGTTACTACCGCGTATGCTTCCCTATTGACCCCTGTGTCGTCCCTGCATGCTGACCCATCCACATAGAGGCATAGGTCTGGGTTACTTATGGCTTCTTCAAAGAGATCAACCCGCGGTATATATACTTCAGCTAAGACTGCTGTGCAGTCTTGTGGATCTCCATCCTCCTCCGTAGGAAGGAGTGTAGCTGGGTTCAGTGTTATACACCTTTTGACAGTTATATTAGGCATATCTAAGAGGGTGGTGTGGTATCTCAGCTACCACTGGGCTGATAAGTGTGACACTCTTTGGTCCTGCAGTATTCGGTGTAATGCGTGTGGGACTAAAACAGTAAGAGGGGAGTATGCCACTATGGTTTAGGTAGCGAAATTATGGCTTGTGGTCGGTTTTGAGCCAGCTTGTGTGTATTTCCCCCTTTAATGATATGCCCCAAGAACGTCACTTCCTCCTTACAATTCTGTAATTTTGCTCTACTAGGTCAGTTACATGTATGTTACATCTGAAATATTTCCATGAGCTTTTATGCAACATACTAAACAAAGGTTAGGAACAGGCTAAGTCAAATCAGGCTAACTCTCAGCAGGTCAAAAGTACTTCAGACTGCAAACTATGATCTAGTATTTTATCAAATTTTATCATAATTGTAACGCAGGGAGGCTTGGCAGGATACAAAAGAGGAGCAATGATGCATACAACGATGTTTATTTAGAGACATGGAAGACAACGTAGCACTAAGGCTATCGTGGGATCAAACACTGACAACGTTAACGTTGACACAAAGGACTTATATACGCAAACAATAACAACACAATGAAGGGCAGCCGTGAAACACAAGGGAGCATGGCCACACGGATAAACACACACACACACACACACAAGCAAACACACACGGGGAGACGTTTGGGGGGGGTGCGTACCGTGACAAGAATATGTTCACACATGCTCGCTCGCTTGCTCTCTCTCTCTCTCTCTCTCCCCATCCTTTCAGCCTTTGGGTTTCAATAATACCCCCAGGGCAGAGAGAGCCACTATTCAAGCAATGTAATATTCTGTAATATTCTACTCTGGCTCCTCCTACCTCTGCAATGACATCCTCAGCTTTTATTTCAGTGGGTGGCGTGTGATGTCATAATGCAGCCGCATCAATTAAGCGATTATGATGTAGTCAAAGAACAGATTTTTCAAATGAACAATTTCTGTGACCCATTTTTAGACTACAGATCACAGATAACGGGTACACTAAATTTATTATGGGTCAGTGCGGTAGTTACAATTGCAATCCAAGACGCAAGGAACATGTTCCTTCTGAGAAATATGAAAAGGAAAAGCACGGGATATTTGGTAAATATCGGAAAAAGAAAAACGAAAAAACACGAGCCCAGATCCCTTCCAGAATAGAGGATGACTTCTTGGATGAACTGTGTGTGTGTGTGTGTGTGTCTGTCTGAGAGAGAGAGATCTATGTAGAAGTGTTCTAAGTATCTATACAACGCTAATAAGACATTTTCTGTTACTTTTTAAACAGATACTAGACCAAAGCGTTTAATGAAGAAGGACTTCACTACCGAGAGAACTCAATCAGCCATAGTAAGTAAAGTAGAACCAAGACAAATGATTTAAAGCCATACTGTGGCAATGGACAAAAGCCACAAAAAATGGAAAAACAGCTATGGTGAACAGTGATGCTAATTGAATGCTTGTATTTAAGTACACTGAAATGTCTCTGAATATAAATTACAAATGCATTTCAACAAATGTTCGAGAAATTAATTAAAAACACTAATGTAAATGTATTTAGAATATATTTAGGACACATACATTTAGCATATGCAATCTTTGTCAGTTACAGGAAAAAAAAATACTGTTGGTGGGTTTTTTGTTTGTTTGTTTTACATTCTCCTTACTATAGAATTAACAGTCGACTGTTCAGTGACTTTGCATGCTGAGTTGTAACACTGATTATTAGTATAATTGTGGCAAGAATCAAAATCAACACTAGCTAAAATGACTGAATGCATTGGAATTTATTATTCCAATAGCACAATTTGAATGGGTCTACGGTACCTTAGTGTGTCAGGTCCTGTTATTTCTGTTGAACATTTGATGTTTGAGGGCACATTTTTACATCATTAGGCCTGCAGGCTATGTGATAACGGCTATGCGATAAAAATTGTATTTGTTTCCTTTCCAGTCCAATACAAATTATAAATTACAAATGTATCAAAATGTAATTAAAGTCATATTTCAATTAAATGTATTTAAATACTGTTCAACAATATTTCTACTCATATCTACAGGTGGAACCTAAAAATATGAATATCAATGAGAGGGATAAGTGTATTGAGGACCTGGAAGCCGTGTTTGCTAAAGTGAGAAAGTCTGCAGTGGAGCAGAGCAATCCTAACGCTTGTTTTCCATAAATTCTCACAATGCTATGAACTATGCATTTCAAGTAGATGTAATTAAATATTGCTTAACACTGTTTCTCTTCATAGTTGGAGGTGAAACTGAATTCTTTTATAAAGATGGAATATGGTTCCTGTGAATATGATATGGGCCAACTGATTGAGGAGATGGAATCCACAGTTGCTAGAGTGAGAAAGTCTGCAATGGAGCAGAGCAATCCTAACACTTGTTTTCCATAAATACTAACAATGCAATTAAATATGCATTTCAAGTAGACGTAATTAAATATTGCTCAACACTTTATTTGTGTCTGCAGGCGGCCAAACTGTTAGGATTAGAAGCCGTACTTGCTCGGGAGGATATGGCTGCATAACCTCTGATGACAGCAATAAAGAGCATTAAAAATACTCTGACATTTTTCAGTCTAATCCCTGCCTATGTTGTCTGCAACACAGTCAATTATACCATGGATAGTAATTATATCTTTTTTTTTTTTGTCTCACAAACATTCTGA
Source organism: Electrophorus electricus (assembly GCF_041902795.1). NCBI lineage: Eukaryota > Metazoa > Chordata > Actinopteri > Gymnotiformes > Gymnotidae > Electrophorus > Electrophorus electricus. Next base: position 1,718,284 of record NW_027658627.1, on the reverse strand, counting down.
ATGTAACATTTCCTACAGCTTTAAAAATACAATCACCATACTTGGCACCCACACTATTTTTTCCCTTCATGTCCACTTACATCTATGTGACTTAACAATCACAATTCATTTTTACACAATCAATTTCCAACCTCTATATATATATCGCTCGGAATTCAACAGACACCTGACTCAAGTATTTTTATTTTTATTTCCTCCATGTTGTTTATAATAGGCCTACAGTAAGAAATCCTTTTAAAGGTGATCGCCATTTCTACCACTGTATACTGTTGAAGCATACAAGTTTTTATTCAGTGAGAGATATGTCATTTATGGGGATTAGGTACAGCGTGTTTTGTTCAGGACATTCACGACGATATATGTTCTAAATGGGATTGTAAAATAACTAGCTAGCTAGCCATGTATTTAGACAGAACCTGAATTGTGTTACATGGGGATTTTTATCCTATGTTTTTAAGGCTGCATTATGTACAGCCTAGCATAAATAAATATGCAAGAATGCAGAGCACAAATAGTCCATAGTTTATTTTCCCTTCTATATAAGCCCGCAGGTTCATAGGTGACTAGCTTTTATAATGTCATGTGTAATTTGAGCATAATGGTGGAAACTTCAAAGAACAATATGGAAAAAAAGGAGGGTTGTTTACATAATTGCCCTTGAAAAAGTTTATAAGAATTAAACTCTTGTGTACCCCTCAGACATTCTCCAGAGGGTCCCTCAAAAGCATGTTTATATTTAAGTTGCAATAAAGGACAGGACCAGCTATTCTCTTCAACTAATTCTGATATCAAGTGGAAACAAGTTGTCAGGTTCTGGTCCGCACCGAACCAGGAACGCAGACACAGACACGTACACACATATCCGCACAAATCACCTACCACGACCACTGCTCGGTTCACAATCACACACTTATCAACCATCACGATCACCTGCTTCTAATTAACTCTCTCCCTATTTAAACCCCTCATGTACCATCCTCCAGTGTTTCCCATTTAGCATACTGTGGACTAAAGCTGAGCCTGTCTTCATGAGCTTCCCCACATCTGTGTTTTTAAAACTTTTTGGCAATGCTTTGTGTGACTAATATCCTGCCTTTTTATCCCTCACCCATGTCTTGCTCAGGTGTCAATATGTCACATAACTAAATTAGTGTTCTATTATTTTCTTAGTTTGTACAAGAAGTACAAATATGTAGCTAACATTTATAATGTGTATTGTTTCTTATTTTGTTAACATTAAAATGTAAAACCAAGTGAAAACATTTAAATGTAAAAACAGGTTTGACACTGCTTTGGATCTAGTGAAAATACTAGAAGCTGTCAACACCATGACCTGAGCAGTCTGCATTTAACACATAGAGAGAGAGAGACAGAGACGATGTACGACAACAACCAAAGGTATTCAGATCTTAAGGGAATCCTTTCACTTAGTCTTCAATTATGCACTCCATAGATGTCATGAGGGACAGCCTCACAAGAAAGGAGGCCTGGTGCATGGCATGCAGTGGTGCCTATCATGCGAACACAGAGAGAGACAGAGACAAGGTAGCAGACAACAACCAAACGTGTTCAACTGCTGTCAGGTCTTTCTCAGTAAACTTCAGAGAATGAAGTACAGGGCAAGCACTTGAACATGCACATGTTCTTCCCTGGATACAGACACTTTGCCTCAAAGACAGTTGCCTCACAGGTTTGTTCCAAAATGACTTCCCTTGTCCCTTATTCCCTTATGCAACAGGAATTGAAAAGAAAGGTGTGAGCAAGTATACCCTCCACTGACAAGCTCCTGTTGTTTAAGTGTGAATGGATTCTGTGACTTGAACAAGTCTGCTCCTTCTCTCATCCAATATAGAAATTGCTCACCGAACTACAATGAGTGAACAAGGTCTAATGAACTTGCTGTGAGAATGATCTCAGTAATTAACTCAAAAAGGATAGGCTCAGAAGTGATTTTTTTTTTTTTTTAAGTAGGAGGATTTTGATATTTCAAGCTTGCCAGCAGAACTAGCTAGCCTAACCTGGGATGACAGCCAATGCACAGCATCACAGCTGAGGGGAAACGGATGTGAAATGTCAGTTTAATCGGCAAGGCTCAAGGCAACAGGGTCCTGTCCCTTGACTTAGGTTGATCTAGAGGTATTTCAAGAAACTTCTCAAGCGCACTTTAGTGGCAAAGAACAATATTTTCACTTGAACAGGGACCACGGATTAAAAGTCTGATGCTCTACTGACTGAGCTTTTCAGGAGAGAAGCAATATCAGAAACATTACAAGTGCAATGTACATGTATGCAAAGAAAATTGAGTTCATGTGTATCGCATTAAGATGTCAATCTGCCTATGGAACATAACACCTCTTACGAGGCTCGATTTTTGCTCTCAAGCTGCGATGGTTTTGTCATGTTGTCTAAGAGAAGAGGCTTTGGTCGGTGGAGTGAGTCTTTGATAACTAAGATTGTAACTAAGTTTGAAATTGCTCACCGCACTACATCGAGTACACAAGGTGTAATGAACTTGCTATGAGAATGATCTCAGTAAGTAATTCAAAAAGGATAGGCTCATCATGATGCATTAGCTAACAATCGGCACTCATACACAAGTGTGAATGTTCAACATTCATTCAAGCATCTCGAGGTCACAGTCTGTAGTGTGTACAAAAGGAATCTAAAGGAAAGGTTTGAGCAAGTGCATCCTCCACTGATAAGAGATATAACTTTAGACTCCAATTGTAACATTAGAAAAAAAGATGTACATACAGTCCATTTGTTTAAAATGTTCTTTGATGTGAAGCTCATATTATTTTGCCCCCACTTACGCAGAACTTGATTGTTGGAAGAATACAACAGGGGAACTTTCAGTTGTACTTCACATCACTGACACTGTGTAGACTTTAACTAATGTACAGTTGTGTAGCTTTAGAGTTGTGTACAATTAGAGCAAGTGACCTAAGCAACATGTATTGCATACACAGTTTGCCTTAACAAACCTATCACTTCATCATGGTCAGAATATTTGTTATAGATACATGTAATGCTTCAGCATTGCTACTAGTTCTAATACACTCAAACTAGTGCACCAGAGTGGGTGATGGTAATGGTACTGTTAGAAGCAAACCTATATGACTGGGGTTGGGCTTCCACACACTGTCCCTTTCTCCCAATTCACAGAGCGGAAACGACTCGTTTTCAGCATGTTTTTTTTTTTTTACACAACCAATTTCCAACCTCTATAGATATCGCTTGGAATTCAACAGGCACCTGTTGCTACTGCACCTCTGAGACGGATGTAAGATAAATGAGCTCCTTTATGATTGGCTGCCCTGTATTGTACTTCATTCAAAAGGTACTCAGAGCTGAAATGCCTGAGAAAGGCAATTTAAGTGGGTGTGCTAAACCTCTATAGGCTGAATAGGCAGAGATAGGTCAATAAAGTGTTCTTGTGACATTAGAAATACAAATTTCAAAAGGGGCATTTTTGGCAGCTTAACTGACATAGTTAAGAATTTTAACATTTAAAATATATATATTAAAAGGAGAATGTTACTTATTTCACTCTGACTGTAAAACAGTGCATATTTTGTTAAATGGGATTTCCATCCCATGTTTTTAAGGCTGCCTTATGTATAAATAAATAGGCAAGAATAGGTCAGTCTTCCATTCTGTATCACATACCTACCCTTGATAACACCGTGGTAACTGGAAAAAAAACAACCCTTTTTACTCAGTTGTCACTACTTCCAATAGACTTCACGCTAATCTCATAGAAGTCCGCCCCTTTCCGTGTCCTCCGGAAACTGCACTTCCGTTGTGTTGTGACAGGATTTGTTCCTGAAGTATGCGTTTTCTAAATTTGCACCGCATTTCTAAAGTGTGTTACCACTTTGATGAATATGCTTTGTGTATTTGCAGCACGATGGGTTTTCCAGGACACCGTAATTTATGCATGTTTAATTCCATCTTTTATTCACGTACTAAGCCCAACTCTATAGGCTAATATTTATAAAACCGAGATAACCATAGAAACGTCTTCATCTGTGCTTGATACTTTCACAGAAAAACGGAACTGCTGCTTGTCAAGCTTGTTTCATCAGGTTTTATATCATCGTCATGACGTGTTTGAATTGATCCCAGGCATATGCAGTCCTCATCAAAATCCATGCATGTCCTAGGCTGTGAGTAAGGTATGTTCTCTCTCTGGTCACAGTTGGCAAATAAATTATGCATATAGATTGTGGGGAAAACACTTTAGCACGTGTTCTGCAAAGAAGTGTCTTAATATGAGCTATCTAGCTAGTTCCAATGTCAACTGTAATCATAACACTGGGTTTCTCTCTGTGCTCAGGTGTCTTATTCGCATGCCAGTAACATGTTAGCGATATTGCAGTAGTGTGAATTTTTATGTTGCCCGTGATGAAAGGTGACAGGAAATAAAAATCCAAACATTTTTTTTGTTCAGGTCTTTTTAACGGTCATAACCGACACATATTTATCTAACAAAAAAATCAGGTTCCTCTAAATGTGTGGAAGAACTGCTGTGTATATTTTTGTTTCCAGTGGCCTGAGTACCTAAAATATGTCACCATTTTAGGAAGCAGGAAAGCAGGGCTGCTTACAAACATGACATTAGTAAATTATTTTTGGGATATTTTCATTTATGATTTTCCCCTTTTTGTTGTTTGTTAGCTTTTTTACTTTCATTTTTTGTAGGGACTGTGATATATATTTTGTTATTTGAATGCATAATATAGCTTTGGGGCTCCCACAGACACTTGTGTATATACACATATTAGGGGAGATTTTTTCATTGGTTTGTATATGTTTTTGAAGGAATGCACATAGTTCTTATGTTTGAGCCACTTTAAAGATATTTTTTGACTTGTATCAGAAAGGAATGCAAGCATTTATTCATATCAACATTTTCCTTGCAGAGTCATTTCAAAGACGATGCAACAGAATAGTTTTGCTTTTCTATTCTGTACTTTGTTTATTGACAGGTAATTCCACCCTCAACTTTTTAGGGTGCCTCCCCATAATTGCTCAGCTCTTCTGTGTAATAAAAGCAGGATTGGTTTGTATATCACATTGGTGTAGGTCATTTTCACTTGTTATATAAAGAACATTCTAATGGCTTTGGGGGAGACAAACCAAATTAGTCCTTTATAATTGTAATTATATATTACTTTGCTTCATTAGAAGTTTGTGATTATTCCTGTTATTCATCAACTTAGATACCGTGATTTACTGGGGTAGGTCAAATTAAAAGATAATTGCCTGCTTATATTAGGTAAAGAAAGTTTTTTATGTCATAGTTTTCACTTACTATGATTGGGACAATACATCTTTTACATGAGGATGGATTTTATCAAAGCATGCTACATTTGTTACTGTTTTCACTTGAACAAGGAAAATCATACTCAAAACAGATATATAAGTGGACAGTCAGGGTGAAATAAGTAACATTCTCCTTTTAATGTTATATTTTAAAAAAATATTAAAGGTCTTAAGTATGTCAGTGTTTTCGTTAGTCTTTTGGCCAATGTTTTTTTTAAAAAGAGATAAGGAGATACCAGAACAAAATAGAAAAGCAAATAATAGAGGAAGATGGCATGGGATGGAGGGATGGAGGGATGATAAAAGACAGGGGTAGTAACGGATAATTTATTCTATTCTCTCAGCTATTCTCTTTAACTAATTCTGAAGTCTGCATCTTTATTTTCTATTTGAATGTTAACTTTACGACTAGCTGATTGGGGATTTAGGAACGACACTAGCGTTGATTTTGATTCTAGCCACAGTTCTAGTAATAAGCAGTGTTACAACTCTGCATGCAAAGTCACTGAACAGTTGACTGTTAATTCTGTAGTAAGCATAATGCAAAAAATACAACAACATATTTTGTTGTGATTGAAAAAATTACGTCCTAAATACATGCATTGTAAATACATTGACATTAGTATTTTTAATTAATTTCTAACATTCAGAGACATTCAGAGGTGTTTCTATTAAGCCCAGAGTCAGCTAGGTCTCCACTCTCTAATTACTCAATGAACCTCAATGGTCTCCCAATCACATCTTCTCTAACAGTTAAAGATCTTGGAGTTATGGATCCCAGTCTCTCGTTCGAAGCTCACGTAAATAAATAATGTTTCTAGGACCCCCTTTCTCCACCTTAGAAACATTTCAAAGATTAGGAGCATGCTCTCCACACATAATGCAGAAAAGGTAGTCCATGCATTTATTACTTCAATATTGGACTACTGTAATCCCTTACTATCTAGCTGTGCTATTAAGTGCCTAAAGTGCCTAGCGAGTTCAAAATGCAGCAGCCATAGTTCTTAATAGAGCTAGAAAATTTGATCACATCAATCATATCTTAGCTACTTTACTTTGGCTCCCAGTAAAATTTCGTATTGATTATAAACTACTTTTAATAATTCCAAATGTGCATTAGACTTTACAGTAACCTAAGACAACCCTTTTGCATGAAGGGAACTGGTAACTATGCTCACACTCCATAATGTGCAAAAGATATTTAAAGTGTAGGACAGTCGAAGCATTATGTGTGCGTGTGCGTGATGTTATTAACGTGACAGTAAAAGCTTACCATTTTTAAATGGGGGCTGATCGACTTTCCACTTATGCAAGACTTATGTCAAGAGTACATGTCAAAAATTAGAGACGAAATGAGGTGCTAAATGCCGCAATTAGGCATACAGCAGTCAAAGGCAATTTGGAAACACACTTAGAAAACAAAGATCATGATCTTTGATCATGATCAAACTTTCAAAAAGCTTATCAACGTGACGAGAATGTGAGGTTTAGGTTCATCTATAGTGTTACAGTATCAATGTGAAATATGGATATCGAGGTCAGCATCACGTAAGAATGTATATGTGTGAAACATCTTCGTCGCCATAAATGTTGTGTTGTTACATAATTAAGCAGTCCATCCAGTTTCATTTACTTGATTTATTAGCAACCTGTGTCCACTGTCTAACTCAAGTATTTTTATTTTTATTTCCTCCATGTTGTTTATAATAGGCCTACAGTAAGAAATCCTTTTAACTGATTAATAATTAAAAAATATCTTTCTTGACTATAAGAATATAGCTTAACCACTAGAAAGATTAAACATCCAGTGAGTGTGTATCCTGGCATGTTAATGTAAAAGGCAGCTCCTACTGGATTTGGGGAAAGATTTGTAAAAGATTTCAAGTATCTGCAAAGCAGAAAACTGCCTATTCAACAGGCATAAATGATGTGCTACCGAAGTAGTTGTGTTATTTGCATAGCCTAATTAATATCATTAGATCAAGTTCTATATTACCTATATTGTTATATTACAATTTTGCTTTTGCTTTTTTGCTTCACAATTGTTACACATAATTGCTGCACCTGATACGAGGATAGGAATTTCAATTTATTCATACTGGATATAAGAATCATTAATGGCTGCTGAGTGAAGCACTTTCATTGAAAATTCATCCACCAATTTTTTTTTTTATTATTTATTTTTTTTTATATAACCAGAAACAGGGCACATCAACCAGGAATACATTCCAGCTCTGTTTTAGAACACTGGCTGTGATTCATTACATTTTGGCAATTGTGAAAACAAACTGGATGATACTTCTAAAAGTAATTGTGTTTGCAGTTTATTTGCATTTAAATCTTATTTAAATCTTGAACCAAAAATGTATCAGAGAGCTGTAGTGTTTTTCACAGACACACACCCAATTAAACTGTGCTTGACCATTTCTTGCCCTCTATATCATTCTCTGCAGTTTACTGAGAAAGACCTGACACTGGGTAATGCCATTGTCTATTCGAAGGCCAAAACAACAACAATCTTGGTTATCAAAGATTCACTCCACCCTGACCACAGCCTCTTCTTTTAGAAGCTATGAAAAAACCACCATCGCAGCTTGTGAGCACAAATCTAGCCTCTTAAAAATACTCGCCTGGAATTAAACCTAGTAGAGTTCCACAACGAGGTGCAATTTGTTAAAGGACGTCTTTTTCTCTCAGAGTTAGAAATCTGCAGAAATAAATACATCAGTTAAATTTTTAAATATGTAGGTTAGAAATCCAAGTATAAAGAGCAGATATATTATCTGTGCTAATTAATAAATGTATTTAAAGTATACATTTAGTAGGCCTAAAAATAGAACTCGTATGTAAATCATATCTAAATCTTTTTATTTAGAGTAAATTACATGCGACATATTGAAGATTTTGATTTTTTTGGCCCGCTACCACCATACCGCCTCATCGGGAACTGTTACACTTTATTTTTTATTTATTTTTATTTATAACTTAAAAATAATCACCTGGAATGTAAACCTAGCCGAGGTCCACAACGAGGTACAATTTGTAAAAGGACGTTTTTTTTCTCTCAGAGTTAGAAATCTGGAGAAATAAATATATGAATTTATTACCCCCCATCAGTGGACCTTTAGAGCTTTATTATTAAAAATAAGACAGACAGATGAACAGACAAACGCAAAATGTATATATAATATTTTTAAGTATTCGCCATCTGCACCATTACAGGAATAATGTGTGTGTGTGTTTGTGTGTGTTTGTGTGTGTGTGTGTGTATGTATGTATGTATGTATATATTTATGTATATGGTTATGTGTTTGTACATGTATGTTGGATTGTATATGTACACGTATTAGAATGTGATATTTATCGTTTATGGATTGGCTCTGTATGGATTTTATCAAAGGTGTCCAGTCTAGATTATTGGTTCTGTTATTGATTAATTCTGAGAATTATTCTATTGATATATATACTCTATCAATAGATTTTTCTATTGGGTGACACTAATATTATTTTTTGTTTTCCAGTTCATGAGTATATTTTTTTGTTTGTTGTTTTTTTGCAAGAATATTTTTATTATATCAATATAATAATGTTATACATAGTATCCTGTCATATTGGTTGATGATATGTCTCCTAGGAGACATAAAGATGGTGTTGGATGGATATGGTTATTTAAAGCATGGGATATGTTGGTGATGCACTATATTGGACTGTTTGCACTTGTGTAGCATGTTGTCTGTTGCACTGTTGTTTTTATGTTGCACCATGGCCCTGGAGGAACGTTGTCTCGTTTTTGTTGTGTACTTGTATATATACCTGAAATGACAATAAAACCACTTGAACTTGAACTCGAACTTGATGACGACTTGCCAAAATTGCTTGATAGGTGTGCTCTGCCACGTGGCGTGAATGTAATCGTCAACTGTGATTTGAGTAAAGTATGTACAGATTGCTGAGCTTGTGAAACCAATTTTAAACATCCAATGTGTAGTATAATGTACTCTGTATTATTTTGTACTGAATGCATTGTAGGTTAGTGTTGCTGTCATGTGGTAATTATTATTACACATTTTAATCCAAACTGCAGCGTCGGGGGCTAGTAATAAATGTTCCTCCTATTGTCTCGATGGGAGAGTAACTGTGAGATTTGATTTCACTATTATTTTGTATATCTTAGATAATAGGTTTTTTGTATTAAGAATGCTTGTTTATAAATTCTGATAAGGATGTAGGTATCGGAATTGATTTTTGAACACATAGGTGATCTTAGCTGATGGTATTGTAGGAACTGGGGGCTTTCTATAGCATATTTTGGGGCTAGTTGTGGGCGTGACATGAAACAAGTCTTAGGATAAATATGTTTAAGGTTTGTAATGCCTTTTTCTATCCAAGATGTAAAGTTTAATATTTTTGTTCATGGTAAAACCTGGATTGTTCCAAATGGGAGAATGAATAGTTTGTGTGAGTGTGGAGTTTGATATCTTGTGGAATTTCCACCAGACTGTTAGTGTCATGGCCACCTTCAAACTGTTGAAACATGGATATTTTTGAATATGAGTCTGGGCACATTTGAAACACCTGCCGCAAACATTACTGACATTATATCTTGTTTATGTGATTGGCTGTGCTTCTTAGCCACAAGTACTTTTTGAGTTATTTATTTTTTAATTTGGTAATTTTATATATAACAGCAACAAATGACATCTTAAGTTTTATGACAAAATGTGCAAACAAGCTGGTCTGAGAGGTGTGTAGCGGGATATGACTCAGTGCATCTCTGGTGCTGCTTTTGATGAGTACAGTGTCATAAGTGTGTCTGTCCAGCAGCGCAAAGAGGGGATACAGCTTTTTCTCCCAGAGGTTTCCGATAAATATGTAGATATGTTAGTATGTAATAGAAAGACAGCTGTCCATCCTCATAGTCTAGGTACATGCCCACATTCCTGGGCAATTGTGTCAGGGGCAGAGGGGTCTCAGGCATGGTGCAGGTGTACGACTTCTGGGTGCTCCTCCAGAGCACCCAGAAACCCTCACAGTGGGTTTCTCAACTTGCTCAGACTCAAATCTCAATATCGGCATCCGAACCGTCTTAGAGAGGAACAAAAAACACAACTCATTTGATTAAATTGTTCCAGTATAAATATGGTTATCAAACATGCTTTTAAAAATATACTTCCATGGAGATGGTGCCCTACAGGGTAGTGTTGGAATAGTGTGTACAGGCTTAGTGTCATGTTGTGGCCCCGCCCCCTCCTCAAACATCTTGGTGTGTGTGTGTGTTCGTGTGTGTGTTCGTCTGTGTTGCCACACCCTCTCGTGCCGTTCACCTGTTCTCTGTTATGTGTAATCGGCTTGGGTGTATATATGTCTCGTGTGTCATAGTACGTGTGTTGGTGTTTGAGATGTGCATAGTATTTGAGCTTTGTTGTATGTTTTGCATGTTTGCAAAAATAAAAGTGCGTTTCATCGTGCCTCGTCCCCGCATCCTGCTTATCCTCGCAACGTCACTACTAGACCACTTTAGATGTAACTTAGAACCTCCAGTGACCTCTGTATGTGTTTCTTTAGTTGTATGAGCTCCACTGGAGGACTCTGAATAGTTGACAATGGAAGAGGGGTATATCAGATTCACCCCTTCTGCCTCGGTATGACAGATTAACACACTGCATTAACGTTTAGAAATAAAAACATATGGTAAACACAGTCTAGAAAATATTACCTTGTAACAATTCATTCAGTATATGAACTGTTTTCTGTGTCCTTATGTCTATAAAGTAAAAGTAATAAAACATTTAAATGATAAATAAATTACAATAAATGTATAAATGTTCACAAATAAGAAACTACATTGGTCTGCACTTTTCTCCACAGATTCAAGGAACTCATGAAAGTTGGAAGCTATAGAAACACATAATACAGAATTATAGACTGACTGATGTGTGAGCAGAAAGATCACTGTGATGTTCTCATATCTAAAGCACTCAAAGCATTGATGTTATGTAAATGAACTGTGATCTGATTGGTTTAAGGAAATAGATTCACCTACTTTGAAGTTCAAGTTTTGATCAAAAGGTTAGAACTGGTTGACTATACTTTGTCTGTTCTGCAACAGGAAATTTAAACATTTATATCCAAAGTATTACGCGATAGAAATCAAGTCAAGACTACCCGTTATTGACCGCTAGATGGCGGAAGATACGAAGAAATAAATGAGTCCAGATCCTCCTGCCCGACTGTACGGTGCGACTCTGCTTTTACGTCATTAAAACGCTAAAGAAAAAAGGCCGCCATATTTGTAGTTCCACAACGTGAAAAGGCGTCATTTTGTATGCCAAAGAATGAATAAACACTGCCATGCCTTGAAGACGACGAAATTGCAATCTATTTAGCTAGCCATAAGAATAAGAATAGCTGTTTGATTTACATTCTCACAAATATATTGCATGTACATACATCTACATTTCAGTCGATCAAAATGTTTCAGGTACTTAGAACCGCAACTTTATGTTACAGTGGTCATATCAGAGATATAATATAAAATATAAAACGCAATAGGTGTGTTCTGTAATAGAACATTTTAACATTTATATCCATATTACACTGCAGAAATCAATTCAAGACTGTAGAGTCGTCGTACCAAATGACGTAAACTCAATATAAACCGCTGACTTAATTTAATGAACAGTATTAAGATAATGAGTGAGTACAGCGAGTATTGTCTTACTGATGCCTGTTCTAACTGAACATAGGCAGACTCCTGCGGGACCTAGGCATCGGCTGCCAGATCGAACATAGCTCACATTTTATAGTGTTTGCATAGCATATCAGAATTTGGTATGATCTCCTAGAGAATTGCCATTCCACTGTGTCTTCAGCTTTTGTCCGATCTGCAAACAAGTCCCACTCTAGGAGAACTAGCTCAAGTGGTAGAGTGCTCTTTTAGTATGTGAGTGTTACTGGGATTGATGCTCACATTCTCAAGTCTAGAATTTGTAGTTTTTTTCTATGATGAAATCATTTCTGATAGCAAATGTTTTTGGGACCTGCTGATATGCTTATGCCATGCACACATTACGTGACTTTCAAATTTTCAAATTGATGTATCGCTCACACTGCACAACTCTATGTCTTGGAATCTGGAGTGCTTAATTTGTGGTATTTCAGTGGCCATGCACACATTACGTGACTTGAAGTTTTCAAATTGATGTATGGCTCACACTGCACAACTCTATGTCTTGGAATCTGGAGTCCTTAATTTGTGGTATCTCAGTGGCAGGCATAATCAGTGATAAACCACTGATATGTCAACTGGTCTTAACACAGACAGATTTAACTTACTCTGTGGAGACTGTGTCTAACTTAAACCTTTCCTTCAAATAGAAGAGATCCTTGTTGCAGAGGTAATGTTTTTACCTTTATATGGTTTTTCCACTCATAGTCATGCAACACACACAAATGCAAACCTCTCACAGACTGTCTCACACACATCCAGTTATTCATCTGAACACATGATGTTTCTGTCTCTGTACCGCTATTAGTTATGCAATGGTTTGTCAATACTAGCACTAACTGAACAGCGTTCTGTATAAATATGATCTTTATAACAGCTGCCATAACAGCAAAAATGTAATGTCTGATTCTGTGAGCCAAGGAATTATTATTGATATTGTGAATATTTAATAACCTCCAATGCCAGCAAATTAAATTTTCACAATATTGTGAAAATTGTAAAGGATACTTTATTCATGTCCTCATTGCTAAAGATTGTATCGCTTTATCACAGCGATAAGCTATTTAGCTAGCTAATAGTTGAGGTCAGCGAGTGTCAAACTCGGGGCTATAAACCATTCCTTGTGGAACCATTTCATTGTTCAGCTTTCAACTTTGATCGTTTAGGTGCTGGTAGTTTGTTAGCTAGCTAACTGTTCAGCAATAGAAAACCTACTTTTGTATGATTTAGAGACCCAAATCCACAAACCTGTGGGTTTTCAAATTGATCGTTCTCTCTAAATAAGCAAAATGAGTTAAGCCATTACTACAGCTATTGGACTGTTTGAACTACAATATTCGACTGTTCATTTATTGTTAATTAGATTAAATTAACTTTCATAAACATTCTGTATTAATAGAATGTAGTTTTTAATGACTGATTAACTGTGTATATTCAACATGAAGCTATTCATATAAAGTTTCAAGTTTGGTTTATTTGTAACATACATGTATTTGTCACTTTCATTTTTAGGCTGTAGAATGAAAGATCCTTGCTCACAATCATTGCTACAGTTTGATCAAATTCAGTTATATATATAAACTCCCTATTCAATGGGAAGAAACCAGTTTATGCCATTGTGAATTGCTTTTTCTGTAATCAAAACACTGAGGTTCCATATTGGAACAGAAACTGCTGGGACTGTCCATTCTGTGTGCAGTACAATGACTTCTAAGAGGTATTGCTGTATTTGAGACATGGTGAGGACATATTTTAGTGAAAGTCTTCCAATGATGCACCCTTAACTGAACCATTTTATGCTGTTGCTGCTGTTAAAAAATGCAGAATGGTGATTATAATGAACCGATCCTTGCACAATATATGGAGCACCTCAACCATGGGGTATCAGCTGGTGTCCCTGTGCTTGATGCACCCAAGACTCAACCAGACACTGAAGATCAAGCAGCTGGCTTCCTTCACTCCCAGAAAGGAAGTAGGTTTTCCATTTGAACTGTTGCCTTCTTAGTTAAGACGTATGCAGGGTTTATTGCAGGGCCAGAGTTGTGAAACTGTGCAAGGTAATGCATGTCCAGTGCTGGAATTAAGATAATAGCTCTAAATAGTCTCTGACTTGGGCAGAGATTGTGAGTGGGTCTTCAAGGGCAAACAGGATCTGATGGCCCACATGTAGTTTGATATTATTCCTAAATAACTAAGTTGACTAAGTTTACATGGCTATTTGAAAGAAGCTGATCATGTAAGCAGCAAAGACAGAATATCATTCTCTGACTAAGGATTTAGTTGACTCATGTTTAGCCCAACTAAACTTTGGTCCTGGCTGATTTTAGTTGGACTATTGAGCCACTGACTCATGCACAGAGTTCTCTGAGTATTTTGCAGTTTCTTACTCTACTGAGTTCTTACTGAGTATAACGCCAACTTTGATGCATTTGTTTTCTTTTCACCGAACAAAGCCTTCAACTTTGACTGTGGTGACATGAATTCCAGATCTGCAGTGTATTTTTTTAGTAATGCATCTTTTGCCCGTGCATTTTGATTGCAGTGTTAGGAGGTCATAACTGCTGATCAGAACTTTGGACAAGAGGGCTTATCCTCATGGCTCACTGACTTTCATGTACAACAAACAATCTTTTCTTATTTATTTTTTTCCAGTTGTAACAAACCGTTCTGCTGTTTTTTAACTTCTGTCAAGTTTTTAATGGTTGTATAGGACAATTACGATGGAAATTGAGGTGTACAAGCGCCACCTTGAACAGACCTACGAGTTGTGCGTGCCTGTCAGACCGCTGAGCAGTATGACATCCAGCACCAGAACTGACAGCTGCGGGCCCTGCTTTTCAACCACCAGCTCAGATGCAGCCAAGATGCGGACAAAGCATTCATTAAGGTGAGTAATTATTGTCAATGGTTGTCTTAGAATGGTGCTAAAGTGCTTAAGATACTTTTTGGCGATTCCATAGCCAAGAATTCTCAAGGTCACAACTAGCTGCATTCCTGTTGGGTGTGAATGACAGTTGCTCCTTCCCGGTTGATACAAAGTCACGATAGAAAAAAAGGCGTACACAGAACTGCAGTGAACACTGTCCTTCAAGTGCATATAAGTGCATACAGTGTTTGAGCCTGCAATCCAGTTCATTACCCTGTCCAACAGGCTCCCAGGTTCCCCTCCACATCTTCCTTGTCAGAGATGAAAATTGATATAAAACAAATGGGGAACAGTTGAAATGACTGAGCCAATGTACACTGCACATTTCACCTTGAATACTTTTGGTTACTTTTTTGTTCCTGGCTACCATGCTTTTTTAAGCATTGATTATCTCAAACATTGATTTATCTAAGATAAGCAAAGACCTGTTCTCTCTTGCTGCATTTTGTGGTTTTTTTTGTTTTTTTTTGTTTTGTTTTCTTTCCAAATGAAGCAGTTGTTTTCATTTTTGGTGGGTTTCATACTATCCACACCAGCTTCCAGGTTTCTGTCCTTTTACATACCAAGCAATCAGCTTCCTTTCTCTTTGCTACAGAGCACCTCTTTTCTGTCCACACCTGCTTGGCTGGTAGCTCTCAGAAGCCTTGCCTTCCTCACCTGTGCTTTTCTGGTTGCGATGGCCATATGTGGGTCTGGATGTGACTCTGGAGACACATCCTCTCTCCACAACAGCCCGCACACTCTCAGCGGGGGAATCATCCCACCCAAAGAAGCCCACCAAAGTGACACTGAAGCCAAAGCAAAGAGCATCACCAAAACTATGCAAATGTGGAATGACCTGGTGGGTCTTCTGCCAGAGAGAGGCAATAGAGAATATCAAGCTGATCTGGTAGTCTGGAAGCAACCACCAGATGGCTATTGCTTCTGTTGGCCTTTTGACTTCCATCAACATCTACTCAGGCAGTAAAAAGAAATGGTGTACTGGGAGGTAGTAAATCTTGCTAATCAGTACTTGTTTTTGGCCTGTGAAAATACAAACAAACAATACACATATTCAAACACTTCTGAACTACAATTGCTTATCAGGATTTACACAGGCTTATGTTCTTAATAGCTCTTTGCTTACAACTTCATCAAAGCGGTTTTGTTCTACAGTATGTGAAAAGTCTACTTTCCCACACAGTTCACATGAGTCTTGATTCGTCCTGCTGGTTCTTCATGTCTGTGAATGTGAAAAATCAAACTTTTTTGCTTGGCTTCAAGCAGTGATCCTTTGATTGTATCATTCTTGATTCATTTAGGATTACAACCAAGTGGTTCAATATCCAGCTAGAGGTGTACTCAAGTGAGGTAATAAAATGAAATTATTAATGTAATAATATGATGGCAGGAATTGTAAAAGACCAAATTAGGCTTCAGAAGTAAGCAGGAAGTGAGAATGACCAAATATGGCCTCTGTGGCAAGTCCAGGATTGAGGCCAGGATACCACCTAAAGATACAATTAAAAAAAAAAAATGGTTTTGTAACTTGATGAAAATGTATAAATATTGAACCCACCTGAGACTGTTAGACATTCTGTGGTCAATACCTCGTCTGTATGCAACATTGAGCTCAGAATAAAGATGGCACCGGCTATTCCCTTCAATTAATTACTTTATTTTCTATTTAAAGTGTACTTGAGAAAAGGACTGGAATGTGGGAAAAATCTAGGAACCACACAAGAATGTCTGGAGATAAAAATTCAAGGCTGCATAGCCATACCTTAATGTGAGAGATCCTCCATTTCAGAGTCTGCTGTGTGAGAGTCCTGTGCCTTTTTTCTCTAGCTTGGAATAGGACTGTTGCTTCTGCTTCTTAAGGTTTTCAATCAACAAGGACGGTGGCTCCACCTGCAATGAACCATGAGCTTGTTATATTGAACTGCACAAGACAGTAAATTAACTCTTGTATTCATTCTGTATGAAGTGCGCCTCACTTGAGATGTCAGCCAAAGTTTAGCAGTAAATATGGTTATCTGCAGTTAAGTGTGTTGCTATTGATAGACATCTTCAGCTAAAAATAAGTCTTCCTTGACCCTAATCCACCAAGCCCAGATACAACACAGACATGCATGTGCTGTAGTTGGCTTCAAAACATTCAATGAACTTGTCAGCAACATGGTCCAGATTCCTGCAGCATGTGACATGCGTCTGCACGCATCCTGCCCCCACAGTCTCTGCCTGGCTCCCCCCACCCTCCTCCACCCCCAGTTTGCTCTCTCATCCTGCCCACCAGCAGCTAATGTCCACCGCTGCAGCGCAGCACCTCCCACTGTATGCTGCATGCTCCTCTGTGTGCCTGTGGTAAAACCTCGCCAAGTTTAGTGTTCTAGCCACTGCACTCCCCTCCCCAACTCACACATCAATCTCAGAGGCAGATGGATTCCTGTCTCCCAGCCGCATCCCAACTTTTTGACCAGTACACATACTTGGATAAATGTTCTCTGTGAATACAAAACAGCAACATTTGTCTAGTGTACCGGAGACCTCTTGGAAGTTTTGTAGACAGATGAGGCCGGGCTGTGCTAGCTGAGAGAGACGATATTTGAGCTTGAATCTGACTAGCACATGCACAGAAGCATAGGGTATTATGAAGGCTCTGCATGATATCGTGACCCAAGGTTGAGCTTACAGTAGGTGGCCATATTGCCTCATATCAAGGGCAGTGTACGTTGGAAGACCATAGCAGAGACGTGTGACCGAACTATGTGCACGAGCGCATAACATGCCGCATTCCTTGTTTTCTCCCATTTTTGAGTGAAGCTAATTGATAGTGCCATCTGCCATCTCCTTTTAGAAAGCCAGTGCAGTGCCTTGGCTGTTGATGTGAGTTGTTTTGTCAAAGGAAAGAATTGAAAATGTGAGCGGTGATCTCCATGTAATACTTAGGCTTTAATGCCCTTTACCACTCATTCAGTGCTTGTCTGTGTTTATGTTTTCAGTGTTACAGTGTGATTTTATTTAGGTGAAATTTGTTTTCAGTCTATCTGCAGTAGTGCACTTAAAGGGCCAGGAAGGTTAGTGGAACACATTTGCTCTGCCTCTGACCTCACAATTCCACTGTAACAACAGTGTTCCGTCATTTAAAAAAAAACAAAACTTGTTTTGGTTTAAATTTGTTTAAAGATTTGTTTAAATTGTGTGTGCCAGTGTATGTGAGCGTGTTGAAGTCTCTCTGACCCTCCACACCCATTAGTGCGTTCTTCCACTAGCTTCTCTCTCGTTCCTGCTTCAATATTCAAGGGAGGATTGAGATCCATTCAGGTAATTTTGCAGTCTTCAAAAAATGCATTGAAAGACATTCCAGTAGCTCAGTGGTGCACCTGCGCGCCACTCTGCTCCCCAGTTCGGAGGATGCCAGCACCTATGTTTAGTCTTTTATGTTTAGTCTTTTTTAGTCTGTTTCTCTTTATTTCCTTTGGACTCCAGTGCTTTTTAATAATCTGTTTTGGACATGGTATGGCTGCTCCATTACCCAGGAGCCCATACAAAGGTTCATTTCTGCCTGCCTGCATAACTGCTGGAGGGAGGATTTTATGTCCAGAAAATGTTAAGATGGCAACAGCTCGGTGGGAGACAGTATGTGAGAATCACCTCTTAGGCTCATTTTACTGTTTCTCATGTAGAAGGAATTCCCTCACTATGTTCTCATTCTGAGCATCAAAGCCAACTGGGATGGGGGTTTGTCACATTCTGAATTCTAGCTCATGTCATATTTTGTCAGCATTGGCTTTGATAGACTCAGGTTATCAGTACAAATTTACATTCAAGATTAGTTGTCTTTTACATATATATCCCCTCTCCTGCAATCATGGCTAATTAGCTGCATCCGTCATTGTAATTGTTTAATTTTTCATGCTAGTTCAGTCACCCTTGTATTAGTGCCATGCATGTGAAACAGACTCTTGAAAGGTTTTCTTTTTGTATCTTGCATGCCTAGCATAATAGGACATTCAAAATCCCTTGAAAATTTTAAACTTTTTTTTTTTATGTATATATCTCCTCAACATTCCCAGTACAACTGCTGTAGAGTCCACGACTCAACTCTTGACTAAAGTCTTCACTCCGAGCGTCTGAGCCGGCTGCTGCGGCATATGCCACGCTGCTCTGTGACCCTCACTCTCCACTCCTCTCCTCTCCCAGCTTTTCCAGATCCCTCAGATGCAGACAGCCCAGCCTGCCATTCCAAGTAACAGCGCTTCCTTTCGACCCGTGTCCAGCCAGCCCATCATGATGTTCCTGACGCCCATGCCATTCACCTCATCCCAGACCGGCCAGTACTACGTACTCCAGTACTACGTGCCTCAGGTACCCAGAGCAGAGAAAAGCGCCTGTGCAAATATGTACACAGTGTAGCAAATGGGTTGAAAATCTGTCTATAAACAGGTTGGCCAGCAATAAATAAACTGCTCCTAAAATGTGTAGATAAAAATATGTTTTATCTTGGAAGCAGAAATGAGAAGTTCTAGTTTAGTTTTTTTTCAGTGTAAAAACTAAATGTTTTTGTATTTTTTGTTTGTTTACCGCTTTGAATATCTCTTAGGAGTGTCCTATATGAATGGCCATGTCTGGTGCTAGGCCCTTTACCTCTGCTGTTCTGTTTCATTCTCAGTATCACCACAGTGGCCTTCCTTACGTGGGACATCCCCAGCAGTACTCCGTCCAGCCCACAGGACCCAGTACATTCTACCCTGGGCTCTTTCCTGCAGACTGCCCACTAGCATATGGTGAGTTTGGACTTCCCTTTCTCTACCCCCACCTGGGAAACCCACACGCGTGCTCTCACCGATAAAGAGACCTTTCTTCTGGGTATTCCCGCTGGCTGAAACTGCTTTTTCGTTTGCTCTCTAACTGAAACCAGTGCTTTTTTTTGGTCACCACTAGTGGCAGGGCCTTCATACTATCCTGGCCAGACCATATACACCAAATCTCCATCCATAATAGTGCATACAGCTCAGCAGCCTCCACCCACTAAGAGGGTAAAGAAAACAGTGAGTATTCCCCCTGCCTCAGAGGTGAAATTAATTTAATTGTGGATTGACTTAATAGATGCAAATAACTTGCTGTTCGCTAAGATCCGTATCCGAGACCCTAACCAGGATGGCAAGGATATCACAGAGGAGATCATGTCAGGAGTAGGCATTAGCCAGAACACAAGCCCACCAGTGGGACGTCCCTGCACTACCCCTACTGCTCCACAGGTAAGCCATTCAGTCCCACAGCCCGAGCCCCTGATCGGCTGCAGGCCGCTGCTTCGCGTGATCCACTCCACAGGTCAAAGTACTCTCTCATCTAGTCCTCCCTCATAATAAGCTCTGAGCTGATTGTTTGGTTGTTTGGCTGGCTTTCATTGTCTTGTCCTATTAAAAGCATCATACAATCAGCAACAAAATCTGATGGTGTAGTTTGATTTCCGGCCATTCTCTCTTCCTTCTTCAGTGATTCGGTCACACCGTTGACCCTCCTCCGTCATATTTGACTGGTTGCAGTAGCTTGTGTGATTGTGGCTGTTCTGATTTAAGAAGGCTTCTCAGATGTGTTTTGATGTTCCGACTTGCCGTGCCTATTCTTTCGTCTGCCTCCATCTTAGTTCTCCCTCACAGCCACTCGAATCCTCCTGATCTTCCCTCGTGTTCCCTCTACACAGACAGCCCACGTAAAGGCCCTGTAAGAAGGATTCAGCCAAACCCTGAGCACCTCAGCTCCTCTGAGGAAAGGCCTCTCTGTAAAGGGAACACTCACTACTGCGCTGTTGCACTTACTTTGTGTCCTCTTTCCCTAAATGTTAACAGTGTTCCTCTTTCCTCTCTTTCTCTATTTCTCCTGCCCATTTATTTAAGCACCCCATGCTTGTCTGCTGTCTCTTGCTGTCTTTGTGTCTTCACCCCCCCCCCCCCCCCCCACCTCCACACACACACACACATTTTGTGCCTTTGCGGCTGGATCTTTTGCCCTCTTGTGCTTTTTCTTTGCCTCTTTCTCTACTCACTTCTCTAATTATGCTGTGCTGTGCTGTGCTGTGCTGTGCTGTGCTATGCTCACCCCCCCACCCTCATTGCCATTCCCCTTCTTCTGCATGTGTGTGCAGTATCTCTCTCTCTCTCTCTCTCTCTTTCTCTCTCTCTCTCTATCTCTCTCTCTCTCTCTTTCTCTCTCTCTCTCTATCTCTCTCTCTCCATCTTTTCTGTCTTTTGCTAGTTTTTATGTCCACACCCTCATTATCCTCGCATTTTCTACCTCAAATCCCAGCAGCTGAACAGCCAGGTAGCAGAGCAGGGGAATGTCAATGTCGGCCTGGCCCTGGAGGCCCACTGTCCGGCGAAGGCTGCAAGTCCAGCAGCCGGAGAGGCGGTTGCCTCAGGCACGCTGACGCCCTCATTGCCTTCCAGCACTGCTGCTCCTTCAGGCCTCACTCTCCCAGGCCAGGCTGTTATAGAGGCAGTCCAGGCCTGTGGAGCCTCCACTGGGGCAGAGCTGAAAGAGACTGGGAAGGAGCCAGAGGTCTTGCTGGAGGATAAAGTGGAGTCCATCTTACAGTCCAAGCTTAGGCAAAGCTTGAGTCAAGGTAAATAACCACATGCATGACATGCTATGTTAGGACACTAAAAAGACACCAGACCGATTTGTTATGTTTTACAGCTATTAGTTTATCCAACACCTGGAAGAAGCCAAAAGAGGACACTCCTGTGGGGCAGGCCCAGTGTCCTGACAGAGAGGTGATTCCTCTCTCCAGGTGCTCACTGTACCCCTCTCTGCATGCAGAGCCAGAGCTGAAGGATGGGAAGAGGCAGTATGATAGAGACTTCCTGTTGGCCTTCCAGTTCATGCCTGCCTGCATGCAGAAGCCAGAGGGGCTTCCTCCCATCTCTGATGTGGTACTGGACAAGGTAAGCCTGCTAAAACATTGGCCTTAGGGGAGCTTTAAAACCATTCCATGGAGAGGGGCTGATGGACTTCGACTTGACTCTGTTCTTTTCTAGATCAAACAAAACAAGCTGCCCCTGCAGCAGGTGGGCCCTCGCCTTATCGCCAGAGACCCAGGCTTCAACCCAGCCTCTGCAGACTTCAGCAGGGCAATTCCTGGAGGCAGGGGTGCACCGGTGGGTCTCTCCGCTCATCCCTTCTCTTCTGTCACAAATAAATGAGCGCCTGGTCATCTTTTGTGACCGAGGTCTTTGTGACAATGTTACCGCCCATAATAAAGAGCACCCATTCGTTGCTTCAGCTGCTCAGTGTAGGCCCGAGACGGCTGCCTCCCCGCAAGATCATCACCAACGTGTCCATGAACGACGAGGTGCAGCTGAAGAAGGCCGAGAATGCCTGGAAGCCTGGCATGAAAAGGGAGAACACCCAGAACCCCGAGACCCAGAAAACTCAGGTCAGCACCTCACTCCGCCATGCCCTGTTTTCAGATTTCAGAGTCACAGCCTGTTATGGTTGGCTTGAAAGCTACTTAATTTTATTTGCGATATGCTCTTCAAGAATTGGATATTTAAATTATAGAGTCGTTGTTTAATTGGGTGGGTGTGCGGGGAGTGTGCAGGAATGTAGCTATGCAGGGGGACATTGGTTTCTAGTGTAAACAGGGGGTGTGATGATACTGAGGACCAGATCTTGTGTGCTTGTTGTTCCTTGTGTTGATTGTGGTGTTGATTTTGGTGAGAGAGTATTGTAGATATTGTAGTGTATTCTGTGGATGATCTTGTATATATTATAGGTTAACACCCAGTGGTTGTGTTAAAAATATTCTTGCAAATTTGTGTGCAATTCAGCATTTGGAGAGATTGACAGATTGTTTTGTTTTTTTTTCCATGCACGCTTTTAACCAAAAAACAAGCATGTTGAAATGTTGTTTATAAAAGTTTTGCCGTCAGTGTTTTCTGTTGCCTGCCTGTTGCCTGCACTCTGACTACAGGGTAGCCAACTAATTAGGATCATCATCTATAGTGCGACTAGCATGCTGTGCTGATATCAGTGTATTATTAGGCCTTGGCAATGATTTTGAAAGTGTCCAAGTTCATGTTGTTAGTGAAGTTGTTAGTGTGGTTGTTAGCTCTGCTCCTACTGCAGCTGACAAAATGAAAGGCTTTTATTGAGGACTGGTCAGCTGTTAGAAGGTTTTGCTCTCACAGCCTCCTCCACGTTTGCCGCCTCCTGCTGCTGCACCCTGGATTCCCCAAAGCCAAGCGCAGCTGATGACAGCACAGCTACACCCACAGTGGCAGTGAACTGCTTTACAGCACTGACCAACGTGCAAGGCAGCAGGGTTTACATAAGAGTCATAAACGTCTTGCGACATGAGTTCAGCTGAGAGCACACCTGATCGAATCGAAAGGTGAAGAATATCTGAAATTTGTCGACGTTTCTCTTACACTCTCTCTCTCTCTCTCTCTCTCAGCCAAAAATGGATCATTACTTTAAATATATAGAAAAGACAGTGAAGGAGAGGAGGGGTTCTTCACGCATTCGGTTCCTGCTCCAGGACGTCATTGACCTGCGACTGGTTAGAGACTCTGCCTGTGTTTGTGTGTTTGTGTTTGCCATTCCAGCGCATGGTGATGCAAAAGTATGCATCTGCTGATTTTGCTTTTCTAGAATAACTGGGTGTCGCGGCGAGCTGACCACGGGCCCAAGACCATCGAGCAGATTCATAAGGAGGCCAAACTTGAGGAGCAGGAGGAGCAGAGGAAGGTGCACCAGCAGCTGCTGTCCAAGCACAACAAGAGGCAAAGGTGTGGCCCTCAATTCCGTGACAGCTTTTTTCACCTGGCTGTGTGAGGCCGAGGACAAGTCCAAGGACAATCGACAAGAGGATGGACACATTTGCCAACGTGTGCTAAAAGACAATGCAATAATTCAAAAAAAATAATAAAACTGTGTGACAAAGAAACAAGTTCTGACTCTAATGTATTTTTGCTTTTTCCTTTATGAACTGCAGACAAAACTATATTTAACATTTGCAGATGTTCAAAAGAAAAGACAGAGGTGAATATAGAAATAATATTATTTATTTTTTATTTTATTCTTCCTTGGCTTCTCGTGAATTCAGATAGGCTCTGCCCATTAGATTTCACTTTTTTGTTTGTTTTTTTTTTAATTTCTTTTTGCTAATTTCAAACCTGTCCTAGGATTTTCACACAATCTGAGTGAAATTGGTGTCAAAATATTTGCAAGAGTCTGAATCTCAATAATTATTTAAACAAAAACCTGACATAAAAAATACAGTTGTCCTATTCCAGTCTAATATTAGTAGTACAAATTAGTAGTACAAAGGTCAGGCTTTAACTTTAACTTTAACTAGCTGTCACTCCTGAAGGACATGTTCAGATTTCATGAAATTTAAAAGACTTATACCAGTATTGACTTTGAGGTAGCTTACCAAATGTAGCAGTTTTGTCAATATGGGGCATTATAATATTGCAAATAACTGTTTCTCAACGACTGCTCTTCTGATCAAGATGAAATTTTGCATACTGCTTCTGTAAGCAAGCTGGAGGATTGCTAAGGCTGAGTCAAACATTGGCTAATGTTTTTCAGGTAATTGGCTAATCATTTTTCAGTGGGCTTCAAAGGATGTAATGTAATTTAGTAAGAACTGGCTTCAGAGGACTGCTACAACGTTGATTCTTATAGAAATTACTTTGAATTTAAATATCCTACTGCTTTTTATGTTGCTGATGAACTGTAACACACTAGTCGTAGGACCTTTCTCCAATCTTCACAAATTTGGTATCAAAATATTGATGAGACTGAAACATGTTGATATTTGTATGGAGTATGGCCCCTACATACCTATCAATCCTTCCAAGGTGTACTGATTCATTCAAAACAGCTGAAAAAAAAATTAAGACTTCTTTGAGTAATTCTTATGAAACTTGACATGAGTATTGATTTATGGACTTTAAGCTAGCATGGCAATTATAGGACATTTTTGCCAACAGAGCCCCTCTGACTTATGAAAAGGTATTAAAAAAAAAAAAAAATGAGTCAATCCCATTGTGTACCAATTGTGCATGAGAAATGCAGTTTATACAGTGCAATACTTTGTGACTATTCCATAAAAAAGTTCAATACGTTTCGTAAACCTTTTTTTAGCCTGATTTTTGATACCTAAATTAGTTGGGCAAATGCACCTTTCAAACAAATCAGTGACCTTTTGATCTAGAGATACCCTTTCAATGTAAAAAATGCAGATCTTCTTGTAAATAATTATCAAAAATATGTGTCTTTAATTATCAATCCCCAAGAGCAGGATTTTTATTAATAGGCTAAAACTTAGCCATAGAGTGTTAGATTATCACCAAACTTCAATGGTGTATATGAACATACTGTGAATGCAAGTACATTTGGGGTGAACTGACCTTCTGGGGGAACTATATTTCTTAGTCATGTCGAATCAGAAAAAATAATATTTATATAAAGCAATTCAGCAGAGAAAATTGAGAGATTGGTTTCAAAATACAACATTCCTGGAAACAAAACCTCAAAACCAACCACAAAGGCTGGTGAACTTAATATGGGATGTCATCAGCAACCAAGTTGTGCAGATGTGATAAAATGATTGGACCCCTTAATTGCCAACTGCAGCTATAATAAATGTAATTCTAATGTATGTCATGAATTCCCTAGATGAAGGAAATTAGACATTTCAATAGCAACACACCTCCCTTGATGGAATGACTGGGTACAGAAACTAGTTGACCAGAAAGGCCAAAAAAAATAGCACAACCACAGCCTTCAAACCAGACAACAAACCTGCTTAATGCTGACAGTTTTATTTTTTTTCAAATACAAAATACAGACTCACTCTCATTAAATAACCATTTGATGAACTAATGCAGAATATAAATTAAGACAGTGACACAAGCTTTACTGTAGTTACTAAGCATTTAGGTTTGGGTGTTCTTAGGATTTGGTGGGATGGTTACGAGCAAATATTGGCATATTAGATAAGCAGAAAAATACTATGGATGGGTTCAACACATGATGTGCGTACTCGTTTGACTTTGGATCTATTGGATCCCGCCAATAACTGTTGAAAAGAAAAATGACCACCTGATTGCTAAAACATATAATGGAAATAAATGTCTTATGCAATACGAGAATTATGGAAATCGGGTCAGCTTTGGAATAGAGAGGCGCGTTAGGCACATACTAATAATATTAATACATTTTCAGAGACACACAATATCCATCCTGCCAAGGACAGGCAGTGATCAGTGAACCAGGCAGCCAGTAAGAGAAATAAAATCACCAAGAAAGTCAGGCTTTTTGCTGTTTTTTTTTCAAAAAAATGTCCTTGACAGAACACAAGATATGACTGAATGAGCAAAGTTACATTTATATAGAGCCTTTCAAAGAACATACAATGCTTTCCAATGAACACACACAGCTTCTACATTCAGTCACATGCTGGATATTGTGTTAAATTGTTTGTCAGTGGCTTACTGCAGGGTGACTGTATGTAAAATGGGGAAGAGTAACTCCACTCCAGCCTCCTCTATCTCACAGTCATGCAGAGTGAGCTGTGTGTGTGTGTGTGTGTGTGTGTGTGTGTGTATGTAGGTATGTATGTGTGAGCTCTCTGGATGACCATGGAGACGACTGTGCAGTCCTCGGTGCTCAGAGTCAGAGTGTGTGTCTGTGTGTTTGCTGTCAGGTCCAGAGCAGAGCTGCAGGAGAAGTCCAGTCTGTGCTGCAGAGCAGAGAGCAGATCTGCTGCTGCTGCCCCCTGCTGGAGGTCAGAGACACTGTAGCAGTGGAGCAGCCTCAGCAGCAGCCTGTCAACACTGAGAAAACAAAACACACACACACACACACACACACACACACACACACAGACACACACACATACACACACACACACACAAACACACACACAGTGGCAGGGCAGTTAATTTCAGATTAATATAAATATTTCACTCGAATTTACCAATTACCATGGACTGTAATATGTTGATTACCTGACACAGGAGTCTCAATAAAACCTAAACAATGCTGGCACAAAATGACATCTTGGAAACTTTCCAAAACACACATAAATGAATATATAAGTGTATGTAAATGTATATAAGTTTTTATAACACGCCCAGTTTCCTGCTTATTTTCAGCCACTTTTTGGTAACTGCATTTATATTATGTCAAATGAGATTTTAATGCTTTAATTTTTGTGTATTAAGAAATGGTACTTGATCAATTTATGTTATTTATCCTCATATGGAAAGATTTGCTTCCATATTTTCCATATTTCAAATTTTGTGGGAAAAAGATGTCTGGAGATTTTACAGTCTCTTATAGCCTGCAAGTTATAGGACAGTGCCAGACCTGTGAAACAGTGCCACTTCATCCAGTGTTTAGATGACGTTTGATGCTTAGACCTCATTAGTCATATGCTAATAGTAACTTTGATACAATCTTCAATACAGTGTTGAATCAATGTGCTTTGCAATAGTGAGCTTTGATGCCTCAGTATCTAACATCCCATCACTACACTGGAGTTCTACCATATGTATTCTTTCTCTGCCTGTTCGTTTTCCATATTGTTCTCCGTTCCCGTGTTCTTAATATCTGTGTTATCTTACTTTTACCTCTATGTTTTCTTCTTCCTGGTTAGCCTCACTTTGTTTTTTGTTTATCATGTATTCTGGTAACCTGCTCTTGGATAATGTTTCTGCTCCTCCTAATAAACAAAGTTCGACAACACGCTTGTGTCTTGCCCTGCCTGTCTCAGCATTACAGTTAATCTAAAGGTCAAAGCATAAACTTCACTGGCAGATACACCTATATTTAAACATTACCACGTATGTACACAGTTTTCTAATTACATTAACATATTAACAAATAAGCAGACATCTAGTTTCTGGACATCTGAATATTTTCAAAAATTTGATTCTTTAAAAGGTGGGTTTAAATGATACAGCACTACAAAAAGCATGCCAACCATAGGCAACAAGCAATCCTTGAATTAGAATAAATTAATATTTCTGTATTTGGGCAAAATAATAATATGATTCTTAGTCCACGTAATATTTAGGCTCCATGCATGTAAATATATCTTTTATTTAAAAATGAACACATTGTCTATTTTCACCATTAGTCGCTTTGAAACCATTTAAGCCCACTACACTCCATTTAAGATGACCTTAGAGTGTTTTAATGAGGAGTTCCTTCAAGTACAAACTTGCATCAGTTTTCACTGTACTGGCTGCAAGTAAGAAATTATGATATGCAAAATAAATGCTGTTTGATGGAATAAATGAATGACAAATATGAAGTTACGATGTGATCATAAAATGGCTTAGGCTAATGTGTCCATGTGTTCTTACAATCCTGGCAGGTCATGTGTGACTGGGGTTGGAGCTTTACTGAAACAGATGTTTTACATCTTGTTCTGGATTATAATCTGGCTAGTGGAATTGAGAGCCCTTTCCCCAATGGGAGAAAATGATTTTATTGTTTTATGTGAGATCATCCTGAGCAGACCATTCACAAATCAGAACAGTTTCCTGTGGCTACAGTGAGGACCTCAGCTGATACTGGAATATTCACCCACTGCTTTGATATGCTTATCTCACAGATTTCACAACAAAACCCCAGAATATCTACAATGTAGATGAGACAGGATTTGTCACTGGTCCATGACAAATCCTGTAAGATTATGTAGCAGACTACAGGTGGAAGTGGGAGGGAACAGATAACCGTCCACATCACTGGGAATGTTGTTGGGCAGATTCATCATCTACAAAGGGAAACGGTTGTACAATTCTTGGTGTCAAGGAGGTCCAGACCGCAACCCCATTTTTGTGACAGAACATGGACGGTTGGACAAATCTCTTCCTTAAACTATTCACTCAGATCTCAGACTGATCATTTCTCAGGGTTTTAATATTTGATGGTTAAACCTTGCATGTGACTCTGGGACTGGGGGACTAGGGGGCTTCTTAACATTTTTTCTACTCCTGAACCTCTTACTGAATAAATGTTGAGCTGTTAATCCTTTCAAAACTATACATTTTTAATATTTTGTCAATAAATCATGACATGATCTTACTTGGAACTTAAATGGACTTAAATGATGCAACTGTACCTATTAAGATGATGCCAGACTTTGCACCTATTTAAGAAAATATCTTTATTTACATTATAAAACAGACATGAACTAATAAGCACATTTTGAAATGAGAAGTTAGACATTCATATTATAAATCAATTAAATATCTATGAAAAATGCCTGGAAAATTATTTTGGCAGGCTTATTGCATGCAGTAAAGGAGTAAAGTTATGTTAATATGGAAAGGACATGAAATTCTATACCATACAGCTATTTTTGAAAGAAAGACTTAATTCCTTTAAATCCTTTCCATACAATCCTAATTCGAAATCTCTTCTTCTCACATGTTCTTGCTTCCGAGGCTCCATTCGCTTCTTTCGATGTCTGCTCTATGTCTTTTTGATGACGTTTCAGTTTCTTCTTCCCATGTGTCTTTTTCTCCTTGAACTGTTTCTCCTGTGCATTTGGTGCTGGCCTCACATCTGAGTGAGGCAGTAGTGGACGGCAAGGCCTGTAGGGTCTGGATGATGGGGCTTCTTGGAACCAGTGGGGCTCACCAGGTGCAAATCTGGTAGGCTGTCTGAGGGAGAGTGAGGGAAACCTGTTGTCTCGTGGTTTGGGAGACTCCAGGGGGAAACTGGGCCTTGGGCTTTCCAACTGTGAAAAAGCATTTAATTTAGCATCACTATTAAATACATGCATGTGCACACACTTTGATATACTATCAAAAATATAATGTAAGTGATATTGTAGTGCCATAGGCAATCCATTTGTTGATATGCCCTAATACATTTATGCTCACTATTTACCTGGACTTTAATTATAGTTCCTTATTTCAGTCTAAAACCATCTGCTGTGTATAGCAGAACATTGCTTCATTGGATGTGCACTGCAGTGTAACTAAGTGTTTCTCTTTTCCTACTTTCTCAAGCTGTGCTCTCAGCCTTCTCAGTTCAGCTTTGATCTCCACATTCTCCCTCTGCAGTTCTCGCACTGCTAGCTCGAGGTCTAGACCTCCAAGACACCGCCCCACACGTGCAGCCTTCCGTCGGTTGTCCTCCCATGTCTTTCTCCGACATTCACCCAGGGTCTCTTTGCTCAACTCCTCCTCCACCTTATGGATTCCCATTTGGAACATACAGAGACATATGACCCAGCAATGTGTATTCGGTCCCTAGAGATCTTCAGCCTCATTCTAATCCCTAAAAGGCAATCTCTATCTAAAAAGGGCTCATATCAAAATTGAAAGTGGTGTGTTAGTTGTAACAGTCGCCAGCTGTGTTGATAACTCACTCTACGATGCGCTGACACGGTGGAATCTTCCAGCTGCTTACCGTCCTCCTACAAAACAGAAACCTGCTTAACACACTGATATCCAGCTCAACAGGAGGATGTCTTACAATGTAGGTCGGCTCTAAAGTGGGAGAATTGCTGCAACTAACTTCAAAAGGATGAACGCTGTTCTGCCAAAAATGCATCTCACTTTTGTAATCGTATCTTTTTTTAAATGTTTCTACTACTGTTTGTCTTGTTTATTCTGACTAGCAGTTGCTATCACACCACGCGACTAGAATGTTATACGTATGACGCCGCATGGTTACAGAATTCAAAAGATTACAGCTCGGACGATATTGAACGCGCGTTAAAATACGCTCATGAATGAGTTTAACAGACACCTGTTCATTTCAACACAATGGGAGAAATTACTCTGCTCACAGAGCTTAGTAACGCGTTAGAGGAAAATTCGCTGCTGCACTTTAAAACACTGAGCGTTTTTCTTAAAACACATAAAAGGTGCAAGATCACGCGTTGTCGTGTGAGCACCTCAGTCGTAAAAAGGGCTGAGTTGTCATGAATACGTTATGATCAGGAGTAGTCGGCCGTACTGCTGCGACATCCGGTCAAATCAACCGTCCTCTAAGAATCAGCGCAGTACTAGTTTTGGTAATAGCAGCATCTATGGACATAAACGGCGGGGAAACGGATGGTTTCTTTCTCGTCAACGTTATAGTCCATCACACTTGCTCCTATAGATCGGGATAAAATCTCCATACCAAAACCTCTGTGCATTGGCATGATGAAAATTTAGAGCACGCAAATCCTTCACTTCTGAAACAGCAGAAATTATGTAATTTTACACAGATTAAAAAACCCCTCAACGTTAAAGACTGCTGTTGACGGAGTTTTAATGTAAATATAGCAGGTTGGGGAAGTGTAACGATGAGCGGTAAGGAGGCGGACGCATTGTGTGGAAAAGAGTGAGATTTATTAGGGGCAAATCCAAAGTCCAGGGTCAAATTATTAACATGGAGAGTCCGAGAATTCACGATAAACTAAAGTAAAGAAAAGTGCACGAAGACAAACCAGGGATGCAGGCTATAACATTGGGGCGAGGATAAACATTCAGGCTTATATTCACATGCACGGAAGCCTCGATTAACAAACAGCAGCTGGACTTACAATAAATAGCAACAAGACTAAACTAAAACAGGGTTTAAAAACATGGTCACATGAGCATTAAACCAGACACAAGTGCAAATTATGAGGGGTGCAGAAAACGAAACGAAGGAATGGAACCACAACAAGGGAGTAAATCAAAATAAAGACACTAGACAGGGAAACCGTGGAGACATGAACGCTAGGAGGGTGGTCAGTGGTGACAGGAAGCTTGTTTCAGTCATGGATGTCTTTGGCAAAATGAATGCAACTAAAATGCTTTCCTCATCTGTCCTAATAACCAAATAATAACCAAGTTCTTCTTTATTTCTAAATAATATGCCTTTCGGAAATTGTATAACTGCTTGTGTTATATTACTTTCTTTTATTCAGAAACACAGGAGACTCAGGTGAAAAGTGTGATGGAAATTATACACTTATTATTATATCCTAAAACTTGTCTCACCTAATCGTAGTCATCAGTTTATTAGATAAATGCATACCTATTTTTCTGTTTGTGTTTCACATGTTCCATCCCTTTTCTCTTCTTTGAAAGAAAAATTCCTTAACTTAATCAAAGACTAGGATTAAAAAAATAAAATAAAATAAAATCATAGACAGGTCAGCTGAGCCCACTCCCTTGTCGTAATGTCCCCATATTGACAGTTAAATACCACATATTAAATACAATAGACACTGGAGTGTCTTGTTTTTCTCTGAACATTCCACAGTGCGTCTAGAATTTTAATAGTTGTTTATTTCTGCTGTTTTTCTGCTCTTATTTGAATTTGTTTTTGTCTTAAGGAGAAAAAAAAGGCGTCAAACGAGACCTGTGACCCCAGGGGGAAATCGTGGATCAGATGCTTCACACCAAGTCACTGTGTAAACAACACCAGGTTCATGTTTTAGTGTGAGGAATGAGTGCAGGAGTGTTTTGAAAGAGCAAATACAAACACTAACAAGAAGAGAACAAAGAAAACAGGAAGGAGAAGCTCCTATCCTTTTTGAGTTACTTACTGAGTTCATTCTCATAGCAAGTTCATTACACCTTGTGTACTTGTTGTAGTGAAGTTTGCTGTTTCTATATTGGCTGAGAGAAGGAGCAGACCTGTTCCATTTACATTTAAACAACAGAATCTTGTCAGTGGAGGATGTACTTTCTCAAACCTTTTTAACTGGTATCTTGCCTCTGTGTCTCTCTGTGTTCGCAGGACAGGGACCACTGCACGCCTCGCACCAGAACACCTTTCCAGTGATGACTCCCCTCGTGTGGAATTAGTTCACAGCTGTTTAGTCTTATACTTATCCACAACTAGGATTAGTCCATTTACTATTTCTTAGAAGTGGGGATCAAGAACATTGGAAGACGTGAGTAGTTTTTTGGAGCAATACAGATCAATACATAAAAACAGGCAAATGACCTGGTTATACTCAAATACATCCATAAACTTATCAAACAAAGTAATGCTTAGGTATGAGTTTTCTTGACTTCGTGACTTATTATGAAGCTTAACTTGTTATGAACTGACACATGTGATAATGTTCACACATTTAGCTGCAATTCTTTGTTTAACTTCAGAGGGTTAAATGGAGCTCACTCAGATGATGGTGTTGACTGCTTCAAGGATTTTCACTAGAAGTTATATAACTGCAAGTTATATTACCGATGTCTAAGTGTATGCAGCGCAGAATTCTTTATTCGTAATGTAATACATGTCCTATTTCATTCTACAAGATAAACAGGTTGGAAAATATTTGTGTAAAATAGATTAGACATAAAGCCATGCAGACATTGTAAGTGGACATCAAGGAAAAATATAAAATAAAAGAATAGTATAGCATACAGTTACAGGGTATGCCTGTTTTCATTGATTACTAGGGAAGCTCTTTGTCTCCCTCTTGTGGCCATTGTTGTCTGAGCCAACAACCATATCAACATAAGTGACATGAAGTTATAGAAATTAATTAAAACTGAAACGTATTTTTATAAACACGATTTGACAGTGTGTTTTACATATTCTGGTTGAATATGACATTTGTGTCGACAAGATTATAAAAAACATAACCATACCTTTACCTGATACTTATATCCAAAGTGACTTACGAGTGAGTATAACTTGAGCAATTGAGGGTTAAGGGCCTTGCTCAGATAACCAACAGTGACAACTTGGCAGCAGTAGGGCTGGAACCGGTAAGCTTCTGACTACATGTCAAGTATCTTAACCACTGAGCTACCACTGATCACTGCTGGGGGTCACCATAAATGTTAGAATTTAAAATGTTGGATACTAAACTATTTAAAAAAAACATTTTGGGACATTTATTTATTTAATTTCCCCTAACCTTTGACAGCACGGCTAGTACAGACCTCTGTATATCCATCTTCTTACCCCTTCTCTCTGCACACAAAAAATAAAACACATTGAGAAGAGACTAATTGCCCAAAGGATAAAAAATAAAATGACATATATAATGATAAAAGGAAAAGGTAACTAGATAACAGTAGATGTGTTAATATAAAATCAAAAGTCATCTAAACAGAACTCAATGCAATAAGTGTGTTTTGAGATGTTTTTGTTTTGCTGTTGTTTTTGTTTTGTTTTTTTTGTTTTTTTTTGCCTTCAAGTGCTAATGCCATTATGAGTTGCTAGACCATGAAGACATTTAAAGACATTTAAAGAATAATAAAATAATTAGATTTTGCTGTAAAAGACAGATGTCATGTTCACACTGCACAACTGCACTGCTTAATGTGAGCAGACATCTGGCAGACACGCTTATCTATAGCAACTTACAGTTTCAACTATATTACAGAGCTAGGTCCATATAGCGGTAGGAGTTTGATTCAGTTCAGTTCAGCTCACTCAGGCTTTCATTTCTGTTTTCTTGTCTTCAGGTTTTGTTTCATTGTCCCTAATAGGTCCAACTTGTGCTTGTCTACTCATGTCTCACTGTCCTCCTTTGCTTGATGTCACAACTTCATTGATACCTAAAGTGAATGTTGGAAATATCACATGTTCTTTGAGTAGGAATCAAACATCATTGCTCTAATACACTGGACTGATAGTGGACTCTGCCGAGGTACACCTACCCCTGATGTTGTGATGTTACTGAGCCTCATCCTGTCTCAGATGCCTTGGCTACTCCCATCATCCCCTGATGTCCCCTGTTGTAGCCCACACCACCTCCACTCCAACCAGCTACTCTCTGTTGCCCTTAATGGACGTTCTCTTGCGACTAGACACAAGTCTAGAACCTCCAGAAAGTTGGACTAAACATTAAATGCTTATTTCATTTTTTTATTTATGTCTCTCTTTAAACAGCCAGAGGAGGATGGGACCCCCTTTGAGTCTTGGTTCCTCTCGATGTTTCTTCCTCATGCTCTAGGGAGCTTTTCCTTGCCACTGTCACCCTTGGCTTGCTTACTGGGGGCTTGGACTTGGACATTTGAAAAGCTGCTTTGTAATAGCACCTGTTGTAAATAAAATAAAATAAAATACAATTTTAAAAAGTACTTTATAAATCAATTTTGGGTATTTGATTTTTATATGTAATCTTAAAATGTATAAGATAACTAAAATTTGTTTTTTAATCATTACATTTTTTCACTTAAAACAAAAATATAATTTGGATAGTCCCAATAATCTAGAAAAATCAAATCTCATCATTACAGTGCCAACAACACATCAACATCACCAGACTTCAAAGCACTTGTCTGAGAGGAAGATTTGTATGCCTGTAAATCTGTTGTTGAAGAGCCTATAAAATCAAAATAGGCGTTTAAATTTGAAATTTTAAACTAAAATAAATACAGCCTTATTTTACATGCCTAAACACACACACACAGTTACCTCACAGTGTGAATATTGTTGTTGGTGGAGAAAGTATCATAGATCCTCTTTGCTGACACATCAGTGATGTCATAAATCACCGCCTAGTAGTACAAACACCTGTAGATTTATATATCAATGAATTAAATTAATGAACGAATGAATGAAGAAACGAATGACTGAATTAGCAAATGAATGAATAAGCAAAGAAATAAATAGTATATTTGTGTCAGTGGACCTGAGTCATTAATGGCCAGATAATTATGCATTCTGACATTTTAAACAAAATATCATTTCTTTCAGTTCTTGTACACATGACTTGTTATCTATCAGGCATGAAACTGTAAATCATAAAGAGTCTGTTATGCCTTATTTCTCTTTTTAATGAGAACATGTGTTTCTACAAGCAGTCTGGATATTTTGTAGACCACAGAGGTCCATCTTGCCAAGTACAGGAAGTGATCAGTGAACCAGGCAGCCAGTGAGAGAGGTCGTCATTTCCAAATAAAATCACCAAGAAAATCAAGCTTTTTGCTGTTTGCTTTTGAAAAAAATAAGTCCTTGAAGGAACAAAGGATATGACTGAATGAGCAAAGTTACATTTATATAGAGCCTTTCAAGGAATGCTTTACAATGCTTTACAATGAACACACACAGCTTCTATGTTCAGTCACATGCCGGATTTTGTGTTAAATTGTGAGAAAAAGAGTAAAATGTGTTATATCTATGTTAGTGTTCGCTGTGCACTCAACAATCAAGACTCTCTACACATCCCTCCTCCCGCTTGTCCACTCACTCCAGGATGTGGGCTTTGTGCTGGTGTGCGAACAGCATCTGCAGGCAGTGGTTAGTGAGCTGACAATGGCTAAGGTCCAGTTCTGACAGCCCTTCAGAATGTTCCAGAAACAGTGCCAGTGACCTACAGGCCTGCTGGTCCAGCCGGGTCTGACGGAGGATCACCATCTTACCCAGAGCCCGGGAGAGAGCCACAGCGCGTCTCACACACTCCACATCAGTCCCCACACAGAGAAGAGACAGGAACTGGAGCAGCATGGCTTTATTGCTGCTGAACACACTCAACATTCTCCAACATGTAGAGTCACAAAACACTAACACACTCACATAACTACTAACATTAATGCTATTTACACACATTTTGTTTCAAATGATAAAATTATTTTCCCTTTTCCAGAATGTTTCCCTAGTTTGTGTGGTGTTGAGTCAGTGGCTTACTGAAGGGTGACTGTGTGTAAAATGGGGAAGAGTTGCCCTCACAGCCGTGTAGAGTGAGCTGTGTGTGTGTGTGTGTGTGTGTGTGTGTGTGTGAGAGAGAGAGAGAGAGCTCTCTGGATGACCATGGAGACGACTCTGCAGTCCTCAGTGCTCAGAGTCAGTGTGTGTTTCTGTGTGTCTGCTGTGAGGTCCAGAGCAGAGCAGCAGGAGAAATCCAGTCTGTGCTGCAGAGCAAAGAGCAGATCTGTTGCTGCTGCCCCCTGCTGTAGTTCAGAGACACTGTAGCAGTGGAGCAGCCTCAGCAACAGCAGCCTGTCAACACGGAGAAAACAAAACACACACAGACAGTGGCAGGGCAGTTAATTTCAGGTTAATATAAATATTTCACCTAAATTTAACAATTTCCTCCAGAAAGTCATTTTATTCTGAAGTAAATATCCATGGATATTGCTGATTACCTGACAGGAGTCTCAATAAAACCTAAATGATGCTGGCACAAAATGACTTTTGAGGAAACTCGTGAAAAACACATAAACGCACATAAACGTTTATATAACACTCCCTAAACAGACCAGTTCTGTGTTAAAATTCTGATTGTGAGAAAAGTTCAAGCCTGAGACGGGAGACGTGTTAGAGCAGTGGCTCAATGCTCTCCAGCTCCGCCTTTGGTATGGAGGTGAAAAGCAGGCTGAGAGAGACTGCTGTGCAGTGCTGGAGGGTGAAGCGCAGGGCAGCACAGTGGACAGAGTCCAGCTCTCTGCTGTTCAGGTTGATGCAGTTCTCTACTGAATTCAACAAGCTGGACACACAGTGAGCAGAGCCAGTCTGATAGATCTCTCTGATGATGGACAGTACAAAGCTGGAGCTCAGCCTGGGGAGAAGACACACACACACACAAAAACACAGACACACATTTCCAGGTCTCATGCTGTACAGTATAATTAAAGTGTTTGGACTGTTACTAACTGTGTGAACAATCTGAGCCACACAACACATGACTGTATTCTCTCACCTTCTGATCTGAAGTCTGGCCAGTACAGGCAGAAGGTCTCTGGGATTTTGTTACTTAATGTTGGGGATGTGTAGTGGTCTCATGAGCTGGTGGAAGCTCGTCTACTTTGTCGTAACGTCACCCTTTCGCCTTGCTGTCTGGATGTGTACTGTCTGTCAGACTAGCAATTCATCTACACTTCTCACAGATAAAACTGCCACTAATGATGAAGAATAAACATGCTGCATTCAGTGCTCTGAAGCAGAACATAAGTCATGATGAAAAAGCAAAATGTTAACATTACTCATGTTTGTGGTAGTTCCTTAGATATAGTTTGTGATGATAAAATAGTTTTCCATGGAAGTTGCCAGTTTCCAGGTAGAAAGTAGTTAAATCCAACAAAACATTTGTTAAACAGATAGAGAGCAGTAAGAGCTAGTATGCTGAAACTACCTGTTTCAAAAACAGGAAGCTTCCTTATGAAGGAAAGAGGTTCTTATGAACCTCAGCATTTTGACAGCAAGTATTAACCATGGCTATAAAACCATGTGAATAATTCAGTTATGGGATTAATCCACAAAATAGAACATCAAATCTAATTATTTGGCCAGTACAGGGTTATGCAATATTCCTTCATCTCAGCAAAATGCAATAGCTTGACTTCCTTAACTGATTAATAATTAAAAAATATCTTTCTTGACTATAAGAATATAGCTTACCCATTAGAAAGATTAAACATCCAGTCAGCGTGTATCCTGGCATGTTAATGTAAAAGGCAGCTCCTACTGGATTTGGGGAAAGATTAGTAAAAGATTTCAAGTATCTGCAAAGCAGAAAACTGCCTATTCAACAGGCATGAATGATCTGCTACCGAAGTAGTTGTGTTATTTGCATAGCCTAATTAATATCATTAGATCATGTTCTATATTACCTATATTGTTATATTAAAATGTTCCTATTGCTTTTTTGCTTCACAAATGTTACACATAGTTGCTGCACCTGATACAAGGATAGGAATTTCAATTTATTCATACTGGATATAAGAATCATTAATGGCTGCTGAGTGAAGCACTTTCATTGAAAATTCATCCACCAATTTTTTTTTTTTTTTTTTTTTTTTTGTAACCGGAAACAGGGCACATCAGCCAGGAATACATTCCAGCTCTGTTTTAGAACACTGGCTGTGATTCATTACATTTTGGCAATTGTGAAAACAAACTGGATGATACTTCTAAAAGTAATTGTGTTTGCAGTTTATTTGCACAGTTACATGAACAACACTGGTAGCATAGTCAACAGGCTTGATGGTTTTCCAGTGCACGACACCGTGATACCTGGGCTGGCCCAAGCCTGTGTGGGGCCCTATGCAGAAATCTGAGCTGCCACTGACATAACATTGGTAAAAAACAAATAGAAATAAATACATGGTCTTTGGCACCCTCTTGGCGGCCTTAGCAGGCTCTCATTTTGCTTATATGGTGGGACAATTGTTCTGCTGTTATCCTACCTATTGAGCAGTCCTACCTAGATTTAATGCACTTATGTACATCACCCTTAGTCCAGGTTTCTGGTGTTTATTTTAGATGCATTTTTGGTTGTATATATTATAATTAGGCTACTGTGGACAATTGTATACCGTATAGCTACAGCACCTGTACTTCACACACATGTAGTAATCGGATCTAGAAAGTTGCCAACCCTATTAAAATATTAAGTTTATAGTATAATATTTGAATCAAACAGACAAAGCATTAATCACAATCATTTGCATGATGATTAAATCTTGAACCAAAAATGTATCAGAGAGCTGTAGTGTTTTTCACAGACACACACCCAATAAAACTGTGCTTGACCATTTCTTGCCCTCTATATCATTCTCTGCAGTTTACTGAGAAAGACCTGACACTGGGTAATGCCATTGTCTATTCGAAGGCCAAAACAACAACAATCTTGGTTATCAAAGATTCACTCCACCCTGACCACAGCCTGTTCTTTTAGAAGCTATGCAAAAACCACCATCGCAGCTTGTGAGTACAAATCTAGCCTCTTAAAAATACTCGCCTGGAATTAAACCTAGTAGAGTTCCACAACGAGGTGCAATTTGTAAAATGACGTCTTTTTCTCTCAGAGTTAGAAATCTGCAGAAATAAATACATCAGTTAAATGTTTAAATATGTAGGTTAGAAATCCAAGTATAAAGAGCAGATATATTATCTGTGCTAATTAATGAATGTATTTAAAGTATACATTTAGTAGGCCAAAAAATAGAACTCGTATGTAAATCATATCTAAATATTTTTATTTAGAGTAAATTACATGCGACATTTTGAAGATTTTGATTTTTTGGCCTGCTACCACCACACCGCCTC
The DNA here is from genome assembly GCF_041902795.1 of Electrophorus electricus. Classification (NCBI taxonomy): domain Eukaryota; kingdom Metazoa; phylum Chordata; class Actinopteri; order Gymnotiformes; family Gymnotidae; genus Electrophorus; species Electrophorus electricus. The sequence goes on along the minus strand of NW_027658627.1, from coordinate 1,678,355 downwards.
ATCGGGAACTGTTACACTTTATTTTTTATTTATTTTTATTTATAACTTAAAAATAATCACCTGGAATGTAAACCTAGCCGAGGTCCACAACGAGGTGCAATTTGTAAAAGGACGTTTTTTTTCTCTCAGAGTTAGAAATCTGGAGAAATAAATATATGAATTTATTACCCCCCATCAGTGGACCTTTAGAGCTTTATTATTAAAAATAAGACAGACAGATGAACAGACAAACGCAAAATGTATATATAATATTTTTAAGTATTCGCCATCTGCACCATTACAGGAATGATGTGTGTGTGTGTGTGTGTGTGTGTGTGTGTGTGTGTGTGTGTGTGTGTGTGTGTGTGTGTGTGTATGTATGTATGTATGTATGTATGTATCTATGTATATGATTATGTGTGAGTACATGTATGTTGGATTGTATATGTACACGTATTAGAGTGTGATATTTATCGTTTATGGATTGGCTCTGTATGGATTTTATCAAAGGTGTCCACTCTAGATTATTGGTTCTGTTATTGATTAATTCTGAGAATTATTCGATTGATATATATACTCTATCAATAGATTTTTCTATTGGGTGACACTAATATTATTTTTTGTTTTCCAGTTCATGAATATGTTTTTTTGTTTGTTGTTTTTTTGCAAGAATATTTTTATTATATCAATATAATAATGTTATACATAGTATCCTGTCATATTGGTTGATGATATGTCTCCTAGGAGACATAAAGATGGTGTTGGATGGATATGGTTATTTAAAGCATGGGATATGTTGGTGATGCACTATATTGGACTGTTTGCACTTGTGTAGCATGTTGTCTGTTGCACTGTTGTTTTTATGTTGCACCATGGCCCTGGAGGAACGTTGTCTCGTTTTTGTTGTGTACTTGTATATATAGCTGAAATGACAATAAAACCACTTGAACTTGAACTCGAACTTGATGACGACTTGCCAAAATTGCTTGATAGGTGTGCTCTGCCACGTGGCGTGAATGTAATCGTCAACTGTGTTTTGAGTAAAGTATGTACAGATTGCTGAGCTTGTGAAACCAATTTTAAACATCCAATGTGTAGTATAATGTACTCTGTATTATTTTGTACTGAATGCATTGTAGGTTAGTGTTGCTGTCATGTGGTAATTATTATTACACATTTTAATTCAAACTGCAGCGTCGGGGGCTAGTAATAAATGTTCCTCCTATTGTCTCGATGGGAGAGTAACTGTGAGATTTGATTTCACTATTATTCTGTATATCTTAGATAATAGGTTTTTTGTATTAAGAATGCTTGTTTATAAATTCTGATATGGATGTAGGTATCGGAATTGATTTTTGAACACATAGGTGATCTTAGCTGATGGTATTGTAGGAACTGGGGGCTTTCTATAGCATATTTTGGGGCTAGTTGTGGGCGTGACATGAAACAAGTCTTAGGATAAATATGTTTAAGGTTTGTAATGCCTTTTTCTATCCAAGATGTAAAGTTTAATATTTTTGTTCATGGTAAAGCCTGGATTGTTCCAAATGGGAGAATGAATAGTTCGTGTGAGTGTGGAGTTTGATATCTTGTGGAATTTCCACCAAACTGTTAGTGTCATGGCCACCTTCAAACTGTTGAAACATGGATATTTTTGAATATGAGTCTGGGCACATTTGAAACACCTGCCGCAAACATTACTGACATTATATCTTGTTTATGTGATTGGCTGTGCTTCTCTAGCCACAAGTACTTTTTGATTTATTTATTTTTTAATTTGGTAATTTTATATATAACAGCAACAACTGACATCTTAAGTTTTATGACAAAATGTGCAAACAAGCTGGTCTGAGAGGTGTGTAGCGGGATATGACTCAGTGCATCTCTGGTGCTGCTTTTGATGAGTACAGTGTCATAAGTGTGTCTGTCCAGCAGCGCAAAGAGGGGATACAGCTTCTTCTCCCGGAGGTTTCCGATAAATATGTAGATATGTTAGTATGTAATAGAAAGACAGCTGTCCATCCTCATAGTCTAGGTACATGCCCACATTCCTGGGCAATTTTGTCAGGGGCAGAGGGGTCTCAGGCATGGTGCAGGTGTACGACTTCTGGGTGCTCCTCCAGAGCACCCAGAAACCCTCACAGTGGGTTTCTCAACTTGCTCAGACTCAAATCTCAATATCGGCATCCGAACCGTCTTAGAGAGGAACAAAAAACACAACTCATTTGATTAAATTGTTCCAGTATAAATATGGTTATCAAACATGCTTTTAAAAATATACTTCCATGGAGATGGTGCCCTACAGGGTAGTGTTGGAACAGTGTGTACAGGCTTAGTGTCATGTTGTGGCCCCGCCCCCTCCTCAAACATCTTGGTGTGTGTGTGTTCGTCTGTGTTGCCACACCCTCTCGTGCCGTTCACCTGTTCTCTGTTATGTGTAATCGGCTTGGGTGTATATATGTCTCGTGTGTCATAGTACGTGTGTTGGTGTTTGAGATGTGCATAGTATTTGAGCTTTGTTGTATGTTTTGCATGTTTGCAAAAATAAAAGTGCGTTTCATCGTGCCTCGTCCCCGCATCCTGCTTATCCTCGCAACGTCACAACTAGACCACTTTAGATGTAACTTAGAACCTCCAGTGACCTCTGTATGTGTTTCTTTAGTTGTATGAGCTCCACTGGAGGACTCTGAATAGTTGACAATGGAAGAGGGGTATATCAGATTCACCCCTTCTGCCTCGGTGTGACAGATTAACACACTGCATTAACGTTTAGAAATAAAAACATATGGTAAACACAGTCTAGAAAATATTACCTTGTAACAATTCATTCAGTATATGAACTGTTTTCTGTGTCCTTATGTCTATAAATTAAAAGTAATAAAACATTTAAATGATAAATAAATTACAATGAATGTATAAATGTTCACAAATAAGAAACTACATTGGTCTGCACTTTTCTCCACAGATTCAAGGAACTCATGAAAGTTGGAAGCTATAAAAACACATAATACAGAATTATAGACTGACTGATGTGTGAGCAGAAAGATCACTGTGATGTTCTCATATCTAAAGCACTCAAAGCATTGATGTTATGTAAATTAACTGTGATCTGATTGGTTTAAGGAAATAGATTCACCTACTTTGAAGTTCAAGTTTTTATCAAAAGGTTAGAACTGGTTGACTATACTTTGTCTGTCCTGCAACAGGAAATTTAAACATTTATATCCAAAGTATTACGCGATAGAAATCAATTCAAGACTACCCGTTATTGACCGCTAGATGGGGAAAGATACGAAGAAATAAATGAGTCCAGCTCCTCCTGCCCGACTTTACGGTGAGACTCTGCTTTTACGTCATTAAAACGCTAAAGAAAAAAGGCCGCCATATTTGTAGTTCCACAACGTGAAAAGGCGTCATTTTGTATGCCGAAGAATGAATAAACACCGTGCCATGCCTTGAAGACGAAGAAATTGCAATTTATTTAGCTAGCCATAAGAATAAGAATAGCTGTTTAATTTACATAATCACAAATATATTGCATGTACATACAGCTACATTTCAGTCGATCAAAATGTTTCACGTATTTATAACCGCAACTTTATGTTACAGTGGTCATATCAGAGATTTACCAATATAAAACGCAACAGGTGTCGTGTTCTGTAATAGAACATTTTAACATTTATATCCATATTACACATAACCAAGGTGTAATATAACCATATGTACTGAACAGACATAAACAGCCTGTGTATTGTGAAAATACATGTATGTGTCTTCTACAGCAATTACTGTGCCCTGCACACTTTAAGTTTGGCATGAAGTGTTTGCTTTTTCCAAAGCAAGTAATATTAAATTATTCTCATAGAATAAATTTCACAAAGACATGGACTTCTCGGTTGACCGTAGAAATATGTTGTTTTTTTTTTTGTATTTAATTTCTTTAATGCGAATCGTATGTAGGTTACCACTGCTAAGCTTCACCAATGTCAAGGTAAGACCTCGAAAGGACGCAGAAAATTATTTTAATAACAGCTTCTGCTGATTTATTCAATAACTGTATGACACCGTTTGAGTGTACGTACCGACTGAAAACAAACTCAAATTATTAGAGACACTCTTACTGCGTCTCCACATTGAAACATATCAGTTAGTTAGCTGGGCTGGCTAACTAGCTTAGCTTTATTAGCTAGCTAAGCTAATGGCGAAGAGGATTACGTTAAAGAACCCCCGGTCTACAGTTGTGCACATACAGGAAAATTAATGAATAGCATGGTAATACACGCATTTATTGGAACAGTTATGTAGCTAATATGCATTTGTAGTATGTGCGCCTGGCGTAGAAATGAGTCTTTGTTAGCCCATTAAGGCTATCTTAGCTAGGCTAGTCCGAGCAAGCTAAGTGCTGGTTGCTATGACAACGGGCTTGGTGTATTTTGCGAGCTTGTCGGCTACATAAGACAAGTGTTTATTGCTTTACTGCTGCGGTGAACTGTTATTATTGTAACACTCTGCTAATGCCAGATGTGTAGAATAACTCACTAGTTATGTTTACTTCGAGACTTTGGCAGTTTTAAGATGGCTAGAAAGCGAATGAGCCAGCTAGCTGTCCTAGCTAACATGCAACCTTCTGTACATCCCGGGTACTCCCAGCCCTTATCAGGACCCCACAGTTCCCTTTGAGAACTCCCTGGTATCACGATCATAACTTTGGACAACCAGTTGTCATTCTCAACTCATGTTTCAGATTTCCCCTTTGTAACATACGAAGGATTTGGCCCTTTCTTTCGCAGGAAGCTACCCAGGTGTTTGTGCGGTCTCTTGTGATCTCAAAGCTAAACTACTGCAACTTACTACTTGCTGGTCTAGTAGTACTCTAGTACTTATTGTTTATTGCACTTATCAATGTTTAAGGTAGACCTTATGTATTTTGTACTTCTTGTTAGGAACTGGTTCAAAGTGACAAGTCCTTCAGGTTCAATCTCCTCCGAGTTACCCTCTGCCCTCCGTCCTCTGTAGCCGGATCCGGGGAAGTCAAGAGATACTGACACCAAGGTAGTGAATCAAGAGAGTTCCACTTTATTGAGGAAAGCACAGAGTATATATGTGTCCTATATCTACTATCTAAATCTACAGGATGATGGGGAAAAGTGAGGCATGTTCTAAGGGTCTACGTAGAAAGGAAAGGGACAAGGTTATTAAAGATTAGATGTTCTTTGCATGAACGAGCCACGAGCTGTTCTCTTGCCCGCCATTAGCCACTCCTGTCCTTAAAGAGAGACGGAGAGAGAGAAAGAGAAAGGGAGGGGTAAAGGAGACAAGAAGAGGGAGCGGATGATCTAGGGCGACCAGCTTGTGGTCAAGCCGCCATGTCATGGCTGATAGGCAGAGACCTTGCGTTGGGTGCCTGAATAGAGAAAGGCTCCAGTATCTAACACTTCTAGGCATCAGCAGTAATCCCTGTATTTCTACAGTATTCTAGATCATTGCTATATTGGACTCTAACCTATTGGACTGGCTAGGATGTATTCTATGAATAAATAACAAAGCACTTTTGTAAGTCGCTCTGGATAAGAGTGTCTGCTAAATGCAGTAAATGTAAATGTCCAAGGAAAGCCGACACTAGCAGGCAAACCGAGCATTGCACAGGCCATATTTGAAATTCCCACAATGCTTTTCTCACCGAGCGTATGTCCGGGCAATAACGTCAGTTGGTCCTACCAGACAATTATCAGCATGACGAGAGTCTTTCATATCAATAAATTCTGACAACACTTTGAAAGTGATAAGCAGTGGTTAGCTCGAAAGTTATTCATAAACAAGCACGTTGAAAATGACGAAACAAGAGACTTAGATCAGCTGTTGTCTCTATCGATGGTGTGGGTGACCCATGTGTTCTTAGGATGCAGGTAGGGTCTAACGCCTTCTGTGCTGAGTTGCTGTTTCCATATTTTAAAAATAGAACGCATTGTTAAACGGCATCTGTAATAGTTAAGGAAAATGTGTTATAAGTATAGTGTTACAGTAAGTGTTTTGGCCCCTGACTGCCATTAGGACAAGCCAAGACAACCGCACACTACGTTATCTTATCTACTTGTTAAATCAGCCTGAAATTAAGATACAGATAAAAGTGTTGATTTTTATACTAACATTATAACAACTTCAGCCAAAGTATTCAGAATGTAAATGTTTGGTCTAGCAGATATGGCCCACAACTGATGCAGAGAGTGCATGACATGGCAGAGGGGATTCATGTTGGCAAAATGCCCTCCTACGAATTAGTCCCAAATACTGAAGCAAAAAAGAGGCCGAATTCATCTGATGGAAGTAAGTCTAAAAGGGCTTCTTGATGATGTTACCCTGGTGACTTGCATTCTTTCCAGATGCTCAACAACCATTAAAAGTAGTGCATTGCTAAAAACTACTACTTGTTGTGCTGGAGGTGTTGAAAATATGGTTTCCTTGTCATTGTCAGTTTGATTTTATAAGGTTCTACGTGGGTATCGATAGGAGCTGAAACTGTGCATGTGTTGCCCCTCTGAGGAGATGAGCCAATGAGGAAGATGCCCGTGTTCAAATTTGACTCTAGACCACGCTTTGAGCCGGTGCACTTTGTCAGCGTTTGAAGTTGCAGCAGCATTGGCGGAGTGGGACGCAATGGTGAGAAGGAGAACGAGAAGGATCTCAGGAGTGAAGCTGAACAGCGGCAAGCAGCGGGAGGCTGGAGACAAAGCCTCTCCTCTCCCTTCTCTGACACAAACACAGTCACGTGTTATATACTCACATAATCCAAAATCTAGCATCTTTTATTTGCTGTTAGCTGGCGAAGAGTAATCAGTATAGTCAGATTCCTTTAATGTAAACACTTGGGAAAATTCCTGCCATGAGATCACTTTGGACACAGGGAAGATCTGATAGTAAATATTATGACAGGGTGAGGTCATGACTGCTTAGAAAAGTTTATAATGAAGGTCATGAAAGGTCAGTTTTGACTAATTGCAAAAAACGCCATGTAAACATTAGAATGGGAAAATCAAGCGGTCTGAGCGAAGCGAACTGCGAACGAGGAATGGAACAGACTAGCCAGGACCAATATTTTGAAAGGGATCAGAAGAGGATGACATCAAGAATCATTCTGATGATCATGTGGCGCACGGTCAAGCAAATTGCAGCCAGATACAATGCTGTTGCTCCAACTAACATGTCTGAAGGCACACCATGGGTCCTCTGAAATCAGTAGATGTTTGAACAGAAGGGCTTACCTATGTATTGTGACCAAGTGCATCCCTTCATGCAGCTGCTTAAACTATGGCAGAAGGACACTTTCAACAAGACAAGAAACCCTGCCGCAAGGGTTGTATAATCACGGATTTGTTCCAGTATCAAGACAGCAAATTTTCAATGTTTCCCTGGCCTTCACAGTCCCCAGATCTTAATCCTATAGAACATCCCTGGGTAAAGGTATAACAGGCAGTTTAGAACATGTCAGTCCCTCCAAGTAATTTAAGAGAAAATATCCTATGAAGATTGGACCAAGATTCCTGCAGAGCATTTTCAGCATATAGTGGAAACTATGCCAGAAAGAATTGCTGCAGTTCTGGAGGCCAAAGAAGGTCCAACATGCTATTAAATGGGTGTACTTAAGCCAGATACACTGTGTCCTATAATAGGATGTTGCTGGAATGTATGTGGATGTTGTTGGAATGGCCGCAGAGTTGCGGCAGCAGTACAGGTAGTCTGTGATCCTTTCCCCCATCCGAGTGAGTTTGCCCTTTTACACGGGGTCGAGTTATGATGTGAATGTTTAATTACACAGGATGGATTGTGGGTGACAGAACCGAACAGCCTTCAGGATTCAAATAGAGAAAGGTGAAACTTCTCCAGCCTTTGAGTTAATCACAGGACTATTGCATAGCAATTAGGGATAACAGAACAGCTTTCGGGGGGTTTGGGTGGGGTGCCTTATCCGCCCCTTTAACAGAGTAGTCACAATTCAAATTTCCCTTCTTCCATTGTTTACAAGGCATTATACATGTGGTTTATTTATAGTGCACGGAGTAATATGCAGCGAGTCTGGTCTGTCTGCTTTGGAAGAGAAACATTTGGCCAAAAGAGCAAGACACAGCCAGGAGGATTATTGGTAAGAGCACATCATAATATGCACCTTAAAGCTGTGCTCTACAGCTAGGTCCTGTTCCATGACTGCATATATAAATTTACTACTGACATTGCCATTTATATCTGGCCATTTACAGTGCACTCTTGCTCAATGCAGCACTTGAAGCTGATTTTCCATTGTGTAGTTATTATGTTCAAGAGATGTTTGACCCGGTCAGGGTGACACACTTTAGTGAGGGCAGCAGTATCCTAGAGGACACTACAGACAGTGACGGAGACATCTCAGAGCGCGAGGTGAGAGGTTGAGTTTTTTGTTACTCTCTCTACGACATACTTTTCATGCCAGGTACTATTGTCCAGTTCAGCCCAATTTAATTTACTGCCTTGTATTATCATATATAAATTGCTGAACATCTTATCACTCAGTTTCAAACATCCCCTCAGCTGTTTTAAGCCATTTCGGTTATTCAGAAGTACTGCTAAATGGATGTGGTGGGAAAATGAGAGCACATCAAACACAGACAGCTTTATGCATTGAGTAGTAAAGAGTAAAAGTTTATTGAGTTTGTAAAGGGAAAGAAATGTGAGTTCCACCTTCCAACTATAACTTTTCTAGGATACGTGATCAGCCATGGTGAAATCACTACGGATGATAAGAAGATCAAAGCCATCTTCCAGTGGCCCATTACTATTATAGTTAAAAAACTCCAGAGATTCTTGGGATTTGCAAACTTTTACCGATGCTTCATATGGAATTTTAGCAGCATTGCAGCTCCTCTCACAGCCCTCCTGAAAGGAGCAATGACCAAGCTACTTTGGAATCAGGAGGCTGATCAAGCATTCAGGAAACTGAAAGAAGCTTTTACCACGACTAGCATACGTCGACATCCTGATCCTTCCATTCCATTTGTCGTGGAAGCTGATGCTGCTAACATCGGGGTAGGAGCTGTACTTTCACAACGATACGACAAGTCCAAGTTACAATAGATGATTAAATAGACAAGTGTATATAAAATAGATGATGGAATAAACAAGCCATACAAGACACAGTCATCCCAATGGAATGTCTGTCGGGAAAACATTACCTACCTTGTGCTGTGACCATCTGTTGAAGTGGGCTCATTCTTCGCTGGTTCAGGGCTATGACAAGCGATATTCATAAGTATGTTTCTTCATGTTCAATTTGCAGTCAAAGCAAGATGCCTAAGACCCTACCCACAGGAAAGCTCATGCTTCTTCCCGTACCAGAAAGTCCTTGGTCTCACATCACCTTAGATTGCGTTACTGACCTCTCTGTCCTCACTGTAGTTGATGGATTCTCCAGGGGTGTGTGGTTCATTGTGTTTCCGAGTATGCCTACAGCCTGCCAAACTGTGGAAGCCTTGTTTAACCAGGTGTTCCGTATATTTGGCATCCCAGAGGACATAATATCATATTGGGGACATCAATTCACATCTCGAGTTTGGGCTTCCTATATTGAACACATCGGGGTAGCTATTAGTTTTACATCCACAGTCAAATGGCCAATTCCTACATTGTTTTTATATGAACAATCCATCAGACCGGTCCAAGTTCCTCTTATTGGCAGAAATGGCCCAAAATTCACTTACTAGTTCATCCACTGGCTTGACTCCTTTTTATTGTATTTTAGGTTATCAGCCTCAAATGTCCCATGGATTTCCATATCAGCTGGTTTCCCAGCTGTGGATGAGTGGATGCAGCGGAGCGAAAGGGTATGGGAGGAAACAGATCAGTGTATTGTATGAGCTCTCTGAATGTATAAGGAAATTGCGGACAGGCACAGAGGGGAGAACCCGATATACCAACCTGGTGACAGAGTGTGGCTCTCTACACAGGACTTCCGCAAGCCGGGGTCATGTCGCAGGTTAGGTCCCAAGTATATCGGTCCATATGAAATTACCAAGCACATTAATGAAGTCACATATCAACTCAACTTACCTGCTCACTTTGTGTTTTGAGGTCATTTCATGTGTCCCTTCTTAAGCCTGTTGTTCCTGTTCTGGCCTTTGGATGAGGTCACCCCTGAGGTCACTCCTGTATTAAGTATGTTGGTTGCTGTCATTAGAGTGCATTGTTTCTGAAGGTTTTTTTGCATTATGCAATGCCTCTTCGCAGAGTGTGATTTTCAAGAACTTTAGTAAGCAGATGACTTATTTGCATCACCTTTTTTGGTAGGACAAAGCCCATCCATGAGCCAAAGGAAGCTGAGGTAGGCCCCATTCCATGAAAACACAGGGAGTGTGTGAACCAGGATACCAACACAAGCATACATGCAAGCTGACACCTACCCTCCCCTTGTCCAGTGGTTTGGCCAGTAGACAACTAATGAAAAACATTTCAAAAGCATTTATACAGAAGCCAATGTTCAAATGGCTCTCTGTGCAGTGAGGAAACATATCATAAGGAAGTGCAAATTCCACTAAAGTTTAAGTAGGATCACTGAATTCAAAGTCTAGAGCACTATTACACTATGACTTCTAACAATAGCGTAAAAACAGTAATGTCATTCGTTTTTAGGAAAGGAATGTAAAAGTTTATGAAATATTCTTAAAAAGAGGACAATTTGATGAGGAGCTTGGTCTTGCACAGCTACCAAAACCCAGGACTGAACTAGGAGTCTTTTGATATTCAATCTAACACTCACCCAGGTGAGCTATTTCAGCTAGTGACTAAATACTTTTGCCTGGTTTCGATCAAAATGTTACCAATGAATGTAGCTCATGTTCATGTCAGAGGAAACTGTCACCTTTATCCCTGGTGAGCTAGTGGCTAGGATTCTCTTTCAAACTTAATTTTTATGTGGAATAAAAATAAATATGAATACCTCTCTTTATGACCTCCTAATGCTCATGCATACCAAGTCCAGTATGCATACAAACATCGTCAGTATACTAGGAATACAGAGTTTGAAAAATGTTTGTCAGAAGCATCTGAGCTTTATTGCTGGTGGGTGAGTGGCTAGGATTCAACACTTTCACCACTGCGACTTGGGCTTGATTCCTGGTCAGGGGATGCTCTTTTTGCTCACTTAAAAAAGAAGCTTGTATGTGAAAAAACAAACTTCCTTTGAGTCAGATTTTAACTGACAGACTAAGGATAACAGTTTTAAATTCTACAGTCCTCCACTCTACCAACTAAGATATTGAAGGCAACAGACATGTAATCCCATAAGTCCAAACACCAGTATGTTGGCAAGAAACACGGCCAGTTATGGATGTTTGAATTGTTAAGTTCATTTGACACAAAGAAGAAACATTGCATTGTACGAGTTGGAGATGTTCAGCTACCAACAGATATCTCTTGATTACATTTGGATGCATACTGGACTTTGTGTACAATCAATAACTACTGGTACTAACTCAAAGTATGTTTCCCCCTTCAGTTTTATTTTATGCCAGAATAAAGACTTTCTGTCTTTAGAATTCTACATGACTCAAACTGAGATGCAGCAGATCACTTAGCTAGAACAAAGGGTCTTGTACTACAATAATGACTTTTGCTTTATTGCCCATAAGGTCCACCTCTTTTTTCTTTAACCCTCAGATCATCCCGTAGATGTTAGAATTATTCTAATGAAATTATAATTAACATAAAAAAAAATTCCTTAACATCACTCTTAAAATAACTTTTACCTTACAAATGATTTCTTTACCAGCAAATTTGAGTTGGTATGAATTCATCTATTAATTTTTCGTTATTATTTCATTAAATACATGCCCCCCCCCGCCCCCTAAAAAAAGAATAACAGTCCAAATAAAAGGTCTAAATTAATCTTTGCAGTAACAACAGTCTTTTATGCTCTTCCAACCACCCCACCTCCCCCCAGTGGACACACCATGCTCCAGTACATGATTCTGGAGTGCTGTGCTATCTGTGCTCCCCACTAACTCTTCCTACCTGCTGGGGTTTCTCCTTCCTGGACCTGCCTTAAAATGCTTAAAATGACAGCACCAGCCCTCCATTTACCTGCAACATTCTGCACTGTCACAAACAATATTTATGTGCAGATTAGCAGATGAACCTCACCTGGATGATCCACATTTCATTTCTTTGTACTGTTATAATAATGAGTTACTGTATTTCTACCCAGGTGTCCTATCCAGGTGAACTGTGCTCTGTTTCTATCTCCTATGATGTCTTTGTGTAGGAATGCTGTAGTGTATCTTTCATGCTTACAATTTGTCAGCCATCCTCTACCCAACTCATCTTTGCCCAGGTTTATCCAGGGTTAACCAAAGGAGGATGAGTTCCCTTTTGAGTCTGACACCTTCCAAGTCCCTTCCACCATTCCAGTGAGTTTTTCCTACTGTCACCCTTGCCAATGTCATTTGGCTTATTTATCAGTTGTCACAAGGTGTTAACGTTATTATGCACATGTATATAAAATGTGTACATACATATATATATATATATATATATATATATATATATATATATATATATATATATATATATATATATATATATATATATATATATATATTGCATTATTCTCTGCGCCTTGCAGTTTGGATTGGATTATAAAGTGAATTTCATTGGTGAGTACTATATTTTTTGGTGACAAACTATAATCTAATCTTTACAAAGCAGTGACCAGAAAGGAAGAGCTGGATGAGGCTTTGGTCTCCATGATAGTTAGAGACACACAGCCATTTAGCTTAGTTGAGGATAAAAGCTTCAGGGACTTGGTAGCAAAATTGGATTCAACTTACATTCTCCCAACTAGGAAGGTATGTGTGGTGACATGGATACATTATGAGAGTAGTATTAAAAATATATATAATTATTTTCTTCCTTCCCTTTAGACTGTAAAGGCCATGGTTGAGGCCAAATGTCAACAAGAGAAAGAGAAGGCCAAAGCTGAGGTCCAGAAAGTTCTTGCAATGAGTTTGACAGCAGACATGTGGACATCTCTTAATGTGGATGCCTTCTTGGCTGTGACCTGCCATTTTATAGATGACAACACATTTCTGAAGTCTACACTACTTGGTGTTGTGAAATTCCTGCAGGCGCATACGGCTGAAAATTTGGCCTGTGTGAAATCCTCTTTTATGGAAGAATGGGGAATAAAATAAAGTCACATGGTTACTGATGGCACATCTAATATGATTGCCTGTGGCAAATAGCTGAAGCTGCCTCATGCACTCTGCATTGCTCACACCCTGAATATAGTTGTTTAAAAGGCTCTTGAACTAACCCCAGTACTATCTGCCATTTGTACAAAGTCAAGGAAGCTGGTGGGCTATTTTAGAAGCAGCACAACTGCCAAAGTTAGTAACATTATTTTCACATTGTTTACATATTGTTTTATATTGCTACATGTGTAACGTTTACTGTTTTATTGTTAAAGGAGATGTGGGACCTTGTTCAAGAGCATATGGGAAAATAAAAATAAAAAAAAAACTGAGGTTGAAACAAGGTGTTGGAGCGATTAGTAGAACTCAGGGAGCCTGTGGGGGCAGATTTGGCAAGCTTACAAACTGACATTCCTGCGCTGACCTCTGATGTGTACAGTAATGTTTGTGGGTGCCTTTCTATACTGTATTCTTTTCACAAGGCCACTGTGCAGCTGTCAGAAGAGAAAAAGGTATTTTTTTCAAAGTGGTGCCATTATTGAAAATGGTTTAAAAAATCTTTCTGGAAGAGGCACAGGGCACATAGGGAGATCAAACCCATGACCTTGGCATTATTAGCACCCCACTCTGACCAACTGAGCTAATCGGCCTTTCTCAGTTCCTTTTGCAGTTCTCGGTGCAGCAGGGAAGGGAACCTTTCCATGAAATTGTAGACTTGGTGTCAACAAGATTACGGCCACTTTTCGACCGAGCATAGGTGAAAGTTGACACATATTGTTCCCTCTGACAAATGGTTATTCTGCAGCCAACTTTTGAATTAAACTTCAAAAGCAAATGTGCAGAAGCTTTTGTTAAAGAGCAATTCAGTGCAGTTGTACACAGTGACGAAATCATCAATTGCAAAGTCCACTGAGCTTTATTGCTGCGAGTTACATAGTGCTGTCTATTACACCATGAAATCTGCCATAACAACAAAAATGTAATGTCTGATTCTGTGAGCCAAGGAATATAAACCTTTTAGGGACATATTTAAAATATCAGATTTTCTGCCTGAGCACAGAGTAGGCATTTTTTTCTAGCTTTAACCATACGTCCTCTTTCTTTGGAAATCTGGGTCATTGCTGCATGAATAAGCAAAAAGATTTTGAGCAATTTTTTTGTCTGGGTCTAAGGGGCAATTTATTCAAACCAAAAGATGCTATTTTAGCTAGTTTGTCAAATGAACATGTCAAACCTACAGAGACAATGTGTCTAGCTACAGAGCTCTGCAAGGTTTAATTCTTGGAAGTATTTGAAGCCATAGAAAGTTATTCTGTAAGCATTGCTTAACTCATTAAAAAGAGACAGTTAGAGCCAATGGCTGCCAGATCGAACATAGCTCACATTTTATAGTGTTTGCATAGCATATCAGAATCTGCAAGAACTATTCCTGTCATTTCAGGAATAAGCTTTTTTGACTTCACAGCTAGATGAAATATTTAGGGTGGATACAGGATTTGGTATGATCTCCTAGAGAATTGCCATTCCACTGTGTCTTCAGCTTTTGTCTGATCTGCAAACAAGTCCCACTCTAGGAGAACTAGCTCAAGTGGTAGAGTGCTCTTTTAGTATGTGAGTGTTAGTGGGATTGATGCTCACATTCTCAAGTCTAGAATTTGTAGTTTTTTTCTATGATGAAATCATTTCTGATAGCAAATGTTTTCAGGACCTGCAGATATGCTTATGCCATGCACACATTACGTGACTTTTGAAGTTTTCAAATTGATGGATGGCTCACACTGCACAACTGTATGTCTTGGAATCTGGAGTGCTTAATTTGTGGTATCTCAGTGGCAGGCATAATCAGTGATAAACCGCTGATATGTCAACTGGTCTTAACACAGACAGATTTAACTTACTCTGTGGAGACTGTGTCTAACTTAAACCTTTCCTTCAAATAGAAGAGATCCTTGTTGCAGAGGTAATGTTTTTACCTTTATATGGTTTTTCCACTCATAGTCATGCAACACACACAAATGCAAACCTCTCACAGACTGTCTCACACACATCCAGTTATTCATCTGAACACATGATGTTTCTGTCTCTGTACCGCTATTAGTTATGCAATGTTTCGTCAATACTAGCACTAACTGAACAGCGTTCTGTATAAATATGATCTTTATAACAGCTGCCATAACAGCAAAAATGTAATGTCTGATTCTGTGAGCCAAGGAAGTATTATTGATATTGTGAATATTTAATAACCTCCAATGCCAGCAAATTAAATTTTCACAATATTGTGAAAATTGTAAAGGATACTTTATTCATGTCCTCATTGCTAAAGATTGTATCGCTTTATCACAGCGATAAGCTAGTTAGCTAGCTAATAGTTGAGGTCAGCGAGTGTCAAACTCGGGGCTATAAACCATTCCTTGTGGAACCATTTCATTGTTCAGCTTTCAACTTTGATCGTTTAGGTGCTGGTAGTTTGTTAGCTAGCTAACTGTTCAGCAATAGAAAACCTACTTTTGTATGATTTAGAGACCCAAATTCACAAACCTGTGGGTTTTCAAATTGATCGTTCTCTCTAAATAAGCAAAATGAGTTAAGCCATTACTACAGCTATTGGACTGTTTGAACTACATTATTCGACTGTTCATTTATTGTTAATTAGATTAAATTAACTTTCATAAACATTCTGCATTAATAGAATGTAGTTTTTAATGACTGATTAACTGTGTATATTCAACATGAAGCTATTCATATAAAGTTTCAAGTTTGGTTTATTTGTAACATACATTTATTTGTCACTTTCATTTTTAGGCTGTAGAATGAAAGATCCTTGCTCACAATCATTGCTACAGTTTGATCAAATTCAGTTATATATATAAACTCCCTATTCAATGGGAAGAAACCAGTTCATGCCATTGTGAATTGCTTTTTCTGTAATCAAAACACTGAGGTTCCATATGGGAACAGAAACTGCTGGGACTGTCCATTCTGTGTGCAGTACAATGGCTTCTAAGAGGTATTGCTGTATTTGAGACATGGTGAGGACATATTTTAGTGAAAGTCTTCCAATGATGCACCCTTAACTGAACCATTTTATGCTGTTGCTGCTGTTAAAAAAATGCAGAATGGTGATTATAACGAACCGATCCTTGCACAATATATGGAGCACCTCAACCATGGGGTATCAGCTGGTGTCCCTGTGCTTGATGCATCCAAGACTCAACCAGACACTGAAGATCAAGCAGCTGGCTTCCTTCACTCCCAGAAAGTAGGTTTTCCATTTGAACTGTTGCCTTCTTAGTTAAGACGTATGCAGGGTTTATTGCAGGGCCAGAGTTGTGAAACTGTGCAAGGTAATGCATGTCCAGTGCTGGAATTAAGATCATAGCTCTAAATAGTCTCTGACTTGGGCAGAGATTGTGAGTGGGTCTTCAAGGGCAAACAGGCTCTGATGGCCCACATGTAGTTTGATATTATTCCTAAATAACTAAGTTGACTAAGTTTACATGGCTATTTGAAAGAAGCTGATCATGTAAGCAGCAAAGACAGAATATCATTCTCTGACTAAGGATTTAGTTGACTCATGTTTAGCCCAACTAAACTTTGGTCCTGGCTGATTTTAGTTGGACTATTGAGCCACTGACTCATGCACAGAGTTCTCTGAGTATTTTGCAGTTTCTTACTCTACTGAGTTCTTACTGAGTATAACGCCAACTTTGATGCATTTGTTTTCTTTTCACCGAACAAAGCCTTCAACTTTGACTGTGGTGACATGAATTCCAGATCTGCAGAGTATTTTTTTAGTAATGCATCTTTTGCCCGTGCATTTTGATTGCAGTGTTAGGAGGTCATAACTGCTGATCAGAACTTTGGACAAGAGGGCTTATCCTCATGGCTCACTGACTTTCATGTACAACAAACAATCTTTTCTTATTTATTTTTTTCCAGTTGTAACAAACCGTTCTGCTGTTTTTTAACTTCTGTCAAGTTTTTAATGGTTGTATAGGACAATTACGATGGAAATTGAGGTGTACAAGCGCCACCTTGAACAGACCTACGAGTTGTGCGTGCCTGTCAGACCGCTGAGCAGTATGACATCCAGCACCAGAACCGACAGCTGCGGGCCCTGCTTTTCAACCACCAGCTCAGATACAGCCAAGATGCGGACAAAGCATTCATTAAGGTGCGTAATTATTGTCAATGGTTGTCTTAGAATGGTGCTAAAGTGCTTAAGATACTTTTTGGCGATTCCATAGCCAAGAATTCTCAAGGTCACAACTAGCTGCATTCCTGTTGGGTGTGAATGACAGTTGCTCCTTCCCGGTTGATACAAAGTCACGATAGAAAAAAAGGCATACACGGAACTGGTAGTGAACACTGTCCTTCAAGTGCATACAGTGTTTGAGCCTGCAATCCATTTCATTACCCTGTCCAACAGCCTCCCAGGTTCCCCTCCACATCTTCCTTGTCAGAGATGAAAATTGATATAAAACAAATGAGGAACAGTTGAAATGACTGAGCCAATACACTGCACATTTCACCTTGAATACTTTTGGTTACTTTTTTGTTCCTGGCTACCATGCTTTTTTAAGCATTGATTATCTCAAACATTGATTTATCTAAGATAAGCAAAGACCTGTTCTCTCTTGCTGCATTTTGTGGGGTTTTTTTTTTTTTTTTTTTTTTTTTTTCCCAAATGAAGCTGTTGTTTTCATTTTTGGTGGGTTTCATACTATCCACACCAGCTTCCAGGTTTCTCTCCTTTTACATACCAAGCAATCAGCTTCCTTTCTCTTTGCTACAGAGCACCTCTTTTCTGTCCACACCTGCTTGGCTGGTAGCTCTCAGAAGCCTTGCCTTCCTCACCTGTGCTTTTCTGGTTGCGCTGGCCATATGTGGGTCTGGATGTGACTCTGGAGACACATCCTCTCTCCACAACAGCCCGCACACTCTCAGCGGGGGAATCATCCCACCCAAAGAAGCCCACCAGACATTGAAGCCAAAGCAAAGAGCATCACCAAAACTATGCAAATGTGGAATGACCTGGTGGGTATTCTGCCAGAGAGAGGCAATAGCGAATATCAAGCTGATCTGGTAGTCTGGAAGCAACCACTAGATGGCTGTTGCTTCTGTTGGCCTTTTGACTTCCATCAACATCTACTCAGGCAGTAAAAAGAAATGGTGTACTGGGAGGTAGTAAATCTTGCTAATCAGTACTTGTTTTTGGCCTGTGAAAATACAAACAAACAATACACATATTCAAACACTTCTGAACTACAATTGCTTATCAGGATTTACACAGGCTTATGTTCTTAATAGCTCTTTGCTTACAACTTCATCAAAGCGGTTTTGTTCTACAGTATGTGAAAAGTCTACTTTCCCACACAGTTCACATCAGTCTTGGTTCGTCCTGCTGGTTCTTCATGTCTGTGAATGTGAAAAATCAAACTTTTTTGCTTGGCTTCAAGCAGTGATCCTTTGATTGCGTCATTCATGATTCATTTAGGATTACAACCAAGTGGTTCAATATCCAGCCAGAGGTGTACTCAAGTGAGGTAATAAAATGAAATTATTAATGTAATAATATGATGGCAGGAATTGTAAAAGACCAAATTAGGCTTTTGAAGTAAGCAGGAAGTGAGAATGACCAAATATGGCCTCTGTGGCAAGTCCCGCATTGAGGCCAGGATACCACCTAAAGATACAATTTTAATAAAAAAATGGTTTTGTAACTTGATGAAAATGTATAAAGATTGAACCCACCTGAGACTGTTAGACATTCTGTGGACAATACCTCGTCTGTATGCAACATTGAGCTCAGAATAAAGATGGCACCAGCTATTCTCTTCAATTAATTACTGCATCTATATCTTTATTTACTTGAGAAAATTAATGGAATGTGGGAAAAATCTAGTAACCACACAAGAATGTCTGGAGGTAAAAAGTCAAGGCGGCATAGCCATACCTTAATGTGAGAGATCCTCCATTTCAGAGTCTACTGTGTGATAGTCCTGTGCCTTTTTTCTCTAGCTTGGAATAGGACTGTTGCTTCTGCTTCTTAAGGTTTTCAATCAACAAGGACGGTGGCTCCACCTGCAATGAACCATGAGCTTGTTATATTGACTTGCACAAGACACTAAATTAACTCTTGTATTCATTCTCAAGTTTCAAGTTTCAAGTTTCAAGTTTGGTTTATTTGTCACATACACAGTACAACACGCAGTGAAATGGTGGAGAGTGCTCTGTCCAAACTGAGGAAGAGAACCAGGGGTGCATAGAGAAAAAAATATATATACAGATAAATATATATTCTATGTATGTACAAAAATATATTAACAATGTATGTACAATATATGTATATTATGATTATATACACAATGTACAATGTATATGGTTGAGTATATATGTACACAATCTACAGAATGTACAGATCCATTGTATAGTACCATATCTACAGTTGTTGTAACAGGTTAATTGAGTATAAATCTAAATCTATATATACAGATGTACAGATATACAGTCATGTTACGTGGTGGTGGTCCCCACAGTTTATCAGTTTCCCTGATTCAGGGCCCGAATGGCCTGTGGGAAGAAGCTCCTCTTCAGCCTCTCTGTCTTGGCCTTCAGGGACCGGAAGCGCCTCCCTGACCTCAACAGAGAGAAGAGTCTATTGTTGGGATGGGTGGGGTCCTTCACAATTTTCCTGGCCTTGGTTTGGCACCGCTTGTAGTAGGTGGTCTGCAGGTCAGGAAGTTCCGAGTGAGTGATGCGCTCTGCTGAACGCACTACCCTTTGTAGTGCTTGTCTGTCCTGCTTGGTGCTATTTCCAAACCAGACTGTGATGTTCCCCGTGAGGATGCTCTCGATAGTGCAGGTGTAGAAGTTCCGCAGTACCTTGGAGGGCAGTCTGAAGTCCCTTAGGCGTCTGAGGTGGTAAAGACGCTGACGAGCCTTCTTTGCCAGGGAGCTGGTATGGCGGGACCAGGACAGGTCCTGCGAGATGTGAACACCAAGGTACCTGAAACTATCTACTCTCTCCACCGTGGTTCCACTGATCGTCACAGGTTGGTAGTGCCGCTCCTGCTTCTTGCTGCAATCCACGATCAGCTCCTTTGTCTTACTGACGTTTAGGAGGAGATTATTTTCCTGGCATTCTGTATGAAGTGCGCCTCACTTGAGATGTCAGCCAAAGTTTAGCAGTAAATATGGTTATCTGCAGTTGTGTTGCTATTGATAGACATCTTCAGCTAAAAATAAGTCTTCCTTGACCCTACTACACCAAGCCCAGATACAACACAGACATGCATGTGCTGTAGTTGGCTTCAAAACATTCAATGAACTTGTCAGCAACATGGCCCAGATTCCTGCAGCATGTGACATGCGTCTGCATGCATCCTGCCCCCACAGTCTCTGCCTGGCTCCCCCCACCCTCCTCCACCCCCAGTTTGCTCTCTCATCCTGCCCACCAGCAGCTAATGTCCGCCGCCGCAGCGCAGCACCTCCCACTGTATGCTGCATGCTCCTCTGTGTGCCTGTGGTAAAACCTCGCCAAGTTTAGTGTTCTAGCCACTGCACTCCCCTCCCCAACTCACACATCAATCTCAGAGGCAGATGGATTCCTGTCTCCCAGCCGCATCCCAGCTTTTTGAATAGTACACATACTTGGATAAATGTTCTCTGTGAATACAAAACAGCAACATTTGTCTAGTGTACCGGAGACCTCTTGGAAGTTTTGTAGACAGATGAGGCCGGGCTGTGCTAGCTGAGAGAGACGATATTTGAGCTTGAATCTGACTAGCACATGCACAGAAGCATAGGGTATTATGAAGGCTCTGCATGATATCGTGACCCAAGGTTGAGCTTACAGTAGGTGGCCATATTGCCTCATATCAAGGGCAGTGTACGTTGGAAGACCATAGCAGAGACGTGTGACCGAACTATGTGCACGAGCGCATAACATGCCGCATTCCTTGTTTTCTCCCATTTTTGAGTGAAGCTAATTGATAGTGCCATCTGCCATCTCCTTTTAGAAAGGCAGTGCAGTGCCTTGGCTGTTGATGTGAGTTGTTTTGTCAAAGGAAAGAATTGAAAATGTGAGCGGTGATCTCCATGTAATACTTAGGCTTTAATGCCCTTTACCACTCATTCAGTGCTTGTCTGTGTTTATGTTTTCAGTGTTGCAGTGTGATTTTATTTAGGTGAAATTTGTTTTCAGTCTATCTGCAGTAGTGCACTTAAAGGGCCAGGAAGGTTAGTGGAACACATTTGCTCTGCCTCTGACCTCACAATTCCACTGTAACAACAGTGTTCTGTCATTTAAAAAAAAACAAAACTTGTTTTGGTTTAAATTTGTTTAAAGATTTGTTTAAATTGTGTGTGCCAGTGTATCTGAGCGTGTTGCAGTCTCTCTGACCCTTTACACCCATTAGTGCGTTCTTCCACTAGCTTCTCTCTCGTTCCTGCTTCAATATTCAAGGGAGGATTGAGATCCATTCAGGTAATTTTGCAGTCTTCAAAAAATGCATTGAAAGACATTCCAGTAGCTCAGTGGTGCACCTGCGCTCCACTCTGCTCCCCAGTTCGGAGGATGCCAGCACCTACGTTTAGTCTTTTATGTTTAGTCTTTTTTAGTCTGTTTCTTTTTATTTCCTTTGGACTCCAGTGCTTTTTAATAATCTGTTTTGGACATGGTATGGCTGCTCCATTACCCAGGAGCCCATACAAAGGTTCATTTCTGCCTGCCTGCATAACTGCTGGAGGGAGGATTTTATGTCCAGAAAATGTTAAGATGGCAACAGCTCGGTGGGAGACAGTATGTGAGAATCACCTCTTAGGCTCATTTTACTGTTTCTCATGTAGAAGGAATTCCCTCACTATGTTCCCATTCTGAGCATCAAAGCCAACTGGGATGGGGGTTTGTCACATTCTGAATTCTAGCTCATGTCATATTTTGTCAGCATTGGCTTTGATAGACTCAGGTTATCGGTACAAATTTACATTCAAGATTAGTTGTCTTTTACATATATATCCTCTCTCCTGCAATAATGGCTAATTAGCTGCATCCATCATTGTAATTGTTTAATTTTTCATGCTAGTTCATTCACCCTTGTATTAGTGCCATGCATGTGAAACAGACTCTTGAAAGATTTTCTTTTTGTATCTTGCATGCCTAGCATAATAGGACATTCAAAATCCCTTGAAAATTTTAAACTTTTTTTTTTTATGTATATATCTCCTCAACATTCCCAGTACAACTGCTGTAGAGTCCACGACTCAACTCTTGACTAAAGTCTTCACTCCGAGCGTCTGAGTCGGCTGCTGCGGCATACGCCACGCTGCTCTGTGACCCTCACTCTCCACTCCTCTCCTCTCCCAGCTTTTCCAGATCCCTCAGATGCAGACAGCCCAGCCTGCCATTCCAAGTAACATCACTTCCTTTCGACCCGTGTCCAGCCAGCCCATCATGATGTTCCTGACGCCCATGCCCTTCACCTCATCCCAGACCGCCCAGTACTACGTACTCCAGTACTACGTGCCTCAGGTACCCAGAGCAGAGAAAAGCGCCTGTGCAAATATGTACACAGTGTAGCAAATGGGTTGAAAATCTGTCTATAAACAGGTTGGCCAGCAATAAATAAACTGCTCCTAAAATGTGTAGATAAAAATATGTTTTATCTTGGAAGCAGAAATGAGAAGTTCTAGTTTAGTTTTTTTTCAGTGTAAAAACTAAATGTTTTTGTATTTTTTGTTTGTTTACTGCTTTGAATATCTCTTAGGAGTGTCCTATATGAATGGCCATGTCTGGTGCTAGGCCCTTTACCTCTGCTGTTCTGTTTCATTCTCAGTATCACCACAGTGGCCTTCCTTATGTGGGACATCCCCAGCAGTACTCCGTCCAGCCCACAGGACCCAGTACATTCTACCCTGGGCTCTTTCCTGCAGACTGCCCACTAGCATATGGTGAGTTTGGACTTCGCTTTCTCTACCCCCACCTGGGAAACCTACATGCGTGCTCTCACTGATAAAGAGACCTTTCTTCTGGGTATTCCTGCTGGCTGAAACTGGTTTTTCTTTTGCTCTCTAACTGAAACCAACTGCTTTTTTTTGGTCACCACTAGTGGCAGGGCCTTCATACTATCCTGGCCAGATCATATACACCAAATCTCCATCCATAATAGTGCATACAGCTCAGCAGCCTCCACCCACTAAGAGGGTAAAGAAAACAGTGAGTATTCCCCATGCCTCAGAGGTGAAATTAATTTAATTGTGGATTGACTAGATGCAAATAACTTGCTGTTCGCTAAGATCCGTATCCGAGACCCTAACCAGGATGGCAAGGATATCACAGAGGAGATCATGTCAGGAGTAGGCATTAGCCAGAACACAAGCCCACCAGTGGGACGTCCCTGCACTACCCCTACTGCTCCACAGGTAAGCCATTCAGTCCCACAGCCCGAGCCCCTGATCGGCTGCAGGCTGCTGCTTCGCGTCATCCACTCCACAGGTCAAAGTTCTCTCTCATCTAGTCCTCCCTCATAA
Organism: Electrophorus electricus; assembly: GCF_041902795.1. Taxonomy (NCBI): domain Eukaryota; kingdom Metazoa; phylum Chordata; class Actinopteri; order Gymnotiformes; family Gymnotidae; genus Electrophorus; species Electrophorus electricus. The sequence continues at coordinate 1,654,635 of NW_027658627.1, read as the reverse complement.
TAAGCTCTGAGCTGATTGTTTGGTTGTTTGGCTGGCTTTCATTGTCTTGTCCTATTAAAAGCATCATACAATCAGCAACAAAATCTGATGGTGTAGTTTGATTTCCGGCCATTCTCTCTTCCTTCTTCAGTGATTCGGTCACACCGTTGACCCTCCTCCGTCATATTTGACTGGTTCCAGTAGCTTGTGTGATTATGGCTGTTCTGATTTAAGAAGGCTTCTCAGATGTGTTTTGATGTTCCGACTTGCCGTGCCTATTCTTTCGTCTGCCTCCATCTTAGTTCTCCCTCACAGCCACTCGAATCCTCCTGATCTTCCCTCGTATTCCCTCTACACAGACAGCCCACGTAAAGGCCCTGTAAGAAGGATTCAGCCAAACCCTGAGCACCTCAGCTCCTCTGAGGAAAGGCCTCTCTGTAAAGGGAACACTCACTACTGCGCTGTTGCACTTACTTTGTGTCCTCTTTCCCTAAATGTTAACAGTGTTCCTCTTTCCTCTCTTTCTCTATTTCTCCTGCCCATTTATTTAAGCACCCCATGCTTGTCTGCTGTCTCTTGCTGTCTTTGTGTCTTCACCCCCCCCCCCCACCTCCACACACACACACATTTTGTGCCTTTGCGGCTGGATCTTTTGCCCTCTTGTGCGTTTTCATTTCCTCTCTCTCTCTTTGCCTCTTTCTCTACTCACTTCTCTAATTATGCTGTGCTGTGCTGTGCGGTGCTGTGCTGTGCTGTGCTCACCCCCCCCACCCTCATTGCCATTCCCCTTCTTCTGCATGTGTGTGCAGTATCTCTCTCTCTCTCCATCTTTTCCGTCTTTTGCTAGTTTTTATGTCCACACCCTCATTATCCTCGCATTTTCTACCTCAAATCCCAGCAGCTGAACAGCCAGGTAGCAGAGCAGGGGAATGTCAATGTCGGCCTGGCCCTGGAGGCCCACTGTCCGGCGAAGGCTGCAAGTCCAGCAGCCGGAGAGGCGGTTGCCTCAGGCACGCTGACGCCCTCATTGCCTTCCAGCACTGCTGCTCCTTCAGGCCTCACTCTCCCAGGCCAGGCTGTTATAGAGGCAGTCCAGGCCTGTGGAGCCTCCACTGGGGCAGAGCTGAAAGAGACTGGGAAGGAGCCAGAGGTCTTGCTGGAGGATAAAGTGGAGCCCATCTTACAGTCCAAGCTTAGGCAAAGCTTGAGTCAAGGTAAATAACCACATGCATGACATGCTATGTTAGGACACTAAAAAGACACCAGACTGATTTGTTATGTTTTACAGCAATTAGTTTATCCAACACCTGGAAGAAGCCAAAAGAGGACACTCCTGTGGGGCAGGCCCAGTGTCCTGACAGAGAGGTGATTCCTCTCTCCAGGTGCTCACTGTACCCCTCTCTGCATGCAGAACCAGAGCTGAAGGATGGGAAGAGGCAGTATGATAGAGACTTCCTGTTGGCCTTCCAGTTCATGCCTGCCTGCATGCAGAAGCCAGAGGGGCTTCCTCCCATCTCTGATGTGGTACTGGACAAGGTAAGCCTGCTAAAACATTGGCCTTAGGGGACCTTTAAAACCATTCCATGGAGAGGGGCTGATGGACTTCGACTTGACTCTGTTGTTTTCTAGATCAAACAAAACAAGCTGCCCCTGCAGCAGGTGGGCCCTCGCATTATCGCCAGAGACCCAGACTTCAACCCAGCCTCTGCAGACTTCAGCAGGGCAATTCCTGGAGGCAGGGGTGCACCGGTGGGTCTCTCCGCTCATCCCTTCTCTTCTATCACAAATGAATGAGCGCCTGGTCATCTTATGTGACCGAGGTCTTTGTGACATTGTTACCGCCCATAATAAAGAGCACCCATTCGTTGCTTCAGCTGCTCAGTGTAGGCCCGAGACGGCCGCCTCCCCGCAAGATCATTACCAACGTGTCCGTGAACGACGAAGTGCAGCTGAAGAAGGCCGAGAATGCCTGGAAGCCTGGCATGAAAAGGGAGAACACCCAGAACCCCCAGACCCAGAAAACTCAGGTCAGCACCTCACTCCGCTGTGCCCTGTTTTCAGATTTCAGAGTCACAGCCTGTTATGGTGGGCTTGAAAGCTACTTAATTTTTTTTGCGATATGCTCTTCAAGAATTGGATGTTTAAATTATAGAGTCGTTGTTTAATTGGGTGGGTGTGCGGGGAGTGTGCACGAATGTAGCTATGCAGGGGGACATTGGTTTCTAGTGTAAACAGGGGGTGTGATGATACTGAGGACCAGATCTTGTGTGCTTGTTGTTCCTTGTGTTGATTGTGGTGTTGATTTTGGTGAGAGAGTATTGTAGATATTGTAGTGTATTCTGTGGATGATCTTGTATATATTATAGGTTAACACCCAATGGTTGTGTTAAAAATATTCTTGCAAATTTGTGTGCAATTCAGCATTTGGAGAGATTGACAGATCTTCATTGCATTGTCTGGTCGGTAGGGTTATTATTGGATCAGATTTGGTTATTATGTTTTGTTTTGTTTTTTTTGTAGGAGTTATATGTTGATTAAATCTTAAATTCTTGTAGCTGGTTCTAATGGGTTTTCTTTTAATTTGAATTTGGAGCACATGAGGGGTTTTAGTTGATAAGATTTGATAAACTGTTTGCTGCCAGTGCTTCACTTCTCGGAAAGTGTGATTGATGTATGATGCCTTTATCGGTCTATATAGCAAAGTTGAGTGATTTTTGTTCATGACGAAGTTCCAAATGGCAGAGTAAATATTTGGTGAAAGTGAGGAGTTAGTCATTATGTGGAAGAACTGCTGAATTTAACAAAAGATTGGGATCTTTGTAATGGAAAGCTTAGTCGGTAGTCTGTTTTCCTCTCCAGGAGCTTTTCCAGAAGGTGCGCAGTATCCTGAACAAACTGACACCGCAGATGTTTAACCAGCTGATGAAGCAGGTGATGGACCTCACCATCGACACAGAGGAGCGCCTCAAAGGCGTGGTTGACCTGGTTTTTGAAAAAGCCATCGATGAGCCCAGCTTCTCTATGGTCTATGGCAATATGTGCAGCTGCCTGGCTATGGTGAGTAACATGTTCCCATACATTGCTGCTGAAGTTCCATACAAAGGCAAATGCCACACAGAAGTGAACTCTGTTTGAACCACTCTAAACTGACATGGAGCTTTAATCAGCTTCTATTTAGTAACAGAACTCTCAACACTGTCTTATACCCAAGTGTTTCTCCTACATGTCTTTCCTGTGTAGTTAAAAGTGCCCATGGCAGACAAGCCCACCAGCACTGTGGGTTTCCAAAAGCTGCTGCTGAACCGCTGTCAGAAGGAGTTTGAGAAGGACAAGGTCAACGATGATGTTTTGGAGAAGCTGCGGCACCAGCTGGAAGCGGCCACTTCAGTAAGCAGCACTCCTGTCTAGTTTACCCGACTCACCAACCCACAGATCAGGAGAAAGGGGACTGAAATCGGCAGCAGTGCTGGGAGGCGGCCTGGTCGTTATCCGGTCCAAACGCGCTGTTTCTTGCTTTTGTCTTTGTTCTGGTTACTCCTCGCAAGGCCAACGAGCGGGAGAGGCTGGAGGAGGATCTGGAGGAGGCGAAGGACAAGGCCCACAGGAGGTCCATCGGTAACATCAAGTTCATCGGGGAGCTGTTCAAGCTGCACATGCTGTCAGAGGCCATCATGCACGACTGTGTGGTCAAGCTGTTCATGAACCACAGCGAGGAGAGCCTGGAGCGTCTGTGCCACCTCCTCACAGCCATCGGCAAAGACCTGGACTTGGAGAAGGCCAGGGTAAGCAGGCCGCGGGCCTGGTCTGGGTTGATTTAATATTCTCAGCAGATGCTCAGCACTTGCATCGGTTTATCTTTAATATGTCATGTAAAGGTTTACGGCGCATGTGTAGATGAGTGCTAGTGTGCAGTGCAGCGGCTGTGCGGATTTTGTCCAGATTTGGTCTGTGTTGCGTTTTTCACAACAAGTACTTTACACATCGAAACTGGATGAAGAAGTTTTGGATGTTGTATATTGACTGTCAATTTTGTCTCTAGTAGGAATGGCAGTTGTGATGTTGACAGTTCAGTCACCAACTAGTGTGACAGTTATTTGTGTTCAAGTTTCCTGGTCTTTTTTATTGTGTTTTTTTTTTCCATGCACGCTTTTAACCAAAAAACAAGCATGTTGAAATGTTGTTTATAAAAGTTTTGCCGTCAGTGTTTTCTGTTGCTTGCCTGTTGCCTGCACTCTGACTACAGGGTAGCCAACTAATTAGGATCATCATCTATAGTGCGACTAGCATGCTGTGCTGATATCAGTGTATTATTAGGCCTTGGCAATGATTTTGAAAGTGTCCAAGTTCATGTTGTTAGTGAAGTTGTTAGTGTGGTTGTTAGCTCTGCTCCTACTGCAGCTGACAAAATGAAAGGCTTTTATTCAGGACTGGTCAGCTGTTAGAAGGTTTTGCTCTCACAGCCTCCTCCACGTTTGCCACCTCCTGCTGCTGCACCCTGGATTCCCCAAAGCCAAGTGCAGCTGATGACAGCACAGCTACACCCACAGTGGCAGTGAACTGCTTTACAGCACTGACCAACGTGCAAGGCAGCAGGGTTTACATAAGAGTCATAAACGTCTTGTGACATGAGTTCAGCTGAGAGCACACCTGATCGAATCGAAAGGTGAAGAATATCTGAAATTTGTCGACGTTTCTCTTACACTCTCTCTCTCTCTCTCTCTCTCTCTCTCTCTCTCTCAGCCAAAAATGGATCATTACTTTAAATATATAGAAAAGATAGTGAAGGAGAGGAGGGGTTCCTCACGCATTCGGTTCCTGCTCCAGGACGTCATCGACCTGCGACTGGTTAGAGACTCTGCCTGTGTTTGTGTGTTTGTGTTTGCCATTCCAGCGCATGGTGATGCAAAAGTATGCATCTGCTGATTTTGCTTTTCTAGAATAACTGGGTGTCGCGGCGAGCTGACCACGGGCCCAAGACCATCGAGCAGATTCATAAGGAGGCCAAACTTGAGGAGCAGGAGGAGCAGAGGAAGGTGCACCAGCAGCTGCTGTCCAAGCACAACAAGAGGCAAAGGTGTGGCCCTCAATTCCGTGACAGCCTTTTTCACCTGGCTGTGTGAGGCCGAGGACAAGTCCAAGGACAATCGACAAGAGGATGGACACATTTGCCAACGTGTGCTAAAAGACAATACAATAATTCAAAAAAATAATAAAACTGTGTGACAAAGAAACAAAAGTTCTGACTCTATTGTATTTTTGCTTTTTCCTTTATGAACTGCATGCAAAACTATATTTAACATTTGCAGATGTTCAAAAGAAAAGACAGAGGTGAATATAGAAATAATATTATTTATTTTTTATTTTATTCTTCCTTGGCTTCTCCTGAATTCAGATAGGCTCTGCCCATTAGATTTCACTTTTTTGTTTGTTTGTTTTTTTATTTTTTTGCTAATTTCAAACCAGTCCTAGGATTTTCACACAATCTGAGTGAAATTGGTGTCAAAATATTTGCAAGAGTCTGAATCTCAATAATTATTTAAACAAAAACCTGACATAAAAAATACAGCTGTCCTATTCCAGTCTAATATTAGTAGTACAAATTAGTAGTACATAGGTCAGGCTTTAACTTTAACTTTAACTAGCTGTCACTCCTGAAGGACATGTTCAGATTTCATGAAATTTAAAAGACTTATACCAGTATTGACTTTGAGGTAGCTTACCAAATGTAGCAGTTTTGTCAATATGGGGCATTATAATATGCAAATAACTGTTTCTCAATGACTGCTCTTCTGATCAAGATGAAATTTTGCATACTGCTTCTGTAAGCAAGCTGAAGGATTCCTAAGGATGACTCAAACATTGGCTAATGTTTTTCAGGTAATGGGCTAATCATAGAACTGGCTTCAGTGGACTTCTATAACGTTGATTCTTGTAGAAATTACTTTAAATTTAAATATCCTACTACTTTTTATGTTGCTGATGAACTGTAACACACTAGTCGTAGGACCTTTCTCCAATCTTCCCAAATTTGGTATCAAAATGTTGATGAGACTGAAACATGTTGATATTTGTATGGTATATGGCACTTACATACCTATCGATCCTTCCAAGGTGTACTGATTCATTCAAAACAGCTGAAAAAAAATTAAGACTTCTTTGAGTAATTCTTATGAAACTTGACATGAGTATTGATTTATGGACTTTGAGATAGCATGGGAATTATAGGACATTTTTGCCAACAGAGCCCCTCTGACATATGAAAAGGTATTTAAAAACAGAAAAATGAGTCAATCCCATTGTGTACCAATTGTGCATGAGAAATGCAGTTTATACAGTGCAATACTTTGTGACTATTTCATAAAAAAAGTTCAATACGTTTCGTAAACCTTTTTTTAGCCTGATTTTTGATACCTAAATTAGTTGGGCAAATGCACCTTTCAAACAAGTCAGTGACCTTTTGATCTAGAGATACCTTTTAAATATAAAAAATGCAGATCTTCTTGTAAATAATGATCAAAAATATGTGTATTTAACTATCAATCCCCAAGAGCAGGATTTTTATTAATAGGCTAAAACTTAGCCATAGAGTGTTAGATTATCACCAAACTTCAATGGTGTATATGAACATACTGTGAATGCAAGTACATTTGGGGTGAACTGACCTTCTGGGGAAACTATATTTCTTAGTCATGTCGAATCAGAAAAATAATATTTATATAAAGCAATTCAGCAGAGAAAATTGAGAGATTGGTTTCAAAATACAACATTCCTGGAAACAAAACCTCAAAACCAACCACAAAGGCTGGTGAACTTTATATGGGATGTCATCAGCAACCAAGTTGTGCAGATGTGATAAAATGATTGGACCCTTTACTTGCCACCTGCAGCTATAATAAATGTAATTCTAATGTATGTCATGAATTCCCTAGATGAAGGAAGTTAGACATTTCAATAGCAACACACCTCCCTTGATGAAATGACTGGGTACAGAAATTAGTTGACCAGAAAGGCCAGAAAAATAGCACAACCACAGCCTTCAAACCTGACAACAAACCTGCTGAATGCTGACAGTTTTATTTTTTTTCAAATACAAAATACAGACTCACTCTCAATAAATAACCATTTGATGAACTAATGCAGAATATAAATTAAGACACTGACACAAGCTTTACTTTAGTTACTAAGCATTTAGGTTTGGGTGTTTTTCGTACTTGGTGGGATGGTTACGAGAAAATATTGGCATATTAGATAAGCAGAAAAATACTATGGATGGGTTCAACACATGATGTGCGTACTCGTTTGACTTTGGATCTATTGGATCACGCCAATAACTGTTGAAAAGAAAAATGACCACCTGAATGCTAAAACATATAATGGAAATAAATGTCTTATGCAATACGAGAATTATGGAAATCGGGTCAGCTTTGGAATAGAGAGGAGCGTTAGGCACATACTAATAATATTAATACATTTTCAGAGACACACAATATCCATCCTGCCAAGGACAGGCAGTGATCAGTGAACCAGGCAGCCAGTAAGAGAAATAAAATCACCAAGAAAGTCAGGCTTTTTGCTGTTTGTTTTCAAAAAAATGTCCTTGACAGAACACAAGATATGACTGAATGAGCAAAGTTACATTTACATAGAGCCTTTCAAAGAACATACAATGCTTGAACTAATAACAGACACCTGTTCATTTCAACACAATGGGAGAAATTACTCTGCTCACAGAGCTTAGTAACGCGTTAGATCAAAATTCGCTGCTGCACTTTAAAACACTGAGCGTTTTTCTTAAAACACATAAAAGGTGCAAGATCACGCGTTGTCGTGTGAGCACCTCAGTCGTAAAAAGGGCTGAGTTGTCATGAATACGTTATGATCAGGAGTAGTCGGCCGTACTGCTGCGACATCCGGTCAAATCAACCGTCCTCTAAGAATCAGCGCAGTACTAGTTTTGGTAATAGCAGCATCTATGGACATAAACGGCGGCGAAACGGATGGTTTCTTTCTCGTCAACGTTATAGTCCATCACACTTGCTCCTATAGATCGGGATAAAATCTCCATACCAAAACCTCTGTGCATTGGCATGGTGAAAATTTAGAGCACGCAAATCCTTCACTTCTGAAACAGCAGAAATTATGTAATTTTACACAGATTAAAAAAACCCTCAACGTTAAAGACTGCTGTTGACGGAGTTTTAATGTAAATATAGTAGGTTGGGGAAGTGTAACGATGAGCAGTGTGTGGAAAAGAGTGAGATTTATTAGGGGCAAATCCAAAGTCCAGGGTCAAATTATTAACATGGAGTGTCCGAGAATTCATGATAAACTAAAGTAAAGAAAAGCGCACGAAGACAAACCAGGGATGCAGGCTATAACATTGGGGCGAGGATAAACATTCAGGCTTATATTCACATGCACGGAAGCCTCGATTAACAAACAGCAGCTGGACTTACAATAAATAGCAACAAGACTAAACTAAAACAGGGCTTAAAAACATGGTCAAATGAGCATTAAACCAGACACAAGTGCAAATTATGAGGGGTGCAGAAAACGAAACGAAGGAATGGAACCACAACAAGGGAGTAAATCAAAATAAAGACACTAGACAGGGAAACCGTGGAGACATGAACGCTAGGAGGGTGGTCAGTGGTGACAGGAAGCTTGTTTCAGTCATGGATGTCTTTGGCAAAATGAATGCAACTAAAATGCTTTCCTCATGTGTCCTAATAACCAAATAATAACCAAGTTCTTCTTTATTTCTAAATAATATGCCTTTCGGAAATTGTATAACTGCTTGTGTTATATTACTTTCTTTTATCCAGAAACACAGGAGACTCAGGTGAAAAGTGTGATGGAAATAATACACTTATTATTATATCCTAAAACTTGTCTCACCTAATCGTAGTCATCAGTTTATTAGATAAATGCATACCTATTTTTATGTTTGTGTTTCACATGTTCCATCCCTTTTCTCTTCTTTGAAAGAAAAATTCCTTAACTTAATCAAAGACTAGGATTAAAAAAATAAAATAAAATAAAATCATAGACAGGTCAGCTGAGCACACTCCCTTGTCGTAATGTCCCCATATTGACAGTTAAATACCACATATTAAATACAATAGAGACTGGAGTGTCTTGTTTTTCTCTGAACATTCCACAGTGCATCTAGAATTTTAATAGTTGTTTATTTCTGCTCAGTTTTTCTGCTCTTATTTTAATTTGTTTTTGTCTTAAGGAGAAAAAAAAGGCGACAAACGAGACCTGTGACCCCAGGGGGAAATCATGGATCAGATGCCTCACACCCAGTCACTGTGTAAACAACACCAGGTTCATGTTTTAGTGTGAGGAATGAGTGCAGGAGTGTTTTGAAAGAACAAATACAAACACTAACAAGAAGAGAACAAAGAAAACAGGAAGGAGAAGCTCCTTTCCTTTTTGAGTTACTTACTGAGATCATTCTCATAGCAAGTTCATTACACCTTGTGTACTTGTTGTAGTGCGGTTAGCTGTTTCTATATTGGCTGAGAGAAGGAGCAGACCTGTTCCATTTACATTTAAACAACAGAATCTTGTCAGTGGAGGATGTACTTTCTCAAACCTTTTTAACTGGTATCTCGCCTCTGTGTCTCTCTGTGTTCGCAGGACAGGGACCACTGCACGCCTCGCACCAGGACACCTTTCCAGTGATGACTCCCCTCGTGTGGAATTAGTTCACAGCTGTTTAGTCTTATACTTATCCACAACTAGGATTAGTCCATTTACTATTTCTTACAAGTGGGGATCAAGAACATTGGAAGACGTGAGTAGTTTTTTGGAGCAATAAAGATCAATACATAAAAACAGGCAAATGACCTGGTTATACCCAAATACATCAATAAACACATCAAACAAGGTAATGCTTAGGTATGAATTTTCTTGACTTCGTGACTTATTATGAAGCTTAACTTGTTATGAACTGACACGTGATAATGTTCACACATTTAGCTGCAATTCTTTATTTAACTTCAGAGGGTTAAATGGAGCTTACTCAGATGATGGTGTTGACTGCTTCAAGGATTTTCACTAGAAGTTATATAACTGCAAGTTATATTACCGATGTCTAAGTGTATGCAGCGCAGAATTCTTTATTCGTAATGTAATACATGTCCTATTTAATTCTACAAGATAAACAGGTTGGAAAATATTTGTGTAAAATAGATTATGATTATTTTTGGAACATAAAGCCATGCAAACATTGTAAGTGGACATCAAGGAAAAATATAAAATAAAAGAATAGTATAGCATACAGTTACAGGGTATGCCTGTTTTCATTGATTACTAGGGAAGCTCTTTGTCTCCCTCTTGTGGCCATTGTTGTCTGAGCCAACAACCATATCAGCATAAGTGACATGAAGCTACAGAAATTAATTACAACTAAAACGTATTTTTATAAACACGATTTGACAGTGTGTTTTACATATTCTGGTTGAATATGACATTTATGTGTACAAGATTATAAAAAACACAATCATACATTTACCTGATACTTATATCCAAAGTGACTTACGAGTGAGTATAACTTGAGCAATTGAGGGTTAAGGGCCTTGCTCAGAGAACCAACAGTGGCAACTTGGCAGCAGTAGGGCTGGAACAGGTAAGCTTCTGACTACATGTCAAGTATCTTAACCACTGAGCTACCACTGATCACTGCTGGGGGTAACCATAAATGTTAGAATTTAAAATGTTGGATACTAAACTATTTAAAAAACATTTTGGAACATTTATTTATTTCATTTCCCCTAACCTTTGACAGCACGGCTAGTCCAGACCTCTGTATATGCATCTTCTTACCCCTTCTCTCTGCACACAAAAAATAAAACGCATTGAGAAGAGACTAATTGCACAAAGGATAAAAAATAAAATGACATATATAATGATAAAAGGAAAAGGTAAATAGATAACAGTAGATGTGTTAATATAAAATCAAAAGTCATCTAAACAGAACTCAATGCAATAAGTGTGTTTTGAGATGTTTTTGTTTTGCTGTTGGTTTGTTTTTTTTTTCTGTTTTTTTGCTTTCAAGTGCTAATGCCATTATGAGTTGCTAGACCATGAAGACATTTAAAGACATTTAAAGAATAATAAAATAATTAGATTTTGCTGTAAAAGACAGATGTCATGTTCACACTGCACAACTGCACTGCTTAATGTGAGCAGACATCTGGCAGACACGCTTATCTATAGCAACTTACAGTTTCAACTATATTACAGAGCTAAGTCCATATAGCGGTAGGAGTTTGATTCAGTTCAGTTCAGCTCACTCAGGCTTTCATTTCTGTTTTCTTGTCTTCAGGTTTTGTTTCATTGTCCCTAATAGGTCCAACTTGTGCTTGTCTACTCATGTCTCACTGTTCTCCTTTGCTTGATGTCACAACTTCATTGATACCTAAAGTGAATGTTGGAAATATCACATGTTCTTTGAGTAGGAATCAAACATCATTGCTCTAATACACTGGACTGATAGTGGACTCTGCCGAGGTACACCTACCCCTGATGTTGTGATGTTACTGAGCCTCATCCTGTCTCAGATGCCTTGGCTACTCCCATCATCCCCTGATGTCCCCTGTTGTAGCCCACACCACCTCCTCCCCAACCAGCTACTCTCTGTTGCCCTTAATGGACGTTCTCTTGCGACTTGGGTCTCGGACACATGCACACAAGTCTAGAACCTCCAGAAAGTTGGACTAAACATTAAATGCTTATTTCATTTTTTAATTTATGTCTCTCTTTAAACAGCCAGAGGAGGATGGGACCCCCTTTGAGTCTTGGTTCCTCTCGACGTTTCTTCCTCATGCTCTAGGGAGCTTTTCCTTGCCACTGTCACCCTTGGCTTGCTTACTGGGGGCTTGGACTTGGACATTTGAAAAGCTGCTTTGTAATAGCACCTGTTGTAAATAAAATAAAATAAAATAAAATACAATTTTAAAAAGTACTTTATAAATAAATTTTGAGTATTTGATTTTTATATGTAATCTTAAAATGTATAAGATAACTAAAATTTGTTTTTTAATCATTACATTTTTTCACTTAAAACAAAAATATAATTTGGATAGTCCCAATAATCTAGAAAAATCAAATCTCATCATTACAGTGCCAACAACACATCAACATCACCAGACTTCAAAGCACTTGTCTGAGAGGAAGATTTGTATGCCTGTAATTCTGTTGTTGAAGAGCCTATAAAATCAAAATAGGCTTTTAAATTTGAAATTTTAAACTAAAATAAATACAACCTTATTTTAAATGCCTAAACACACACACACACAGTTACCTCACAGTGTGAATATTGTTGTTGGTGGAGAAGGTATCATAGATCCTCTTTGCTGACACATCAGTGATGTCATTGTGACTGAGGTTGAAATTAGATGGATTATAATTACCACATTGTTCAGGATTCCCAAACACACCTCCCTCTACTAAATCACCGTGTAGTAGTACAAACACCTGTAGATTTATATATCAATGAATTAAAGTAATGAACGAATGAATTAATAAACGAATGATTGAATTAGCAAATGAATGAATAAGCAAAGCAATAAATAGTATATTTGTGTCAGTGGACCTGAGTCATTAATGGCCAGATAATTATGCATTTTGACATTTTAAACAAAATATCATTTCTTTCAGTTCTTGTACACATGACTTGTTATCTATCAGGCATGAAACTGTAAATCATAATGAGTCTGTTATGCCTTATTTCTCTTTTTAATGAGAACATGTGTTTCTACAAGCAGTCTGGATATTCTGTAGACCACAGAGATCCATCCTGCCAAGTACAGGCAGTGATCAGTGATCCAGGCAGCCAGTGAGAGAGGTCGTCATTTCCAAATAAAATCACCAAGAAAATCAAGCTTTTTGCTGTTTGCTTTTGAAAAATAAAGTCCTTGAAGGAACACAGGATATGACTGAATGAGCAAAGTTAAATTTATATAGAGCCTTTCAAGGAACATACAATGCTTTACAATGAACACGCACAGCTTCTATGTTCAGTCACCCTGCCGGATTTTGTGTTAAATTGTGAGAAAAAGAGTAAAATGTGTTATATCTATGTTAGTGCTCACTGTGCACTCAACAATCAAGACTCTCTACACATCCCTCCTCCCGCTTGTCCACTCACTCCAGGATGTGGGCTTTGTGCTGGTGTGCGAACAGCATCTGCAGGCAGTGGTTAGTGAGCTGACAGTGGCTAAGGTCCAGTTCTGACAGCCCTTCAGAATGTTCCAGAAACAGTGCCAGTGACCTACAGGCCTGCTGGTCCAGCCGGGTCTGACTGAGGATCACCATCTTACCCAGAGCCCGGGAGAGAGCCACAGCGCGTCTCACACACTCCACATCAGTCCCCACACAGAGAAGAGACAGGAACTGGAGCAGCATGGCTTTATTGCTGCTGAACACACTCAACATTCTCCAACATGTAGAGTCACAAAACACTAACACACTCACATAACTACTAACATTAATGCTATTTACACACATTTTGTTTCAAATGATAAAATTCTTTTCCCTTTTCCAGAATGCTTCCCTAGTTTGTGTGGTGTTGAGTCAGTGGCTTACTGAAGGGTGACTGTGTGTAAAATGGGGAAGAGTTGCCCTCACAGCCGTGTAGAGTGAGCTGTGTGTGTGTGTGTGTGAGAGCTCACTCTCTGGATGACCATGGAGACGACTCTGCAGTCCTCAGTGCTCAGAGTCAGTGTGTGTTTCTGTGTGTCTGCTGTGAGGTCCAGAGCAGAGCAGCAGGAGAAATCCAGTCTGTGCTGCAGAGCGAGGAGCAGATCTGTTGCTGCTGCCCCCTGCTGTAGTTCAGAGACACTGTAGCAGTGGAGCAGCCTCAGCAACAGCAGCCTGTCAACACGGAGAAAACAAAACACACACAGACAGTGGCAGGGCAGTTAATTTCAGGTTAATATAAATATTTCACCTAAATTTAATTTTATTCTGAAGTAAATATCCATGGATATTGCTGATTACCTGACAGGAGTCTCAATAAAACCTAAATGATGCTGGCACAAAATGACTTTTGAGGAAACTCATGAAAAACACATAAACGTACATAAACGTTTATATAACACTCCCTAAACAGACCAGTTCTGTGTTAAAATTCTGATTGTGAGAAAAGTTCAAGCCTGAGACGGGAGACGTGTTAGAGCAGTGGCTCAATGCTCTCCAGCTCCGCCTTTGGTATGGAGGTGAAAAGCAGGCTGAGAGAGACTGCTGTGCAGTGCTGGAGGGTGAAGCGCAGGGCAGCACAGTGGACAGAGTCCAGCTCTCTGCTGTTCAGGTTGATGCAGTTCTCTGCTGAATTCAACAAGCTGGACACACAGTGAGCAGAGCCAGTCTGATAGATCTCTCTGATGATGGACAGTACAAAGCTGGAGCTCAGCCTGGGGAGAAGACACACACACACACACACACAAAAACACAGACACACATTTCCAGGTCTCATGCTGTACAGTATAATTAAAGTGTTTGGACTGTTACTAACTGTGTGAACAATCTGAGCCACACAACACATGACTGTATTCTCTCACCTTCTGATCTGAAGTCTGGCCAGTACAGGCAGAAGGTCTCTGGGATTTTGTTACTTAATGTTGGGGATGTGTAGTGGTCCCATGAGCTGGTGGAAGCTCGTCTACTTTGCCGTAACGTCACCCTTTCGCCTTGCTGTCTGGATGCGTACTGTCTGTCAGACTAGCAATTCATCTACACTTCTCACAGATAAAACTGCCACTAATGACGAAGAATAAACATGCTGCATTCAGTGCTCTGAAGCAGAACATAAGTCATGATGAAAAAGCAAAATGTTAACATTACTTATGTTTGTGGTAGTTCCTTAGATATAGTTTGTGATGATAAAATAGTTTTCCATGGAAGTTGCCAGTTTCCAGGTAGAAAGTAGTTAAATCCAACAAAACATTTGTTAAACAGATAGAGAGCAGTAAGAGCTAGTATGCTGAAACTACCTGTTTCAAAAACAGGAAGCTTCCTTATGAAGGAAAGAGGTTCTTACGAACCTCAGCATTTTGACAGCAAGTATTAACCATGGCTATAAAACCATGTGAATAATTCAGTTATGGGATTAATCTAAAAAATAGAACATCAAATCTAATTATTTGGCCAGTACAGGGTTATGCAATATTCCTTCATCTCAGCAAAATGCAATAGCTTGACTTCCTTAACTGATTAATAATTAAAAAATATCTTTCTTGACTATAAGAATATAGCTTACCCATTAGAAAGATTAAACATCCAGTCAGCGTGTATCCTAGCATGTTAATGTAAAAGGCAGCTCCTACTGGATTTGGGGAAAGATTAGTAAAAGATTTCAAGTATCTGCAAAGCAGAAAACTGCCTATTCAACAGGCATGAATGATCTGCTACCGAAGTAGTTGTGTTATTTGCATAGCCTAATTAATATCATTAGATCAAGTTCTATATTACCTATATTGTTATATTAAAATGTTGCTATTGCTTTTTTGCTTCACAATTGTTACACATAATTGCTGCACCTGATACAAGGATAGGAATTTCAATTTATTCATACTGGATATAAGAATCATTAATGGCTGCTGAGTGAAGCACTTTCATTGAAAATTCATCCACCAATTTTTTTTTTTTTTTTTTTTTTTGGAACTAGAAACAGGGCACATCAACCAGGAATACATTCCAGGTCTGTTTTAGAACACTGGCTGTGATTCATTACATTTTGGCAATTGTGAAAAGAAACTGGATGATACTTCTAAAAGTAATTGTGTTTGCAGTTTATTTGCACAGTTACATGAACAACACTGGTAGCATAGTCAACAGGCTTGATGGTTTTCCAGTGCACGACACTGTGATACCAGGGCTGGCCCAAGCCTGTTTGGGGCCTACGCAGAAATCTGAGCTGCCACTGACATAACATAGGTAAAAAACAAATAGAAATAAATACATGGTCTTTGGCACCCTCTTGGCGGCCTTAGCAGGCTCTCATTTTGCTTATACGGCGGGACAATTGTTCTGCTGTTATCCTACCTATTGAGCAGTTTCTGGTGTTTATTTTAGATGGATTTTTGGTTGTATATATTATAATTAGGCTACTGTGGACAATTGTATACCGTATAGCTACAGCACCTGTACTTCACACACATGTAGTAATCGGATCTAGAAAGTTGCCAACCCTATTAAAATATTAGGTTTATAGTATAATATTTGAATTAAACAGACAAAGCATTAATCACAATCATTTGCATGATGATTAAATCTTGAACCAAAAATGTATCAGAGAGCTGTAGTGTTTTTTATAGACACACACCCAATAAAACTGTGCTTGACCATTTCTTGCCCTCTATATCATTCTCTGCAGTTTACTGAGAAAGACCTGACACTGGGTAATGCCATTGTCTATTCGAAGGCCAAAACAACAACAATCTTGGTTATCAAAGACTCACTCCACCCTGACCACAGCCTCTTCTTTTAGAAGCCATGAGAAAACCACCATCGCAGCTTGAGAGCACAAATCTAGCCTCTTAAGAGGTGTTTTGTTTCACAGGCAGATCGATATCTCAATGCGGTCCACATGAAAGCAATTTTCTTTCCCTGAGTGCAAATTGCACTTTTAATGCCTGATATTTCAGCCACTCATTTCTCTCACTACATGACAAAACTCTCGAAACTTTTCTCCAAAAGCACTGAATGTTATTCTAACCATTTATGGCCTTTCTCCATTCATGTACACAAAGTCCAGTATGATTCCAAATGTCATCAAAAGATATATCTGTTTGTAGCTGAACAACTTATACAATGCGATCTTTCTTCTTTGTGTCAAATGAACTTAACAATTGAAACATCCAAAACTGGCTGTGTTTCTTGCCAACATACTGGTGTTTGGACATGTGGGATTACTTGCATGTCGCTTTCAATAACTCAGTTGGTAGAGTAGAAGTTAAAACTTAAAAAAAAAGTCATCCTTAGGCTGTCGGCTCAACTCCAACTCACACAAACTTTATGTTTTAATGCAGAATCTGTCGTTTTATATGAGCATAAAAAGAGGTTTTTCCCTGACCGGGAATCGAACCCGGGCCGCGGCGGTGAAAGCGCCGAATCCTAACCACTAGACAACCAGGGACAAAGCTGCTGAGTTTACATGAGAAGACCATTTTTCAAAGTCTGCACTCCTACTATTCTGACAGTGTTTGGATGCATACTGGACTTGGTATGCATGAGTGGAAAAAGGCCATAAAGCGAGTTATTCATCTTTCTCTTTGTTCTACAAAAAAATGAAGTTTGCAAGAGTCAGGGCTCTTTTTTACCATCTGGGAAAAGAGGGAACGCTGGTGTCACTAACACATGGAAAGAGCTGTTATAGTATTCCCCATTTGTCTCCTTAAAGCTTCTGACATTTTAGCCACTCATTTCTCTCTCTACATGAAAACACTCTAGAAAATGTTCTCCAAAAAATACGGAATGTTATTCTAAGTACTCAGAAAATAGTCTTTTCCTCCCCCTTCTGACGCGTGAACTTATAGACGCCCTTGATTGCACGGTGTCTCTGTAATTGACAGGGGAGAGAGCGTATGCCATTCCCTCTCTCCCTAAGAGTACAGCCAATTATGCTCTTCTAGACTCTCGGCCACAAATGGCTGTGACACCATCAGTTTCAAAGTTAAACACAACTCCTATAGTACCAATAAAAGCTTCACACTCACCTCAGCTGGGACATGGCAGACACTGAAGGAAACTCCTCACTTCACTCTCTTCATCTGACCAGTCATTAAGCTCCACTGGTTTCTTCACTGTTTTGAGTTTCAGCACTTCTAGCACTTGTAATATTAGAATAGAATCCCTTTAGTTACTAAAGGTACACAGAAATGTACACCGGTACATAGAAACTTACTGTATGTAAGAGTGCAATAGTTCAAAGCTGTATTAGTGCAGATAAATACAACTACAGTGCCATTGCAGCTTTTAATGCTGTTTCAGTATCAGGGTCTTCAGGAAGGCTCCACCTGGCAACCCTGAAGTGCCTTGCTATGCTTAAAACTACACACACACACACACACACACACACACAAACAAACAAACACAAACACTTAACAAGGTGAGTTCTGCTTATTTGTTAAGAAGGCTGATCGCCATTTAAAATTAGATTTCACAAACTGTAATTGTTACACTGGTGAGTTTGAGGTAGAGATGCACTTTCATTAATACTGCTTACACTGTGTTTCTTTACAACACGCATGGACGTGTTGAAGCATCTCATATGCATAGAACACTAATACTCAGAGCATTGGAAGGTTGAAAACAGAAGCTATCTGGCTCACACAATGTTTTAAATGTGCCAAGGGAAATTCCAAGTGTGGCCATCCTTGAGTGGAGTGGAAGATAAATATGTTTTTTTTGTATTTCAAAGCGGCTGTAAGAGTATAACAGGCAGTTTAGAACATGTCAGTCCCTCCATGTAATTTCAGAGAAAATATCCTATGAAGATTGGACCAAGATTCCTGCAGAGTATTTTCAGCACATAGTGGAAACTATGCCAGAAAGAATTGCTGCAGTTCTGGAGGCCAAAGAAGGTCCAACATGCTATTAAATGGGTGTATTTAAGCCCACTGTGTCCTATAATAGGATGTTGCTGGAATGTATGTGGATGTTGTTGGAATGGCCGCAGAGTTGCGGCAGCAGTACAGGTAGTCTGTAATCCTTTCCCCCATGCGAGTGAGTTTGCCCTACTGCACGGGGTCGAGTTATGATGTGAATATTTAATGTTAATGTTTAGAGATAACAGAACAGCTTTCGGGGGGTTTGGGTGGGTTGCCTTATCCGCCCCTTTAACAGAGTAGTCACAATTCAAATTTCCCTTGTTCCATTGTTTACAAGACATTATACATGTGGTTTATTTATAGTGCACGGAGTAATATGCAGCAAGTCTGGTCTGTCTGCTTTGGAAGAGAAACATTTGGCCAAAAGAGCAAAACACAGCCAGGAGGATGATTGGTAAGAGCACATCATAATATGCACCTTAAAGCTGTGCTCTACAGCTAGGTCCTGTTCCATGACTGCATATATAAATTTACTACTGACATTGCCATTTATATCTGGCCATTTACAGTGCACTCTTGCTCAGTGCAGCACTTGAAGCTGATTTTCCATTATGTTCAAGAGATGTTTGACCCGGTCAGGGTGACACACTTTAGTGAGGGCAGCAGTATCCTAGAGGACACTACAGACAGTGACGGAGACATTTCAGAGCGCGAGGTGAGAGGTTGAGTTTTTTGTTACTCTCTACGACATACTTTTCATGCCAGGTACTATTGTCCAGTTCAGCCCAATTTAATTTACTGCCTTGTATTATCATATATAAATTGCTGAACATCTTATCACTCAGTTTCAAACATCCCCTCAGCTGTTTTAAGCCATTTCGGTTATTCAGTACTGCTAAATGGATGTGGTGGGAAAATGAGAGCACATCAAACACAGACAGCTTTATGCATTGAGTAGTAAAGAGTAAAAGTTTATTGAGTTCTGTCCCCTGTATAACAGAGTAAAAGCACTGACGCGCAGTACGGTCCCCCTCCCCTTATACAGAGAACAGAAGAAAGAGAAAAAAAAGAAAAACGACTCCTACAGAGTATCGGCTAATTCATGTTTTGGTTAGCCTGAGCGCTGAAGGCTTCTTCTATCTCTATGGTTAGAATGGTATGTGAGCAGCTGGTGTACCTGACTCACATGCTTATCTGCAGACTGTTATGCTGTGACTATAGAAACATAAAGCAAAGTAAAATAAAGCAAAGTAAATTTCCACAACATTTCCCCCCTTTATTTTATATCACACATTATCACACTTTTATTCAGCAAATAGCACTACGATGTCTTCATGTGGATCACCAGCACCGCCCATCTTGGGGAGCAGAATGTCTTCAAAGAGCTGGGGTTGGTCATTGGCATGGCCGCTGAGCGCTGGCATGGTGAACACACTAGAAAGACGTCTGACACGCAATGACAAAAAAGGAGGTAAACACAGAAGAAGAAGAAAAAGAAGAAGAATGAGTAGCAGAATGGGCAACGCTACAGCCGCTACTGGAACTGTAGGCTGCGGAGTGAAGGCAGATCACATAAGATTCATATAATCAGTAATATTAGCGCTGAGATCTGGAATGTAAAAACAGCAGGAAGTGTTAATCATTTTGCACACTCCTCCTTCCTTCATTTAATACCATTCTATGTTGAAGCACTGCTGCCCTTATCACTTGTTGTTCTATCTTTAAGGCACCTATTGCTGCTAAGGTGTCATTAACTACTTGCAGTAACTGATAAGCTAAGCCATTGATCTTTTGCAGGGCTGCTACTGTGCCACCGCCCAGGAAAAGGGACCAACCAATGGTTTCACCGAGAGTGGTCCATGGGTCCCTCAGAATTCTACCACAATAGTCTGTGCTGGTTATGTCTCTCCTCACCCTGTGCTGCTTGGCATGGGGAAGTGTATACACCTGCGTCCTTGGGCGCACTACAGCTGGATAACAACAACCAGTCCAGTTCTGTGGCAATTCACCATAGGCCACCGAACCACCGACCCACATTACATTCCAATACCCCTGCAGGGTTGTCATGGAGCAATTCCACAGGGAACTGCTATTGGAGTCACTGCAAGTGCCATTGCTGTGCACCTGCACATAATCGATGCATCTGGACCAGACTTCCGGCACCTGCTGCTTCATCTGCTATACAAATATCTCACCCTTACTAGCTGCCACATGCAGCATCATTTTCGGTGGTGCGGGGTTAGTGGGACTGGGACAGTTTGAGGTCTGGTTAATAACCTGGCACATAGAGATTGTCATATTCACTTCTCCTACATCTGCGTTTTTCAGAGGGATTACAGTCCTTGGAACACTGGTGTGCTGGCACACCAGGTACTCTTGCTCGATATGTTGGGCATGCACAATGGCTGACATACACGCTGTATTTTGTTGGCATTTAGCTGCTAATCATTCTGCTTCAGTGGCGTTGGGACCCTGAAATGGTAACAAGTCTTCTCATAAGTCATGGGATTCTTCATCCATATTAATATTCAGTCTATGTTCTGACTGTGTTAGCTGTGTCTGATTTTCTCTACCGTCTCTTGACGGTTCCGAGTGTCGAAAGGGTAGGCCTTGCCGTTAACACCCTACTCAACACAGTTCCGACCTAGTCTGTTTGGGTGCTGCTGCTTGGAGTTGGGGCTGGTGTCGGAGCCTTCTTACGGTGTGTGTGATGTACCCAGGTTCCTCGTCCTTCTCTTTTGACAGCAGTGTGGGTTGTTAACAGGAGGTTCTAGTTGTCTCCACCTGGTGCCTTCAGTGGCGGGAGCCCCTGACTGAATTTCCCGTAATGTGGCCTGCGGGGTAGCAGCGGTTTCCTGTATTGCTTGCACAGCGGTTTTAGTTGCAGCTGCCTTTGCTACTCTATCTGCAAAATTATTCCCCTTGCTGATTTGGTCTTCTGTAGTCCTGTGAGCTGCACACTTAACAACTGCAATTGTCTTTGGCAGCAAAATGGCTTCTAGCAAGATGGTGATGTCTAATATATTTACCCGAGCTTGTCAGGAATTGCCTATGTTTCCATATGGCTCCAAAATCATTAACAGTTTTGTCTGCAGCTAGTTTGCATGCTTCCATCAGTGCTACTAGTTCAGCAGCCTGCGCTGAATAGGAGGATGGTAATACTTCTGTTTTAAGTATTTCATGATCTGTTACTACCGCGTATGCTTCCCTATTGACCCCTGTGTCGTCCCTGCATGCTGACCCATCCACATAGAGGCATAGGTCTGGGTTACTTATGGCTTCTTCAAAGAGATCAACCCGCGGTATATATACTTCAGCTAAGACTGCTGTGCAGTCTTGTGGATCTCCATCCTCCTCCGTAGGAAGGAGTGTAGCTGGGTTCAGTGTTATACACCTTTTGACAGTTATATTAGGCATATCTAAGAGGGTGGTGTGGTATCTCAGCTACCACTGGGCTGATAAATGTGACACTCTTTGGTCCTGCAGTATTCGGTGTAATGCGTGTGGGACTAAAACAGTAAGAGGGGAGTATGCCACTATGGTTTAGGTAGCGAAATTATGGCTTGTGGTCGGTTTTGAGACAGCTTGTGTGTATTTCCCCCTTTAATGATATGCCCCAAGAACGTCACTTCCTCCTTACAATTCTGTAATTTTGCTCTACTAGGTCAGTTACATGTATGTTACATCTGAAATATTTCCATGAGCTTTTATGCAACATACTAAACAAAGGTTAGGAACAGGCTAAGTCAAATCAGGCTAACTCTCAGCAGGTCAAAAGTACGTTAACGTTTACACAAAGGACTTATATACGCAAACAATAACAACACAATGAAGGGCAGCCGTGAAACACAAGGGAGCATGGCCACACGGATGAACACACACACACACACACACACACAAGCAAACACACACGGGGAGACCTTTGGGGGGGGGGGCATACCGTGACAAGAATATGTTCACACATGGTCGCTCGCTCGCTCTCTCTCTCTCTCTCTCCCTCCCCATCCTTTCAGCCTTTGGGTTTCAATAATACCCCCAGGGCAGACAGAGCCACTATTCAAGCAATGTAATATTCTGTAATATTCTACTCTGGCTCCTCCTACCTCTGCAATGACATCCTCAGCTTTTATTTCAGTGGGTGGCGTGTGATGTCATCATGCAGCCGCATCAATTAAGCGATTATGATGTAGTCAAAGAACAGATTTTTCAAATGAACAATTTCTGTGACCCATTTTTAGACTTCAGATCACAGATAACGGGTACACTAAATTTATTATGGGTCAGTGCGGTAGTTACAATTGCAATCCAAGACGCAAGGAACATGTTCCTACTGAGAAATATGAAAAGGAAAAGCACGGGATATTTGGTAAATATGGGAAAAAGAAAAACGAAAAACCACGAGCCCAGATCCCTGCCAGAATAGAGGATGACTTCTTGGATGAACTGTGTGTGTGTGTGTGTTTGTCTGAGAGAGAGAGATCTACGTAGAAGTGTTCTAAGTATCTATACAACGCTAATAAGACATTTTCTGTTACTTTTTAAACAGATACTAGAACAAAGAATTTAATCAAGAAGGACTTCTCTACTGAGAGAACTCAATCAGCCATAGTAAGTAAAGTAGAACCAAGACAAATGATTTAAAGCCATACTGTGGCAATGGACAAAACCCACAAAAAATGGAAAAACAGCTATGGTGAACAGTGATGCTAATTGAATGCTTGTACTTAAGTACACTGAAATATCTCTGAATATAAATTACAAATGCATTTCAACAAATGTTCGAGAAATTAATTAAAAACACTAATGTAAATGTATTTAGAATATATTTAGGACACATACATTTAGCATATGCAATCTTTGTCAGTTACAGGAAAAAAAAATACTGTTGGTGGGTTTTTTGTTTGTTTGTTTTACATTCTCCTTACTATAGAATTAACAGTCGACTGTTCGGTGACTTTGCATGCTGAGTTGTAACACTGATTATTAGTATAATTGTGGCAAGAATCAAAATCAACACTAGCTAAAATGACTGAATGCATTGGAATTTATTATTCCAATAGTACAATTTGAATGGGTCTACGGTACCTTAGTGTGTCAGGTCCTGTTATTTCTGCTGAACATTTGATGTTTGGGGGCACATTTTTACATCATTAGGCCTGCAGGCTATGTGATTACGGCTATGCGATAAAAATTGTATTTGTTTCCTTTCCAGTCCAATACAAATTATAAATTACAAATGTATCAAAATGTAATTAAAGTCATATTTCAATTAAATGTATTTAAATACTGTTCAACAATATTTCTACTCATATGTACAGGTGGAACCTAAAGATATGAATGTCAGTGAGAGGGATAAATGCATTGAGGACCTGGAAGCCGTGTTTGCTAAAGTGAGAAAGTCTGCAGTGGAGCAGAGCAATCCTAACGCTTGTTTTCCATAAATTCTCACAATGCTATGAACTATACATTTCAAGTAGATGAAATTAAATATTGCTTAACACTGTTTCTCTTCATAGTTGGAGGTGAAATTGAATTCTTTTATAAAGATGGAATATGGTTCCTGTCAACATGATATGGGCCAACTGATTGAGGAGATGGAATCCACAGTTGCTAGAGTGAGAAAGTCTGCAATGGAGCAGAGCAATCCTAACACTTGTTTTCCATAAATACTAACAATGCAATTAAATATGCATTTCAAGTAGATGTAATTAAATATTGCTCAACACGGTATTTGTGTCTGCAGGCGGCCAAACTGTTAGGATTAGAAGCCGTACTTGCTCGGGAGGATATGGCTGCATAACCTCTGATGACAGCAATAAAGAGCATTAAAAATACTCTGACATTTTTCAGTCTAATCCCTGCCTATGTTGTCTGCAACACAGTCAATTATACCATGGATAGTAATTATATCTTTTTTTTTTTTTGTCTCACAAACATTCTGAATGTAACATTTCCTACAACTTTAAAAATACAATCACCATACTTGGCACCCACACTATTTTTTCCCTTCATGTCCACTTACATCTATGTGACTTAACAATCACAATTCATTTTTAGACAACCAATTTCCAACCTCTATATATATATCGCTCGGAATTCAACAGACACCTGACTCAAGTATTTTTATTTTAATTTCCTCCATGTTGTTTATAATAGGCCTACAGTAAGAAATCCTTTTAAAGGTGATCGCCATTTCTACCACTGTATACTGTTGAAGCATACAAGTTTTTATTCAGTGAGAGATATGTCATTTATGGGGATTAGGTACAGCGTGTTTTGTTCAGGACATTCACGACGATATATGTTCTAAATGGGATTGTAAAATAACTAGCTAGCTAGCCATGTATTTAGACAGAACCTGAATTGTGTTACATGGGGATTTTTATCCTATGTTTTTAAGGCTGCATTATGTACAGCCTAGCATAAATAAATACGCAAGAATGCAGAGCACAAATAGTCCATAGTTTATTTTCCCTTCTATATAAGCCCGCAGGTTCATAGGTGACTAGCTTTTATAATGTCATGTGTAATTTGAGCATAATGGTGGAAACTTCAAAGAACAATATGGAAAAAAAGGAGGGTTGTTTACATAATTGCCCTTGAAAAAGTTTATAAGAATTAAACTCTTGTGTACCCCTCAGACATTCTCCAGAGGGTCCCTCAAAAGCATGTTTATATTTAAGTTGCAATAAAGGACAGGACCAGCTATTCTCTTCAACTAATTCTGATATCAAGTGGAAACAAGTTGTCAGGTTCTGGTCCGCACCCAACCAGGAACGCACACACAGACACGTACACACATATCCGCACAAATCACCTACCACGACCACTGCTCGGTTCACAATCACACACTTATCAACCATCACGTTCACCTGCTTCTAATTAACTCTCTCCCTATTTAAACCCCTCATGTACCATCCTCCAGTGTTTCCCATTTAGCATACTGTGGACTAAAGCTGAGCCTGTCTTCATGAGCTTCCCCACATCTGTGTTTTTAAAACTTTTTGGCAGTGCTTTGTGTGACTAATATCCTGCCTTTTTATCCCTCACCCATGTCTTGCTCAGGTGTCAATATGTCACATAACTAAATTAGTGTTCTATTATTTTCTTAGTTTGTACAAGAAGTACAAATATGTAGCTATCTAACATTTATAATGTGTATTGTTTCTTATTTTGTTAACATTAAAATGTAAAACCAAGTGAACTCCATAGATGTCATGAGGGACAGCCTCACAAGAAAGGAGGCCTGGTGCATGGCATGCAGTGGTGCCTATCATGCGAACACAGAGAGAGACAGAGACAAGGTAGCAGACAACAACCAAACGTGTTCAACTGCTGTCAGGTCTTTCTCAGTAAACTTCAGAGAATGAAGTACAGGGCAAGCACTTGAACATGCGCATGTTCTTCCCTGGATACAGACACTTTGCCTCAAAGACAGTTGCCTCACAGGTTTGTTCCAAAATGACTTCCCTTGTCCCTTATTCCCTTATGCAACAGGAATTGAAAAGAAAGGTGTGAGCAAGTATACCCTCCACTGACAAGCTCCTGTTGTTTAAGTGTGAATGGATTCTGTGACTTGAACAAGTCTGCTCCTTCTCTCATCCAATATAGAAATTGCTCACCGAACTACAATGAGTGAACAAGGTCTAATGAACTTGCTGTGAGAATGATCTCAGTAATTAACTCAAAAAGGATAGGCTCAGAAGTGATTTTTTTTTTTTTTAAGTAGGAAGGATTTTGATATTTCAAGCTTGCCAGCAGAACTAGCTAGCCTAACCTGGGATGGCAGCCAATGCACAGCATCACAGCTGGGGGAAACGGATGTGAAATGTCAGTTTAATCGGCAAGGCTCAAGGCAACAGGGTCCTGTCCCTTGACTTAGGTTGATCTAGAGGTATTTCAAGAAACTTCTCAAGCGCACTTTAGTGGCAAAGAACAATATTTTCACTTGAACAGGGACCACAGATTAAAAGTCTGATGCTCTACTGACTGAGCTATTCAGGAGAGAAGCAATATCAGAAACATTACAAGTGCAATGTACATGTATGCAAAGAAAATTCATGTGTATCGCATTAAGATGTCAATCTGCCTATGGAACATAACACCTCTTACGAGGCTCGATTTTTGCTCTCAAGCTGCGATGGTTTTGTCATGTTGTCTAAGAGAAGAGGCTTTGGTCGGTGGAGTGAGTCTTTGATAACTAAGATTGTAACTAAGATTGAAACTGCTCACCGCACTACATCGAGTACACAAGGTGTAATGAACTTGCTATGAGAATGATCTCAGTAAGTAACTCAAAAAGGATAGACTCATCATGATGCATTAGCTAACAATCGGCACTCATACACAAGTGTGAATGTTCAACATTCATTCAAGCATGTCGAGGTCACAGTCTGTAGTGTGTACAAAAGGAATCTAAAGGAAAGGTTTGAGCAAGTGCTATAGAGCAAGAGATATAACTTTAGACTCCATTTGTAACATTAGAAAAAAGATGTACATACAGTCCATTTGTTTAAAATGTTCTTTGATGTGAAGGTCATATTATTTTGCCCCCACTTACGCAGAACTTGATTGTTGGAAGAATACAACAGGGGAACTTTCAGTTGTACTTCACATGACTGACACTGTGTAGACTTTAACTAATGTACAGTTGTGTAGCTTTAGAGTTGTGTACAATTGGAGCAAGTGACCTAAGCAACATGTATTGCATACACAGTTTGCCTTAACAAACCTATCACTTCATCATGGTCAGAAAATGTGTTATAGATACATGTAATGCTTCAGCATTGCTACTAGTTCTAATACACTCAAACTAGTGCACCAGAGTGGGTGATGGTAATGGTACTGTTAGAAGCAAACCTATATGACTGGGGTTGGGCTTCCACACACTGTCCCTTTCTCCCAATTCACAGAGCGGAAACGACTCGTTTTCAGCCTGTTTTTTTTTTTTTTTTACACAACCAATTTCCAACCTCTATAGATATCGCTTGGAATTCAACAGGCACCTGTTGCTACTGCACCTTTAAGACGGATGTAAGATAAATGAGCTCCTTTATGATTGGCTGCCCTGTATTGTGCTTCATTCAAAAGGTACTCAGAGCTGAAATGCCTGAGAAAGGCAATTTAAGTGGGTGTGCTAAACCTCTATAGGCTGAATAGGCAGAGATAGGTCAATAAAGTGTTCTTGTGACATTAGAAATACAAATTTCAAAAGGGGCATTTTTGGCAGCTTAACTGACATAGTTAAGAATTTTAACATTTAAAATATATATATTAAAAGGAGAATGTTACTTATTTCACTCTGACTGTAAAACAGTGCATATTTTGTTAAATGGGATTTCCATCCCATGTTTTTTAAGGCTGCCTTATGTATAAATAAATATGCAAGAATGCAGAGCATGAATAGGTCAGTCTTCAATTCTGTATCACACACCTACCCTTGATAACACTGTGGTAACTGGAAAAAAAACAACCCTTTTTACTCAGTTGTCACTACTTCCAATAGACTTCACGCTAATCTCATAGAAGTCCGCCCCTTTCCGTGTCCTCCGGAAACTGCACTTCCGTTGTGTTGTCACAGGATTTGTTCCTGAAGTTGTATGCGTTTTCTAAATTTGCACCGCATTTCTAAAGTGTGTTACCACTTTGATGAATATGCTTTGTGTATTTGCAGCACGATGGGTTTTCCAGGACACCGTAATTTATGCATGTTTAATTCCATCTTTTATTCACGTACTAAGCCCAACTCTATAGGCTAATATTTATAAAACCGAGATAACCATAGAAACATCTTCATCTGTGCTTGATACTTTCACGGAAAAACGGAACTGCTGCTTGTCAAGCTTGTTTCATCAGGTTTTATATCATCGTCATGACGTGTTTGAATTGATCCCAGGCATATGCAGTCCTCATCAAAATCCATGCATGTCCTAGGCTGTGAGTAAGGTATGTTCTCTCTCTGGTCACAGTTGGCAAATAAATTATGCATATAGATTGTGGGGAAAACACTTTAGCACGTGTTCTCCAAAGAAGTGTCTTAATATGAGCTATCTAGCTAGTTCCAATGTCAACTGTAATCATAACACTGGGTTTCTCTCTGTGCTCAGGTGTCTTATTCGCATGCCAGTAACATGTTAGCGATATTGCAGTAGTGTGAATTTTTATGTTGCCCGTGATGAAAGGTGACAGGAAATAAAAATCCAAACATTTTTTTTGTTCAGGTCTTTTTAACGGTCATAACCGACACATATTTATCTAACAAAAAAATCAGGTTCCTCTAAATGTGTGGAAGAACTGTTGTGTATATTTTTGTTTCCAGTGGCCTGAGTACCTAAAATATGTCATCATTTTAGGAAGCAGGAAAGCAGGGCTGCTTACAAACATGACATTAGTATATTATTTTTGGGATATTTTCATTTATGATTTTCCCCTTTTTGTTGTTTGTTTGCTTTTTTACTTTCATTTTTTGTAGGGACTGTGATATATATTTTGTTATTTGAATGCATAATATAGCTTTGGGGCTCCCACAGACACTTGTGTATATAAACATATTAGGGGAGATTTTTTCATTGATTTGTATATGTTTGTGAAGGAATGCACATAGTTCTCATGTTTGACCCACTTTAAAGATATTTTTTGACTTGTATCAGAAAGGAATACAAGCATTTATTCATATCAACATTTTCCTTGCAGAGTCATTTCAAAGATGATGCAACAGAATAGTTTTGCTTATCTATTCTGTACTTTGTTTATTGACAGGTAATTCCACCCTCAACTTTTTAGGGTGCCTCCCCATAATTGCTCAGCTCTTCTGTGTAATAAAAGCAGGATTGGTTTGTATATCACATTGGTGTAGGTCGTTTTCACCTGTTATATAAAGAACATTCTAATGGCTTTGGGGAAGACGAACCAAATTAGTCCTTTATAATTGTAATTATATATTACTTTGCTTCATTAGAAGTTTGTGATTATTCCTGTTATTCATCAAGTTAGGTACCGTGATTTACTGGGGTAGGTCAAATTAAAAGATAATTGACTGCTTATATTAGGTAAGCAAAGTTTTTTATGTCATAGTTTTCACTTACTATGATTGGGACAATACATCTTTTACATGAGGATGGATTTTATCAAAGCTTATATGGATCTGTATGCCATGCATAGGACGCTTATGCTTTATTTAGTTCACTAAATACAAGCAGTTCATTTTTGTTTTAAATGTTGATGTTCCACCTGCTCCATCAGACCCTCTGCTTTGACACTATGTCCACCTGGTGTACATCAGTAAGCACAGCCTATAACAAGGTATGTCTTAGCCACTTGTAATCTTCTAAGCATTAAATTAAGTAAATTACATGCGACATTTTGAAGATTTTGATTTTTTGGCCTGCTACCACCACACCGCCTCATCGGGAACTGTTACACTTTATTTTTTATTTATTTTTATTTATAACTTAAAAATAATCACCTGGAATGTAAACCTAGCCGAGGTCCACAACGAGGTGCAATTTGTAAAAGGACGTTTTTTTTCTCTCAGAGTTAGAAATCTGAAGAAATAAATATATGAATTTATTACCCCCCATCAGTGGACCTTTAGAGCTTTATTATTCAAAATAAGACAGACAGATGAACAGACAAACGCAAAATGTATATATAATATTTTTAAGTATTCGCCATCTGCACCATTACAGGAATGATGTGTGTGTGTGTGTGTGTGTGTGTGTGTGTGTGTGTGTGTGTGTGTGTGTGTGTGTGTGTGTGTGTGTGTGTGTGTGTGTGTGTGTGTGTATGTATGTATGTATGTATATATCTATGTATATGGTTATGTGTTTGTACATGTATGTTGGATTGTATATGTACACGTATTAGAATGTGATATTTATCGTTTATGGATTGGCTCTGTATGGATTTTATCAAAGGTGTCCAGTCTAGATTATTGGTTCTGTTATTGATTAATTCTGAGAATTATTCTATTGATATATATACTCTATCAATAGATTTTTCTATTGGGTGACACTAATATTATTTTTTGTTTTCCAGTTCATGAGTATGTTTTTTTGTTTGTTGTTTTTTTGCAAGAATATTTTTATTATATCAATATAATAATGTTATACATAGTATCCTGTCATATTGGTTGATGATATGTCTCCTAGGAGACATAAAGATGGTGTTGGATGGATATGGTTATTTAAAGCATGGGATATGTTGGTGATGCACTATATTGGACTGTTTGCACTTGTGTAGCATGTTGTCTGTTGCACTGTTGTTTTTATGTTGCACCATGGCCCTGGAGGAACGTTGTCTCGTTTTTGTTGTGTACTTGTATATATAGCTGAAATGACAATAAAACCACTTGAACTTGAACTCGAACTTGATGACGACTTGCCAAAATTGCTTGATAGGTGTGCTCTGCCACGTGGCGTGAATGTAATCGTCAACTGTGATTTGAGTAAAGTATGTACAGATTGCTGAGCTTGTGAAACCAATTTTAAACATCCAATGTGTAGTATAATGTACTCTGTATTATTTTGTACTGAATGCATTGTAGGTCAGTGTTGCTGTCATGTGGTAATTATTGTTACACATTTTAATCCAAACTGCAGCGTCATGGGCTAGTAATAAATGTTCCTCCTATTGTCTCAATGGGAGAGTAACTGTGAGATTTGATTTCACTATTATTTTGTATATCTTAGATAATAGGTTTTTTGTATTAAGAATGTTTGTTTATAAATTCTGATATGGATGTAGGTATCGGAATTGATTTTTGAACACATAGGTGATCTTAGCTGATGGTATTGTAGGAACTGGGGGCTTTCTATAGCATATTTTGGGGCTAGTTGTGGGCGTGACATGAAACAAGTCTTAGGATAAATATGTTTAAGGTTTGTAATGCTTTTTTCTGTCCAAGATGTAAAGTTTAATATTTTTGTTCATGGTAAAGCCTGGATTGTTCCAAATGGGAGAATGAATAGTTCGTGTGAGTGTGGAGTTTGATATCTTGTGGAATTTCCACCAAACTGTTAGTGTCATGGCCACCTTCAAACTGTTGAAACATGGATATTTTTGAATATGAGTCTGGGCACATTTGAAACACCTGCCGCAAACATTACTGACATTATATCTTGTTTATGTAATTGGCTGTGCTTCTCTAGCCACAAGTACTTTTTGATTTATTTATTTTTTAATTTGGTAATTTTATATATAACAGCAACAAATGACATCTTAAGTTTTATGACAAAATGTGCAAACAAGCTGGTCTGAGAGGTGTGTAGCGGGATATGACTCAGTGCATCTCTGGTGCTGCTTTTGATGAGTACAGTTTCATAAGTGTGTCTGTCCAGCAGCGCAAAGAGGAGATACAGCTTCTTCTCCCGGAGGTTTCCGATAAATATGTAGATATGTTAGTATGTAATAGAAAGACAGCTCTCCATCCTCATAGTCTAGGTACATGCCCGCATTCCTGGGCAATTGTGTCAGGGGCAGAGGGGTCTCAGGCTTGGTGCAGGTGTACGACTTCTGGGTGCTCCTCCAGAGCACCCAGAAACCCTCACAGTGGGTTTCTCAACTTGCTCAGACTCAAATCTCAATATCGGCATCCGAACCGTCTTAGAGAGAAATAAAAAACACAACTCATTTGATTAAATTGTTCCAGTATAAATATGGTTATCAAACATGCTTTTAAAAATATACTTCCATGGAGATGGTGCCCTACAGGGTAGTGTTGGAACAGTGTGTACAGGCTTAGTGTCATGTTGTGGCCCCGCCCCCTCCTCAAACATCTTGGTGTGTGTGTGTTCGTCTGTGTTGCCACACCCTCTCGTGCCGTTCGCCTGTTCTCTGTTATGTGTAATCGGCTTGGGTGTATATATGTCTCGTGTGTCATAGTACGTGTGTTGGTGTTTGAGATGTGCATAGTATTTGAGCTTTGTTGTATGTTTTGCATGTTTGCAAAAATAAAAGTGCGTTTCATCGTGCCTCGTCCCCGCATCCTGCTTATCCTCGCAACGTCACAACTAGACCACTTTAGATGTAACTTAGAACCTCCAGTGACCTCTGTATGTGTTTCTTTAGTTGTATGAGCTCCACTGGAGGACTCTGAATAGTTGACAATGGAAGAGGGGTATATCAGATTCACCCCTTCTGCCTCGGTGTGACAGATTAACACACTGCATTAACGTTTAGAAATAAAAACATATGGTAAACACAGTCTAGAAAATATTACCTAGTAACAATTCATTCAGTATATGAACTGTTTTCTGTGTCCTTATGTCTATAAATTAAAAGTAATAAAACATTTAAATGATAAATAAATTACAATGAATGTATAAATGTTCACAAATAAGAAACTACATTGGTCTGCACTTTTCTCCACAGATTCAAGGAACTCATGAAAGTTGGAAGCTATAAAAACACATAATACAGAATTATAGACTGACTGATGTTTGAGCAGAAAGATCACTGTGATGTTCTCATATCTAAAGCACTCAAAGCATTGATGTTATGTAAATGAACTGTGATCTGATTGGTTTAAGGAAATAGATTCACCTACTTTGAAGTTCAAGTTTTTATCAAAAGGTTAGAACTGGTTGACTATACTTTGTCTGTCCTGCAACAGGAAATTTAAACATTTATATCCAAAGTATTACGCGATAGAAATCAATTCAAGACTACCCGTTATTGACCGCTAGATAGGGAAAGATACGAAGAAATAAATGAGTCCAGCTCCTCCTGCCCGACTTTACGGTGAGACTCTGCTTTTACGTCATTAAAACGCTAAAGAAAAAAGGCCGCCATATTTGTAGTTCCACAACGTGAAAAGGCGTCATTTTGTATGCCGATGTATGAATAAACACCGTGCCATGCCTTGAAGACGACGAAATTGCAATTTATTTAGCTAGCCATAAGAATAAGAATAGCTGTTTAATTTACATAATCACAAATATATTGCATGTACATACATCTACATTTCAGTCGATCAAAATGTTTCACGTATTTATAACCGCAACTTTGTTACAGTAGTCATATCAGAGATTTACCAATATAAAACGGAACAGGTGTCGTGTTCTGTAATAGAACATTTTAACATTTATATCCATATTACACATAACCAAGGTGTAATATAACCATATGTACTGAACAGACATGAACAGCCTGTGTATTGTGAAAATACATGTATGTGTCTTCTACAACAATTACTGTGCCGTGCACACTTTAAGTTTGGCATG
The DNA here is from genome assembly GCF_041902795.1 of Electrophorus electricus. Lineage (NCBI taxonomy): Eukaryota > Metazoa > Chordata > Actinopteri > Gymnotiformes > Gymnotidae > Electrophorus > Electrophorus electricus. The sequence goes on along the minus strand of NW_027658627.1, from coordinate 1,620,875 downwards.
AAGTGTTTGCTTTTTCCAAAGCAAGTAATATTAAATTATTCTCATAGAATAAATTTCACAAAGACATGGACATGTTTTTTTGTATTTAATTTATTTAATGCGAATCGTATGTAGGTTACCACTGCTAAGCTTCACCACTGTCAAGATAAGACCTAGAAAAGACGCAGAAATTTATTTTAATAACAGCTTCTGCTGATTTATTCAATAACTGTATGACACCGTTTGAGTGTACGTACCGACTGAAAACAAACTCAAATTATTAGAGACACTCTTACTGCGTCTCCACATTGAAACATATCAGTTAGTTAGCTAGGCTGGCTAACTAGCTTAGCTTTATTAGCTAGCTAAGCTAATGGCGAAGAGGATTACGTTAAAGACCCCCGGTCTACAGTTGTGCACATAAAGGAAAATTAATGAATAGCATGGTAATACACGCATTTATTGGAACAGTTATGTAGCTAATATGCATTTGTAGTATGTGCGCCTGGCGTAGAAATGAGTCTTTGTTAGCCCATTAAGGCTATCTTAGCTAGGCTAGTTCGAGCAAGCTAAGTGCTGGTTGCTATGACAACGGGCTTGGTGTATTTTGCGAGCTTGTCGGCTACATAAGATAAGTGTTTATTGCTTTACTGCTGCGGTGAACTGTTATTATTGTAACACTCTGCTAATGCCAGATGTGTAGAATAACTCACTAGTGATGTTTACTTCGAGACTTTGGCAGTTTTAAGATGGCTAGAAAGCGAATGAGCCAGCTAGCTGTCCAAGCTAACATGCAACCTTCTGTACATCCCGGGTACTCCCAGCCCTTATCAGGACCCCACAGTTCCCTTTGAGAACTCCCTGGTATCACGATCATAACTTTGGACAACCAGTTGTCATTCTCAACTCATGTTTCAGATTTCCCCTTTGTAACATACGAAGGATTCAGCCCCTTCTCTCGCAGGAAGCTTACCCGGGTGCTTGTGCGGTCTCTTATGATCTTAAAGCTGAACTACTGCAACTTACTACTTGCTGGTCTATTACTACTCTAGTACTTATTGTTTATTGCACTTATCAATGTTTAAGGTAGACCTTATGTATTTCGTACTTCTTGTTAGGAACTGGTTCAAAGTGACAAGTCCTTCAGGTTCAATCTCCTCCAAGTTACCCTCTGCCCTCCGTCCTCTGTAGCCGGATCCGGGGAAGTCAAGAGATACTGACAACAAGGTAGTGAATCAAGAGAGTTCCACTTTATTGAGGAAAGCACAGAGTATAAATGTGTCCTATATCTACTATCTAAATCTACAGGATGATGGAGAAAAGTGAGGCATGTTCTAAGGGTCTACGTAGAAAGGAAAGGGACAAGGTTATTAAAGATTAGATGTTCTCTGCATGAACGAGCCACGAGCTGTTCCCTTGTCCGCCATTAGCCACTCCTGTGCTTAAAGAGAGACGGAGAGAGAGAAAGGGAGGGGTAAAGGAGACAAGAAGAGGGAGCGGATGACCTAGGGCGACCAGCTTGTGGTCAAGCCGCCATGTCATGGCTGATAGGCAGAGACCTTGCGTTGGGTGCCTGAATAGAGAAAGGCTCCAGTATCTAACACTTCTAGGCATCAGCAGTAATCCCTGTATTTCTACAGTATTCTAGATCATTGCTATATTGGACTCTAACCTATTGGACTGGCTAGGATGTATTCTATGAATAAATAACAAAGCACTTTTGTAAGTCGCTCTGGATAAGAGTGTCTGCTAAATGCAGTAAATGTAAATGTCCAAGGAAAGCCGACACTAGCAGGCAAACCGAGCATTGCACAGGCCATATTTGAAATTCCCACAATGCTTTTCTCACCGAGCGTATGTCCGGGCAATAACGTCAGTTGGTCCTACCAGACAATTATCACCATGACGAGAGTCTTTCATATCAATAAATTCTGACAACACTTTGAAAGTGATAAGCAGTGGTTAGCTCGAAAGTTATTCATAAACAAGCACGTTGAAAATTACGAAACAAGAGACTTAGATCAGCTGTTGTCTCTATCAATGGTGTGGGTGACCCATGTGTTCTTAGGATGCAGGTAGGGTCTAACGCCTTCTGTGCTGAGTTGCTGTTTCCATATTTTAAAAATAGAACGCATTGTTAAACGGCATCTGTAATAGTTAAGGAAAGTGCATTATAAGTATAAAGTGTTACAGTAAGTGTTTTGGCCCCTGACTGCCATTAGGACAAGCCAAGACAACCACTCACTACATTAGCTTATCTACTTGTTAAATCAGCCTGAAATTAAGATACAGATAAAAGTGTTGATTTTTGTACTAACATTTTAACAACTTCAGCCAAAGTATTCAGAATGTAAATGTTTGGTCTAGCAGGTATGTCCCACAACTGATGCAGAGAGTGCATGTCATGGCAGAGGGGATTCATGTTGGCAAAATGCCCTCCTACAAATTAGTCTCAAATACTGAAGCAAAAAAGAGGCCAAATTCATCTGATGGAAGTAAGTCTAAAAGGGCTTCTTGATGATGTTACCCTGGTGACTTGCATTCTTTCCAGATGCTCAACAACCACTAAAAGTAGTGCATTGCTAAAAACTTCTACTTGTTGTGCTGGAGGTGTTGAAAATATGGTTTCCTTGTCATTGTCATTCTGATTTTATAAGGTTCTACGTGGGTATCGATAGGAGCTGAAACTGTGCATGTGTTGCCCCTCTGAGGAGATGAGCCAATGAGGAAGATGCCCGTGTTCAAATTTGGCTCTAGACCACGCTTTGAGCTGGTGCACTTTGTCAGCGGTTGAAGTTGCAGCAGCATTGGCGGAGTGGGACGCATTGGTGAGAAGGAGAACGAGAAGGATCTCAGCAGTGAGAAGCTGAACAGCGGCAAGCAGCGGGAGGCCGGAGACAAAGCCTCTCCTCTCCCTTCTCTGACACAAACACAGTCACGTGTTATATACTCACATAATCCAAAATCTAGCATCTTTTATTTGCTGTTAGCTGGCGAAGAGTAATCAGTATAGTCAGATTCCTTTAATGTAAACACTTGGGAAAATTCCTGCCATGATACCACTTTGGACACAGGGAAGATCTGATAGTAAATATTCTGGCAGGGACAGGCCATGACGGCTTAGGAAAGTTTATAATGAAGGTTAATTACACAATTCCATAAAATATAGATTCAGTTAAAATGATCAAACTTTTAAGTCATTCACTTTTATTTTTATGTAGCTAACCCTTTCTTACCAACTTAGTACAATGACAGGAGTTAATCAGAAATGCTCTCATTGGCATTTCTGCTTGAATTGGCTTGACTTGGAAATGGTTGGCTGGAAAATTCCTGCCATGAGATCACTTTGGACACAGGGAAGATCTGATAGTAAATATTATGACAGGGTGAGGTCATGACTGCTTAGAAAAGTTTATAATGAAGGTCATGAAAGGTCAGTTTTGACTAATTGCAAAAAACGCCATGTAAACATTAGAATGGGAAAGTCAAGCGGTCTGAGCGAAGCGAACTGCGAACGAGGCATGGAACAGACTAGCCAGGACCAATATTTTGAAAGGGATCAGAAGAGGATGACATCAAGAATCATTCTGATGATCAAGTGGCGCACGGTCAAGCAAATTGCAGCCAGATACAATGCTGTTGCTCCAACTAACATGTCTGAAGGCACAACATGGGTCCTCTGAAATCAGTAGATGTTTGAACAGAAGGGCTTACCTATGTATTGTGACCAAGTGCATCCCTTCATGCAGCTGCTTAAACTATGGCAGAAGGACACTAAACAAGACAAGAAACCCTGCCGCAAGGGTTGTATAATCACGGATTTGTTCCAGTATCAAGACAGCAAATTTTCAATGTTTCCCTGGCCTTCACATTCCCCAGATCTTAATCCTATAGAACATCCCTGGGTAAAGGTATAACAGGCAGTTTAGAACATGTCAGTCCCTCCATGTAATTTGAGAGAAAATATCCTATGAAGATTGGACCAAAAGGAAAAGCACATTTGGTAAATATGGGAAAAAGAAAAACGAAAAGACGAGCCCAGATCCCTGCCAGAATATTCACGCAGCTTGTGCTATTGTTCACTTGCTGCTGTCGGAAGGGTGTTAAGAGAAGGAACACGACCTCAGAGGATGACTTCTTTAAGGGTAAGTTCTGACCACAGCCACCACTTGGATGAACTGTGTGTGTGTGTGTGTGTGTGTGTGTGTGTGTGTGGTGTGTGTGTGTGTGTGTGGGTGTGTGTGTGTGTGTGTGTGTGTGTGTCTGAGAGAGAGAGATCTACGTAGAAGTGTTCTAAGTATCTATACAACGCTAATAAGACATTTTCTGTTACTTTTTAAACAGATACTAGAACAAAGTATTTAATGAAGAATTACTTGACTACTGAGGGAACTGAATCAGCCATAGTAAGTAAAGTAGAACCAAGACAAATGATTTAAAGCCAAACTGAGGCAGGGGACAAAAGCCACAAAAAATGGAAAAACAGCTATGGTGAACAGTGATGCTAATTGAATGCTTGTATTTAAGTACACTGAATGTCTCTGAATATAAATTACAAATGCATTTCAACAAATGTTCGAGAAATTAATTAAAAACACTAATGTAAATGTATTTAGAATATATTTAGGACACATACATTTAGCATATGCAATCTTTGTCAGTTACAGGAAAAAATACTGTTGGTGGGTTTTTTGTTTGTTTGTTTTACATTCTCCTTACTATAGAATTAACAGTCGACTGTTCGGTGACTTTGCATGCTGAGTTGTAACACTGATTATTAGTATAATTGTGGCGAGAATCAAAATCAACACTAGCTAAAATGACTGAATGCATTGGAATTTATTATTCCAATAGCACAATTTGAATGGGTCTACGGTACCTTAGTGTGTCAGGTCCTGTTATTTCTGTTGAACATTTGATGCTTGGGGGCACATTTTTACATCATTAGGCTTGCAGGCTATGTGATAACGGCTATGCGATAAAAAATTGTATTTGTTTCCTTTCCAGTCCAATTCAAATTATAAATTACAAATGTATCAAAATGTAATTAAAGTCATATTTCAATTAAATGTATTTAAATACTGTTCAACAATATTTCTACTCATATCTACAGGTGGAACCTAAAGATATGAATTTCAATGAGAGGGATAAATGTATTGAGGACCTGGAAGCCATGTTTGCTAAAGTGAGAAAGTCTGCAGTGGAGCAGAGCAATCCTAACGCTTGTTTTCCATAAATTCTCACAATGCTATGAACTATGCATTTCAAGTAGATGTAATTAAATATTGCTTAACACTGTTTCTCTTCATAGTTGGAGGCGAAACTGAATTCTTTCATAAAGATGCAGTATGATACCTGTGAACATAATATGGGCCAACTGATTGAGGAGATGGAATCCACAGTTGCTAGAGTGAGAAAGTCTGCAATTCAGCAGAGCAATCCTAACACTTGTTTTCCATAAATACTAACAATGCAATTAAATATGCATTTCAAGTAGATGTAATTAAATATTGCTCAACACGGTATTTGTGTCTGCAGGCGGCCAAACTGTTAGGATTCGACGCCATACTTGCTAGGGAGAATATGGCTGCATAACCTCTGACAACAGCAATAAACAGCATTAAAAATACTCTGACATTTTTCAGTCTAATCCCTGCCTATGTTGCCTGCAACACAGTCAATTAAACCATGGATAGTAATTATATCTTATTTTTTTGTCTCACAAACATTCTGAATGTAACATTTCCTACAGCTTTAAAGATACAATCACCATACTTGGCACCCACACTATTTTTTTCCTTGATGTCCACTTACATCTATGTGGCTTAACAATCACAATTCATTTTTACACAATCAATTTCCAACCTCTATATATATCGCTCGGAATTCAACAGACACCTGACTCAAGTATTTTTATTTTAATTTCCTCCATGTTGTTTATAATAGGCCTACAGTAAGAAATCCTTTTAAAGGTGATCGCCATTTCTACCACTGTATACTGTTGAAGCATACAAGTTTTTATTCAGTGTCAGATATGTCATTTTTGGGGATTAGGTACAGCGCATTTTGTTCAGGACATTCGCTGATATATGTTCTAAATGGGATTATAAAATAACTAGCTAGCTAGCCATGCATTTAGACAGAACCTGAATTGTGTTAAATGGGGATTTTTATCCCATGTTTTTTAGGCTGCGATATGTACCGCCTAGTATAAATAAATACGCAAGAATGCAGAGCACGAATAGTCCATAGTTTATTTTCCCTTCTATATAAGCCCGCAGGTTCATAGGTGACTAGCTTTTATAATGTCATGTGTAATTTGAGCATAATGGTGCAAACTTCAAAGAACAATATGGAAAAAAAGGAGGGTTGTTTACATAATTGCCCTTGAAAAAGTTTATAAGAATTAAACTCTTGTGTACCCCTCAGACATTCTCCAGAGGGTCCCTCAAAAGCATGTTTATATTTAAGTTGCAATAAAGGACAGGACCAGCTATTCTCTTCAACTAATTCTGATATCAAGTGGAAACAAGTTGTCAGGTTCTGGTCCGCACCGAACCAGGAACGCAGACACAGACACGTACACACATATCCGCACAAATCACCTACCACGACCACTGCTCGGTTCAAAATCACACACTTATCAACCATCACGATCACCTGCTTCTAATTAACTCTCTCCCTATTTAAACCCCTCATGTACCATCCTCCAGTGTTTCCCATTTAGCATACTGTGGACTAAAGCTGAGCCTGTCTTCATGAGCTTCCCCACATCTGTGTTTTTAAAACTTTTTGGCAATGCTTTGTGTGACTAATATCCTGCCTTTTTATCCCTCACCCATGTCTTGCTCAGGTGTCAATATGTCACATAACTAAATTAGTGTTCTATTATTTTCTTAGTTTGTACAAGAAGTACAAATATGTAGCTATCTAACATTTATAATGTGTATTGTTTCTTATTTTGTTAACATTAAAATGTAAAACCAAGTGAAAACATTTAAATGTAAAAACTGGTTTGACACTGCTTTGGATCTAGTGAAAATACTAGAAGCTGTCAACACCATGACCTGAGCAGTCTGCATTTAACACATAGAGAGAGAGACAGAGACGATGTACGACAACAACCAAAGGTATTCAGATCTTAAGGGAATCCTTTCACTTAGTCTTCAATTATGCACTCCATAGATGTCATGAGGGACAGCCTCACAAGAAAGGAGGCCTGGTGCATGGCATGCAGTGGTGCCTATCATGCGAACACAGAGAGAGACAGAGACAAGGTAGCAGACAACAACCAAACGTGTTCAACTGCTGTCAGGTCTTTCTCAGTAAACTTCAGAGAATGAAGTACAGGGCAAGCACTTGAACATGCACATGTTCTTCCCTGGATACAGACACTTTGCCTCAAAGACAGTTGCCTCACAGGTTTGTTCCAAAATGACTTCCCTTGTCCCTTATTCCCTTATGCAACAGGAATTGAAAAGAAAGGTGTGAGCAAGTATACCCTCCACTGACAAGCTCCTGTTGTTTAAGTGTGAATGGATTCTGTGACTTGAACAAGTCTGCTCCTTCTCTCATCCAATATAGAAATTGCTCACCGAACTACAATGAGTGAACAAGGTCTAATGAACTTGCTGTGAGAATGATCTCAGTAATTAACTCAAAAAGGATAGGCTCAGAAGTGATTTTTTTTTTTTTTAAGTAGGAGGATTTTGATATTTCAAGCTTGCCAGCAGAACTAGCTAGCCTAACCTGGGATGACAGCCAATGCACAGCATCACAGCTGGGGGAAACGGATGTGAAATGTCAGTTTAATCGGCAAGGCTCAAGGCAACAGGGTCCTGTCCCTTGACTTAGGTTGATCTAGAGGTATTTCAAGAAACTTCTCAAGCGCACTTTAGTGGCAAAGAACAATATTTTCACTTGAACAGGGACCTCAGATTAAAAGTCTGATGCTCTACTGACTGAGCTATTCAGGATAGAAGCAATATCAGAAACATTACAAGTGCAATGTCCATGTATGCAAAGAAAATTGAGTTCATGTGTATTGCATTAAGATGTCAATCTGCCTATGGAACATAACACCTCTTACGAGGCTCGATTTTTGCTCTCAAGCTGCGATGGTTTTGTTATGTTGTCTAAGAGAAGAGGCTTTGGTCGGTGGAGTGAGTCTTTGATAACTAAGATTGTAACTAAGATTGAAACTGCTCACCGCACTACATCGAGTACACAAGGTGTAATGAACTTGCTATGAGAATGATCTCAATAAGTAACTCAAAAAGGATAGGCTCATCATGATGCATTAGCTAACAGTCGGCACTCATACACAAGTGTGAATGTTCAACATTCATTCAAGCATCTCGAGGTCACAGTCTGTAGTGTGTACAAAAGGAATCTAAAGGAAAGGTTTGAGCAAGTGCATCCTCCACTGATAAGAGATATGACTTTAGACTTCAATTGTAACATTAGAAAAAAGATGTACATACAGTCCATTTGTTTAAAATGTTCTTTGATGTGAAGGTCATATTATTTTGCCCCAACTTACGCAGAACTTGATTGTTGGAAGAATACAACAGGGGAACTTTCAGTTGTACTTCACATGACTGACACTGTGTAGACTTTAACTAATGTACAGTTGTGTAGCTTTAGAGTTGTGTACAATTAGAGCAAGTGACCTAAGCAACATGTATTGCATACACAGTTTGCCTTAACAAACCTATCACTTCATCATGGTCAGTATATTTGTTATAGATACATGTAATGCTTCAGCATTGCTACTAGTTCTAATACACTCAAACTAGTGCACCAGAGTGGGTGATGGTAATGGTACGGTTAGAAGCAAACCTATATGACTGGGGTTGGGCTTCCACACACTGTCCCTTTCTCCCAATTCACAGAGCGGAAACGACTCGTTTTCAGCCTGTTTTTTTTTTTTTTTACACAACCAATTTCCAACCTCTATATATATATCGCTTGGAATTCAACAGGCACCTGTTGCTACTGAACCTTTAAGACGGATGTAAGATAAATGAGCTCCTTTATGATTGGCTGCCCTGTATTGTGCTTCATTCAAAAGGTACTCAGAGCTGAAATGCCTGAGAAAGGCAATTTAAGTGGGTGTGCTAAACCTCTATAGGCTGAATAGGCAGAGATAGGTCAATAAAGTGTTCTTGTGACATTAGAAATACAAATTTCAAAAGGGGCATTTTTGGCAGCTAAACGGACATAGTTAAGAATTTTAACATTTAAAATATATATATTAAAAGGAGAATGTTACTTATTTCACTCTGACTGTAAAACAGTGCATATTGTGTTAAATGGGATTTCCATCCCATGTTTTTAAGGCTGCCTTATGTATAAATAAATATGCAAGAATGCAGAGCATGAATAGGTCAGTCTTCCATTCTGTATCACATACCTACCCTTGATAACACAGTGGTAACTGGAAAAAAACAACCCTTTTTACTCAGTTGTCACTACTTCCAATAGACTTCACGCTAATCTCATAGAAGTCCACCCGTTTCCGTGTCCTCCGGAAACAGCACTTCCGTTGTGTTGTGACAGGATTTGTTCCTGAAGTTGTATGCGTTTTCTAAATTTGCACCGCATTTCTAAAGTGTGTTACCACTTTGATGAATATGCTTTGTTTATTTGCAGCACGGTGGGTTTTCCAGGACACCGTAATTTATGCATGTTTAATTCCATCTTTTATTCACGTACTAAGCCCAACTCTATAGGCTAATATTTATAAAACCGAGATAACCATAGAAACGTCTTCATCTGTGCTTGATACTTTCAAGGAAAAACGGAACTGCTGCTTGTCAAGCTTGTTTCATCAGGTTTTATATCATCGTCATGACGTGTTTGAATTGATCCCAGGCATATGCAGTCCTCATCAAAATCCATGCATGTCCTAGGCTGTGAGTAAGGTATGTTCTCTCTCTGGTCACAGTTGGCAAATAAATTATGCATATAGATTGTGGGGAAAACACTTTAGCACGTGTTCTCCAAAGAAGTGTCTTAATATGAGCTATCTAGCTAGTTCCAATGTCAACTGTAATCATAACACTGGGTTTCTCTCTGTGCTCAGGTGTCTTATTCGCATGCCAGTAACATGTTAGCGATATTGCAGTAGTGTGAATTTTTATGTTGCCCGTGATGAAAGGTGACAGCGAATAAAAATCCAAACATTTTTTTTTGTTCAGGTCTTTTTAACGGTCATAACCGACACATATTTATCTAACAAAAAATCAGGTTCCTCTAAATGTGTGGAAGAACTGCTGTGTATATTTTTGTTTCCAGTGGCCTGAGTACCTAAAATATGTCACCATTTTAGGAAGCAGGAAAGCAGGGCTGCTTACAAACATGACATTAGTAAATTATTTTTGGGATATTTTCATTTATGATTTTCCCCTTTTTGTTGTTTGTTAGCTTTTTTACTTTCATTTTTTGTAGGGACTGTGATATATATTTTGTTATTTGAATGCATAATATAGCTTTGGGGCTCCCACAGACACTTGTGTATATACACATATTAGGGGAGATTTTTTCATTGGTTTGTATATGTTTTTGAAGGAATGCACATAGTTCTTATGTTTGAGCCACTTTAAAGATATTTTTTGACTTGTATCAGAAAGGAATGCAAGCATTTATTCATATCAACATTTTCATATCACATTGGTGTAGGTCATTTTCACTTGTTATATAAAGAACATTCTAATGGCTTTGGGGGAGACAAACCAAATTAGTCCTTTATAATTGTAATTATATATTACTTTGCTTCATTAGAAGTTTGTGATTATTCCTGTTATTCATCAACTTAGATACCGTGATTTACTGGGGTAGGTCAAATTAAAAGATAATTGCCTGCTTATATTAGGTAAAGAAAGTTTTTTATGTCATAGTTTTCACTTACTATGATTGGGACAATACATCTTTTACATGAGGATGGATTTTATCAAAGCTTATAGGGATCTGTATGCCATGCATAGGACGCTTATGCCTTATTTAGTTCACTAAATACAAGCAGTTCATTTTTGTTTTAAATGTTGATGTTCCACCTGCTCCATCAGACCCTCTGCTTTGACACTATGTCCACCTGGTGTACATCAGTAAGCACAGCCTATAACAAGGTATGTCTTAGCCACTTGTAATCTTCTAAGCATTAACTTTCACAACATTTTTATGACAATGTTAGTCTTTATAGTTTCCATAACTAGGTGCTTAACTGAAATCAGGTCCAGTGTTTCATGTTGATGTCTTTCATTTTTCATACATAGTCATGTATATATTTGTGACATGCTACATTTGTTACTGTTTTCACTTGAACAAGGAAAATCATACTCAAACCAGATATATAAGTGGACAGTCAGGGTGAAATAAGTAACATTCTCCTTTTAATGTTATATTTAAAAAAAATATTAAAGGTCTTAAGTATGTCAGTGTTTTTGTTAGTCTTTTGGCCAATGTTTTTTTTTAAAAGAGATAAGGAGATACCAGAACAAAATAGAAAAGCAAATAATAGAGGAAGATGGCATGGGATGGAGGGATGGAGGGATGATAAAAGACAGGGGTAGTAACGGATAATTTATTCTATTCTCTCAGCTATTCTCTTTAACTAATTCTGAAGTCTGCATCTTTATTTTCTATTTGAATGTTAACTTTACGACTAGCTGATTGGGGTTTAGGAATGACACTAGCGTTGATTTTGATTCTAGCCACAGTTCTAGTAATAAGCAGTGTTACAACTCTACATGCAAAGTCACTGAACAGTTGACTGTTAATTCTGTAGTAAGCATAATGCAAAAAATACAACAACATATTTTGTTGTGATTGAAAAAATTACGTCCTAAATACATGCGTTGTAAATACATTGACATTAGTATTTTTAATTAATTTCTAACATTCAGAGACATTCAGAGGTATTTCTATTAAGCCCAGAGTCAGCTAGGTCTCCGCTCTCTAATTACTCAATGAACCTCAATGGTCTCCCAATCACATCTTCTCTAACAGTTAAAGATCTTGGAGTTATGGATCCCAGTCTCTCGTTCGAAGCTCACGTAAATAAATAATGTTTCTAGGACCCCCTTTCTCCACCTTAGAAACATTTCAAAGATTAGGAACATGCTCTCCACACATAATGCAGAAAAGGTAGTCCATGCATTTATTACTTCAATATTGGACTACTGTAATCCCTTACTATCTAGCTGTGCTATTAAGTGCCTAAAGTGCCTAGCGAATTCAAAATGCAGCAGCCATAGTTCTTAATAGAGCTAGAAAATTTGATCACATCAATCATATCTTAGCTACTTTACTTTGGCTCCCAGTAAAATTTTGTATTGATTATAAACTACTTTTAATAATTCCAAATGTGCATTAGACTTTACAGTAACCTAAGACAACCCTTTTGCATGAAGGGAACTGGTAACTATGCTCACCCTCCATAATGTGCAAAAGATATTTAAAGTGTAGGACAGTCGAAGCATTATGTGTGCGTGTGCGTGATGTTATTAACGTGACAGTAAAAGCTTACCATTTTTAAATGGGGGCTGATCGACTTTCCACTTATGCAAGACTTATGTCAAGAGTACATGTCAAAAATTAGAGACGAAATGAGGTGCTAAATGCCGCAATTAGGCATACAGCAGTCAAAGGCAATTTGGAAACACACTTAGAAAACAAAGATCATGATCTTTGATCATGATCAAACTTTCAAAAAGCTTATCAACGTGACGAGAATGTGAGGTTTAGTTTCATCTATAGTGTTACAGTATCAATGTGAAATATGGATATCGAGGTCAGCATCACGTAAGAATGTATATGTGTGAAACATCTTCGTCGCCATAAATGTTGTGTTGTTACATAATTAAGCAGTCCATCCAGTTTCATTTACTTGATTTATTAGCAACCTGTGTCCACTGTCTAACTCAAGTATTTTTATTTTTATTTCCTCCATGTTGTTTATAATAGGCCTACAGTAAGAAATCCTTTTAACTGATTAATAATTAAAAAATATCTTTCTTGACTATAAGAATATAGCTTAACCACTAGAAAGATTAAACATCCAGTGAGTGTGTATCCTGGCATGTTAATGTAAAAGGCAGCTCCTACTGGATTTGGGGAAAGATTAGTAAAAGATTTCAAGTATCTGCAAAGCAGAAAACTGCCTATTCAACAGGCATAAATGATGTGCTACCGAAGTAGTTGTGTTATTTGCATAGCCTAATTAATATCATTAGATCAAGTTCTATATTACCTATATTGTTATATTACAATTTTGCTTTTGCTTTTTTGCTTCACAATTGTTACACACAATTGCTGCACCTGATACAAGGATAGGAATTTCAATTTATTCATACTGGATATAAGAATCATTAATGGCTGCTGAGTGAAGCACTTTCATTGAAAATTCATCCACCAATTTTTTTTTTTTTTTTTTTTAACCAGAAACAGGGCACATCAACCAGGAATACATTCCAGCTCTGTTTTAGAACACTGGCTGTGATTCATTACATTTTGGCAATTGTGAAAACAAACTGGATGATACTTCTAAAAGTAATTGTGTTTGCAGTTTATTTGCACAGTTACATGAACAACACGTAGTAATCGGATCTAGAAAGTTGCCAACCCTATTAAAATATTAGGTTTATAGTATAATATTTGAATTAAACAGACAAAACATTAATCACAATCATTTGCATGATGATTAAATCTTGAAACAAAAATGTATCAGAGAGCTGTAGTGTTTTTCACAGACACACACCCAGTTAAACTGTGCTTGACCATTTCTTGCCCTCTATATCATTCTCTGCAGTTTACTGAGAAAGACCTGACACTGGGTAATGCCATTGTCTATTCGAAGGCCAAAACAACAACAATCTTGGTTATCAAAGATTCACTCCACCCTGACCACAGCCTCTTCTTTTAGAAATCTGCAGAAATAAATATATGAATTTATTACCCCCCATCAGTGGACCTTTAGAGCTTTATTATTCAAAATAAGACAGACAGATGAACAGACAAACGCAAAATGTATATATAATATTTTTAAGTATTCGCCATCTGCACCATTACAGGAATAATGTGTGTGTGTGTGTGTGTGTGTATGTATGTATGTATGTATGTATGTATGTATGTATCTATGTATATGGTTATGTGTGAGTACATGTATGTTGGATTGTATATGTACACGTATTAGAGTGTGATATTTATCGTTTATGGATTGGCTCTGTATGGATTTTATCAAAGGTGTCCACTCTAGATTATTGGTTCTGTTATTGATTAATTCTGAGAATTATTCTATTGATATATATACTCTATCAATAGATTTTTCTATTGGGTGACACTAATATTATTTTTTGTTTTCCAGTTCATGAATATGTTTTTTTGTTTGTTGTTTTTTTGCAAGAATATTTTTATTATATCAATATAATAATGTTATACATAGTATCCTGTCATATTGGTTGATGATATGTCTCCTAGGAGACATAAAGATGGTGTTGGATGGATATGGTTATTTAAAGCATGGGATATGTTGGTGATGCACTATATTGGACTGTTTGCACTTGTGTAGCATGTTGTCTGTTGCACTGTTGTTTTTATGTTGCACCATGGCCCTGGAGGAACGTTGTTTCGTTTTTGTTGTGTACTTGTATATATACCTGAAATGACAATAAAACCACTTGAACTTGAACTCGAACTTGATGACGACTTGCCAAAATTGCTTGATAGGTGTGCTCTGCCATGTGGCGTGAATGTAATCGTCAACTGTGATTTGAGTAAAGTATGTACAGATTGCTGAGCTTGTGAAACCAATTTTAAACATCCAATGTGTAGTATAATGTACTCTGTATTATTTTGTACTGAATGCATTGTAGGTTAGTGTTGCTGTCATGTGGTAATTATTATTACACATTTTAATCCAAACTGCAGCGTCGGGGGCTAGTAATAAATGTTCCTCCTATTGTCTCGATGGGAGAGTAACTGTGAGATTTGATTTCACTATTATTTTGTATATCTTAGATAATAGGTTTTTTGTATTAAGAATGCTTGTTTATAAATTCTGATATGGATGTAGGTATCGGAATTGATTTTTGAACACATAGGTGATCTTAGCTGATGGTATTGTAGGAACTGGGGGCTTTCTATAGCATATTTTGGGGCTAGTTGTGGGCGTGACATGAAACAAGTCTTAGGATAAATATGTTTAAGGTTTGTAATGCCTTTTTCTATCCAAGATGTAAAGTTTAATATTTTTGTTCATGGTAAAGCCTGGATTGTTCCAAATGGGAGAATGAATAGTTCGTGTGAGTGTGGAGTTTGATATCTTGTGGAATTTCCACCAAACTGTTAGTGTCATGGCCACCTTCAAACTGTTGAAACATGGATATTTTTGAATATGAGTCTGGGCACATTTTAAACACCTGCCGCAAACATTACTGACATTATATCTTGTTTATGTGATTGGCTGTGCTTCTCTAGCCACAAGTACTTTTTGATTTATTTATTTTTTAATTTGGTAATTTTATATATAACAGCAACAAATGACATCTTAAGTTTTATGACAAAATGTGCAAACAAGCTGGTCTGACCGGTGTGTAGCGGGATATGACTCAGTGCATCTCTGGTGCTGCTTTTGATGAGTACAGTGTCATAAGTGTGTCTGTCCAGCAGCGCAAAGAGGAGATACAGCTTCTTCTCCCGGAGGTTTCCGATAAATATGTAGATATGTTAGTATGTAATAGAAAGACAGCTGTCCATCCTCATAGTCTAGGTACATGCCCGCATTCCTGGGCAATTGTGTCAGGGGCAGAGGGGTCTCAGGCTTGGTGCAGGTGTACAACTTCTGGATGCTCCTCCAGAGCACCCAGAAACCCTCACAGTGGGTTTCTCAACTTGCTCAGACTCAAATCTCAATATCGGCATCCGAACCGTCTTAGAGAGGAACAAAAAACACAACTCATTTGATTAAATTGTTCCAGTATAAATATGGTTATCAAACATGCTTTTAAAAATATACTTCCATGGAGATGGTGCCCTACAGGGTAGTGTTGGAACAGTGTGTACAGGCTTAGTGTCATGTTGTGGCCCCGCCCCCTCCTGAAACATCTTGGTGTGTGTGTGTTCGTCTGTGTTGCCACACACTCTCGTGCCGTTCACCTGTTCTCTGTTATGTGTAATCGGCTTGGGTGTATATATGTCTCGTGTTTCATAGTACGTGTGTTGGTGTTTGAGATGTGCATAGTATTTGAGCTTTGTTGTATGTTTTGCATGTTTGCAAAAATAAAAGTGCGTTTCATCGTGCCTCGTCCCCGCATCCTGCTTATCCTCACAACGTCAGAACTAGACCACTTTAGATGTAACTTAGAACCTCCAGTGACCTCTGTATGTGTTTCTTTAGTTGTATGAGCTCCACTGGAGGACTCTGAATAGTTGACAATGGAAGAGGGGTATATCAGATTCACCCCTTCTGCCTCGGTGTGACAGATTAACACACTGCATTAACGTTTAGAAATAAAAACATATGGTAAACACAGTCTAGAAAATATTACCTTGTAACAATTCAGTCAGTTTTCTGTGTCCTTATGTCTATAAATTAAAAGTAATAAAACATTTAAATGATAAATAAATTAAAATGAATGTATAAATGTTCACAAATAAGAAACTACATTGGTCTGCACTTTTCTCCACAGATTCAAGGAACTCATGAAAGTTGGAAGCTATAGAAACACATAATACAGAATTATAGACTGACTGATGTGTGAGCAGAAAGATCACTGTGATGTTCTCATATCTAAAGCACTCAAAGCATTGATGTTATGTAAATTAACTGTGATCTGATTGGTTTAAGGAAATAGATTCACCTACTTTGAAGTTCAAGTTTTTATCAAAAGGTTAGAACTGGTTGACTATACTTTGTCTGTCCTGCAACAGGAAATTTAAACATTTATATCCAAAGTATTACGCGATAGAAATCAATTCAAGACTACCCGTTATTGACCGCTAGATGGCGGAAGATACGAAGAAATAAATGAGTCCAGATCCTCCTGCCCGACTTTACGGTGAGACTCTGCTTTTACGTCATTAAAACGCTAAAGAAAAAAGGCCGCCATATTTGTAGTTCCACAACGTGAAAAGGCGTCATTTTGTATGCCGAAGAATGAATAAACACCATGCCATACCTTGAAGACGACGAAATTGCAATTTATTTAGCTAGCCATAAGAATAAGAATAGCTGTTTAATTTACATAATCACAAATATATTGCATGTACATACAGCTACATTTCAGTCGATCAAAATGTTTCACGTATTTATAACCGCAACTTTGTTACAGTGGTCATATCAGAGATTTACCAATATAAAACGCAACAGGTGTCGTGTTCTGTAATAGCACATTTTAACATTTATATCCATATTACACATAACCAAGGTGTAATATAACCATATGTACTGAACAGACATGAACAGCCTGTGTATTGTGAAAATACATGTATGTGTCTTCTACAGCAATTACTGTGCCCTGCACACTTTAAGTTTGGCATGAAGTGTTTGCTTTTTCCAAAGCAAGTAATATTAAATTATTCTCATAGAATAAATTTCACAAAGACATGGACATGTTTTTTTGTATTTAATTTATTTAATGCGAATCGTATGTAGGTTACCACTGCTAAGCTTCACCACTGTCAAGGTAAGACCTCGAAAGGACGCAGAAAATTATTTTAATAACAGCTTCTGCTGATTTATTCAATAACTGTATGACACCGTTTGAGTGTACGTACCGACTGAAAACAAACTCAAATTATTAGAGACACTCTTACTGCGTCTCCACATTGAAACATATCAGTTAGTTAGCTAGGCTGGCTAACTAGCTTAGCTTTATTAGCTAGCTAAGCTAATGGCGAAGAGGATTACGTTAAAGAACCCCCGGTCTACAGTTGTGCACATACAGGAAAATTAATGAATAGCATGGTAATACACGCATTTATTGGAACAGTTATGTAGCTAATATGCATTTGTAGTATGTGCGCCTGGCGTAGAAATGAGTCTTTGTTAGCCCATTAAGGCTATCTTAGCTAGGCTAGTTCGAGCAAGCGAAGTGCTGGTTGCTATGACAACGGGCTTGGTGTATTTTGCGAGCTTGTCAGCTACATAAGACAAGTGTTTATCGCTTTACTGCTGCGGTGAACTGTTATTATTGTAACACTCTGCTAATGCCAGATGTGTAGAATAACTCACTAGTGATGTTTACTTCGAGACTTTGGCAGTTTTAAGATGGATAGAAAGCGAATGAGCCAGCTAGCTGTCCTAGCTAACATGCAACCTTCTGTACATCCCGGGTACTCCCAGCCCTTATCAGGACCTCACAGTTCCCTTTGAGAACTCCCTGGTATCACGATCATAACTTTGGACAACCAGTTGTCATTCTCAACTCATGTTTCAGATTTCTCCTTTGTAACATACGAAGGATTCGGCCCTTTCTTTCGCAGGAAGCTACCCAGGTGCTTGTGTGGTCTCTTGTGATCTCAAAGCTAAACTACTGCAACTTACTACTTGCTGGTCTAGTAGTACTCTAGTACTTATTGTTTATTGCACTTATCAATGTTTAAGGTAGACTTTATGTATTTTGTACTTCTTGTTAGGAACTGGTTCAAAGTGACAAGTCCTTCAGTTTCGATCTCCTCCAAGTTACCCTCTGCCCTCCGTCCTCTGTAGCCGGATCTGGGGAAGTCAAGAGACACTGACACCAAGGTAGTGAATGAAGAGAGTTCAACTTTATTGAGGAAAGCACAGAGTATATATGTGTCCTATATCTACTATCTAAATCTACAGGATGACGGGGAAAAGTGAGGCATGTTCTGAGGGTCTATGTAGAAAGGAAAGAGACAAGGTTATTAAAAATTAGATGTTCTTGGCATGAACGACCCACGAGCTGTTCCCGTACCCGCCATGAGGTACTCCTGTGCTTAAAGAGAGACAGGGAGAGAAAGAAAGAGAAAGGGAGGGGTAAAGGAGACAAGAAGAAGGAGTGGAAGACCTCGGGCGACCAGCTCGCGGTCAAGCCGCCATGTCATGGCTGATAGGCAGAGACCTTGTGTTGGGTGCCTGAAGACAGAAAGGCTCCAGTATCTAACAATAATAATAATAACAATAGATGTAATATATATATATATATATACACAAATAAAATGTTTCTCTCATACTCAAGGTCACAGAAACCCTAGAGACAGGAGTCACTGCTGAATAAAAACAAACCATAGAGGGCATGAGTTCATGCTGGATTTATATTTATGGCATTTAGCTGACACATTTTTATCCAAAGCAACTTACAATTATGACTGAGTACAACTTGAGCAATTGAGGGTTAAGAGCCTTACTCAGGGGCCCAGCAGTGGTAAGTTGGCAGTGGGGGGGCTTGAAGCAGCAGCCTTCTGATACCTTAACCACTGAGCTACCACTGGAGAAAAAAAAAAAAAAAAAAAAAAAGCTAACCCTAGCAGACCAGCTGTACTGTCCATCCTGCTCTCCAATGTCTGTTCCCTGGTCAACAGGTCAACTCTAGCATAGCACCCAACGCGAGTGTAGAGACTGTTGTGCTTTAGTTTTCATAGAACTGTGGCTCAGTGACAGAATTCCTGACACTGAGGTAACAAAATGAAATTATTTATGTAATAACATGATGGAAGGAAGTGTAAAAGACCAAATTAGGCTGCATGTAGACATCTGAAAATCAGTAAGCAGGTAATTGTTTTATTCCTAAGAAATGTTATCTCGAAAAATGTACTGTACTTTAAGAATATTGGATGTTATAAAGTGATTTATTTGAGTATGCCAGTGTGGATTCTCCCGCGGGCCCGCTAGGGGGCGAAGTGCAGCATAAAGTTGGCCCCAAGATGCAGTAACCGTTAGTGAGCAAAGATAGCCATCAAGCTAGGATAGCTAACGTTAGCTAGTTAACTATTCATCCCATTAAATCACGCTTTTAATACTGTAAATGCTGTAATAATGTAAATAATTGTATATTTCCTCATTTATACATTTTGTAGCAGAATTATGATCGTAGCTAGTCCATGCTAGAAGCCACTGAAGCAACGCTTAGCTTCCAGCTCATAGCTGCCCCCAAACAACTCCACACACACATCAGCTAAAATAAGCCTCTTTTATTCCATGATGTCTAAAGGTATCGGCGATCAAATCATTTATATGGCTGCATAAGTTTCACCAAACGGCGTCAAACTATTTATCTGCCTAACGGAAACGCAGTTTGACAGTTCAGACCTTTAAAT
Organism: Electrophorus electricus; assembly: GCF_041902795.1. Taxonomy (NCBI): domain Eukaryota; kingdom Metazoa; phylum Chordata; class Actinopteri; order Gymnotiformes; family Gymnotidae; genus Electrophorus; species Electrophorus electricus. The sequence goes on along the minus strand of NW_027658627.1, from coordinate 1,600,616 downwards.
GGTTAAAGGGTCTAACCTAGGTTAGCTATCTTAGCTACCTAACGAGGTAAGATAAGGAACGGGGTGTTTGCAGTTGTTCATTTTTACACCTTCCTGTGTGGTCCGTTTTCAGATATTACAGTTACGTTAACAATATTGTGAAAATTGTAAAGGATACTTTATTCATGTCCTCATTGTTAAAAATTGTATCGCTTTATCACAGCGATAAGCTGGTTAGCTAGCTAATAGTTGAGGTCAGCGAGTGTCTAACTCGGGGCTATAAACCATTCCTTGTGGAACCATTTCATAGTTCATCTTTCAACTTAGATCGTTTAGGTGCTGGTAGTTTGTTAGCTAGCTAACTGTTCAGAAATAGAAAACCTACTTTTGTATGATTTAGAGACCCAAATTCACAAACCTGTGGGTTTTCAAATTTATCGTTCTCTCTAAATAAGCAAAATGAGGTAAGCCATTACTACAGCTATCGGACTGTTTGAACTACAATATTCGACTGTTCATTTATTGTTAGTTAGATTAAATTAACTTTCATAAACATTCTTAATTAATAGAATGTAGTTTTTAATGACTGATTAACTGTGTATATTTAACAGGAAGCTATTTATATAAAGTTTCAAGTTTGGTTTATTTGTCACATACATTTATTTGTCACTTTCATTTTTAGGCTGTAAAATGAAAGATCCTTGCTCACAATCATTGCTACAGTTTGATCAAATTCAGTTATATATATAAACTCCCTATTCAATAGGAAGAAACCAGTTCATGTCATTGTGAATTGCTTTTTCTGTAATCAAAACACTGAGGTTCCATATGGGAACAGAAACTGCTGGGACTGTCCATTCTGTGTGCAGTACAATGGCTTCTAAGAGGTATTGCTGTATTTGAGACATGGTGAGGACATATTTTAGTGAAAGTCTTCCAATGATGCACCCTTAACTGAACCATTTTATGCTGTTGCTGCTGTTAAAAAATGCAGAATGGTGATTATAACGAACCGATCCTTGCACAATATATTGAGCACCTCAACCATGGGGTATCAGCTGGTGTCCCTGTGCTTGATGCATCCAAGACTCAACCAGACACTGAAGATCAAGCAGCTGGCTTCCTTCACTCCCAGAGAGGAAGTAGGTTTTCCATTTGAACTGTTGCCTTCTTAGTTAAGACGTATGCATTGTTGATTGCAGTGCCAGAGCTGTGAAACTGTGCAAGGTAATGCATGTCCAGTGCTGGAATTAAGATAATAGCTCTAAATAGTCTCTGACTTGGGCAGAGATTGTGAGTGGGTCTTCAAGGGCAAACAGGATCTGATGGCCCACATGTAGTTTGATATTATTCCTAAATAACTAAGTTGACTAAGTTTACATGGCTATTTGAAAGAAGCTGATCATGTAAGCAGCAAAGACAGAATATCATTCTCTGACTAAGGATTTAGTTGACTCATGTTTAGCCCAACTAAACTGTGGTCCTGGCTGATTTTAGTTGGACTATTGAGCCACTGACTCATGCACAGAGTTCTCTGAGTATTTTGCAGTTTCTTAGTCTACTGAGTTCTTACTGAGTATAACGCCAACTTTGATGCATTTGTTTTCTTTTTTCTTGCAGTGTTAGGAGGTCATAACTGCTGATCAGAACTTTGGACAAGAGGGCTTATCCTCATGGCTGACTGACTTTCATGTACAACAAACAATCTTTTCTTATTTATTTTTTTCCAGTTGTAACAAACCGTTCTGCTGTTTTTTAACTTCTGTCAAATTTTTAATGGTTGTATAGGACAATTACGATGGAAATTGAGGTGTACAAGCACCACCTTGAACAGACCTACGAGTTGTGCGTGCCTGTCAGACCGCTGAGCAGTATGACATCCAGCACCAGAACCGACAGCTGCGGGCCCTGCTTTTCAACCACCAGCTCAGATGCAGCCAAGATGCGGACAAAGCATTCATTAAGGTGAGTAATTATTGTCAATGGTTGTCTTAGAATGGTGCTAAAGTGCTTAAGATACTTTTTGGCGATTCCATAGCCAAGAATTCTCAAGGTCACAACTAGCTGCATTCCTGTTGGGTGTGAATGACAGTTGCTCCTTCCCGGTTGATACAAAGTCACGATAGAAAAAAAGGCGTACACAGAACTGCAGTGAACACTGTCCTTCAAGTGCATACAGTGTTTGAGCCTGCAATCCAGTTCATTACCCTGTCCAACAGCCTCCCAGGTTCCCCTCCACATCTTCCTTGTCAGAGATGAAAATTGATATAAAAAAAATGGGGAACAGTTGAAATGACTGAGCCAATACACTGCACATTTCACCTTGAATACTTTTGGTTACTTTTTTGTTCCTGGCTACCTTGCTTTTTTAAGCATTGATTATATCAAACACTGATTTATCTAAGATGAGCAAAGACCTGTTCTCTCTTGCTGCATTTTGTTGGGTTTTTTGTTTTTTTTTCCAAATGAAGCTGTTGTTTTCATTTTTGGTGGGTTTCATACTATCCACACCAGCTTCCAGGTTTCTGTCCTTTTACATACCAAGCAATCAGCTTCCTTTCTCTTTGCTACAGAGCACCTCTTTTCTGTCCACACCTGCTTGGCTGGTAGCTCTCAGAAGCCTTACCTTCCTCACCTGTGCTTTTCTGGTTGCGGTGGCCATATGTGGGTCTGGATGTGACTCTGGAGACACATCCTCTCTCCACAACAGCCCGCACACTCTCAGCGGGGGAATCATCCCATCCAAAGAAGCCCACCAAAGTGACACTGAAGCCAAAGCAAAGAGCATCACCAAAACTATGCAAATGTGGAATGACCTGGTGGGTCTTCTGCCAGAGAGAGGCAATAGAGAATATCAAGCTGACCTGGTAGTCTGGAAGCAACCACCAGATGGTTGTTGCTTCTGTTGGCCTTTTGACTTCCATCAACATCTACTCAGGCAGTAAAAAGAAATGGTGTACTGGGAGGTAGTAAATCTTGCTAATCAGTACTTGTTTTTGGCCTGTGAAAATACAAACAAACAATACACATATTCAAACACTTCTGAACTACAATTGCTTATCAGGATTTACACAGGCTTATGTTCTTAATACCTCTTTGCTTACAACTTCATCAAAGCGGTTTTGTTCTACAGTATGTGCAAAGTCTACTTTCCCACACAGTTCACATCAGTCTTGGTTCGTCCTGCTGGTTCTTCATGTCTGTGAATGTGAAAAATCAAACTTTTTTGCTTGGCTTCAAGCAGTGATCCTTTGATTGCATCATTCATGATTCATTTAGGATTACAACCAAGTGGTTCAAAATCCAGCCAGAGGTGTACTCAAGTGAGGTAATAAAATGAAATTATTAATGTAATAATATGATGGCAGGAATTGTAAAAGACCAAATTAGGCTTCAGAAGTAAGCAGGAAGTGAGAATGACCAAATATGGCCTCTGTGGCAAGTCCGGGATTGAGGCCAGGATACCACCTAAAGATACAATTTTAATAAAAAATGGTTTTGTAACTTGATGAAAATGTATAAAGATTGAACCCACCTGAGACTGTTAGACATTCTGTGGACAATACCTCGTCTGTATGCAACATTGAGCTCAGAATAAAGATGGCACCGGCTATTCCCTTCAATTAATTACTTTATTTTCTATTTAAAGTGTACTTGAGAAAAGGATTGGAATGTGGGAAAAATCTAGGAACCACACAAGAATGTCTGGAGATAAAAATTCAAGGCTGCATAGCCATACCTTAATGTGAGAGATCTTCCATTTCAGAGTCTGCTGTGTGAGAGTCCTGTGCCTTTTTTCTCTAGCTTGGAATAGGACTGTTGCTTCTGCTTCTTAAGGTTTTCAATCAACAAGGACGGTGGCTCCACCTGCAATGAACCATGAGCTTGTTATATTGAATTGCACAAGACAGTAAATTAACTCTTGTATTCATTCTGTATGAAGTGCGCCTCACTTGAGATGTCAGCCAAAGTTTAGCAGTAAATATGGTTATCTGCAGTTAAGTGTGTTGCACTTATAGATAGACGTCTTCAGCTAAAAATAAGTCTTCCTTGACCCTACTACACCAAGCCCAGATACAACACAGACATGCATGTGCTGTAGTTGGCTTCAAAACATTCAGTGAACTTGTCAGCAACATGGTCCAGATTCCTGCAGCATGTGACATGCGTCTGCACGCATCCTGCCCCCACAGTCTCTGCCTGGCTCCCCCCACCCTCCTCCACCCCCAGTTTGCTCTCTCATGTCCACCGCCGCAGCGCAGCACCTCCCACTGTATGCTGCATGCTCCTCTGTGTGCCTGTGGTAAAACCTCGCCAAGTTTAGTGTTCTAGCCACTGCACTCCCTTCCCCAACTCACACATCAATCTCAGAGGCAGATGGATTCCTGTCTCCCAGCCGCATCCCAACTTTTTGACCAGTACACATACTTGGATAAATGTTCTCTGTGAATACAAAACAGCAACATTTGTCTAGTGTACCGGAGACCTCTTGGAAGTTTTGTAGACAGACGAGGCCGGGCTGTGCTAGCTGAGAGAGACGATATTTGAGCTTGAATCTGACTAGCACATGCACAGAAGCATAGGGTATTATGAAGGCTCTGCATGATATCGTGACCCAAGGTTGAGCTTACAGTAGGTGGCCATATTGCCTCATATCAAGGGCAGTGTACGTTGGAAGACCATAGCAGAGACGTGTGACCGAACTATGTGCACGAGCGCATAACATGCCGCATTCCTTGTTTTCTCCCATTTTTGAGTGAAGCTAATTGATAGTGCCATCTGCCATCTCCTTTTAGAAAGCCAGTGCAGTGCCTTGGCTGTTGATGTGAGTTGTTTTGTCAAAGGAAAGAATTGAAAATGTGAGCGGTGATCTCCATGTAATACTTAGGCTTTAATGCCCTTTACCACTCATTCAGTGCTTGTCTGTGTTTATGTTTTCAGTGTTACAGTGTGATTTTATTTAGGTGAAATTTGTTTTCAGTCTATCTGCAGTAGTGCACTTAAAGGGCCAGGAAGGTTAGTGGAACACATTTGCTCTGCCTCTGACCTCACAATTCCACTGTAACAACAGTGTTCAATTCCATCATTTAAAAAAAAACAAAACTTGGTTTGGTTTAAATTTGTTTAAAGATTTGTTTAAATTGTGTGTGCCAGTGTATGTGAGCGTGTTGAAGTCTCTCTGACCCTCCACACCCATTAGTGCGTTCTTCCACTAGCTTCTCTCTCGTTCCTGCTTCAATATTCAAGGGAGGATTGAGATCCATTCAGGTAATTTTGCAGTCTTCAAAAAATGCATTGAAAGACATTCCAGTAGCTCAGTGGTGCACCTGCGCGCCACTCTGCTCCCCAGTTCGGAGGATGCCAGCACCTATGTTTAGTCTTTTATGTTTAGTCTTTTTTAGTCTGTTTCTCTTTATTTCCTTTGGACTCCAGTGCTTTTTAATAATCTGTTTTGGACACGGTATGGCTGCTCCATTACCCAGGAGCCCATACAAAGGTTCATTTCTGCCTGCCTGCA